>NC_064771.1:38451378-39118878 GCF_011397635.1 Epinephelus fuscoguttatus | reverse complement strand
TATCTGAGGAGTGTGTAGATCTGTGTGAGGAGGACTCCTCTGGGTGTCTGGCAGTCTGCAGGGAGAACTTTTGATGATTAATTCCCAGCTGTGGTTTAAATCACTGATTTGTCTCTTGCTGCCTTTTTATAGAGCGCAGACAGATTTCAGGTTATTGAATTAATAAAAGAGGTAGACGTAGAGAGGAGAGTTTGCTCATCAGGTTCATCAACTCGTCTCAACAGATTCAAGACTGTGTGATTAACTTTACCTTTTTTTGTCTGGCTGTAATCACTCCTGTTTTCTTTGTTCCTTCCTCTCCAGATTTGTTTGCCATGGAAACGGATATGATCCCAAAATTCTCCTCGAAAGACGAGGAGATTGACTTCTGGAAGGCTCTTTCCCTCAAGTACAAGACAAGGTTTGTGACAGGCTCATGTTGTGCATGCTGCTGATGTTTCTTAACATCAACAGCTCCCCTTTAAACACTTGAATTAATCCTGCTTCATCTGAGCGTCAAAACCAAACTCTGCTGTACATTTCAGACCATTTATAAAAAATAACATCTGGGGTGACATTTATGAAACAATGTGCAGGATCCAGACTGAAAATCTATGTATGGACAAAATCCAATATCCAATATCCGCCAAAAAATATTTGACCATTTGTACAGTCAGGCTTCAGCCTCGACAGTTTCTTGTCTCCAACATGTCCGTCAGCGTGCGTCAGAGTTTCTCCATCAAGTCTGTTTTAATACATCACAACTTTAGCATGAAAAATGGTGGACGCCTCTTTCACACCTCGTTTTGTGCGTACGCATCGTTTATAAATGTCATGGGATGTGTTGACCATTAGAAAGAAAATATGAGTATGGCCAGCCTTTAACATATTACAAGTATTTCAGTATAATGTCGAGGTGCTTTGACTTCACTTGAGAATTTAAATTGTGTGCGAGGCCTCTTTCTACCTCTCTGCATCTCCACTACATTTAACTGAAAGCTGAACACATTAATATTTTACCAGCAGAACATGTAATGAATTAATAAATATGGTGTGTGTGTGTGTGTGTGTGTGTGTGTATGTGTATATATATAAAGGAGTTCAAATGTGCTCCAGCTGTAACATTAAAATGCTGCTTATGCGAGCATCAATAATAACATTCAAACTAGGAGGACAGGAGGAGAGCACAGAGCTGCAGCGAGGCCAGATGCCGTATCTCACACTGTTAATGAAGGTGAAAAATAATGTGTGTGTGTCCAGTGTCCAAAATTAACTTTTAGACTCACCGGCCAAATGGCTAGTGAATGTTCAAACTGTACCAGCCACTCAATAGATTACCATTGTGTTTTTGGCTGGTGGGTGAAGCAAGGTTACTGGCCACTTACTTGTTTTACTAGCATTTGGCTAGTGTTAATTCTGGACCCTGTGTGTGTCCACCCGGCAGCTGCACAACAGGCTGCAGGGTAAAGACTTGGGGCATGTTGACACAATAATGTCGTTTGTTTTTGACACTGACTGGTTCAGATTGTTATAAGTGTCTGACAACATGATGGAAAGATCCCTACAGAGATAGAGCTCTTTGTTAGAGAGTAACATCCTTTTTGTTTCAGCCCTGACATCACCATCACCAAGTGACCCTTCACTAAGACCCGCCCCCGGACACAGACCAGCCAATCATAACGTGGCATCGGGCTGTCCAGGCTGGTTCTGTGCATGTGGAGCTAAATGTTGTGCCTGGGGCACGTCGTGTATTAATGACACTCGTTACCTGGAGAGGTTGGAAACAGATCTACGTTTCTTCCCTGTTCCAAAACCAAAATCAAACCCTGAAAAGTGTAGGGTTAGCTAACGTTAGCTAGCTACTGAAGATATAGCCTACTGAACGTATACACATGCTGCTTTTGCTTTGTAATGATTCTAACAGTGAAACAAAGAGCGACCCTGCTGTACAGGAACCAGTGAAGGGAAGCAGGGAGACCAGCTGTGTGTCATCACAGTGTGTGTCATCACAGTGTGTGTCATCACAGTGTGTGTTCCTGTCTAAAAACAAGGATCCTACTCGTGAGGAAAAAGCTCTGTCTCTGCAGAGATCCTGTCAGTTCACACTCAGAGTCACAGTCTGAGCCTGACAGAGGCAAAAAAACACTCTTTCAGTGGACGTAAACTGACACAAAGTGGTCTCACAGCAGCAGCCTGTCTCACAGCAGCAGCCTGTCTCACAGCCGCAGCCTGTCTCACAGCAGCAGCCTGTCTCACTCAATACTGGAGCTGTTTAAAACATAGTAGTTCCCATCAGAGTCACTGAGACACACAAACATGAGGAAACAGGCTCCATGTTGACCAAATTATCCTTCAAGTGAAATCTTGAATGTCAGACTTGATATGCAGTATTTTTACAGAGTGTCTGACTGACTGTCTGTCTGTCTGTCTGTCTGACTGTCTGACGAGCAGCTGTGACAGTAGCAGCACAGTGTCTTTGTGTCTGTGGGAACGACGGCTCACCACAGCAGGAATGTTTGATGTGCGCTCATGTCATCAAGTTTCAGTCGCCCATTATTTCTCTTTCAATCACAAGCTGGCGTTGGCTTCTCCAGTGACTCTGCTGGAACAGTTTCATGTGTGTGACGAGCAGTGAACGCTCCAGTGAAACCTCCCAGCTCAGGTTTCATTTTCAACACAAAGGCTCTCATGTGTCTTTGTCACCTCGTCCTTTGACTGGATTTATGTAACGTGTGCAGCTGCTGTTTCTGCCGTCGTGGTTACTCAACGCTCTGATTATGTGAGGGCTGATAAAAGTAGCTGAAATCTTCTCTGCAGCTGATTGAAATCACAACACTGTGCTGGAAGGAGACGAAGTCAGGCCACACCCAGTTACATAAGAGCCTGTGGACAATGAGCTCTCTTCAAAGGCAACATCCGTCCTCTGTGTGTGTGTATGTGTGTGTGTGTGTGTGTGTGTGTGTGTGTGTGTTTCTTCTCTGACTCCATTCATGACATTAGAAACATTTCACAGAGGCATCTGATGTCATGGTGTTTGTTATTTGCTGTAAGACAAGTCACAGTCATGGAACTGCAGTGCACCAGTAACATGGATTCAGACAGTCAGGGTTTCATACGCCACATTTTTAAGTTCCTGATCACACAGGAAGTGTTCATCGTTTTTAATGAGGATGAAGCTTTTTGCTCGCTGTTATGCGCTCCAGGCACCTGACGATGAACTCCTGAACTCCTCAAGTGGAAGCTCCTGGACCAACTGGTGGTACTCCCCATGATCCAGCCTCTTCTTTAGGGTCTCATGTACCCACACAGATCTCTGTTTATCTGCTGACAACTTTTAAGGTGGAACGTTAACTTGTAATGTTACTCAATGCATGAGTTGATGACGTGAATCCATCAGCACACCTTAAATTTCACTGTGACAACTTTGACCATCACTTTAGTTTTTATATGACACACACTTTTAGTAATGACTTTAAAAATATAGATTCATTTGGAGCGGATTATGTGAAGGTCATATATTCTAATCCTCACTTCCTGTGGGCTACAGCAACACTAAACCCCTGAGCTTGCCTGAGAAGGACTAAATGCACAAAGCTGCTATTTTGAAATATCCCATGGAGAGAGACTCTCACTGCAGCCTGTTCTGTTTTGTTGTGAAAATGTGGGCGTGCAGCCTCGTTCTGTGGACGATAAACCAGGTGCAGACTTCCATCTGTGTCACCGCTGATGAGGAAATACAGCGAGTGCTGGACGGAGCAGTGAGTGACAACAACCCCGCCCACATTTAAGAGGACTGTCTGAACACACCGAGGGTCTAGGTACCATGTCTGAAGGGTTTACTGCTGGTTCCAAACGTACCCAAAGGGTTTGGACATTGGGCTTATGACCTTTGACCTGTCCTGTCCATGAGCACGAGGCCCCCTGTTGCTGACGGCTGGAACAGTGTCGCGTGGCTCCGTCCAAGCCACTTTGAGCCAGGGGTGTGTATGAACGCCTGATTTTTTTCTTTCAGTGCACACACAAAACGGACAGCGTGCAGCCTGTGAGGATATATTCACTGTATTTAACAATAAGGGTATTAAAGTGGAGTCACTTACTGCACCTTTAGATAAACGTCAATCAGCATTTCCACAGCGTGAAGTGTTCGTCTGCTCGCTGAGCTCGTCAGCTGCGCTGGAGTGTTTTGTATGAAGAGTACTGAGTGTGACGAGGAAGCTCCGGTCGGTCACAGCCAAACCTTTTCAAGAGGAACCAGAGTGTTCCCACAGTGGGCTGAACACCAGCGTTTGTAAATGGATTTTCTGGCTCCGTGCCAACGCCGGCACTTTCACTCACATGATGGTTGCTATTTTTAGATAACTCTGTGTGTGTGTGTGTGTGTGTGTGTGTGTGTCCCCAAGTGTGGTCATCCATGGTTGTATCCACAGACACTTACGTGAGCAGCACTTACTGGTGAAGCTGTTCAGTGGTCACATGACCTGTATGCTTGTGCTGAACACACTGTCAGAGGTCAGGTCGACTGAATGCACACAAGTGCTCTTCAGTCTGTCATTGTCTGTGTTGTTGTCATATAGACTAAAATGTCTCACGTGCAGGAGAAGCTCCACACATCCAGGTCTGAAGATTTTGAACTCCACATTTCTAATTTCAAAGCTTTGGCTCAGGAGGAGTGCGTCGTCAGCGGTCCGATCCCCAGCTCCTCCTGTCATGTCTGCATGTCCAAGTATCATTGTGCAGGATACTGAGCCCCGTCAGTGTGCCGTCAGTGTGCCGTCAGTGTACCGTCAGTGTACCGTCAGTGTGCCATCAGTGTGCCGTCAGTGTACCATCAGTGTACCATCAGTGTGCCGTCAGTGTGCCGTCAGTGTACCATCAGTGTGCCATCAGTGTGCCGTCAGTGTACCGTCAGTGTGCCATCAGTGTGCCGTCAGTGTGCCATCAGTGTGCCATCAGTGTGCCATCAGTGTGCCGTCAGTGTACCGTCAGTGTGCCATCAGTGTGCCATCAGTGTGCCGTCAGTGTGCCATCAGTGTACCGTCAGTGTGCCATCAGTGTGCCGTCAGTGTGCCGTCAGTGTGCCATCAGTGTACCGTCAGTGTGCCATCAGTGTGCCGTCAGTGTGCCATCAGTGTACCGTCAGTGTACCATCAGTGTACCGTCAGTGTACCATCAGAGTGCCATCAGTGTGCCGTCAGTGTGCCGTCAGTGTACCATCAGTGTACCGTCAGTGTGCCATCAGTGTGCCATCAGTGTGCCATCAGTGTGCCATCAGTGTGCCATCAGTGTGCCATCAGTGTACCATCAGTGTGCCATCAGTGTGCCATCAGTGTGCCGTCAGTGTACCATCAGTGTGCCATCAGTGTGCCATCAGTGTGCCATCAGTGTGCCGTCAGTGTACCGTCAGTGTACCATCAGAGTGCCGTCAGTGTGCCGTCAGTGTACCGTCAGTGTGCCGTCAGTGTGCCATAAAATATTTTAGTGTGCTCTTAAAATATTTTAACTTCAATTATGGAAACATTAGGCCTTAAAAGTTATTATGTAGCCTTGAATTTGAAATTGTGACGTCTTAATTGGCACAAACATTTTACCTCATTTCAGGGTTCAATAATAAGAATTGTCTAATCTCCCATAAATGTAGCATCACACTGACTCGATGGGACACGTGGGACCAAAAGAATTAAACACAAGTTTTCTCTCCAAAGCTGACGAAGAGAAAATGTAAAGACAACGTTTATGAGCTGAATCATGAGCGAGTGTTTCACTTTAGTTTGGTAGCGTCAGAGGATGAACAGTTTGCAGCACGTTGGAGAGCAAAGCTGTGCAATAACAATTAAACATGAAAATGAACATTAGTCTTTGTTGTTATTTGATAAGCACAAATAAATAAAACAGTTTTAGAGGGGAAAGTAGATGTTTGACCAACTGTCCTCAGTGAGCAGGCGGAAGAAAGTTAATGTCTAATTTATCCATTGTTTTAATTTATCTTTGTCGATGCCTCTTCTGTGTGAAAGTCCATATTTCTGATGTTACAGATCTTTTTGCACTAAACTGTTAGCAAAATGGAGATGAACCTAACTCACTCTAGTAAACCTCACTCTGTACAGAACCAGGGAAGCTGAGCCTCCCTGGAAGTGACGATTTTGTCGTGTCCACCGTGTTGACACGAGCATCTGTTTGAACATCATGGTCATGATGTTCAAACGGATCCTAGCACACGTTTAATGCAGTGTAAATTCTTATTTTAATGTAAATTCAATGGTGCATATTTGACCATTTCTGCTATGAAATTTTAGGGGAAGCTCAGCCTCCCTTGTTGTCTCAGAGCAATCGCCCCTGCTGCTTATAGTTACTCTGTGCTGCAGTGATTGAATTAGAAAAAGATGATTTGTGCAAAAATCAGTCTGAAATCTGGTCAAAAATATCTTGACAATGTTCAGGTGTGTGATGCCTGCTGACACCCTGAGAGAGGTGCTTTATAAATGTAAGTCCATTCACCGTAATGATCTCAGTGATGTGCTGACTGTTCGTCCATCACAGGTCAAAATGTCCACCTGTCCAACACTTCTTCTTGTTTGGGACTATTTTCAGCAGCGGATTAATCATCACATGTGTTGCTGCAGTGAGGACTCGTGGCAGCAGGACGGTGTGTGTGTGTGTGTGTGTGGGACTGAGTCAAGATAAACTACAGTGTGTGTGTGTGTGTTCACAGTGATGAAGGAACACACCACCCAGTGACACAGTTTGTCTCACTGATGAGTTATTAATAGTTTCAGGACAACAGTGGAGCTCAGTGGCTCAGAGGAGCCTCTGATACACACACTATACTCTGTGTCTCAATCTGCAACATGACCAGATATTAAATGAACGCAGGGGAGAATGATACTCGAGTAAATGTATTTGATTACCATCCACATCTGACTGAGACTGTGACAGTTAGAAATCCTCTAAACTCCCCACACGCGACATTGTGAACAGCAGGTTTCAGTTGTTGGAGCAGTATCTGTGTCGGCGCTGCAGCGACCAGACAAGATACAAATAAATGAGAGTGGGGTGCGTGCTGATGATGCAGCCACCTGCTGTGTCTCCCCCAGCTCGCATGCTGACCTCTTTCTGTCGTGCCTTGTTGTCTAATGGCTTCTCCTCCTCTGTTTGCCTTCAGCTGCCAGGAGGCTCGGGAGGAGCTGCTGGAGTTCCAGGAGGGGAGCAGGGAGCTGGAGGCCGAGCTGGAAGCTCAGCTGGGCCAGGCCGAGAGTCGTATGAAGGACCTGCAGACCGAGAACCACAGACTCAAGAATGAGGTGGAAACACTCAAGGTAACGCACTGTCCTATCTTCACCCTGTGCAGAGGTGGTGCACGGCACAGCACGGCTCGGCACGGCATGGCACAGCTGTTCCTGCTACTTTCAGACTGATGTAGTGTAGTTGTCATTTTCACAGCCAGCACCCACCTTGTGTATGAAGCAACTGTACTTGAGCCCATCTGTGCACCCATGGGCGTGTAGGTCTTAAAATGAGGCGTGGTCAAACACATTGTTGGCATGCTGCTGTTTTGAGGATGTGATGGCACCATTGATCAACAAAAACCTGCTCTAAAGTCAGAATGACAAAGTATTCTCCTGCAGTATGAAGAGCATGTTATTCAGATAGTAAGATGCACCTACACAGGTGGTTTGTAACATACACAGGGAGGTGCGGTTGGGTCGTGGGCAGGTGAAATAATACGTCATTAATGATGAAAATGTTCATCAAATTTTGTAAAATATGATCGTAGCAGAGAGCAGAGCAGAGATGCTGTCCGACTCCACACTCAGCCCAGTCTCACTCCGAAGTCGTCGAAATCTGGCGCTTGGTCATTGACTGGTGGCGTCAGACACTGACAAAAAAAGACGTCCTTTAACATCGGTATGACACAAGGCTGGTCGCTGTTATAGTTCAGCGGCACTTGGTGGTGTCAGGGCAAAACGCGGGGGAACAAGAACGGAAGTTAAGGCAGTGAAACTCAGAGTAGAGCAGGCGGGAGGGGCGGATGGATGGATGGGTCCAACAAGCACCAACTTTCACCCGGGAGAGAGGTGTTCATGTCCTGTAAGATTCTAAAGACAAACCCTGTTCTTGTTTCTTGAACCTGACCACGTGTGTTTGTTCTTGGAGGCAAAAAAAAAAAAAACATCTAGTTTTGGTGATGTACTGATGTAGTGCTTTTATTTTGAAAGAGACTGTATATGAACTTTAAATTTCCTGTAAAAACAGAAGTGTGTTTTGAAAGGAGACAATGCATGTAACAGGCTGAAGTTGACAACGATGTCAACCAAGGCATACGACGTGCAGGGTCCATGACCAAAGGTCAACACGTGACAGTCGTCGCCACACTAAGAGAGACGCTGTGTGCATTTAGTCACCAGCAGCACTGCAACTTCACTGATTATTTCAGAAGCTAAAGGTTTTGCTCTGTTTCCTCTGTCACCTTCACAACTACAGTTTTTAGTTTTGCTGCTCAAATGTCCCGTGAGATTTGCTGCGGTGACATCACTGCTCTCAGCACTCTCACTCCGATCTGCTGAATCCAGCATGCAGACAGTGTCACGGCAGCTGCAGACACACCTGGCTTTAAAGACCATGGGAGATCACACTCTGATTGGTTGAATTCATTTTACGCCCAAAACACACCTTTAATTAATTAAGGGACAAAATACAGCCCTTGTGCTTCACTGTGTGCCACACATTATGTGCCGCTCTAAACACACATGTGCCATGTGGTTCCCACCTGGTGCAGCCACAGCGTCCAGATTTCTCCTCAGGTCACCACAGGTTAATACATTCAGCGTCACACTTGTGTTTGGACATGTCGTAGAGCTAGCTTTCTGTCTCGTAGCTGTCTGTCAGTCACTCACTCTACAGCAGGAAACTGCACTTCAAAATAAAAGCTCTGTGCCAGAAATTCACTGCACTTCAGAATAAAGTGTTTTTTACAAACTTGACACGTTTGTGAGTCGTTTGCATTCAGAACAGACCCGTGACCCACTTTTGGACCACGACCCACCAGTTGGGAACCACTGCACTATAGACTGTTTGGATGGGCCCTCTGACGCAGGTGTTGGCCGACCTGTCAGTTATTATTTAAAAAAACACACTGAACACTTTGCCTTACTGTACGACCTGTACCAGGACAGTGCGGCGTGTCTCCATGTGACGCTGGAGATGAATGTTTGATGTGTTCCTCTTATGTCACCGTTCGTCCTTGAGTGCAGTGTCTTGGGAGGAGAAGTAACAGCTGTCAGCTGCTCCTCTGGACGCACTCAGCACGTGTTTATTTGCTCTTGACGTCCTGCAGCTTCGTCTTTCTGCTCACAAGTCAGAGGTCACGGGAAATCTGAAGATCACACCTTTAGGAGCTTAAAATAAAATCTCATCCCATGATGCACAGCACAATAAAGTGCATAGGTGTGTGTGTGTGTGTGTGTGTGTGTGTGTGTGTGTGTGTGTGTGTGTGAGAGGAGCTGCTACAGTCTGTGAGTCTACGTGTGATCTAAATGTTAATCTCACCTCAGGAAGATGCTGCTGCTGCTGATGTTCCTCTCTTTTCTAATCTCAACACTTCTAAACCGACTCCTGCTCAGTCCTGTCGTCTGTCGGCTGATGCAGCTGATCTGTGATCTGTCTCATACATAATGCATCAGGTTGTGTCTCTCAGTCTTATTCTCACTTCATAATTACAGAGCGGCGGGAGGCCCATTGATGTCTCTGTGTTTCCAGCAGGGAGGAGATATTACTGCCAGAGTGTCTGCCAGCTTTCAGAGCAAAGTGTTCACTTGATGTGTGGAATCTGTTCTGTGGGAGAAACCACAGCCCTGCAAGTTTTGTTTTGTTTTTTTTGTGAGGATGTTTTTGCTCTTAATGATACGATGGCGATGGCTCGGTGAAGTAGTTTCACCCAGTGATGGATACAGCCCTCTGTACAAACAACACATTTCCAGAAAAAGACGACCTCACAGAAAAGTCAACATAAACAAAAGAAAGATACAAAACACAACTTGGAGACAGTTTCCTTCCTCTTCTGTTGTTTTGTGTTGTAAAATGCAGTTCATTTTATACGTTTGATGCAAAACTGCGGTGGCATTGAAGTGAGCTACATTTTACAATACAAATCAAGAATTCTGAAACCTCAGCACCACATCACATCACGGACAACACAACATTTAAAAAAACACAATATTTTAAAGGGAAATCTGACAAAAGTGATCTGACAATCTGACAAAATGACATCTCAGAACATGTGACAACATGCAATGCTTTAGAAAACACGTTTCAGAAAACATAATATTAAAAGACACATTTCAGAAAAGACAACAACATTTTACAAAATAAATCAACAAATAAAAAACACAACATCATTTTTGGAAATACTGACATTTTAAAAATGCAACGCCATTTTAGAAAAGACGTTTCAGAAAACATATTTAAAAGACACATTTCGGGAAACCTGAAGTTTGTCTTGGTGTGTCGGTGCGTTATTTAAACAACAGGACAGGACAACAGAGGAGAAACCTGCAGGCTCTGTCTCTTTCTGCACGGTGTCCTAAATAAACTGACTATTTTTTGCATTGATCTCAGTCTGTGGAGCTTTTTGTGGCCGTCCAGCGGGTTTCTCCTCTGCTGTCCTTACAAATAAATCTCTCTCTGCTCTGATCACCAGACGTCAAAACTCTGACAGACCGGCCACTCGAGGCTCTGTCAGGGGGGCCTGTGTTATTCCAATGTTTAAGACCTCTTTTGGACAGTCCAGCTTCTCTGCTAAAGGAGCTAGACTTTGGAATTCGCTTCCCAGCAGTCGAGGATGGAGACTGATCTAACATCTTTGGCAGGGACCTCAAAAAATGCCTTAAGTCTGGACAGAGTTGCTCACATGAAGATTTAGATGTATCTTATCAATCTTCTTGTATTTATCTCCTTTCTTCAAAGCCTCCTGTGGACAAGTGTTAAGAATTAGCACTCGTGCTGAAACACTTAAAGCAATGCATCTGGTTTGTCCAATGTTTTTGTGATGTCCATATCAAATAAACAAATAAACAAATGAAAAAAGAAAACACAACATGTTGGGAAACAGAATATTTCAGAAAACATGTCATTTAGCATTTTGGAAAATAAGTCATTTTAAACTTGCAGACAAAACAACAGCAGTTTAGGAAACAATGACATCATCATACAGAAGCAGTGAGGTTTAGAAAACACAATATTGTAAAAGACATGTTTCAGAAAAGACATTTTTTAAATTAAATCAACTAATAAGAAAACAGCACAACATTTAAGAAAGAGAGAACATTTAACAACATCTGTGGGAACACTGACATTTAAAAAAATGCCTCTGTGTTTTAGAAAACCCATTTCAGAAAAGAGAACATACAGCAAATAAATTGCACAACAACATTTTAGAGAACAGACCATTTCAGAAAATTAGTCATTTTAGCCTTTTATAAAATACATTATTTTAACATTTCAGAAAACACAATGTTTATGAAAACATGTAACATGAATAAAAATATTTTTAAGATATTTAAGATAAGAAAACAGGAGAACAAATGTTTTTATTTATTTTTTTGGTTGAAAGTATTTTGTGCAGTGTTATGTTTTGCTCCTGAAGGCCACCATACAAACATCACATCACAAAATCAAATATATCTCAACTGTTCTGTTTCACTGAGATGTGAATGGATGTGCTGACTGAGACTCAGAGGTAGAGGAGGTCTGTGTGGCTGCAGAGAGTCAGACGCAGCAGCAGCAGCAGCAGCAGCAGCAGATATAGGTCAGACACACAGACGGGCCCGGCGGTACTTATTGAACTGATTGTGTCAGAGCTGGTACAGATATAGGTCACACCTCACATCCGCTGCCTAACCGTGCCGAGGAGGAGAATCAGGGGAGCACTGAAAAATAAATGAAAGTGTGTGTGTGTGTGTGCGCGCGCGCAGTTTAAATCACATCCTGATATGAAGCTCTCCTTCCTAACGTGTCCTAGATTAAACACACATGATCAATAACGCTGTCTGTCTTCATCTTGTCCCGTCCTCCCCCTCTGCTCTTCCTCTCTTCCTCCTCTTCTTCAGGAGAGGTTTGAGCAGCAGTACGCTCAGAGCTACAAGCAGATCTCCATGCTGGAGGACGACCTCGGCCAGACGCGCAGCATCAAGGAGCAGCTCCACAAATATGTGCGAGAGCTGGAGCAGTCCAACGACGACCTGGAGAGAGCCAAGAGGTGTGTCTGTGATGCTCACTGGAGTAACACACAACACTGAATTCACTCTGCTCCTTTATTGTTTCTTAAATAAATCCTTACTTCTCTTCATCATGAGGATAATACAGGACAGACGTGTTCTATTGTGTTCATTAATTTGAGAGGGACAACACATATAAAATATAACCAAGGCAGTGTTTACAGGGCGTCTAGCAGTCGCTGATTTATTGTTCTTGTCTCTAGTCAGGATATTAAAGGATAAATAATATAATACATAAATAAAAACACAGACTACACACAGTAACGGAAACAACAATGACTGATAATGACAGCTAAGAACAAAGAAAGTACGTTTACTGTATTGAAGCTCATTTTATGCATCACTAAATAAAGATTTCCTTTTTTATCGTGAGGAAAACACAGCACAGATATTAAGCTTTTATTTTATTTATTTAATTGCCAGGGAGGCTACATTTAGCCACTGTTAGGCTTTAAATGTGTGTGTAATGTGTGTGTGTGTGTGTGTGTGTGTAGGACCTCCAGGTGCAGCTTCTGTAGAGTCCCTGATTAGTCTCTCAGAGGATAAAACATGACGGCACAGAGACAAACACTACAGACAGCAACTTGAACAAAGTCACTGCTAAGAACGATTTAAAAGAACAAGACAGAAGGAAAAAGTTAAATTAAAGCTCAGTTTTACGCATCACTAAAAAGGTTTATTTATTATTCAGATAATAATGATCAGACCAGAATGATTAATGAACAGAATCAAATCAGCTTCTTTCTCATCCCTGTTTAATCTATATGGAAATTTAACGAGGATTTGTCCTTGTAACAATCAGCAAACGGCTCAAAGTCAATTGATTTCTGTCTTGAATTGAATTCAAATCAATGCTGCAGGTATTGATCCTTTATCCCCACTTGATTAATCATTGATAAGGAGATAGGATGTGCAGACGGCAGCCCTCCCAGAGGACGTGTACTTAATGACATGTCAGTTTCAATGTTGCTTCCTTTGTAACTCTGCTCCTCAGAGCGACCATCGTGTCTCTGGAGAACTTCGAGCAGCGTCTGAACCAGGCGATCGAGAGGAACGCCTTCCTGGAGAGCGAGCTGGATGAGAAGGAGTCGCTCCTGGTGTCTGTGCAGAGATTAAAGGACGAAGCCAGAGGTGATTATTGACCACATTGAACTAATGAGCCTCTCTGTCAGTCACTGGCTCATTAACATACAGCTGCTGCAGCTCAGTGCACAAGATCTGCTCTCCCACAGATTTCTTTGTGTTGTGTCCTTCGCTGATCTGTGCAGAGCTACAACATGTTTGTTTATTTGTTTGTAGACCTGCGGCAGGAGCTGGCCGTACGAGAGAGGCAGTCAGATGTAAGCAGGATGTCCGCTCCAAGTTCGCCCACACAGGACAATGTGAAGATGGACAGCGCTGTGCAGGCCTCCCTGTCTCTCCCTGCGACCCCACTGAGCAAAGGTCTGGACAACGCCTTTGCCAACCCAGCAGGTAGCTGCAGCCTGTCGTCTCCCGAGCATGTTTATTTTCTCTCACCATGGACGCACAGACGGGGAAATCTGTCCGCCTGCATTCTGCTGCTTCCTTTCTGTTGCTCTTTTATTTGTGTCATACGAAGAAACAAGGAGCCGTCATGGTGCTCGCAGACGGCAGAGAAATATGCATCAACCATTGGTGGCATAAATAATCTAACGTCAGGCACATGGGTCAGTGGTTTAGAATTAAATGTATTTGATCAGTAACGCTGACACATCAGCACATGTACCTTCCTCATTTTTATCATGTATTAGACCAGAGGCATCAAACATACGGCCTGGGGGCCAGAACTGGCCCACCAAAGGGTCCAAAGGGTCCAGAGGGTCCCATCTGGCTCAGGAGATGAGTTTGCACACCTAATGTTGATGCACCTGTGAAGGCTGAGAGGAGCCAGGTTTTAACAGTGAATAGAAACTCTGATCAGAACACAGCTCTCTGAAACAGCAGTGAATCTGGCTGTGCCATATCATTTCATTCACGATAGTACCGGCATCATTTTGAATATGATATGAAAAATTCATGTCGTGATATTCAGAACATTTCTGCTTGATTTTATATTGATGTCATACTGTTACCCACGGCAACAACAAGCATGGCTGAAAGTGAACTCATTACCAACTCTGAGGTGGATCCACAAAGAGGAGCAGCTTCAGTAGTGTGGAATTAACTGTGGCGTCCGCTCAGAGGGAACTCATTCAGCGGCTCCTCTGGCAGCAGCACAGCGTCTCTCCTATCTCGTCGTGCACACACGGGAGTCGGTGTCGTCAAGTGATTCTGTCATAAACCTTTGGTGATGTAAACCTACGTGAATAAACTCCATATATGTGACTGTATCATAACAGCCTGTGACAGGTTACAGCCTGATGACTAGAGGAGAAATGGCAGAGCATAAAGGTCCAGGTGGAAACAAAACAACTCAGTCATTTAGAATTTTACTCAAAGAAGGAAATCAGCTGTTGGTTTATATATATATATATATAGATCCCAGGAGACATTTGTTTAAATGTGTAATTAGTGGTAGATTTGATTTAGTTGAACATTTAATATTGTGACAGAATCTGAATCTGACTCTGAGTTACTGTCGTTGTTCACAAACTGAAGAAATGAGAGATCAGTTTAGTTTTTACTGAATATTTGAAGCAAACTGTGAAACCAGGTCACTGATTCTGTTCTTGAATTAATAACACATTTATTTAACTAATTTGACATATTGTCAAAAACATCGTTATCACAAAAATATCCTGAAATGTTGTGATATTATTTTAATAATGATGCATCAGATGTACATAGCGCTGCTCAGGACACTCAAAGACGCTTTACAGTGCTGAACACTGTCAGTGATGATAGAATAAAATGAAAAATGACTCAGTTTGAACAGATGTGTTTTTAACAGTGGTTTGAGAGTCTGTAGGGAGTCTGCCTGCTTGGTCGTAGTGATGGGGTCAGGAGGGCGGAGTCAGTAGAGCGAAATCGGCAGGTGGAGGAATAGCAGAGGAGGAGGTCAGTGAGATAAGAGGGGAGGAGGTTATTGAAGGCTTTGTAGGTGATGAGGAGGAGTATTAGGCAGGGAGACAATGAAGCTGTGTGAGGACAGGTGATGTGGTCCCTGGAGGGGGGGCAGGTGAGTAACTGGGCGGCAGAGCTCTGTATGTGGTGCAGTTTGTGAAGGCTGGTAGAGGACCATAGAGAAGCTGTTACAGGAGTGGAGTCTGGAGGTTATGAAGGCGTGGAGGAGTATTTCTGTAGAGATGGAAGAATGATGTTCCTGATGTGAGGTTTGAAGGAGAGAGTGGGGTCAGTTATGATCCCAAGTTTTCATACTGAGGGGGAGGAAGTGACATCGTGGCCATATCGCCCAGCTCTAGCAGTGAATATTTATTGTGGTCATATTTAAAAATCTTGAACATTGTGCCACATGTCATCAACCAGCAGCTTCACTTCAGTGTTACCCTGCTGCCTGCTGAGGCACTGATGACTGAACAACAGCTTCACTTCAGTGGAGGATCATGAATTAAAGCACATGTGATCAAAGTGAGTCGTCGACTGACTGAATGTGGACGAACTGAGACACACTGTTGAATTTCACAGGATGTTCATCACTAGTCTTGTAACTGGATGAACATTTTCAGAACAGACTTCTTTACACTAACAATGGGAACAATTTGGAGGTGTTGTTATTTACAGGTTGTTATGGACTGGTTTAACTGGTCCAGCCCACTTGAGATCAAACTGGGCCGCATGTGTAGTGTGACACTCCTGTATGAGACCATATTTATTCATTCTTAAAGCATCTGTAGTCAATATGTTTGTTATTAACAATGTGTGTGAAAGCTGTTGATCGTAGTGATGAACCCTCATTCAGTGATCAGCAGCTCTGCAGTGTCTCAGATCTGTGGAGCCTTTGATTGTTTGGTAACTCACTGTTTTGGTTTCAGGGCTCACCACTTTACAGTTTTGGCTCACTCTCACACACACTGTGGTTTCCCTCGGCAGCAGGCAGCTGTTTGCAGAGATAAATCAAGCGTGCACCACCTGCTCAGCAGCAAACAGCAGACAGACACAGTTAGAGACAAGCTGGTGAACACAGTGGAGCATTTATGTTTCCCTCTGGAGTCGCTGGAGACCAGGAACAGTTGAGAATATTGGACGTACATTCGTCAGTGGACACAAACACACAGACCGTCACTGCTGGATGTGTATCAGGAGCTGTTTGCCGTTTAAACTGAGTGGATGATAATGTGTCAAGATTGTTTTTACAGTTTGTTCTCCAAGCAGCCAGAAACAGTTGAGCAGGAGAAATCAGGTTCCCATGTGCCCATGGGGCCTTTTGTTAAAGCTTTGTTTCTGAGGACCCTGATGAAGGTGTCCAGTTAGGAATGTTTCTCGTCGCCATGTCAGCTCATGGGCCGCGAGCTTTAAGGTGAGGATTAAGATCTTAAAGTCAGTGACGCTGCTGAAGGACAGGCGATGTGATGTGATGTGATGTGATGTGATGTGATGTGATGTGATGTGATGTGATGTGATGTGATGTGATGTGATGTGATGTGATTGGTGGATGGGGCTCTGGACCAGTAGAAGTTTGTGGATGGGTTTGAGATGGAGACCAAAAAGAAGTGAGATACAGAATCAATGCAGGGTGTGAACAAGAGTGGCGGCACTGTGCGGTGTGAGGGACGGGCGGAGGTGGGTCATGTTGTGTAGATGGAAGCAGGCAGACCGAGTGACATCACTGATTGATGTGAGCGTGGAATGACTGTGAACCTGCAGGGACGGGGAAACTGAGGAGTTAGTGTGAAACTGTGTTTGCTGAGGTTCATTTGGTGCCAATGAGAAATGACATTTTGTCTTGCACTGTAGGCGTTGAGCCTGTCAGTGGCTCTGTCCAAAATCTATATTCACTTGCCAAAAGCAGGTGAAGTTGAACGTGTGAGTGGGATTTTAATGCACTATTAAAAGTCCTCAAATATTGCCACAGTGGAACAAAGAAAGTCGCATCCATTGCATGACCTCTACATTCTGCTAAAAGCCCCACAATGCACTGGGACACTACACCTGCAGAATGATGATTCATACAGTAAATGTATCTGATATCTGGTAGGAGGCCCCGGGGCAGACCCAGAACACACTGGAGGGATTATAGATCTCATCTGGTCTGGGAACACCTCGGGGTCCTCCTGGTCCAGCTGGTAGGAGGCCCCGGGGCAGACCCAGAACACACTGGAGGGATTACATATCTCATCTGGCCTGGGAACACCTCGGGGTCCTCCAGGAGGAGCTGGGAAGTGTTGCTGGGGAGAGGGACGTCTGGGTGCTTTGCTCAGCCTGCTGCCCTCACGACCCGGCCCCGGATGAGCGGATGGATGGATGGATGGATGGATGGAGGGAGGGATGGATGGAGGGATGGATGGAGGGATGGAGGGATGGATGGAGGGATGGATGGAGGGATGGATGGATGAATGGATGGATGGAGGGATGGATGGAGGGATGGAGGGATGGATGGAGGGATGGATGGAGGGAGGGATGGATGGAGGGAGGGATGGAGGGATGGATGGAGGGATGGATGGATGGAGGGATGGATGGAGGGATGGAGGGAGGGATGGATGGAGGGGTGGATGGAGGGAGGGATGGAGGGATGGATGGAGGGATGGAGGGAGGGATGGACAGTAAATGTCAAAAATGTCATTTGACTGCTCAGTGAGGAGTAAAGCACTGCATGTGTGTAATACAGGGAGCAGTGACTGAGTGAATGACACAGATGAATAACTGCAGATTTAACCAACACGTCTTCTGTTCTCTCTCTGGCACAGTTCTATCAAACGGCTTTGGCAGCAACTCTCCGCTGACTCCGTCTGCCAGAATATCGGCCCTCAACATCGTCAGTGATTTACTGCGGAAAGTCGGGGTGAGTCACTGCTTCTGACTTCCTGTTTCCAGGTTCCAGGACTTTCCCTTTCTCTTCCTCCGTATCTCAAGCGTAGAGCAGAAAGTCCCGTCTTCCCTTCATGTGTTGTTGGTGTTTACGTCTCCACCACAGGCTCTGGAGTCCAAGCTCGCCGCCTGCAGGAACTTTGCCAAGGACCAGAAGGCGAGGAAGGCGTACTCTCTTGACAACAGCAACGTGCTCAACGCAAACACGGCAAACTACTCGCAGTCACTCCACACATCATACTTTGACAAAGCGTGAGTGAAACCTTTGAAACATTTGTCATGTCTTAGTGATCAGTGGGGAAAGATTAATGACAGACTGTCACATTGAACCGCAAGATTCCTGTCACATGTGTTCATGTGAACACGTAGGTGTGTTTATAATGAGAAAGGGAAGTGGTGCGATGTAACGAAGCACAAATTCAACATACTTGTACTTTAGTTTAGAATTTCCATCTTATGCAGCCTTACACTTCTGCTCCACATCTCAGAGGCACATACTGTACTTTTCACTCCGCTATATACTGTAAGGGTTGCAGCGATACACCGTGATATTAAAAACAACTAGACGGAGAATCTGAACATTATTTTAGTTATTTTCTAAAGGTAATCTTTTTACACAAACTTCCTTTTTAAAAAAAGGTTTCCACTTTCAATGATAATAATAAAATTAGGGCTTTTATCAGATAAAACGTTGTTTTGTTTTCATTCTTTTAAGGATCATTTTGACTCATAATAAGAGTAATAATTCAGTCATACTGTGAAACTGCGATGTGTATAAATCTCATACCGTCGTAACCCTGCGCTGCATCTGACAGCTTTAACTTCAGTTACTTTTCAGATTACAGTCTTACACCCCCCGTTCTGTCCAGTGAAAACCACGTATCTCCAGATGTGTTGATGTTGAATGTTTCTAATAAACTGAAGGATGATGAGGAAGAGTTTCTTTATGTGTTGAGAAAAATTCTCCCTCTTCTGAAGCTAAATAAACTCATTAGAAACCCTGTTGGATCAGCTGGAAGATGCATCGTCACAAAGCTGAAAACACCGTGTAAAGTTGACCTTGTAGAGATACGTGGTTCTCAGAGGACAGCCACGCTGCAAACATATGATGATGTTATAGACCATGATGCATTGCTGTAGATTAAACTAACCAACAGTACGAAGAGGAGTTAAAATAAACACAACCTTAAACATCTACAGCAGAAGAATGAACCCAGAAACATCAGATAGAAGACAGGAGGAGAACACTCTGACTTTCACAGTGTGGCGTCAGTACTTTAACTTCAGTAAAGGATCCGATTACTTCCTCCACCTCCGGTGAAACGTCATGAGACATGTGTTGTGTGTGATGTGCTGACGACTCAGGAGGAGAATCTGAGACCTGTCTGTGTGCGTTTGTTCCCAGCAGGACAGAGATGGTCACGTTCCCGTCACTGATTCTGGGTAATCGCAGCTCCTCTTGTTCTCTGAGTGTGTCGGGCGCATTCATGCATGCTGCTGCTGATTTTAACCATTCTTCTCTTCCCATGTAGAGCTGGTAGAAATAACCATGACTGTGGGAGAGATCCCGGCCACTAACTGCTGAAGGGTGGTGGTGATGGTAGTGGTGCTGTGACGGTGCTGGAATTTTCCTGCTGTCCTTTTAACTCTTAGCTGACCTAATAGATCTTTCTCCTGCTAGTGTGTTCATGTTGTGGCTCCAGATCTAACCTTTAATGATGAATAACAAGCAGAGCTTTTGTGTGTGCGTGTTTTGGTATTTTTGTGTTCTGTCTTAGGAATGAAGTTTGTCAAAAAGAAGAGAATCCTGATAATAAAAATGAAATTTGCTGGCAGAACTTAAAACCAACAGTGTTTGTTGGCCTGTCAGCACTTTATGACGTCCCCATGCTGTGTGTGTCTCAGCTCTGAGCCCATTGGTTCCTACTGAAGATGTAAATCTTTAACAGTGGGTCACAAATATATTGCATGAGGTGTGAGGCGACACTTTGGCACAGCAATGCTTTGACCTAAATGCTAACATGCTGATGATCAGTAGGTGTAACGTTTAGTAATCTTTATTTATAAAGTGCTTTGCAGGTCAGAGTAGAGCAGCAGAAATCCAGACACATCAGACCAGGCGACAGTTTCCTCTGTATTTTTAACCTCCCATCCGACCAGATGTTTGCTGATAAATTCGGGGTTAAATTTTAGCTGAATCAGAGTTCTTTAGTAGTGCCCAGTGTTTGTGCTGCATCACTCCTCTGTGCTTGTGTTGACAGCAGTTACTTGTCTCAGGCTGGTGGTGAGAGCAGAGACTGGCAGTGTGACGGTGTGTTGTGTTTCTGCTGTGCGAGGGAGAACTACAGAGGCAGAGTCGGCATATTGAGATCCACACACACACACACACACACACACACAACAAGGTCATTGTCCCTCTGGTTTCAGAGAAGGGCGTTTGTTATGTACACCGCTCACCTTCAGCACGTCTGGAAGACAAATGCATTGTGTCTCACTCACAGTAACTCAGAACAAGAACAGAGTGTTGGACCTTTGCTCTTTTTGAGAACAGACCAAATGTGCCCAAAATATGTCGAGTGTCAGATTGTGTTTGCGTATTTATTGATCTAAATCAGGGAGCTTCTCCACCTTTAGGGCCGGGCCACATGCTGCACCTTAAACCCTCTGGAAAACATGAGCTCGGGTTCTGGGCACTTGTCTCCTGCCACCTATGTGCCAGCTTTCAAAGGCACAGAGGAGGCAGGTTGCACCTAAAGTTGTTCAGCTATATTGCATCATAGCCTGCTCACAAGAAGTTCTAACTTTGGAGCTGATCTTCTTCCAGGCACTGTTGTTTAAGTGCTGTTTGTGGGAGAGATGTCTGGCTGTGATTGACTGTCCTCTGTCACAGGACATGAGTGTGTTATGCTGCGTTCAAGTGGCAACCTCCGGGGCTGAGAAATGAAGCCAACACACAAGTGACAAAAACTGCAGTACCTCTAACGGCCACTTGAGGCTGGCTCCATGAGCGAGTCAGTCCCCACAGACCCACATGTTAAAGGCCACAACTTTACAGCAGAAACATTCTCAGAACCCATTGGCTGTATTCGGCGTCTGACTTCCGGCAGATGGCGATACAGCCTCTGGGGGCAGACCCCCGATTTTTTGGCATTCCGGTTTGATTTGGGCGGAGGAGGCGAATTTCCGTTTCCGACTTCTGTTTATATGTTCACTGCACAACAGTTTTGGTCCCTACAGCTAATATGAACATTGATGATGCCTGTCGAGCAGGTGAATGTTTTATAACTCACCTGTTTACATTTGATCAAGGCTTAAAGTTACAGATGATTCAGGGCGGGCTGCAGCTCCACCCCCTCACCCAAATATGGTCACTTCTGGCCCCAAAGAACCCAAGATGGCGACGGCCAAAATGCCGAACTCAAAGCTTCAAAATTGGAGTCCAGAAACCAGTGGGTGACGTCACCATAGCAACGTCCATTATTCTTACAGTCTACATTCACAGCCTAGTTTGGAGCTGATCCTCTTTCATGGGACAGACGTAAAGCTCTGGAAGCTCTGCACTAAAATAATCACCTTCTCTTCCATATTCATCACAGACTGATGTGTACAGTAAGAAGGGAAGATATCTGCCAGCTGTGATTGGTTGTTTCCTGCCACAGGACAGACGGCGTGCTGTGCTGCGATCCGAAAGTTGAGCTTAGTTTATTTTGGGGTGCAGCCTTCGCACCCTGAAAATGATGCGCTCAGGAACTCTTGCGCGCCTCAACACATCTACATTGAAAACAGTGGATTTCAGGGTGCAAAAAACACAGCATGTGTCCAGACCCAGTACGGGACCGTGGTTCCCAACTGGTGCAGCCACAGGATCCAGATCTCTCCTCAGTCAGTAGTTCATGGTCCACACAGTTTAATACATTCAGCATCACACTTGTGTGTGAACATGTCGTCCTGCTGTTCACTGTCTGTCCGTCAGTCGCTCACTCTACAGCAGGAAACCATTCTTTAAAGTAAAAGCTCTGTGCTGGAAATGAACTGTACTTTAAGTTAAAGTGTGTTTCTTACAAATGTGACACCCTCACCAGTCACGTGCACTTCATTCAGAATGGACCCCAGACCCACATTTGGACCTGGACCCACCAGCTGGGAACCACTGCCTCAGACTATACTGTGTTAAAGCAGAGCTCATTAATTTATATATTTGGCAGTTTATTTTGATGAATCATGAAACTGAGTTAAAACCTGCTCTGGTTGTGGTTCAAAAACTCCTGTCAGCTGTGGCTCGGGAACTTTCCGCCCTTCATTCACTCATTCCAGACTCGTGACTCATGGCCCAAACCAAACAAGGGATACCAGTCATAGTTGGACGATGACCCACAACAGAAACCAGTGTAACCAGTAGGTCAGGTGAACTTTGCGTCTTCCTTCCCGCTTTCTGCATTCAAGTTCCATTTTTAGCAACAGGTGCATAAAGTGCATCATCTCTGTCCCAAAGCAGCAGCAGCAGCAGCGTCCTCTGTGTGTGTGTGTGTGAGGGAGACGATGATGATGATGATGATGATGATGATGAAGAGTTTATCTGACAGTCGGAGCAGTTCTTACTTTCAGCTATGGAGGTCCAGTTCTGCCAGGAAAATAACAAATAGAGTCATTTGGTATGAACAGAAAACAGAAGAGTGTGTGTGTGTGTATGTGTGTGTGTGTGTGTGTGTGTGTGTGTGTGTGTGTGTGTGTGTGTGTGTGTGTGTGTGTGTGTGTGTCCGCTGAAAGCTAAACTTATGTTTTGACTCACTGTGAGTACATTATGTTTTTGTCCTGGCAGAAATGAGCTCCGTGTAAGGCAGCTTGTTTCATTATTGCAGCTTTCAGTTGAATTGTATTTAAGTTCATCAAATACATGTAGTCAGTGGCTGGTGGTGGGTTGATCCATGTATGTACAGATGTCGGCCACATGCTCCTGATTTGATGCAGCTCTTGTAACTTTTTTGCAGCAGGACGGTGAACGGACTGAAACCTGGCGCCCTGACAGCCATCACGGCCCCTCCCGCCGCCTCCTCTGCAGGCTTAGTGCCCCTCGCTGTGTGACGTGAAGCCCAACACACTGGTCGCCTCGACATATAAAGAAGAAAAGGCCTCAGACAAATACTGTAAATCTTGGTTGGTGTACTGTCACCCTGGGCCGTCTCTGTTGCACTGTAGCTGTGGGTCCCTGTCTGTATATCTCATGTGTTCCTGTTTCTGCTGTCGGCTCACTGGCTCGTACAGAACGGTGCCTCACCAGACTGCTCGGGACACATTTAAAGGTTTCTTAAAGCTCTCACTCTGATTTGTAAAACGTGTGCACCGTATATCTAAAAAGGGAAATATTATGCAATTAAAGGTTTTTTAAAATATTTAAACAGCTTTTTCAACAACATTAACGAGCAATAACTTGAGCTGAGTGCACTCACACCCACCTGCTGACGCTATGACTGGAGAAGGAGCAGTTGGCTGATGTGCAGATGTCCTGGATGATGTGCATCAATTATTGATGCTCCAACATGTGCAGCATGTGAGCCTGACAGGTTCATGTGTTACACATTATCTCATGTAACCCCTGTTTTTATTGCATCTGGAAGGGAAGGGGAGTCTTTGTGTCTTTGTGTCCGTGTAGTGAGTCCAACACACCATCTGTCCTCTGAGCTGTGTGACATGACGTGTACAGTATTGGTCATATTGATCGTTTATTTTTAGGCGGCCATTGAAGTGGAGCTGTCGTTGTGTTTGGACCAGTTAATCAGCATCTTGTTTCCTGTATTCAAAGTGTTTTACCCCGTTTTAAAACCTTTGACTTGTGACTCGACACTCGGCAAGTGAAGCACTTTTTATTCTTTTTCATTGGAGTGCAATATTGCCTGTTTGTTATAGTTTGTGGGTTTAATTTATTTCAGATTTCTTTTACGGCATGTTTTAATAAAAGGTGTAATTCTACTGCATCTGTGAATGTTTCAGTCAGTTCTGACTGTGACTGTTGTTTTTAACTAGAGCTGCAACAACTCAACTGTTTTGACAATTGATTCATCATTTCAGGCAAAATCTCGTCTCGTTCTCCAGTCGCAGCTTCTCACATGTCAATATTTGCTGTTTCTTTGTTTTACATGATCAGAAAATGACTTTCTTTGAGTTTCAGTTTGTTTGTTTCAAAACAAGTGATTTGAAGACGTCACAGCAGCTCTGAGAAATTATGGTGAGCATTTTTTGTTTTCTACTTTTGGATCTTTCACAAACCTAATGATTAATTGAGGAAGCAGTCAGAAGGTGAATCATAGGCTGTAACTCTACTTTCAGTCTGTTTATCTGTTTTATCTGTATTTTTAATGATTTTAGTTTCCAAAATGTCCGAAGTGAAACAAAAAGTTCTCAGAGACAAAGATGACTTTGTCAAATTGCTTCTTTTGTCCACTCGTTAAACGAAAACCCAAAAATACTCAGTTCATTTTGACAAAGGCAGAAAATCCAAACATTTGAGAATCTGAAAGCATTTGATTCATTTATAAGTGACTTCAAACGCTGAATCAATTATCAAAGCTGGTGTTGATGATTATTTTTCAGTTCATTGTTTCATCACTAGAAGACGTTCCACATGGTTCAAGTTTGATGGATTCTTTTAATGTGTCTTATCCTCTGAGTTCACTCGTTTAATATACTGAAGACTGGAAATCAAAGGAACACACAAAGTTTGGGATAAAATATATCAAACATGAAACAGCTGTTGATTCTGCAAAAAGGAATTTAACAACATATATTTACTCTTGTGCTGTAGTTCTGAAACATTTAGAGAGTATTTTCATTTTATTTTACTTTTTTGGGCTTCTTTAGCCTTTGTTTTATGCAGCAGGGGTCTGTGGGTTGGAACTGACCTGAGGGCCGCTGCTGCACAGACACAGTCTATGCACATGGGGCACCTGCTCCACCAGGTGAGCTATTCAGCGTCTTTTTGTCCATGGTTTTATTATTATTATTATTATTATTATTATTTATTATTATTTTATAATTACTATCAAATAATTCAAACGTCCAAAAACACATCATTGAAACCACAAAATATCTCCATACTGCTCGTCCGTAGTGATCCAAGTGTCCTGAAGCCCCGACATAAAAAGTTGTTTGGAAAAACCTCATTTGAACTCACGAGACTGCCCAGAGAGGCAGTCAGAGCTACAGGCTACAATGAGGCTAAAAACAGAGTTCAAATGAGGTTTTTCCAAACAACTTTTTATGTCGGGGCTTCAGGACACTTGGATCACTACGGACGAGCAGTATGGAGATATTTTGTGATTTCAATGATGTGTTTTTGGACGTTTGAATCTGGGGCGCCGTCAGCCTCCATTAGGTGGAGTTGTGTTGCTACCTCCTCTCCCCTTGGATCTCTGCAAGTGATGTGAGGACTCTAAAACTTCACCTGAGCCTCCCTCGGCATATGGGTGAGTAGATAATGGCTGCATTTACATTTTGGGTGCACTATCCCTTTAAACTCTGTAGAGTGCACTGAAATTGGTAGAAAAAACGTAAAGCATATCTGATTTATATTTTGAGAGCTAAACTTGCAAAAAACACCAATATGGCCTTTTCAGTTTTATCAACACTGCCCTCTGCTGGGTGAAACTGTAAGTACATGAAACAGGGAGCAGATTTTGGCACTTTGATCATTTAATTATTAATATTCATGATGCCTCAAAACAGACACAAAATAGAAAAAGTACATTCTCATTAATGTTTATGAATTATCACAAATTCAACCACTGGTGCTTCGTTTATCAAAACACAAACAGGCTGCAGGCTTCCTGCAGGACAGACAGATGTCTCCAGTCCAGGTGTCTTCAGGCTGCGTACAGTAGGATCTAATGTCCACATCTGTAAAGTCTTGAGACAGAGTCCTGAGCTCAGTGTCAGTTCAGCTCCCTCCTCTCTTCTTCTCGGCCACCTCTTCTATCTGCTTCATCCTTCTCTCCAGGATCTCCACCCTCCTGGCTTCATTGCGAGCTCGCTCCTGAGCCCTGAGCTCCTCCACATCCACAAAGAACCTGTGCCTGCAGGGAGGAGGAGGAGGAGGAGGAGGAGGAGTTATTATATATTGGAAAACTCTTTTTTTTGGTAGTTTTAAGCTGTATGCAGCTGAAACTAATTAATCGATCAACAGAAAGTGAATCTGCGACTATTCTGATAACTGATCAACTGTTTGAACCAGTTATTAAAACACAAACACCAAATATTTGCTGGTTCAAGCTTCTGAATGTGAGAATTCGTTTGGAGCTTGATCAGGAAGTATGGACAAAGAGTCAGATTATTTTATCCTGTGCTGCTTTAACTTTGGTCTTTTTGGAAAAAAAAAAAAAAAAATCTGTCTCAGAACTTAAAGTATGATTATAAATCCCTGGAGTAGCTCTTTATTATTATTCACAGATTCAGAGAGCACTGACATCATCATCATCATCATCATCATCAGTCACATGAAATTAAACTGCAACTTTTTAATAATCAGTCGATCAATCCTTTTAATCATACTGCAAACAAAAGCAGAACTATTACACCACCTTTAAACACAGTTTCATTCTGCACACATACAGCTGCATTGTGTTTAAAGATGAATGAGGGACAGGCAGCAGGAGCAGTTACAGGTCAGCTGGGTGAAGGGAAGTGAACCGAGGTGCATCAGAAAACACTACAGCTCTATGCTGCCCTTCAGTATTATGAGCATGACAGTTCCAGATGACAATTACTGCAGTAAAACACACAACATGCGATAACTCAAAACTCACCTGTTAAAGAAAGCAGCTGCCAGTCCCACAATTAGTGTCCCAAATAAAATTGGTTTGGTCAGACGCTTTTTAGAGGACAGCTGGCGCGGCTTCATTTTAGCTGAGTGTCCAGAGAAAAGGCCACAGGCCGGAATATAAACAGTAAAATAACCTACATGTGATTTTTACTTGACCTTTAATGCTAACTGCTCGTTACATACCTACTTCGTGTCGGGCACTTACTCGCGTAACACCACTTCCGTTTCCTGCTTTTTATCATCTTAAATTATATAATCTTAAAAAGTACACATTTAATCACGCACATCAGAATATATTAGGTGTTTTGATGTGTTTTACATTTGGTCGACAGAACAATAATATTATTAATGTTACAAGTTATTTTAAAACGGATAAAGTAGGCGGGAGCTTGTTCTTGTACGGACACATTAAAGGGACGGATCAAAACAGGAAATGGCGGAAAGTGAACCCACATTTAAAAAGTTTGTTTGATCTGTTTAGGTTTGTTTGATATAACCGTCTGAATCTGGGTGAACATTGGAGCTAATGCTAAGCTAATTCATTTTTTAGCTTATTTTGTTAGAGTTGGTCTGTTTGGTCGTAGCAGCAGGAGCTAATGCTAAGCTAATTCATTTGTTAGCTTATTTTGTTAAAGTTGGTTTGTTTGGTCGTAGCAGCAGGAGCTAATGCTAAGCTAATTCATTTGTTAGCTTATTTTGTTAAAGTTGGTTTGTTTGGTCGTAGCAGCAGGAGCTAATGCTAAGCCAATGCGTTAGTTAGTTTGAGCTCTCCGCCTGAATGTGGGTGAACACCGGAGCTCATGTTGAGCTTATGCATTAGATAGTGTAATTTGTTAAAGTTGATTTGCTTCGTCTTAGTTTTAAGAGAACACAGGAGCTGTTGCGTTAGTTTGTTTGAGCTAATGCTAAGCTACTGTTGCTAACATGTGGAGAAAGGGCTCGTCTGAGGGCTCCGACCGGTTTGAATATTTACAGACTCTGGTCACAGAGTTTCAGGACACCGACAGTGAAGGTGAGTAACGTTACAGTCACTGTTATCTGTTATAATTCAGCTGTCTTTGTGACTTAAGGTCAGTGAGAACACTGACGTCTCCTTGAGGGATCTCTGGAAATAACAAACAGCTAGTTTTAGTCTGTGAAGGCCGCGATATGATCCATAAACAACCTCCATCACCAGAACACAACAGGATCAGCTGTATCTGCTGTCAGTCTGACTCTGGACAATGAATACATTTACTCACGTGTTGTTTTCAGCTACTTTATAGTGTCTGCCACACAATGTGTCCCCTTCACAGTGCACAGTCTCCGCCCTGCTGTCAGGTATTTTATTTAGTGTATTCTCCATGTTCACCAAGTTGATCAGGCATCATCTGGAGAAGTTTCTTCTTTCCCAACAAAACTTATTTTGGAACACGCAGTCATTCAGATTGCATTTTCAGTCTGCCACCAAACACATCAGTGTCTCCTCTCTGTAATGCACAGCCTCTGCTCCACCTTCACTCATTTTATTTTGATTTATTTGATTTCACTTTTCTGTCAGAAAACAAATCTAAAATTTGTCCTTTGTCCCAAGATGTCCACTGAATCATGAATACACATAAATATAAAATAAACCAAACAACATTTATCTGATCAACAAAGCCGTAATTACAAATGGTACAAATCACATCAGCCATTGTGAAAAGTGAATAAATGAATAATTCCCTTTAATAGTGTTTGACCCACTGAGAAGTCACACTCTGATTTAATAGATTGACAGACTAAGAAACAAAAGAGTTCCTAATAATTTTCAGTCGAGCCTGTGGCATTCAGATCGTGCCTAATAATCTTGGTGAATATGGAGACATTTCTTTTTTTCCTGGCAACAGTTACAGAATGGGGGGACACAGTTTTCAGACTCCATTCTTAGCCTTCTACAAAATGTATCCCCTCTTTATAATGCAGAGTGTCTTCCCTACCATCCAGTATTTAGTTTTGTGTACCTCAGGTCATGCCTAATAATCTTGGGGAATATGGAGACGTGTCGTCTTTTTGAGTAAAAGTTATAGAGGGGCACACGTTCAATCATTCTATCCCCTCTTCATAACGCACAGGGGTTGTTCCACACCAGCTCACCCAGGTCTTCTGATTCATGTCATGGATTTTCCTGGGAAAAAGAACAAATTCATGGGATGTTGCTGAGTGAAGCTCCAGCTAGTCTTTTAGTCCTGAATTTTTGAAGTTTGACACTTTGAGCTAAATCTCAGCACTTTAATTAATCTTTGTTTGTGGTTTCTAACTTTGACCTTTGCAGTTCTTTTTCTGTTTATTTTTAATCTCACTAACTGCTTATTTTTCACCGGATTGTGTTGAAATGTGTCGTGAACATCTGAGAAACCCTCAGAATAATTTGCAACATGTATTAATGTAAATAGTTATTGCTGAATGTTTTACACTGATCACAGGGGAATAGATAGTTTTTATGTCTCATGTAGTGCTGTGTGAATACAGTGACAGTTTCAGCAAATGTGTTTTTGTAACACAAGTTACAAACTGCAGCCTGAAGGAGAGGGAGTCCAGGGGAATATCTTTCAACAGTATGCTAACATAACTTATCAACCAACACGTGTGCTGATAACAGTTTGTTTGTGACAGACTGATAGAACAGACTTAAATGAGTTAATCTAATAGTTATTATATTTAACTTGTTTGACTTCATCAGAGGCAAAGGAGCAGGTGCTGGCTAACCTGGCCAACTTTGCGTACGACCCAAAGAACATGGAGTATCTGAGGGAGCTGCAGGTGACCGACCTCTTCTTGGACATGCTCACTGAGGAGAATGAAAACTTTGTGGAGTTTGGGATGGGTCAGTATAAATCATTGTCTCTCTCCCATTGTTTTTCATGGTGTAAATGCTGCCTCCTAACATCATCACTCTGCCTGTGTGTCGTGCTCTCAGGGGGGCTGTGTAACCTTAGCATGGACCCTGAATGCCGACGCATAATCCTGCAGAACAGCGGGATCAGCTTGGTAACGCATTGTCTGTCGAGCCAGAGGGAGGAGACCGTCCTGTCAGCCATCACTACACTCATGAACCTCACAACGCCGTCATCCCGCTCTGAGATCACTGACCCAGCCATCCTGCAGTGCATGCTGCGCTTCTCCCTCTCAGAGAGCCCCCGCCTGCGCAACCTGGCCGCTGTGTTTCTGCAGGACTGCTGCACCGAGGAGCAGGTGGCCCAAGCAGAGCAGCAGATGCAGGGACAGCAGACTGCAGTCGGCATCCCGCTGCCCAGGGACTAATTTACAGCTGAGGTATTCATTTGGGAGACTTCATTGTATTTAAGAGGATTAGTTTGCTCTCCATGAGAGTGTAAGAAATACAGTCAGGTCCATAATTATTTGGACAATGATACAGTTGTCATCATTTTGGCTCTGTACACCACCACAATGGGTTTTAAATGAAACAATGAATACCTGCTTAAAGTGCAGACTCTCAGCTTTCATTTAAGGCTTTTTTCAAAAATGTAGTATGAACTGTGTAGGAATGACAACCATTTCTTCACACAGTCCCCCAACATTAAGGGCTCATAAGTATTTGGACAAACTAACATAATCATCAATTAAACAGTCAGTTTTAATACTTGGTTGCAAATCCTTTACTGTAGGTACTGTATGTTACTATATATGGGCACCCAGACCTCACACCCCCACTCGTCTGGTGTCTTTCCACCACATGTTGATACTGCTGCAGGGATCTGCTGACACAAGATTGAGGTCCCTCATAGGGACGCACCGATCTGATATCTGGATCAAATATCGGCCCCAATATCATCAAAATAGATGGATCAGGTATCAGAAAATGCAACCTGTACCTGAGGCGATCCTTTGCCTTTAAATCTATTGCAATGTGAGCTACGTCAAACATCATGGAGCGAAGGAGAGAATCTGCTGTGTGGAGATATTTCACACTATTTTAACTGCTGTTGCACAATTGTTTATTTTTGTTAAAAATAAATAGTTCATCATTTCATTAATCTGTTTCATCTCGTTTCATTTTATCTTAGGAGAGAACTGTGTAGTCATCAGTGCCTGATGCCTCCAGTCTTTTCTGTTCTACATGTAAGGTATACAGCTTCTTAGGTCAACCATGGTATCAGATTGGTATCAGCTGATACTCAAAGCCACAGCATCGGGATCGGGATTGAAACTGAAAAAGCTGGATCGTGCAATCTCTAGTGCCTCACTGATTTTGGGTGTTCAGGTAGGCTCACAGTTTGTGTCTCAGTTCCTCTCAAAGGTGTTTGATGGGGTTGAGGTTGAAGTTCTTCCACACATGGAGCTGGCTTTGTGCACAAAGACGCTGTGTTTGTCTCTTTCCTGTTTCAACGTGACAGAGTTTGAGGTGATATTTTTATTGTCTAAAATATCATAGCATGCTTTGGTATAAAGATTTTTCTTAGTTGTTCACATAGTTTTGGGCATGTCGTAAATTCTTCAGGCTGCATTCAAACCAAATCAGGCGTTGTGGTGATTAGTTGAAGGGTTGTGTGGTGGAGTGGGAGTGTTGATTTGTAGGAGAGTGTAGGGTGCAGAGATTAAACCCAGTCTCCCCGTCTCAGTGACTGAATGTTTGTCTTCACTAAGTTTGTTTATGTTGACTTTAAAGATCTGTAGAATTCCTTTTGATTATCATTACTGTTGTATCTGTACTGCAACAAGACACATGCACACACACAAACACAAGCGAGTGCTCTCCTTTCTGGCATTGTACACAACTAGGTGATAAAATATACTTTATTTATTTTTCTCACTATAATATTAAACGATAGAAAAAGACTGTCCTGTAGATTGTGGGTATCTTCTGGTTTGACTGCTGGCTACACGATTGGCCGCTGCAGCGTGACGTCGAGTTGTGTTTCTCAAAAAGTTGATTCCGTTTCTAATTGTCACCACAGGCTACTGTGTGTTAATGCTAGCTGTAGCTGGAGGCATTATGTCGTCGGATTGTTCGTATGTCCGACCTATTGTCGTGAACGTGATATCTCAAGAATACCCTGAGGGAGTTTCTTCAAATTTGGCACAAACGTCCACTTGGACTGAAGAATGAACTGATTAGTGGTCAAAGATCACTGTGACCTCACAAAACATGTTTGTGGCCATAACTCAAGAATTCATGTGCTACTTATGACAAAACTTCACACACGTCTACCAGGATAAAATTATGAACTGATATTTTATATCCCAAAGGTCAAAGGTCAGTTTCACTGTAACATCATAACATTCTGTTGCCATGAGTCAACGTCTTATCTCAGGAACAGAAGGAGAAACCCTTGGCCACATACTGAATTGGTGACTCTAACCTTGAAAGTGTTTCTTCACAGCCATCTTTTTCCTTGTGTCTGGAGAGGCGGGCCATCAGATCTTCCTGGCCACACCTGAGTGTGTGGTCTCACCTTATGAAAAGGCCTCATTTGTCATCCTGGTCTCTCTCCTTCCTGACTGAGCAGCTGACAGCCACATGATGTAGTTTGGTTTTCCTTTGTTCCATTTGTTCTGTTTTACACACACACACACACACACACACACACACACACACACACACACACACACACACACACACACACACTTGATTGGTGCACGGAGGCAGTAATTCATTAATTCTAGTTTGTGGTTTGTTTTTGTTTTGTCTCCCACCACAGCTTAGACTCACTACCTATGTTCAGGTGAATGGAAGGAGTCACATTTTCATGGTAATGCCTGGTTTGATGCTGATGCAGCCTAAAGCCAGCAGTCGTCTGGTGCTTATTTATTCCCTTATATGTGGCTGCTGTTCTGGTTTTTTTCTTTCATGGTCAGAGCACATGCTTAAAGCTGTAGTGTGGAGTTTTTGTCTCCCCCCACTGGCAGTGAGAGTTATTACACACACGCTCATAACTTACGCCTGTGGGTGAACTTCTGCATCCGCCCCGCTCCCAGGAGCACTTTCCTCCACTCTTTCATGCAGTTTATTTTTTATCTAGAGCATTCATTCCAGAAACTGTTTTTGGAGGCTCCTTAGGATTTTCCACCATGTCTTCTGCGCCCCCCCCCCCCCTTACTTCAAAGTGTCAGCACACTTAGTAACAGAAAAAAAACATGAGAATCTGGCACATTCAGGTAAAGTATTGAGGGAACAAAATAAAAAGCAGTGACAAACAGAAAAAGTCAACAAAAACAAATCAAATGTAAATTAATTAAATAATCTTCCTTTCACTGTGACCGGTTGATGTTAAACACATACATACATAATACATCTAGTGTGCCTGCGAGGGGAACGTCCTCATAGGTGTCCAACACCAAAACTCTGGTTTAGTGTGAAACACAAAGAGCTTCAGCATCAGCATTATGTCAACTTTAAGCGTTGTGCTCTTTGTTACCACATGAGGGAAACTGGATAGTTTGTGTTAAAGTGAAGGGCTGCTCTGCTGCACTGTGACAGATTAATATAGTTGATTGCTAATGGCACAAAAACAGCATGTGAATAATTTAATTTTATTGACCTCCAAAAGGGTACGAAGAGAAGTGAACAAATCTCACTTGTAAAGTCAGGTTCACTAAGATCAGTGTCAGTCTCCAAAAATGTACATTCCTCTGGCTTTGAAGTGATTTCCTAACACCCGGGGCGGATGCTGGAGCACCCAACTGGTTGACTCTTGCACTTGGCGCTCTTTGTAAGAATACCATGTCCTGAAACGTTAAATCCAAACCCCCAAAAATATGTAAAATCTAAAAAAAACAACAAAGTAAAACAAACCTTGAGGTTCTTTCTTAAGAGCCAGGAGCGCTGTTTGTTTTCTTCTCTTCTCTTCTTAAGAGCTATTTCTGGGCCGAGTCCTTCAGGTCTAGACGGACGATGACATCTGATCCTGCAGCCCAGCGTCAGTTGGACTGCACGTGTAGCCCAGTCAGACTTGAGAGGAAATTCTTTACAGCTTTGAGAGTGTATGTGTCTGTGATACTCGTTCATTTTAAATGCCACAGAATTCTCATTTTGTGTAAGTGTGTGTGTGTGTGTGTGTTTCTGAATGGCATTCCAATGGCTTAAGAGGCGAGCACCTGCCGCCGACATCAGTAAAAATACCTTCATTCTTCCCGTAAAAAGAGAAACACCCCGCCTGGTTTTAATAATGTGGTACAAAGTTTATTTCAAATGGATGTAAAAATATTTTAATAGTTTGTTATTTTTGCAGGATAAAAAAAGAACTCTAGAGAACAGAGGGGTTCAACAGTTCTGCACCGATCTTCAGTCTGCTGTAAGTTCACATGTTTTATTACGCCTATATTATATAGTAGGAGGGTAATAAAGGATATGGCTGGTGTTATTCTAGATTTTTCTTTTTGTCAACAAATCCCATGAAAAGACCAAATCCACATCCATCCATCCACATCTGGTCACAGGAATTTTTTAGCAAACGTTATGCCAACAGGAAGACAGTGCAAAAGTCAAAATGAACTGCAGTGTGTGCGCTCAGGGAAATGAAGGAACACTCAGCGTGATGTGTTTTTGTGCACACATGCAAGTTGTAGTTGGATCAATTGCTGGTTTTGATCTTTTCATGGGATTTACTGACAGTAAGAAAATTGCCAATCCCTGTATTTGCGTAAGACAATATTCAATAACTAAATTCTCTTCATCCGTGACTCTCACTTCTTCTTCAGTCCGAGCTGCTGCTCTGCTTCTATGCGTAGTTTGTGTTTCTGGATCTGAAAGAAGAGACAGAAAAATGTGTTGTGAGTTGTAGTAAAGCTGAAGACTGTAACTGCTACTGCACTCATTACACCTGTTTAAAGAACAGGAATTGAAATTTAACCGACTGTATCACATTGGTGAGGTTCTGCAAATGCATTGGACCTGCTGTCATTACGCACAAATGTTATCCACGACTGTAGCTGTTTATAGCGTCCATACTACTTGTTCATTACCACACACCCGTTAAGATTACGATTACATTTTGTATGGACGACATGCTATACTATGACGTTTTTCATCAATTGGGACGACATGCTAAACTATGACGTTTTTCATCAATTGGGACGACAAGCTAAACTATGACGTTTTTCATCAATTGGGACGACATGCTAAACTATGACGTTTTTCATCATTTCGGACGACATGCTATACTATGACGTTTTTCATCAATTGGGACGACATGCTGTACTATGACGTTTTTCATCAATTGGGACGACATGCTATACTATGACGTTTTTCATCAATTGGGACGACATGCTATACTATGACGTTTTTCATCAATTGGGACGACATGCTGTACTATGACGTTTTTCATCAATTGGGACGACATGCTAAACTATGACGTTTTTCATCATTTCGGACGACATGCTATACTATGACGTTTTTCATCAATTGGGACGACATGCTGTACTATGACGTTTTTCATCAATTGGGACGACATGCTATACTATGACGTTTTTCATCAATTGGGACGACATGCTATACTATGACGTTTTTCATCATTTCGGACGACATGCTAAACTATGACGTTTTTCATCAATTGGGACGACATGCTAAACTATGACGTTTTTCATCATTTCGGACGACATGCTAAACTATGACGTTTTTCATCAATTGGGACGACATGCTATACTATGACGTTTTTCATCAATTGGGACGACATGCTATACTATGACGTTTTTCATCATTGACGACATGCTATACTATGACGTTTTTCATCAATTGGGACGACATGCTAAACTATGACGTTTTTCATCATTTCGGACGACATGCTAAACTATGACGTTTTTCATCAATTGGGACGACATGCTATACTATGACGTTTTTCATCAATTGGGACGACATGCTATACTATGACGTTTTTCATCATTTCGGACGACATGCTATACTATGACGTTTTTCATCATTTCGGACGACATACTAAACTATGACGTTTTTCATCATTTCGGACGACATGCTATACTATGACGTTTTTCATCAATTGGGACGACATGCTAAACTATGACGTTTTTCATCATTGCAGACGACATGCTAAACTATGACTTTATTTCATGATTTTGGACAACATGTTATACTACGAAGTTGTTGTCATGATTTTTGACGACATGGTATACTATGACTTTTGTTCATTATTTTTGATAACATACTCTTCTATGACTTTTTTCATGGTTTTTGACTATATACTATATACATACTATATACCATACATTTTTTTCGAGATTTTGACGACACGCTATATTATGAGCCACACAGCCATGCGGAGAGCTTACACATAATGACAGTTGTTTCGGTTCTGTTGGAGAACCTCAGCAACGATACAGTCGGTGATTAATATTAATTGCCTTTGTGATAAATGCTCTGCGTCTGAGACGACCGGATGGATTTCTGGTATGCCAGAAATATCGGTCAGCTGTTTTGCAGTTTCTATGAAAGTCAATCTTCTTAACTGAGTGTCTACAAGACAGAAAATTAGTTCTTTTTTTTCTCATAATATCGGACAATTTGTTTACAGTCACTAAACATGCATTACATTGTGTCCCCACACAACCCAGAACCTTGCAGCCTGCAGTATTAAGGTGTCACCTATCTGGGATCAGTTAGTCTAATAAGGGGAAAAATTGCACAGTCTCCTCAATGCGACCTGTGTTGATATTATGTGTCCAGGACTGTTAATACTAAGTGGATTATAAATAAAGTAAAATGAACTAAAGGAGTCTCAGATCGAGGGGCTGGTTTTATCTGATAGGCTGCTTTGGGACGAGGTCCACCGCCCTTCTGGGTTCATCTAACAGGACACGGTGTGCGTGCAGACAAGCTAATAGCTCCCTTTCCCTCCTGTCTGGGGGCATTCGGGTCAGGCCTGTCCAAACACAACGCCATGTCTACAGTAAATTATTTTAAACAGCCTCCCACGAGAGAAACACAAGAACCAGAACTCGTATTGGCATGTTCCTGATTCATCACAGACTATCACTGATCTGTTTCTTATTCTGGCCTCAGTAAACACATCATAATAAACCCTGTTTGTCTGTTATTTGTAGGAATACATGAGCTTTTACCTTTCCAGTAATGGTGAGTGGGTAGCTGGTCACAAACAGAATATAGCGAGGGATCTTGAAGTGAGCGATCTGCAATGAGCAGATGAAGCAGAGTTGTTTAACAGGAAGATAAAGTCTAGTATAATTCCAGCTCATTCTGAAATATTAAAAAGAGACCTCACCTGTCCCTTGCAGTAAGCCTTGATTTCTTCTACAGTGCATTCCTCTCCATCAGTGAGTTTGATACAGGCACAGACCTCTTCACCCATACGAGCATCCTCCACTCCGACCACCTGACAAAATACAAAAGAACATGTAGCTCTGCAGCAAGAAAAATAAAATTGACAGAGTGTACAGAAACATAAAGATCACACTGAGAGGTTCATCAGAAAATATTTGTCTTTGAATGATAATTTGTGTTCTTAAATTAACTCTCCTCCTCATCCCTCATTAAAAATCAAACTAATTCTGAGGGAATAATCTTCATAATTCAGAAAATTGAGCAGAATTTTTTTAAATGAAAACTTCTCATAATTCTGACATAATATTCTTGTTAACTCAGAAATACGATAAACTTATTGGTTAAATTTCTCAGAAATTAAAGGGGAAAAGAGCCAGTGATGGAGGGTGAAGCCTCTGTCGCTTATCATGACACGCCGTCTGTGAACTGCAATGCATCTCTCTCCTGATCTTCACTTCCTTTATCCAATAAAGACGTAACATACCCTCATAATTACATTTAAAAACAACAAAAAATAACAACAACTGAAAATTGAATACAATTTTCAAACACTGTCATCTGAAAAAAAAGTTATGATTGAAGGCAGGCGTGGCATTGATCAAGATCAAGATAATTAAAAATGAATTAATTCCTATCTCATTTATGTTCATTTCTACCTCGTCCGTCCTCTGGCTGTTTGAGCTCACCTGTGCCTCCTTGACTTTGGGGTGTGTGTGCAGGAACTGTTCGATCTCAGCTGGGTAAATGTTCTCTCCTCCTCTGATGATCATGTCTTTAATCCTGCCCTCGATGCGACAGTAACCGAACCCGTCCATTCTGCCGATGTCTCTGAAACACAATGAGGCGAGTTATCATTTCGTCCTGTTGTTGATGTTTAAAAGTTTATGCAAATATTTTTCCTTGTATAAACACAACCTCTGTCTTCCTACGTCTCTCTCTACCCATAATTACTGTAATGATTATTAACACTGTCAGACTGTATTTGAGCTGCTTACACAATGACGATTCCTACTGTGTGACACTTTGTGCACAGACGCTGTAACTGACAGTTTCCACTCACCCAGTTTTATACCATCCTTCTTTAGTGATGCACTCTTGTGTCTTGGCTTTGTCGCCCCAGTACTCCGGCATCACACAGTAACCTCTGATCAGAATCTCACCCATCGTCCCGAGAGGCAGCAGCTCTCCTGTTGAAGGGTCCACGATTTTAGCCTGCGGAGCAGTTGATGACACAGAGTCATTCAGAGTCATTCAGAACATGGAGATAATGATGGTGTAAAACTCACTGTTAATGAAACCTTTCATTCTGTCACTAATAATCAAAGAATAATTTAATTAAATATCAGTCACCTCGAAGTGGAACTTTAATGTGTTATTTGATTCCAACAAAATTATTGTTTCATTTTTCTTTTTACACAGATGAACATTTTTTCCCACACTTGTAATGTTTTTATACATCAGCACTCAGTGTCCATTTTATTAAGCAGCCACTCCAGGCTGTTGTGATGTCACGATCGCAGCCTTTAAAGCAAACTCAAGCAATCCTTGTGAATTCTGTGTAACTCTGGAATTTTTTCCGATCGCCACAACTTTTCCTGCAAATTTGACCATTATTGTAGCTAGTTCACAAACCATAGCAGTCCCTCGCACAACATCCCCAAACTCACTTCCTTGTTCCTGGTTGTGAGGATGCTATACTCTATTAACTGCACATGTATGCACAATCTGTTGGATTTTGGTATCGGAAGTGTTCTGGTTTCGGTCTGTAGTCTGAGTACTGCTGACCAATCAAGTGCAAACAGCAGGTAAGCAGTCCATGTGGAGAGGTGGAGTGCATTGCCCGAAACCTAATCTTGGAGCCCACTGGCTAACATCAGACAAAGATTTAGCCCTGTATTCATTTCTGTTATTTATCTGCATTCATATCTGTTTATGGAGAGATCAGAGAGTCAGAGAGAGCTGGGCTCAGATAACTGCTGGAGATACTGGCCCTCACCCCCAGAGCCTTATCGTCGTTAGACACTAGCTGTTGTATGAAGAATGAGGGCCGATTAGATTTAACATACAGGTTAGTGGTGATGTTAGTATCGCAGAAATCACAAACTCCCAACACTTTAATTCTTACTATAACAAGGTGCTTTCAATTTTTTATGAATTATTAAAAAAATAAAAGCAACTATTTTTGCAGTTTTCACTTTGCCTCCAAAAATTTCACTGCAAAAAACAAAAAGCCGAAAAACATTGGAACATAATTTTTTAAGAGAAACTGCTGTGAAATGAGACATTTTACGCAGCAACAACCCCAAATCTGAAGTGCTATATCGAAAGCAACTGGACCTGTTTCTTGAAGACGTTTCGCCTCTTGTCCAAGAAGCTGTTTAGGTTCTAACGGACTGGTGCAGAGCCGCAGGCTTTGAACTCTGATAGAAGTGAATAAGCTTCTTGGAAAGGAGCCGAAACGTCTTCAAGAAACTCAAGCAAGTCCACTTGCCTATGATATAGCTCTTGAGATTAAGCCAGCTAGACCCTGCAGGGACTGATTAGGTCCACATTTCTATGTCTGGGTACGACCCCAGTTTGCCCCAGAACATCTTCATTTCTTCATGGCATGGATTCAACACAGTGCTGGAAGTGCTCCTCACAGATTCTGCCCCCCCCTCTGAGCTCGAGAGGCTGCGTTGTGTGAAAATCCAAGGGAATCAGCAGTTTCTGAGATACAGCAGGTCTGACATCAACAATAACCTCCGTCACATTTCTGCGACACGATCAGCTGGTTAGATACTTTTATAATTAATGAGCAGGTGTGCCTAATAAAGTGGTGAGAGACGCACTCTGATCTTTTCTCTGTAAAAATTCTCTGTTACAAGTAAAAGTCCTGTGTTATGTTCAAGATTTGACTCAAGTCAAAATACAAAAGAAGAAATGGCAAAATGTACTTAAAGTATTAGAGTAAAAGTACTTTACCTTTTAGAGTGTATTAATATTACTGATGCTTTACCACATAAGCAGCATCTTAATGTCACTGCTAGTGGAGCGTATTCTAATTACTTTATACACTACAGTTTCATTTATAGCACAGTGTCATATTTTATAAATTCATCATGTTTTGTTTGTAAAATCTTCATACGTGTAAAGTTACTTTCAGTTGTCAGATAAATGTGGTGGAATAAAAAGTAAAAAACAGACATCTCAAAATTATACTTAAGTTCTTTAGCAGATGTACTTAGTTACTTTCCACCAAATAAAGTGCCCACTAAGTGTAATTCATTTCACCCTCCAGCAGCAATAAGGTTGTTGATATTAATAATTGTTGCTTGTCTGACACTGATGATGTTGCAGGTTTTATTTATGTGTCATGAGCTGATGATGTAATCATGAGTGTTAGCATGATGTCTTTATGAAGGAGCATGTTGACGTACCTCTATGTGGTCAAAGATGAAGCCGACGGTCTCAGACTTCCTCTCCATGTTGTCTGTCGGGGAGCCTAAGAAGGTGACGGGGCTGTTCTCCGTGGTGCCGTATCCGATCTGTCAATCACACAAACAACTTGCGGTGAACAGAGACGAGGACGGACGACAAAAGCTGCACCTCAGCCCGACTGGTTCTTTCCCTTAAACTCCTAAAATATTTTACGCATCGTCTATTACAGTTTTTATGATGTACTATCTAATAGCATTTTTTTTAATGATTTTTTTTAAAGCAAACTATACTATGACATCTTTTTATGAATGACATACTATATTACAATTTTTCTAATTATTTTTTAGGACTCCTTTAAAAAAAGAAAACAACATAACATCCTTTGCCTTTTTTTTTAAACAATTATTTTCATGACCTACTATACTATATATTTGGAAAGACAAGCTTATAACATGACAGTAGCTGCATCTTCATTCACAGTGTTGAACTTCCCAGTTTTTACTATATAAAATTAGGAACAGGAAATCACACAAGCAACTATTTACACAGGTGAACAGTGGGAGATAATGTTGCCAGCCAGGTCAGATAATAGAGTGACAAGAAGTAATAAAACACAGTAAAATAAAGTCTAACGGACCACAGGCTCAGATAAAGTCAGCTCTAATATATGCCATCCATTTGTTCCAAATTAGATAGAATTGATCCTTTTGAGTTCTTAAACAATATGTTATTATTTTGAATATTTCTAAAACTATTCCAAGCCAATCATCTATTGTTGGTGCTGGATTTCGCCATCTCCTAGTGATAGATTTTTTAGTTGCCGTTAAGAGAATGTGTAATAATCTTATATCCTTCCTTTGGTCCAAAAAGGAAACACAGCCCAGATACAAAGTGGAAACCTGTGTGCCAAAAGTTTTACCTGGAGAGTCATGAACAGCCTTCCAAAACAACTTCAGTTTGGGGCAGTCCCAGAATATATGATAATGGTTTGCCAACATGAACTGCACTGCCTCCAGCATGGCATATTAGCATCTCTATATTTCTCTTGGCTGGGAGTCTTAAAGTACCTGATTATGTTTTTCCAACAATGTTCTCTCCAGTCCATGGAGTTAGTTGAGGACCATTGAAATTGCCAAATATCCCCCCAGACCTCTTCTGACAATCTAATCCCTGCCTCTCGTCCCCACTTCTCTTTAACATAATTAGTGTTGTTGTTCTCAGCATGAGATAGAGCAGTATAAACTATGACACTGTTTGATTTTGTTTTTAATGACACACTACTCTACGACATTCATTCATTCATCTTCTAACTGCTTCATCCTCTTGAGGGTCGCGGGGGGGCTGGAGCCTATCCCAGCTGACACTGGGCGAGAGGCAGGGTTCACCCTGGACAGGTCACCAGACTATCACAGGGCTGACACATAGAGACAGACAACCATTCACACCTACGGACAATTTAGAGTCACCAATTAACCTGCATGTCAGAGCACCTGGAGGAAACCCACGCTGACACAGGGAGAACATGTCAGAGCACCTGGAGGAAACCCACGCTGACACAGGGAGAACATGTCAGAGCACCTGGAGGAAACCCACGCTGACACAGGGAGAACATGTCAGAGCACCTGGAGGAAACCCACGCTGACACAGGGAGAACATGTCAGAGCACCTGGAGGAAACCCACGCTGACACAGGGAGAACATGTCAGAGCACCTGGAGAGAACCCACGCTGACACAGGGAGAACATGCAAACTCCACACAGAAGGGCTCCCACGCCCGGGATCGAACCAGCAACCCTCTTGCTGTGAGGCCAGAGTGCTAACCACCACACCACCGTGCCGCCCTACTCTACGACATCTTTTATTCAATTCTTTATGACACACTCTACTTTGACATTTGTTTTCTGAAATGTGTATGGTCTATATGATCTCTTTTTATCACATCTTTCAGAACATACCATACCATGACATTGTTAATGACATTTTTTGACTTTTTCATAAGATTTTTTATGAATTATATTATGACATACTATATTATTACATTTTTTGTGACACACTATACTGCGATATTTTATTCTTTTTTTTCACGTACTACACTCTGACTTTTAAAGAGTAAAGAGACACGCTGGTAAACATAATGTTTCTGTGCTCACAGGTGCAGATTCAATCAGAGGGAGCAGAGTTAAAGAGTGTTGGACCAACAGGACCTGCAGGGCTTTTTAGAAGTAAGAGCTTCACCTGGAAAATCAGGGAGGAGACGATATTCCCAATAAAATGTTAGATTTGTTAAGTAAACTCTAGATTCCACTTATCCTGGGTGGGTCCATCCATCTTTATAAATGCAGCCACCTGAAGCCAAACTGAGCCGAGCCAGTCGGTGAAGTCCTGCTGCACCTTCTCTCAACCTTTCTGCCTTATTAAAGGCAGGCTTAATCAACACCAACAACAGAGCTTAGTTCTGTCGTCTTTCACGTCTCCAGTTCAGCTTTTTGAGAAATAACTGAAGCGACTTCATCTCTTGCAGTTGAAACCTGAAAGCCACAGTCACCTTCACAACTCACAGGTCGGACTGAAAGAGAGCGTTACATAACACCACACTCCATTTCAAAAAGAAAGACTGCATACAGGAATGTAAAGTGGCATCTAAAACTTCCCTTTGAAGGTATCTTTATGCAATTGTTATGACTTGAAACAGCATCTCACTTCTTGCAAGCCATCTGGAGACTATTATAGGTTATAAAGCAGCTGCACAGGAGTGGCTCCTTTTCCTGCCACCGCAGACTGAAAAACAATAGAGGCGTCTGGGAGCGTGCAACGGATCGAACCTGACTTTGTGCCACGTTGTTAAACATTCACCTGGAAACTTAAACCTGTACGCAGCATGTCGATTTTCTCTCTTTTTTTGTGATTGTCTGCACACGCGCATGCACAAGATTGTCAAAAAAGCAGCAAAAAGAGAGCGTCTTGTGTCGTCTTCCTGCTCATTCAGGGTTAAATTCTCACAGACACTTGACTTCCTCTTGCAAACCTCTCACTCCGACACCCTGGCAAGCCCTCCTCGTTTTTTTCCTCAAGTAAATGTTATAAATAGTGCTGTGTGTTCTGTTGACCGCCATCCTCCTCTCAAAGTGCATCGCCCACCTTCGCTCAGTCGTTCACCTTTTCACTTCTTCTCTCTCCGTCTGTTTCTCTCTCTGAGCACAAACACTTGAGTTCAACTTCTCTTCTTCTCTGCTTCTCTCCAAGGCTTTAACAGGATTTTTCTGCTTGTTCTACACTCCAACAAGATATTTACAAGCTCTTCAGCATGCGTTGTGTGAGCTGGTTGTTGCTGGGGACCTGCCTCCTGGTCCTGGGCCCCGCGGTGCAGGGAGCCCCGAGCCAGTGCCCCAGCCTGTGCCACTGCCACGGTGACCTTCAGCACGTCATCTGCGACAGCGTGGGGCTGAAGAAGATCCCCCGGGTGTCGGAGGTGACCCGTCTGCTCAACCTGCAGAGGAACAACCTGGGCAGCATTCCCACAGGAGCCTTCAGTGAAAGCAAGGGACTCATCTCTCTGCACATGCAGCACTGTCAGCTCCGAGAGATCGGATCTCAGGCCTTCAAGGGGCTGAAGAAGCTCATCTACCTCTACCTGTCCAACAACGAGATCAGCAGCATCAAGCCCGGCGCCTTCGACGACCTCACCGAGCTCACCTACCTCTACCTAGACGGGAACCAGATCAGCGACCTCAGCAAGGGCATCTTCTCCCCCATGATCAACCTCTTCATTCTGCAGCTCAACAACAACAAGCTGCGGGAGCTGCGGCCGGGGACTTTCACAGGCGCCAAAGACCTGCGCTGGCTGCACATGAGCGGGAACGAGCTGACCACCCTGCACCCGGGTTCTCTGGACGACGTGGAGAACCTCGCTATACTTCACCTGGACAGGAACAAGATGTCCACCTATCCTGTTGCAGCCATGAGCAAACTGCGAGTGGTGGAGGAACTCATGCTGGGGAGGAACCCCATGAGGATCATCCCTGACATCGCCTTCCAGAGCTTTGGCCGCTACATGGAGAAACTCTACCTGGACAACATGGGTCTGGAGAAGGTCAGTCTGTGGCTTTACTGGGTATTAACATGTCGACGCTCAGAGCAGTGAACGCTGCTGCAGATGTCAGAATATTCTAAATGCATCCAACTTGTTTTCAGACAGACAGTAAACAGGTCGAGTCACACAGGGGACATGACGGAGAGCAACAGCAGCGTTTTAAGATTCAGATTTTAAGAAAAATAATAATGTGTGTGGGATTTAAATCCTCAGCATTCAATAAAACTGTTTACATCAAAGTCAGAGTAGAATGTTAAACTCATGAAAAGGTCTCTATATTTTACTGTGTCCTCGTCTTAATATTTGTTTATTTGTTTTGGTCTGGCAAACACAGTCGACTATATTTCATCAGCATATTTACATGTGCAGGCTTGCCAGTGGTCGACGCCCCTTTTCTGCAGCCAATAGGCATTTTTCACACAGTGTGTTGGGACACATGTGAATCAACACCTCAGAATAGTTTTCTGTCCTGCATCATCTGCGTCTGTCTCACTGAGTCCAGATCTGTTGTAAACACAAATTAATGCAACACTAAAACTCAAAGCTGACAATTTTTCTTTCATCAGTCTCAGATCGCCTCATGTTTTATTATTTGGCCATGATTTAGGTTGAGCTGAAACATTTTGTCTCTCTGCAACTACTTTGATAACTGAATAATAATCTCCTCTGTTTTACAGGATCGTAAATCAGTGAGTTTTAGACTTGTGATCAAACAAAACAAGACATCTGAAGATGCACACAAAACAAAGACGAGACGTTTTTTCACAATTTTACAAAGAAAAGGAAAAAAATCAATCTGTAGCTTATTAGTTTATTAGTTACATTTGTTAAGCAGACGAAAGATTGAACATTTCAAAACAATTAATAGTATTTTTAAATTATTAATAAATAAATAAATAAATAATATTGTATTCCTTCTGTTTTTTTCTCTTTTTTTATATCTTGCTGTATATAGTCAATAATTGTACATTAATTTGCAAGCTTATATCTAAAGCATGACCAAGATATGTTTTTGACGACTGAGCCTGAAACTACTGACAGGGCTTGATGTTAGTGTTTTTTTAATTTCAATAGTTTGCTGGTCAAGTGGTCAGAAATCTACGTACCCTTTTACAAACTGTTTTATTTCATTAGCGGTCATCAAATAACAGATAATAACAAAGACTAAAGTTAATTAAACGACCAGGTTTAATCCACCTTGGTCTCAAACATCCTCTAACACCACCCGACTGAACTTTGTTTCCAAGATAATTGAGTTGAGCTTCAGCTCATAAACTTTACCCGCTGCTGTTTCCTCACAAGTGCCTGATCACTACTGTGCACGTGCAACTTTCAACGACGATGAGAAGGTAGCAAGACAGATGACTGGTGAGCTGTGTCCGTCATCAACTCTGGAAGAAACTGTGTGTTTACATAGTTTTGTTTACTAGCCTGACGTGGGCGATCAGGTGACCGTCACTGTGGCGTCATGATCGACAGGTGAAGCAGCTGGACGGTGCTTCATCTACGTCCTCATCATTTACTTCCAAAGGACACTGAAGCTTCTCCTGTTTACACAGACTCCATTTTACATGACTGACAACATTATGTAACTGTGTTCAGATATCAGGAACGTGAGACAGATGTTTCCACAGCAGTCTGTGAGACCTCCATCTGTTCGACACAGCTTCAGTGTGAACCCACACACTATAGGCTCTATGCTACACCACACTGTTCCTCACACATTCCTGAGAGCACATTTGCTTCATACTTGAGGTTAATCCAATATTTGAGTGTACCTGTGCCACAGTATGGAGCGATCCCCGAGGGGAAAACTGTAAAATAACAACCTTCTCACGCCGGGACTGTGTGAGAGCCAGGTGGAAGCAGCAGCAGGAGGCAGCGGCGGCGAGTGCAGCGAGATTAAACCTTTTTCCAGCCAAATGCAGATATTTTTAGACTGTTTTTGTTTGCTGGCCTCGAGCCAAGCATGTCCGAGTCTAATTATTACACAAGTGTTATTTTCAGCAAGGTGTGTTTTCTGCTTTGGTCGGGAGGGTCTTGTAAACAGGTCAGGAGGGGTGAGGAGACAGTAAATAGAGGCAGGGTGTTCCACAGAGCATGAAGAGGGGTATTTTTAGCTTGCCATCGCCCCTTTTCAATGGACAATTGAGCCCTTTGCGAGCCTTCCTGGCAGAGAGGGAGACGACAGAGGGAGAGGGAGCGAAAACACCTCGGCCATGCTGGAAGTCATCCATCTTCCATTGCTTCCAAATACCAGAGCCTCGGCTACTTGTCGCTCTTTAGTGGAAATTTCCAAACAGCTTCATCTCCTCCAGACTCACATAAAACGGCCCTTCAAAGCTCAGCTCTCTCTGATCGGCCTGGGCCGCTTCCTCCAGGAGGAGACAGAACTCGACACAGCGTGGATCGGTTCACCTCGCACCTCTCTGAAGCTTTTAGCACCCTTGCAGGCGTGTATGAAGTAGAAGTGTGGAGAAAGAAGGGCAGTGAGTGTCAGTGTTGACATACGTGCTGGTGCAGAAAGAAGGATGAGAAGAGGCTTTCATGCCAGAGAAACACTGGCGAGATTCCCTGGCTCTGCATCTGTCTGACAGACACAAGGATGGGAGCTGGTTGGGAGGGTCAGCATGCCGCCGTGTGAGCCATGTTTTTATCAACACTAAGAATTGCATTGATTCACTTCATACTGAAGTGTCCTAAGGCAAGACACTAAAGCCCAAACTGCTCCCGATGGGCGTGACCAGCACCTGCATGGGCCCAACTTACAGCAAGTCAATATGACATCACAGTTTTAATGGAAGTCAACATGATTGTACCTGCAGTCTGATCTCTTCCTGTAGCAGCCAGTGCACCGGTTAGATGTGGTGATGAAGGACCGTCCCCGGAGCCACAGCCTTCCCAGCTAACGCTCACACATCTGCCTGGTTAGCTCAAACTAACACAGCCGCAGCGGCTAAAATTCAACACCGAGCTGTCACATACTTCTTGTTCAGGAAGTCGACTGCACTGACGTTAGTAACAGTCCATTCTCTGTATGGAAAACCATTTCAAAGGCTTTGTTTCTGGGAAATGTTCACAAAGCTGATGTCGGTTAGCTTTAGCTTTTAGAAGATTAAATCATCCACCTTTGAGCCTTCCTCACCTTCTGCTGTGCACACACTAAAGATTATGAATTTACTGGTTATTGTATCAGCTGAAACAATCCATATCAAGCATCCCTAGTTTTTGTCACAACCTAAACTCAGCCAGATGTCAACATCTGCAGACCCTGGTGGCAGCTGGGAGGCTCACTGCCATCAATGTGTGAATGACTACAGTATAAAACTGCAGCTGTTTTTTAACAAAACAGCAACTTATGCACATCTCCTCCTTTTTCTAGTTTGCTGATGGTGCGTTCACTGGCGTCACGGCCGTCAAGTCACTGCACCTGGACAACAACAAGTTAAAGCTCCTTCCCAAAAGCCTCGAGTTTGGCACCATCACCAACCTCACCCTCTCCAATAACCCATGGAGCTGCACGTGCCAGCTAGCTCCACTGCGCAAGTAAGAGACTCACCTGAGACAACACTACACAGCCATGCTAGCAGCTCTTTACCAGACCAGCACAAACTCTTTGCTTCTAATCGTTTGCTTTCTGCCTGCAGGTGGATGGACTCAAGCCGCAATCGTCCAGACGCAGTGTGTGCATCTCCACCTCAACAGAAAGGAAAGCAAGTGAGAGACAGCACCGCCTTCAGTGGCTGCAGAGTCAAGCCGAAGAGAGCCAAAAAGGGCACACGTCACTTGAGCATGCAGCCGTACAGGTAACTGCCGCCGAGCACACCAAGGACACGATGAGACAAGGAAAGAGTGAGGTCAATGAATGTTTGGAAAATATGCTGCTTTGTTAGCTTTGTGCTGAGAGAAGAGAAGGTTAGCTTAGCTTAGCTTAGCTTAGCTTAAAGACTGGGAACAGGGGTCAAAGGGCAACAAACAAACAACCTGCTGCCTCTACAGCTCAGTAACAAGACACTTTATCTCCTTTATTTAGAAGAACAAGACAAACTTCAGTAATATCTGAGGAGAAATACCACACACACACACACACACACACACACACACTAACTCTGTCTGACTGTCGGACTGAGCGACTGCCACCAAACATTTGATCTGATCTGAACAGTAGAAACCAAATGATAAACAGACGGTGTCATTCTTTAATATTCAGCCGCTGCTGATGATCTCAATATGTAACTGGAGACACTTGACCTTTGTGTAAAGTTCAGCTACAGTGAAGTGAAATGTTTTCAGGTGACGCCCTCTCTGATCACCACCTCTGCAAATACCAAATCCACAATCACTTTCAGCTGGAGCTGTGTACAGTGTGACATTAGCTTCAGACGCTACCACATAAGGTTCACGTTGGTTTGGGAGTGTCCCACACTTGGCTTTGCACGATTTTGTTTTTCACTCCTCTCTTCCTGACCGCAGAACTCTCTGTCCCCATCTGAACTTTTCCATGTTGGCCCTGGGGTCCAGTACACTGTGTCCAGGTCATGGGGTCTCTGCTTGGAGGGCGGACTGTTTAATTTGGCTGCTGATTTTGTGTCTTTTCCACAGGAGACGCTGAGGAGGAGCCTGTCCAGGTGACTGGCTACACATGCAACCAAAAGCAATGCTAACTCATTCTCCTTCAAGACTGTCCAACTATTCATCTGACAAATATTGTCATTGTGTAAACACAAACACGGTCGCAGATACACTCGCTCTCTGTCTGTCTGTCTGTCTGTCTCTCACCCAAACACACCAAGAGCTTCTCTTTTCACTCATTCGATCAGAAGGTGAAGACTTTATGAAGTGGAAATGTGCAACCTTCAGGTAACCACCAAAATAAAAGATGTGTGTGAGGAAACAAAGGCCACAAGAAGCATGAACATGTTGTCTTTTTCTTGGTGTTCTTCCCTGAGGATCATCTTCTTTATGTTGCCTTGAAAATATTAACTCAAAACATAAATGCTTCAACGACAGCTCATTAAAAAAAAAAAAAAAAATGTAACTTGCCAGTAGTGCTCCTCATGTATTCAAATCCGTGCACATTTTGGTGCCAGTTTGCATGTTTTAGCATCAAGGTGTTTAAATCATTAAATGTGATCAGGTTTTGGACCTTCTTCACTTTTGTGTCCGATCAGCTGCAGACTGCTTTTATATGACTTTGTGTATTGTGCTCTTACTGCCACTAGATGGCGTGTCCATGAACGAGGACAACAGGTCTGAGTTAAAGGGATAGTGCACCCAAAACTGAAAATTCAGCCATTATCTACTCACCCATATGCCGAGGGAGGCTCAGGTGAAGTTTTAGAGTCCTCACATCACTTGCAGAGATCCAAGGGGAGAGGAGGTAGCAACACAACTCCACCTAATGGAGGCTGACGTGCGAGACCAGCGAAAGCATGTGAACACACATGAACGCGGTGCCCATGTCTCACGGTCTTGTGCAAGCGCATACACGTGAGCACGGTGCCCAGAGAGGCAGTCAGAGCTACAGGCTACAATGAGGCTAAAAACAGAGTTCAAATGAGGTTTTTCCAAACAACTTTTTATGTCGGGGCTTAAGGACACTTGGATCACTACGGATGAGCAGTATGGAGATATTTTGTGGTTTCAATGATGTGTTTTTGGACGTTTGAATCTGGGGCGCCGTCAGCCTCCATTAGGTGGAGTTGTGTTGCTACCTCCTCTCCCCTTGGATCTCTGCAAGTGATGTGAGGACTCTAAAACTTCACCTGAGCCTCCCTCGGCATATGGGTGAGTAGATAATGGCTGCATTTTCATTTTTGGGTGCACTATCCCTTTAAGAAGAACGACAGCAAGTCAAAGTGTGATGTCATCATATGGAGACACAGGGTCGCAGGAGGATTTTAAAAGAGCCATTATTGACCAAACAATCACATGTGAATAAAGGTAGCAGCCTGTTGAGTGTAAATCAGCCCATCAACATTATAAACAGGTCTAAAGGAGCATTAACGACGAGGTGGCTCCTCTGCAGTGGCTGTTTATAACTGTTTAGCATTTTAACTTGGCAGCGGTGAAACAAATCAATGTGTCCACACACTGTTAAATCCTCCAAATTTCCCCCAAAGAATTTTCTTTTTTTGATTTCAGATCTATAGCCTGCCTTGCTAGAGACTCCAGGCAGCCTCTGAGGTTCAGCAGCAGGTCGTACACGTGTGACGCACATCTTAGTGGATGAAACGTTAAAACATTTTTTAACCTGACGTACAGGCTGCACAGTTTTACAGCTGTAGAATGCAATAATCAGTCTGGGCCGACAGCAATGACAAATTAAAATCTGAATGTTAAAAAAATTGCCGTTATTCAGTTCCATGTAATTTTATGTCAAAGCCACAGGAAGCCACTGACAAGGGTCTAAAGAGCGGCATGTTTCGGCCCACCCCTGCACCGACACACCTGATGTGCCTCTGTGAGAACTGTGTCTTTCAAATCAGCTGTATTCCTCTACAAGGGAGCACAAAGCTGAGACATGTGCTCCTGTGGAGGCCGCATGTGTTCGGATCCCAAAAAGACACATAAAGGCCCTGACACACCAAGCCGACGGTCGGCCGTCGACCAAAGTCGGGCCGTCAGTGAGCGTCTGTCGCCCTAGTTTTTGCGGTGTGTCCTGCACCGTCGGCACTTCAGCATCGGCGGCTTTTCGGCCTATTGAGCATGTTGAATCAGCGGCGGAGCTTGTTGGTGAGAGAGATCACTCTGATTGGCTGTTCAGGTTTTATTTCCTTGCCCCGGAGAACGTACATGCCACTTGGCCGTTGGATGTAGTCCGTGTAGTGTGTTCAAATGCAACTGACACAGGGCGACGTGAGGCGCAACAGTTGGCTTTTGTCGCCGCTAGTTCTTTAATATTGGTTTGGTGTGTCCGCACCTTCACGTGAACAAACTAACGGACAAAGGCAGCGGTAAACCAGTGACTCCTGTGTTCTGTGAGGTAAAATTACTGTTTATGTCAATTGAGTTTAGTGGCTCTGAAGAGAGCAGATAATGGCTTCATCTCTCCGTCAGAACGAGCTCTCTGACAGCTACACTGATGATGGTTCATTATCTCATAAAACCCAGTTAAAAAAATATAATCTGTCCCATTCTTATCATCATCATCAGCGCTCGCTGCTCTCACCTTCATCACTGCTTTGTTGCTAACAGCTAGGTGGATGTTTCTATTTGAAAGCAACGAGGATGAAGTCAACCTTTAAAGGAAATCTGGGGAAATATGTTTTTAATTGTTTTCTCACTGGAGGTCAGATGAGAAGTGTTGAAGCTACAGCCATTAGCATTAAGACTGGATGCTAAGCTCGCCTCGCTCTGTCCAACTCACTGATTAATATTACATCATGTTTAATCCATAAAATCATAGTGATTAAACTACAAGAAGTCACTTGATCCATTATTGATATAAAACATAATAATTGGTGCAGCTTTACCGTCAGGACACAGAGTCTCCTTTATTTTGGTGGTTACCTGCAGAAACAATGAGTCGACGACGGCTCCTAAAGAGACAAAGAGGCAGATAAACACGTCCTCCACACTACGAGGAATTATTACAACATCGTCCAACTGTCACTCAAACAGGCATCAGTACTTTCTTACCCTCTGTCTCTACCTGTGATGTCAGGTTCACACCCTCACAACCCAGAAACAACCCAAGACATTTAAACATGATCACAAAGAGGACAGACGGCTGAAGAAGAGCTATTTCTACAAAAAGACTTTGAAGATGTGCGTCTTGTATTTGCCTTCGTCACAGTGCCATTCACCCTGAGTGAAGGTGTGTTAACACTCAAACATTGCTGGAGCTAAGAATGCAGACAAGGAGCTCACCAGAAAAAGAGATGATGTTATTTTGTCTTTACTTTTGTAACAAACACGACATTTTCTCAACATTTCACTGATTTATAAAGTAAGAACAAAGTGATTTCTGGCACACAGCTACGAGAGTGACTGTTGACTGTATGCATATCTAATATATATTCATATCTTTACATTTCCTTGACTTTTGGAAGTGGTGACATGTGCTCACGTCCAATAAACCTTTTACAAAACTCAGCCTTCTTATTGTTTAACATACGTACTTGTTTACAAGATGCCTGATGGGTCGCTCACTGAACACTCACACTGCTGTTGAATCTAATGCGTGTTTCTCTGAGGATGTGCCTCCCCCTAGTGTTTCAAACTAGAACTGCACCATTAAACCATTTTATAAACTAAAGTGAATTTCTGATCACCTGAGGCGTTGCTGGGCCTGAGTGTCTGAGACCTGAGTGTCTGAGACCTGAGTGTCTGAGACCTGAGTGTCTGAGACCTGAGTGTCTGAAGCCTGAGTGTCTGAGGCCTGAGTGTCTGAGACCTGAGTGTCTGAGACCTGAGTGTCTGAGACCTGAGTGTCTGAGGCCTGAGTGTCTGAGACCTGAGTGTCTGAGACCTGAGTGTCTGAAGCCTGAGTGTCTGAGGCCTGAGTGTCTGAGGCCTGAGTGTCTGAGACCTGAGTGTCTGAAGCCTGAGTGTCTGAGACCTGAGTGTCTGAGGCCTGAGTGTCTGAGACCTGAGTGTCTGAGGCCTGAGCGTCTGAGACCTGAGCGTCTGAGACCTGAGCGTCTGAGACCTGAGCGTCTGAGACCTGAGCGTCTGAGACCTGAGCGTCTGAGACCTGAGTGTCTGAAGCCTGAGCGTCTGAGACCTGAGTGTCTGAGACCTGAGCGTCTGAGACCTGAGTGTCTGAAGCCTGAGCGTCTGAGACCTGAGTGTCTGAAGCCTGAGTGTCTGAGACCTGAGTGTCTGAGACCTGAGTGTCTGAGACCTGAGTGTCTGAGACCTGAGTGTCTGAGACCTGAGTGTCTGAAGCCTGAGTGTCTGAGGCCTGAGTGTCTGAGACCTGAGTGTCTGAAGCCTGAGTGTCTGAGACCTGAGTGTCTGAGACCTGAGTGTCTGAGACCTGAGTGTCTGAAGCCTGAGTGTCTGAGACCTGAGTGTCTGAGACCTGAGTGTCTGAGACCTGAGTGTCTGAGACCTGAGTGTCTGAAGCCTGAGTGTCTGAGGCCTGAGTGTCTGAGGCCTGAGTGTCTGAGACCTGAGTGTCTGAGGCCTGAGTGTCTGAGACCTGAGTGTCTGAGGCCTGAGTGTCTGAGACCTGAGTGTCTGAGGCCTGAGCGTCTGAGACCTGAGCGTCTGAGGCCTGAGCGTCTGAGACCTGAGCGTCTGAGACCTGAGCGTCTGAGACCTGAGCGTCTGAGACCTGAGCGTCTGAGACCTGAGTGTCTGAAGCCTGAGCGTCTGAGACCTGAGTGTCTGAAGCCTGAGTGTCTGAAGCCTGAGCGTCTGAGACCTGAGTGTCTGAAGCCTGAGTGTCTGAGACCTGAGTGTCTGAGACCTGAGTGTCTGAGACCTGAGTGTCTGAGACCTGAGCGTCTGAGACCTGAGCGTCTGAGACCTGAGTGTCTGAGACCTGAGTGTCTGAGACCTGAGCGTCTGAGACCTGAGTGTCTGAAGCCTGAGTGTCTGAGACCTGAGTGTCTGAGACCTGAGTGTCTGAGACCTGAGTGTCTGAGACCTGAGTGTCTGAGACCTGAGCGTCTGAGGCCTGAGCGTCTGAGACCTGAGCGTCTGAGGCCTGAGTGTCTGAGACCTGAGTGTCTGAGACCTGAGTGTCTGAGACCTGAGTGTCTGAGGCCTGAGTGTCTGAGACCTGAGTGTCTGAGACCTGAGTGTCTGAGACCTGAGTGTCTGAGGCCTGAGCGTCTGAGGCCTGAGCGTCTGAGACCTGAGCGTCTGAGGCCTGAGCGTCTGAGACCTGAGCGTCTGAGACCTGAGCGTCTGAGGCCTGAGTGTCTGAGACCTGAGTGTCTGAGACCTGAGTGTCTGAGACCTGAGTGTCTGAGACCTGAGTGTCTGAGACCTGAGTGTCTGAGGCCTGAGTGTCTGAGACCTGAGTGTCTGAGACCTGAGTGTCTGAGGCCTGAGCGTCTGAGGCCTGAGTGTCTGAGACCTGAGTGTCTGAGGCCTGAGTGTCTGAGACCTGAGTGTCTGAGACCTGAGCGTCTGAGGCCTGAGCGTCTGAGACCTGAGCGTCTGAGGCCTGAGCGTCTGAGGCCTGAGTGTCTGAGACCTGAGTGTCTGAGGCCTGAGTGTCTGAGGCCTGAGCGTCTGAGGCCTGAGCGTCTGAGGCCTGAGCGTCTGAGACCTGAGTGTCTGAGGCCTGAGTGTCTGAGGCCTGAGTGTCTGAGACCTGAGTGTCTGAGACCTGAGTGTCTGAGGCCTGAGCGTCTGAGACCTGAGTGTCTGAGGCCTGAGCGTCTGAGGCCTGAGCGTCTGAGACCTGAGTGTCTGAGGCCTGAGTGTCTGAGGCCTGAGTGTCTGAGACCTGAGTGTCTGAGACCTGAGTGTCTGAGGCCTGAGCGTCTGAGACCTGAGTGTCTGAGACCTGAGTGTCTGAGGCCTGAGTGTCTGAGACCTGAGTGTCTGAGGCCTGAGTGTCTGAGACCTGAGCGTCTGAGGCCTGAGTGTCTGAGACCTGAGCGTCTGAGACCTGAGTGTCTGAGACCTGAGTGTCTGAGACCTGAGTGTCTGAGACCTGAGCGTCTGAGGCCTGAGTGTCTGAGACCTGAGTGTCTGAGACCTGAGTGTCTGAGACCTGAGTGTCTGAGACCTGAGCGTCTGAGGCCTGAGTGTCTGAGGCTTCAGCCCCGGATGTTTTATGAATAGCCCCGGATCTAAACAGGCTGTACATATATATTTTTTAAAAATAAGAACAGGCCTAATAATAATAATAATAATAATAATAATAATAACAATAATAGTTTTTAAAAAGCCCCAGATCTAATAATGCTTCATTTTGTTCATGCATTACAGCCCTTGAAAATAATATGATATTGTCGATGGGTCCTGTGTGTCATAAAGCAGCGCCTTTTGTGTGAAGCAGAGACTTTAATGCTGCAGCTGATAAAAGTGGAGTCCATTTTCAATGCTTTATTTACTGTGCTGGGGAGTTTCATCTAATATTATAGCTCCTCTCCTGTTTTCTCTGCTTACTGTGTGTAACAACAAAAGTTTGTGTGTTTAACGACTGCACAGACAGCCCAGTTTTATATTTAAAAAAAACAAGAAACATCTTTCCAGCAGTGAAATACTTGGCTAATGAATAGTTGTGATTATAAGATAAGATAATAAGACTCACTGTTATTCCCTTGATGCCCATCACAGAAACAATATTCTTCACAAGTTCTGGAGGACACGGGGAACCGGCCATGATGCCTTCAGCACAAAAACAAAGCAGCATTTAAGCAGTGAAATCAGCAGCAGTCAGTTTGTGGAAATATTCACAGACAAATAAAATTTTTAAAATTATTACTTGTTTTGTTCAAGTTATTAAAACAGCATATCTTTGTCCTCACCTGCCTCGGCTGATGACAGGTCGTATTTTGCCAAATCCGGCTGGTTAATCATGTCCACGTACATGGTGGGGGTGCCGTAGATGAACGAGCACCTGTGACGACAAATTAACAAAATTCATCTTCACTGGAAAAACTGATAAAAAAAAAATAAATAAACCTGGAAAAAAAATGTGTCAAAAATTTGCATTTATTTATTTATTAATTTTAATTTCAAACTCAAAACATTTCTTTGAGATATGGTTATCATCATGGTCCGATAACTGTCTCAGAAAATATCACGATATCACGGTATTAGTTAGGGCCTGTGCACCCTGAGTTGGTTTTCTTCTTCTAAAAAAATAAATAAATAATTCTGCCTTCACGTTGTGTTAATCACGTTTGCACAATGAGTCTGAAACTTTCATCTGTCATTAAAATAAAAAACAGGTTCAATTTTCTGTGTTTTTCGTATCTGTCGGTCTTTAGAGACATTTGACCAAGAGTGTGTGAAGAAACTGTGGAGGCAGGACACAGCTGTGACGAGACGAGGGACAGGATGCACAAATGATCTCATGACTCAGACAGCTACTTTCAACAGGTCAGATGGTGAGATTCAGGTGGATGATGATGATGATGATGATGATGATGATGAAGAGGAGAAGGGTGTGGACCTCACACAAACTCAGAGTGTGGGCCGGGACTGCCTGCACATGGCTCTCGTCATGGAGAGTTGGAGCTAATGGTGCCTAAACAGTGTGACTCCACCTCTTTGTGCAGCTGCGGCGCCAAATGAAAGACACGGAGGGAAAGGTGACAGCCACACAGGTAAACACATCAGAGTCAGTGTGCGAAGGCCTTCAGAGTGATCCTTAGAGGCAGGAACAGGAAGATTATTTATGGTTGAGCAAATGTTTTATTACCATGACTCAAACTATTTTTATTAACTGACGTTTGTGTAAAAAGTCTCCCTTTGGAAAATAACTCAAATGAAGGAGAGATTCTGTGTCCGGTTGTATTTATTTATTTTTCAATATCATAGATAAGCAGATGTGCCCTGTATGATAATCGTCAGTTTTCACACCACAGTGTTTCTTGAAACACGTCGCTGCAACTCTGCTCTGAGACATTAAAAGCTGCTTCATCCAAAAGTAAAAATGAAAACATCAGTAAGCAGCTTTGCAAACTGGCCCCAAACTGCACAGTTTCAAAAAATGAATATTTGTGGCTCAGCTGACTTCAGTGCACATGAGCTTCTGTTTAGAGACACGCTGCATGCTGTGTGTTCATGCTTTGATTCATTGATGTCTAATTCACTTCAATGTGCTGAAAAACTCTGTCAATTAGTTTGAGATTAAAACAGTAACGTGAAACTTCAAAGACTGTCAGTCTGCTGCTGCTGCTGCTGGGATAAAGCACACGTTTGTGAAAACTTGATTTCTGCCCCAATCAGTGAATATATCAGATTATTTTATGATTAATGCTGAGTTATTCCAACATGTCAGCTAAAGAATATTTTGTGATGTGTGAGAACCAGTCTGCGCTGCTTCAGCCTCCGTCATCCTTCAGATTTGAGTAGTTAATTTGAAATAAGCTCAGTATAACAAAGCATCCCCCCTCCTCCTTCCTGTGACATCACTGCACCCCAGGGCACCACAGAACTCCAGAGGTAAGGGTGATTATATTTTAAACACATTCAATCTTTTGTCCGAGCAGCTCTGTGTGCTGCATGTTTAATGAGGTCTTTCATCAAAGATCATTTTCACTGTAATTCAAAGGCTAAATAAACTGACCTGGACTCCTGATCTTACCTTTCACTCTCTATTGCTGCTAAATTGGCCTTCCCATCATACCCAGCAGAGGGGAAGACCAGGGAGAGGCCGTGCAAGGCCATGCACATTCCAGCGCCCACAGAGCCGAAGCAGTGGTACAAAGGCACAGGGATGCAGGCGATGTGATGCTGAGGGACAAAACAGGACATTGAACATGAGCAATAGTCTGGGTTTTTTCTCCACCTGTGCTCAAAGTTCATCACACACAGACTCAGCTGATGATTGTCAGCTCTCTGAGTGAAGGAGTTTGTGACCTCGCAAATCTGCTCTCTGCCCAGAAGAGGTTAACGATCTCTGAGATGATGCATGATGCATGTCGGTTAATGCATATTCTACAAGTAGCTCCAACCAAGCAATCCGATTGGTCAACAAGACATTTAGATTGCGCTCAGATCAGCTCTAGAAAGTATGAAGCTCATGTTGGCTGTCAGACTCAACAGAGACAAGGAAACGGGTCTGTTAATATTCGACTCACTTCCTGGAGCAGTAAACTAGCTTTCATTACATACAGGAGTCTACTGACATGACTGATTCTTCTCCAGTTATTAGTCTGACCCTATGTATTTCCCTGGGAATGAAACCAACAGTTGTTTTATTTTGAGAGCTAATTACTCCTCAACATGAATGCATCTTGATTATATATTATATTATAAAAAATGCACTTTTAGTGGACGTATTTTGACATTGTTTGACGCTGTCTGAGTGCCCTATTATTTAATATAGCGCGCGCTCACGGGCTGCAGGCAGGTCAGCCCTAGCTTGGTACTGGAGACATGTCACATATTGAACATCCTATTACTCATTTAGACAAAAGCAGATCTGAACATAGGGCCCAGGGTGAAAACAACATTAGTTCCCCTTTAAGTGTTCATTGCTCAGGAGGTTTGTACCAGGAGCTGAAGCCTCCACACAGTCTCTTCCTCTCCAGAACAAACAGATCAGCTGATTCAAACTGGTAAAAACACTTGATGAAGCAGTTTCACTTTACAAATCAGTGTTTCTCTGATGCTGCTCATCACAGGTGGGCTTCTCACTACAGGGGCCGACGTGAAAACAAAAACGCCTCTATCTAGAGTCAGTGTTTGGGTTGTCCTTTCTGGGCTACTGTAGAAACATGGCGGTGCAACGCGGCAATCTCCATAGACGAGGACCAGCTCTCTGTGTAGATATAAACAGCTCATTCTGAGGGAACAAAAACATGATGTTATTTTCATGTGATTACAAACTAAAGAAGGAACCTTTCTGTGTCTGCAACATGAACAGAAGTTGTTGTTGCACCGGAGGAAACAGGCGATACATAGTAAAGACGTGGAAACAGGCTATTTTATGAACATGTGTCACTTTGCTCGTGTGCATTTGTGACAAAATCTAATTTTTGAGACCACAATTTGGGGACTGTCCCCTGGTGAGAGATCTTGTAAAACCCCCTGTCGCTGCTCACTCGTGTGAAAAGTACGATTTCAAGAGTCCCGACGACGAGACAACAAGTTGTGAGGTGTGAAAAGTTCAGCAATCTAAAAAAACTGAAAGTTGTGTAGTGTGAACTAGACTTCAGACTCACCTTCCAGGAGTATCCCATTCTTATACCAATAAAGTAGGCGTTGTTGACGATGTTGTGATGAGTCAAGGTGGCACCCTTTGGAGCGCCAGTTGTTCCCTGGTAACAGATGAAAAAGTGATTCAAAACTGAGTTTAAAAACACATGTGCGGTGAGTACAGGGCGCAGCAGGCGGTGTGAGAAAGGAAGGTTTTTAGCTTTGACATAAAAGTGTTGAGAGTCGGGCCTGTCTAACATCTGGGAGGTTTGTGCTGCGTGATAACACCAAGCTTTGTTCTGACTCTTAGGACGGTCAGCAGGCCGGCCCTCAGATGTCTTCAGGGTCCCCAAAGGTTCATATGTCACAGGCATGTCTGAGACATATTTGGGCGCTGAGCCAAAGAGCAGCAACATTTTGAAATCCATTCTCTGAGTGACAGGTAACCATGTAAGGATTTTACAACTGGAGTAATGTGGTCATATTTCCTAGTTGTTGTCAGGACCCTCGCAGCAGCATCGTGAATGAGCTGAAGTTGTTGAACAGCTTGTTTTTAAAGTCCTACCAACAGACCATCGCAGTAATCTGATCTGCTGGAAATAAAGGTGTGGACGAGCTTTGACTTTATTCCTCTGACTCTGGCAATGTTTTTAAATAGGTAGTAGGCAGATGACGTTACAGATCTGATCTGAAACTTCCAGGACAAAAACAAAGTTATTAGTTATAAGATGGAGGGATCTGAGGTGAGAGCCGACACTCTGTTTTTCTCTCCGTGGCCCAAACACAATGATGTCGGTCTGATCTCTTTTGAGTTGGAGAAAAGTTTGATGCATCCAACCATTTCTTTGCTCATTACAGTGACACAGATGTTCTACAGGTCCATAATCACCTGGTGAGAGACATATGTATATTTGCATGTCATCTGCATAATAATAATTATGGTAGGCTACGTTATAATTTTGTATGATTTAACTTTAATTTAATTTAATCTGATTTAATTTAATTTAAATTAATAAAACCATAAATTAAATTAAATTAAATTAAATTAAATGTCTTTGGTACTGTGTCAAAATTAAAAAGACTTAGGAGAATACTGAAAGATGGATTTAAAGAACCTGCATTTGTGAAGTAGTTTTTTCACCAACAATTTGTGTCAACTGTCAAAATGTTAGGAAAACAAGACACCCGACAGGATGTCAAATTCTCTTCTCGTCTTTACTTTATAAGAAGCTCATATTGCAAAACTGGAAAAAGGAGGAAGCACCTTCAATTTAAAAATGGAAATGATATTGAATATATTAATGAAATATTATTTGTGTATTGAAAGGACAAAGACAGAAGAAATCAACAGAGAGAAACAATCGATAAGATCTGGCACCAAATCTATGAAGCTTTGTAACTTTGTATCCTCAACTTTGACCTGCAACCCAACCCTCTGGTTGGTCGCCCTCTTTGGCACCACAGGAGAGGATGATGTATACCTGACTCCAGTCCAACACTGCACACTGTCTTTTGCCTCTCTGTTGGCCACACAGGCGGCTCTAATCAGACGGAGGAACGCTGCCCCGCCCACACATGCCCAGTAGCTGAGGGACATTTTGTCCCGTCTTAATCTAAAAAAGATCCTTTACTCAATTTGTTACTTAGATAAAAAAAATTCTAAGAGGTGTGGGGCCCCTTTGTGAGACGCATCCAGAGCTCAGACTGAAGTTTTTGTGTTTATTTCTTGTTCTTGTTGCTTTCTGATAAAGTGCCCCCTTATTCTGAACCTGTCTTTAGACATCTCTCCTGCTCTCTTTTAATTTCAGCTCATCTGTCATTTTGTTGTTGTACTATTCAGGGCATGGAGAACCGTCCTGTTGACAATATTCTGGCTATTATTTGCAGTTCCTGAATTGAGGAGGACTGTGATTTGGATTTCATGCTTTGTTCCTCGTCATACACACTCACTGGCCACTTTATTAGGTACACCATGCTAGTACTGGGTTCAACTCCCTTTTGCCTTCAGAACTGCCTTAATGTTTCGTGGCATACACTCATCTTAGTCCATACTGACATGATGACATCACACAGTTGATCCATGATGAGAATCTCCCGTTCCAGCACATCCCAAAGGTGCTCTATTGGACTGAGATCTGGTGACTGTGGAGGCCATTGGAGTACAGTGAACTCATTGTCATGTTTGAGATGATGTGAGCTTTGTGACATGGTGCGTTATCCTGCTGGAAGTAGCCATCAGAAGATGGGTACACTGTGGTCATAAAGGGATGGACACGCTCAGCAACAATACTCAGGTAGGCTGTGGTGTTTAAACCATGCTCAGTTGGTACTAAGAAAATCTCCCCCACACCATTACACCACCAGCAGCAGCAGCAGCAGCCTGAAGCGTTGATACAAGGCAGGATGGATCCATGCTTCCATCTGAATGTGGTTTTTCCAATCTTCTATTGTCCAGTTTTGGTGAGAAAACCCGTGTGAATTGTAGCCTCAGTTTCCTGTTGTTAGCTGACAGGAGTGGCACCTGGTGTGGTCTTCTGCTGCTGTAGCCCATCTGCTTCAAGGTTGGACAAGGTGTTGTTGCTTCAGAGATGCTCTTCTGCACACCTTGGTTGGAACCAGTGCTTATTTGACTTCCTGTTGCCTTTCTATCATCTTGAACCAGTCTGGCCATTCTCCTCTGACCTCTGGCATCAACAAGGCATTTTGGCTCACTGGATATTTTCTCTTGTTGGGACCATCCTCTGTAAACCCTAGAGATGGTTGGGCTGAAGCACGTGAGCACATTTTGGTATTTTTCCCGTAGAAACCTGCTTCACTTGAAATGTTGTGCATCAAATGACAAAAAGAAAAAACAACACACACACAGACACACAGACACACACTGACCAAAACTAAAACAGGATCCTAAGGTGCACGACCAACGTATTAAATATCAAAAATGTGACACAGTGTTCAAAACAGGAGAGGAGACATTTAACGTGTCTGCCGCAGGATGTTGTCAGAACAACTTTCTGTCAGTGTGTGTGTTTTTTCCATGTTAGGAGTTGAAGTGTCTGTTCAGTCAGATAAAGGTTAGGAGCTGTAATCTAGTGTGCAGATGTGCTGCAGGACATCCTGTCGGGGGGGAAGAAAACCTGGCACGCATTAAGTTAGAAGTGCCAAATAACAAGCATGTTTCATCTCACACAGATCCCAACAGGCCTCTGATATTCCTTCAGGTCAGCAGGAATTATGCAGCAATTACCGAAGTGAACTGGATGTTGATCGGATCATCGAAGGAGATCTTTCTCTGCAGATCCTGAAGCTGCTGCATGTGCTGGCTGCTGCCCGCCTGCATCACGTCCTCAAAGAGATGCATTCCTGGGTGTCGACTATCCAGAACAATCACAGATCGGAGTTCTGGGAGTCTGAGGAGGAAAACCGACAAAGAAAGAAATGCGGGTCATGTTTTGAAACTAGTTAGACTTTAAAATTGTTCAGCTTTGAGTCTTGTTCTCTGTGAAAGAAGCATGTTACTGTTCAATCCATGTTCTCCTTTTCAGCCCGACAAAGCTCTCTGTGAATGTAGACTTAGGGCCGGAGATTTCTCACACTGAGGTCAGAGGGTCAAATCTCTCCCAACACTGTCAGAGCTCAGAGCTATCGTAGCTTATTAACTTGATTCACCATCAACATTTACCTCCTCTGTCAGACTATAAACTGCTCCTCAAGAGAGGAAAGGACAGACATTACGAGACACGAAAATTTGGGTGTAAATTTTGATTGTGTGCAGTCTTGATGTCCTTTCCTGTGTTCTCTGGCAGAGAGCGGGGCTGAGCTTCACCCGACAATGAACACACACACACACACACACACACACTAACGAGAAACCCCCCCCTTTTTTGAAGTCTACAGACACATAAAGGAGGTTTTATTGTTGGATGTTCCGCAGTTACACTGATACTGTACACTGTTACCATAGCCACTCAATCCCATAATTCCTTTACTAATCAGGTTCATGTAGGGCTGGGCAAAATATGTCAATAGTATATCGATATCGTGATGTCAAACTAGATATTTTACTAAATCTCGGATACTGTCAGCGTTGTCTTTTGCTGCTTTTAAAGGCTGCATTTCAGTAAAGTGATGGATTTTTATAAACTTAGCAAACTGTTGTAGCTGTTGTATTATTCGCCTTTACCCACTCGGGCCCAATCCCAATACACTTGCCCCTACTACTTCGCCCTCATCCGTCTGTTTTCTGTGTTCATGTCTGGAGTTAGGGTGTCCCGATTCTTGTTGGTATGAAGTGAAGTGATTGGGCTACATGGCCTGAATGTTATGAATCTGAGTGTTAGGAGAAATCATCGGCAAGATGGCCGCACAAGAACAAAAGAAACCCACAAATGTATTTTTTTCTCGTTAATAAAGATTTAAAGAAGATGATAACCAACATATTATCTTAGTTTGCTGTTGTTTCAAAGTAGTATGGTCTCTTTCTTTATAACAAACACAACAAAAGAAATTGATAGTATGTTTATGTCGCAGGACCTAACTAGCTAGCTAGCTTGAGAGGGTTTGGTTCTGTTTGGTTCAGTTAAATAAAACTCCAGTGTGTTTGCCCCCTCAGTGCGGTTGGTTTGTGCAGGTGTGAACACAGCAAACCAACCGGACCGAGACCTTCTTGAAGAGGTGGTCTCAGTCCGGTTCCAAAGGAACTCTGGTGCGGTTGGTTTGTGGTGAGAAGGTGTTGCGACCTGGATGTGAAGCAACTGCAGTCACATGACACATTGTTTGGGTTAAACATGAGCATGTTACAGTCCTGGAGGATTATTAATGTGCACCTCCTCCTGTACTGCCTTAATATGCACATTCAGCACATCCAATGCATCAAAACATTGTTTTCTAGTTGGAGCCGCGTTTGCCTCGTTTTCAAACTGTATGCTTTGACTAAAATGAACAATGACAGCAATATAGTCCACGATGAGCAGCGCTAAAATCAACCTGCGTAGTTGTCCCTCCATTGTGACATTAGAAAGTGTCACATTTATCTTGCAAGTGTACTCTTCTTCAACGTTTGCTTTACTTCCTGGATTTTTCCCACATGGAAATTCTGACCAATCAAGAGCAGCTTTCTCACACAAGGCATTTGATCTGGTCCTCTTGTAAATGCTGCCGTGAGAACACCAACCAACTCTAGGCAATTATACAACTCTGGAACAACATGAGTCCCTGATTCAGACCAGAGGAGACCACTCTAGAGCTGACAGCAGCCTCAGTTACTATTTCTGATTTGTGCATAACAGTCCTGCATTTTGACATATTTTCACGTCACATTCCCTCCTTTGATGGCGTTTGATGCTCAAAATTCAACTTATGTTAAGCAATGAAGTCTCTTACATCGGTGCAGACTGGCAGGGTAGGTGCACAGGTTGCTAACATTAGCTCCTTGCAACACCGTTCCAAGGGCAAGGTGGCATTTGAAAACAAGGGGTAAATTATTTAATAAGACTGGACCTTGGTCATTCTCTCAACATTACTGATGATTATTTATCAAGAACCTCACTGTGTCGTCAGCATGGAAGTGGAAGCATATGACGTATTGGCGGATGATCTGATCAACGGGGAGCATGTAGATGGTAAAGATGAGAGGTCTGAGCACAGAGCCTTAAGGGAGACCTTGATTGACTGGGGCCAGGGTGTAACTGGAGTTACTAATGGTGACAAACTATTTCCTGTTGGGGAGATATGACTAGAGAGAGCTGCAGTGGTGAGGCTGAGGGCGGTTGAGGACAGTGGTTCAAGAGATTGTGTCAAAGGCTGCAGAAATGTCCAGGAGAATGAGGATATTGATGTGGCCGAATCAGCAGCAAAGAGCAGGTCGTCTGTGATTGGTTGTTCAGATAATTGCTGTCAGGAGAGGTAGTGCTGACATGCAGAAATTTAAATGATTATCATTAGTTTTCTGAGACTTAATATTGCCAAAATAATTTTCCTTCTTAATCAAATAACTGATGTTTTCCAATTTCTATAGGTTTGACATTGTGGGATGATGGAACTCTGGAAGAGACGATAACTGGAAGGTCTCAGCAGTAAATTTGACATTTCTGCATCAGACTCCACTGAGTCCAAGTTCTCTCTGCTGGGTGTTGATGCGTCTCTAAAGGCCAGTGTCCTGAGTGGACTGATTGAAGTTGGAGGATCTGCCAAGTATCTGAATGATCAGAAGAAATTCAAGAATCAGAGCAGAGTGACGTGCCACTACAAAGCTACCACCCACTTCAAGCAGTTGTCTGTGAATCACCTTGAATCCATAGACTACCAACAGACAGATGTCATTGAGAAGAGCTCGGCAACACATGTGGTCACAGGCATCCTTTATGGGGCAAATGCCTTCTTTGTATTTGACAGTGAGAAGTTGGAGGCTAGCCACACTCAGGACATTCAGGACAGCATGGAAGCTGTGATAAAGAAAATCCCTTCATTTAATGTTCAGGGAAAAGTTGACATGAAGCTGAGTGATGACGAAAAAGCTCTGACCAAGGAATTCTCCTGCAAATTCTATGGAGACTTTATTCTTGAGAGCAACCCCACAACATTTGAAGACGCAGTGAAGACCTACATACAACTTCCAAAGCTCCTGGGAAAAAATGGAGAGAACAGTGTTCCAGTGAAGGTGTGGCTGATGCCATTGAGGAGAATATATTCAGAGGCTGCTGAGCTGAAGAGTGGGATCAGCGTTGGACTCGTGAGGAAGGCTCAAGAAGCTCTGGAGGATTTAAGGGAAATAGGAGTGAGATGCAACGATTGCCTGGAAGAGAGAGTGGTCAAGAATTTTCCATAGATTCAAGGAGATATAAGCAGCTTCCAGAAATCGTGTGGTTATTATGAAGCTAAACTCCAGCAGGCCATGGCAGAGAAACTTCCATCCATCCGTGAGGGTAAAGAAGATGAGAGCTCAGCTGAAGAACTCTTCAAAGACAGAGACAAGTCACCACTCGGTCATGAAAGGCTAAGCAAGTGGATGAAAGATAAAGAGAGAGAAATCAACATCATCAGGTCCTGTGTAGACATAATGAAGGGAACAAAGATTGTCCCAGATCAGTCACAGCTGGACAGAGAGGTTCTTGCTCCAGGTGTAGATGTTGCTCTGTGCTTTGTGTTCACCTCCCTGAAGCATGCTGACCCCTGCCTTGCTGCGATGGCCAACTGCTCGGACCCAGGTAGTAAAACAGGAAGTACCGATGAAGACCAGTGGTACTTCTCAAATTAAGTTCTCACCACAATGAGAAAAAAAGCTGAAGCCTTCAGTGGTATGGCCAAAGGCCTGACGAACAGCAGCAGGTTCAGCTTCCTTGTGTCGGCCATCGCAAATGAGAAATACACAGGAGCAACTATCTACCATTACAAGAACGGCATTTTGGTCACTGATGATTTCTCAAAGCCTGTTCTGCCTCCTGTGGAGACCATCACAGACAGAAGAGATATGATTTGGTGTAAGTCATTTTAAATAAACAAATTACTCTCCTCAATTTACCTGTTCAACTAATACGACATTTTGTTTTGGTTTCTCCGTCAGATGCCTGCGATCTCACCCTGGACACAAACACTGCAAACGCACACCTCAGTCTGTCTGAGGGAAAGAAGGAAGTAACAAATGGAGTATATCCGCGATATCCTCCTCACCCAGAGAGGTTTGATCATCATCCTCAGGTGTTGTGCAGAGAGGGGTTAATGGGGCGCCATTACTGGGAGGTAGAGTGGAGTACTGGTGAGTTTGATTCTGTCTTTGTTGCTGTTGCATACAAAGAGATTGGCAGAAAAGCAACCAGTTCACAGACCCAGTTTGGAAAGAACAACATATCCTGGGTTTTTGGGCATCACTCATTCACAAAACACTTTCTTACTGCAAGACATAACGGTGACAAATGGGAATGTTCTTATCCCTCTACTGGCTGCAGCAGAGTTGGAGTGTATCTCGACTGGCCTAACACTCTGTCCTTCTACAGAGTCTCTAACAACACACTGAGTCACCTCCACACCTTCACCACTACATTCACTAGGCCTGTTGACCCAGGCTTCTGGCTTTATAATCAATTAAATTATGCATACCTGTGTCCAATTGAATAAGAGCAATGATGAAGACTTGTTAAGATTCTTGGTCTGTAAATAGGGACATGGATTAACATTTAAAGGTATTGTATGCAACTTCTTACGTGTACTAATAATTTTTCATTGCCAGTAGGTGAACAGATCGTGACATAACTTAAAAACTGAGACCCTAACTGGGTTTCTTGGTTCCTCTGGCAGCTTACAGACTGTCTTCTCTGTGAAGGACACAGGATGAAAATTCTGGGAAAATCCAAAGGATGTGATGAACACAGGAGTAGCTATACATCACGTATAGCTACTCTACAGTATACTGTATGTTTTTAATTGTTTTGTTTTGTGCTTCACAGCTTCATAATCAGTTTAAACTTTTAGTGCTTGTTAATCACATATACTGTATGTTTTTAATTGTTTTAAACTCTATTTTAATTTCTGATATTTGACAATACAGAGCTAATACTGACACACAATTGCTTTAACAATATTAGAAATACAAACTCATAGCTCATGTTAAAAAAGGCATAACTTGTCACTGTTAACATCATTTTGTTGCTGATGTAATATCAGATTCCTGCAACACCTGTTGGATATGTTTACTCTCTTATTGAACGGAATATTCAATAAAGTGGAGACCTGACTTTACCCCTGTGTGCTACTTTATTGGTGCAGATTAAAAAGTTGACTGCATCAAATATTCTGGCATCATCATTTATGACACATCAGCATCTTTTAGTGCAAAGAACACCAAAACAACAGAACATGAATCCTCATACGTTTCTGGAAAATGGAAGGTAGCTAGCCTAGCTTGCTAATGTTAGCATTGATTCTCACTTGATGTTACTTTTTCTTCAATACGTTTTTCACGAAATTCACAATTCACAAAAAGATTGCACGCTTTGGTGGCCTCTCAACCTGCATAAATAAGACAACTAGAATTACCGGCCTGCGATCGTATGCCTCCATAAACCAGTCAAGTTGCAGTTTACATCCATGCCTGTCAAGACTCATATGTAGCCATGACAGATGACAATGTTTAAAATACTGATGCTTCTACAAAAATTCTAACACATGGATGCTTCACACTCAATGTCCCCGCGACAGCACAGAAGATTTAAACAATCAGCACAGTTTAAGGTTGACACCCAAGTTTAGTGTCACTGATTCAGTACCCAACCAAATGTCTCCTCTTCTGCTCCTAAAATATGTTTATTAATGGCCAGAAAAGTGTTTTATGCTGAACATTATGATGTCACAGTGAGGCTGACCTTTGACCTTTTGGATATAAAATCTCATCACTTCATCCTTTTATCCTGTGAGACATTTGTGTGAGATTTTGTCTTGAGTTGTGGCCACCACTAAATTCAGCATCAGATCTTTGCAAAGGAACATCTGAACAAGCCTGATGCTTCATGGAACACGTCCTGGACTGATGAAGGTAAACACAATGATCAAAGGTGTGTTTGGAGAAAAAAGGATGCAGAATTTCATAAGAAGGACATCTGTCCAGAACTTCTGCATGCAGCTGTATAACCTAGGTGTACGAACAGTGCTAAGAATATAATTTGTTTCACCGTTGTCATGTTACAGTTACTAATCTTAAGCCAAGACACCATAAACTGTATCAGAGAACTAGTGGATGAAAGCCGACTGTTGCGTTGCCTCATGCTGCCTCATGTTGCCTCATGCTGCTACAGACCACAACCAATGGCCAACTAGCACATCATTTCTGCACCTGCATTAGAGGAAATAACTCTCCATACCAGCAGGTGCTAGTCTTAATTCATCATTCAGAAAGGGAAACCTTTTTTAGTGGCTAAAAAAAAAAAACAATCTTACGTACATAACAAGTGTGTTTTAATCTCAGGTCGTCTTGACTCGACTCATTTCGTGTGCGCTGAGCTGAACTGCCAATCAGAGTGAGTTCAAAGCGCTGAGTCGGCCAAAAGAACCCAACAAGGGCCGGGTGGTGCCAACACTGTGGGACACACTGCAAAAACTAGGCCCGATATGTAAGGGCCCTTATATCGCCACAAACAGACACATGACGTCATCACTACGCATTCTGCAAACAGCTGTGTTCAAAAATACATTTTAAAAAGTTGTGTCTTTCTTTAATTTGCTTCCAAAACAACTGCACGTGCTGCCAGATCAAAACACAAGGCGGTGGTGCTCATGGAAACACTACTGCTGTTGGCCACAGGGGGGCGCTGAAATCAAGACAAATTGAAAGGTCCTTGTAACGGTTTTGAAACCAGTGACAATAACAGGCGATGAGCACGCAGCTGTACCTGGCACTCCTGATGTCTCCTGGGGTGGACGACTCGATCTCTGGACATATCTTTCTCAGCATGTCACAGTACTTCTGAGTCTTAAACTGCGTAGGACACACGATAGCTTTACACCCAACCTGTGAGAAGAGGAGCAGAGGAGTCACCTTAATGTGATGAAGTTTTATTTACATAGCCTAATATCACAAGCTCAATTCTCTGCATGTCTCAGCAGTACGACACAGGAAAAGTCACCTACCTTCCGCAGTGCAAACTCCACCTCCTGCAGCTGGTACGCTGGGTTCACTGACACCTGTTGGGTGGTGAAACCATAAAAAATCAGCTCATGACAGAAAAGACACTAAAAAGTGGACGGACTTAAAACTGGACCACAGTCACAGTCGACTTAAACCACCTGAATGGTTCTTTTAACCAATATAATTTTAGTGAGAGGTGTAACTATTGTACTGTGATGGATATTCATCAGGTACATTTGGTTACCAATATGTATTTATTATCTTTTATTTGTTGTCTCTTTATTTTTAAATCTTTTTATTCAGTTTTTCTCAGAAAAACTGATCAGAGAAGGACCCCATAGCAGGTAATGTCCACCCCCACCCAGTGTCCATTTCCTCCTTATCAAACCCATCAATTCATTTCTTCAACCTTCATTATAATACGTGTCCAGTGTGTTGGCCTGCTAACCTTACTGCCATGGCCGTGCGCACAGCCTCACAAGAGGTTCGAGGATTCCCATACACGATCACCACATGTTGAGTCACCTTTACTTTGCAATCACTTAAAACACACGACACCAGTTTGTTTAGTTTAAAATTTATTAGCATTTTGACAACACACTGTTTTCTAGATGAAGCGCACACATTTAGTTTACATGGTTTTGTTATGTTGCTGTTTGCTTTTATAACTTATTAATTCTTTTGTCTTTGAGTTACCTGAAATTACTTCCTGGTTGGAGGTGGGCAAAAGATGGGGCTGTGGGCGGAGCCTGCTTTTATGCAGAAGGCCCTCCCACAGAGCATCATGGGGGGACACGGGGTGTCTTAGTCTTAGTCTTAGTTATTGTTCAGGTGAGTTCTCCCCTTTGTGTTTCAGCTGGTCTGATCAGCCAGTGTAGACAGTACGTTGCCCCATTGTCTCGTTCTGTCAGGTCTGTTTGTTGAGTTTTGTTTGCCTTATTTTTCAGTTGTTACGTTTAACTGGCCTCTTTTAAGGCCCTTTAACTCAGATGCTGTCGTCTTTAGTCATTTGCTTTGTAAAATCTATTTTTTGGGGAAATAAACCGACCTTTATGAACTTTAAAGCTGTGTTGTTGTGCCTCCACTGTTTGATCCATAACACTTATTAATTTATTAATGAACTACTTTTTTCTTAAAGATGGCTTTATCATATGTCATGATTATATGTCATTATATTACATTGTATTGCGTTACCTAACCCAACTGCCAGAAAATAAATGTTGGCATTGTACATTTCTGCAAACCATGGATATGCAACATTTGTGAATTGTTATGTGGCACATACTTTGAAACTTTCACTGGTACCTGTGATTAGCTTTAGGCACAAACACCTCTTGGTTAATGTTAGAATAAGATCATGTTTTGACTTAAAATGCCTGCTTTGTCTGGCACTATCCCAGCAGGAAACACGGTGGTGTTTTGGCTAAACACAACTGCTTCCAGTGGCACTAACCCTGGTGGAAAGGTCACTAAAAACACCCAGATTTGGTGACTAACAAACTGCTGGAAACACAACAATGACTCGTTAAAACAGAACCAGTTTTGTTGTTTGTTGGTCTCAAACAGTGTTCTGCAGCTTGGCAGGTGTCTCACCTGGATGTGACGCCATCCACCATCCCCTCCACCTCCTCATGACAGCTCATATACTACCTCACTATAGAAACATTAGTATGATGTGTATGAAATGTACAAATGAAATGTATTTCATGGTTTGAAGAAACTTGCAATGCCAACATTTCCTTCTAGCGACTGGGCTTTGATCACTGTAACATGTTAAAGGCTTAGACTGATGATATTCTGGTATATTTGTCTTATTGTCAACAAGTCACTCTGTTAATCTGAGCTCAGTAATTCCCTATTACAGCTGGTCATTGTAGTTATTAATGAAACAAACAGGAGGAAGCAGTGCACGTGTTAAAGGGATAGTGCACCCAAAAATGAAAACTCAGCCATTATCTACTCACCCATATGCCAAGGGAGGCTCAGGTGAAGTTTTAGAGTCCTCACATCACTTTTTAGCCTCATTGAAGCCTGTCGTACATGTGAGCGCGGTGCCCAGAGAGGCAGTCAGAGCTACAGGCTACAGTGAGGCTAAAAACAGAGTTCAGATGAGGTTTTTCCAAACAACTTTTTATGTCGGGGCTTCAGGACACTTGGATCACTATGGACGAGCAGTATGGAGATATTTTGTGGTTTCAATGATGTGTTTTTGGACGTTTGAATCTGGGGCGCCGTCAGCCTCCATTAGGTGGAGTTGTGTTGCTACCTCCTCTCCCCTTGGATCTCTGCAAGTGATGTGAGGACTCTAAAACTTCACCTGAGCCTCCCTCGGCATATGGGTGAGTAGATAATGGCTGCATTTACATTTTTGGGTGCACTATCCCTTTAAGGACTTTTTCAGCAGTGTATTAATCCACATTTAATGCTGTAGTGAGTATTTGTGGCTGCAGGACGCTGTGTGTGGGATCGAATAAAGAAAATACAGTTGGGGTTTCTCAAAGTCAAGGATCCTGAAACGGGTGTAGTATGGACCCAAATGCAGTACACAGGCGCTCAGGAACGGTTGGTAATGACCTTTATTTTCACCACAGCAAACAAGGTACGGAGCAGATAGAATAAACACAGAAAAAAAGTTTGTTCTTCGGGCTGAAAGCCCTCACAGTCTCTGGGGCTCAGACGAGGGGAAGAGACGCAGCCGGAGTCGGCCGTGGAACCGAGGGGAAGCTCCTTAGCCCCCGGCTCTAAACAGTTCAGTTCTCTTTTGGTGTGAGGGGAAGAGAAGTAGCTTACTTCAGCTGATGACGACGAGGAGGAAGCTCCGTGGCCTAAAGAGTCGGCTGCACGTGCGGAGGTGCCGACGGGGAGAGAGCAGAGGAGTGGTCGGAGGCAGATGAGCAGTCCGCGAAGGCAGAGGCACCAATGGGGAGCAGGCAGGAGGATAGACGAGGCCAGGCGGAGGAGTCGTTACCAGCCGAGCAGTCAGATACCAGAAACGCTGAGGCAGAGCACGAGGTCAGGGACAGAAGGCAGGTGAGTTTACCAGGAGGCAGACGAGGAGAGCAGGTCGGGAACAGGCAGAGTCGGCACCGGGAGAGCAGACAGGAGATGAACGCTGGAAAGTCTCGCATGACGCTGAAGAACAATCTGGCAACGAGTGAGAGTGCTGGAGAGGCGTATATGCAGGGCTGGTAGATGAGCTGCAGCTGTGTAGGCAGGTGAGCAGAGTTGGGCTGATGAGGTGGGCGTGGCTGGCAGGTAGAGTGGAGCAGAGGGAGGGGGAGCGGAAAATCACTGCAGCAGAGTGACAGGAGGGGAATGAGAGACAGGGACTGTGACAGATCCTTCCTGTGTAGGATGAGTCCTTCCAAGGAAGGATGCTGCAGAGGCAAGCCAAGAGTCCTTCCTATCATTCAGTGAACACACAGTGGAACAGACTAACAAGCGTCCTGAGGTGATCGTCATGAACCCTCAGCAGACTGAGGAGGTTTCAGATACTGTGATAATTCTGGCACTCTGAGTGAATGTTGTCGGACAGTTTGAACAGATGTCAGCAGTATTTTCAGAGTCACGTGACTTTTAGGGAGAATATATTTCTGGATCATACTTAAACAGGTAAGCTAAATTAAACTTTTGTACAAAGCAGGCACTCAGAGCCCCATCTGTGCTGTAAATGGTTAATTTAAAATATGTTTGATCTAAATCACGTTATTTCAAAGTTCTCATTATGTGGCAGTGGACACATTGGAAAGTGTAAAACATGAGGCTTCTGTCAATATTTTTTCATGCTGATAAAAACTGCTGAAGATATTGATCCAAATAAATGATCCATATATCCAAACTCTGTCGAGCTCCTCTGGTGCAGGTCTGGTTAAAGAGGCCCTGCCTGCATTTCAAGTCAATTGTGCACAAAGAATTGTGGGTACTTTATACTCCGAGTATACACACATGCATCCTTGAAAATTCTCTGATGGAAGGACTCAGTCCTCGGTAGAACTTGAAGGATCCTTGACAGTGAAACAGTCCCTTCAGCAGGATTTGATGATGTAGCATCCTTGAAATTCAGCCATTCAGGATCCTTCCTTGACTTTGAGAAACACCCAGTGTGTGTGTTCGTGGTTAACGAGGGAACATGTCGTCCAGTCTGGCTCACTGATGTATTCATGTGTTTTTGGACAATAGAGCTCTTTGGCACAGATGAGCAAAGTCCCAAAATATAAATGGATCTGCATTAATTCAGAGAATGAGCTCCGTTTCTGTGATACTGTTGTTTTTTACTGTTGTGTCGCTTCCACTCACCAGTATAATGCCAGCTTTGGCTGTGGCAAACTGCATGAGGATCCATTCGTAAGTGTTGGGTCCCCACATGCCGAGCCGGTCTCCTTTCTGCAGCCCAAGTGCCAGCAGTCCGGCTGCAGCTTGATCCACCTGCAGGGACGATACGGACACATCAACAGGTTTCACATGTTTGTTGACACGAGCTGAAGAATGCGTCTCAGAAATATGGTGCTAACTAGATCTATACAGCTTGTCTCCATAGTAGAAACTTTCTCAGCTCCTGGTTGAACCTTTTATAAAGATCCCACCTGGAACCCTTTCAGAAAGTTCTGTCTAGAACATGAAGGGTTATACCTAGAACCATCAGTTTACAATCATGTTTGTAGATCAATAATGACACATCAGAGCTCAGTGGAGCGTGAGATACAGTTGACGTGTTATATGACAGCTGCTATCTGAGCGCTGTCAGCCTGCACTTTAATGCCAGGTTAACGACATCATGCACCACACTGAGTTTGAGATATGTTTCTTAAGGTCACTGGGTCAAAGTGTTTTTATTAAACAAGACAGAACATGCAGGTGACTGACAAAGAGGACACGCCTTATGGCAAACACTTATATCAGTGCTGTTCCTGGTGCCTTTCTTGCTGTGACAAGTCGTGTTTGCAGTTTACAGTGTTTAAGTCTCCAGTATCTCTTTGTACTACAGCATCAACATGACCATGAAAACAGTGAGCACAGAGTTAATGGTCAGAAATATAAAATATAATCTGTGACACTCTGCTGGGGACAATAAATGATGTCTGAAGACAGCTCAGCTTGTAAACTCTGTGCTCTTGTAAGGTTTCCTAGGTATTCTCCGGGACCGCCAGTGTTACTTGAATAAGTGAACACTGACCAACGGGACCAGACTGGCCGACCCGTATGCTCTCACTCAGTGGATGGATGATGTCACAGGAAGCCAATCTTACAAAGGAGGACCACACTTGTTTGTTTTGCTATGGAAGCTAACGTTAGCTAATGTGCTAAAAAGTTAGCGTTGCAGAGAAATCCAATCTTCCTCTTAATCCCTCCCCAGTTTCTGATGAGGTGGACATGATAACCCTTAATACACATAACCTTATTCATCCCTACAACAGGAAATACTTTTTCCCTAACCTGATATGAAGTGTGCGCTGCACATGTGAGCATTTTTGATGATGGCCTCCGTCCAGTCCTTTGGTCTTATCACATTTAACCATAGTTGTCTTTGTTTTTGTTGACGGGCAGTGGCGGCTGGTTTTGAGCCATGACTCCTTCTATTCTGGCTCCCAATAACACAACAAGACAAACACATTTTAACACTCCTATGGAGCCTACAGCCCTGTGGGGGAGAGGCAGCTGCACCTCCAGGTGATCACATGATGTCATCGTGACGTCTGCCCTAAAAGCATCTACACATTTAGTTTGTTTTTCTATTTTGTGTTTCATTTTCTATTTCTATACCTGTATCTTTACTTTCTTTTGTCCCTCATCTGCTTTTGTGTTTTATATTTTAACCCATCTTTACGATCTTCTGCTTCAAATGAGAATGATTACATCGTTTTATGGACCTCAGTATAACTCAAAGAGAATTTTAAAAAATGAGAGGTAGGTTTTTTTCTCATGCATTTTTAACCTATTTCTGTTATTGTTTGTCCCTGAACAATAAATAATAAAACTTGAGTGCAGTGAAGGAGTACATGTGTGTAACTCCCAGGACTGACTAATGATTATCTTGGTTCCATGAACTGTGTGTAAAGTGAGTTGTGAAACAAATTACTGCCGAGGGGTGTAATGTCCACTGTGGACAGGGTGACATGTCCTTTCACTTTGATTCATTCATGAAAACTCTCTGATTGTCCACCGGCCAAAAATCAAAATAAATAAATGAATAAAATAATATAATAATAATAATAATAATAATAATAATATAATATATAATAAAAACTCATCATTAATTGTTACTGTAAAGCCTCATGAGCAGCAAGTTATTGGATTTTTTCCTGGCCTAGATTTTGGCTCTCTGGATTATGTAAGCCTCTGACTAATGGAGCTTTCAGGGGCCATGTGCAGCCGGACAGGAGGGGGCTCATTATTCATGTTTTTTGGGGGGTGGGAGGTGAAAATACTTTCAGCATGTCAAACACTTGGGTGTGATGTGAACCTCAAGAAGCACGTATCCATTAAACTACCTTCTATCATCTTAGAAATATATCTAAAGTTAGATGCATCCTGTCACTGTCAGACTCTGAAAGGCTGGTTCCTGTATTTATTTCTAGTAAACTAAAATACTGTAATTCACTTTTTGCTGACAAAGCATGAGGGGTTAAACAAACTCAAGCTCATTCAAAATGCTGCAGCTGCAGTGCCAACAACAACCAAAGGGTGTGAACACAATGCTCCTGTTTTAACTTCTCTCCACCGGCTCCAGTAAAAAACTCCAGAGTTTCACAATGTATTATTTGGCCTGAGACGCCTGATTTCACAACAGCCTTAGCTCTGCCAGTTTTGATGTTCAGAAGCGTTTTCCGCATTCAGTGTTTCCAACAAAAAATAATCTATTCATAAAGGCAGGGGCGTTTGATGCAGCGTTGAAGGACCCTCCCTGTGACTGGCTCTCCTCTCCTCTCTGCTGGGTTAGCATGAGATAACACAGCACAACATGATGTCATCACTACTTGAGCCAAAGCCCCACAGCAACGGTTCACATCCCGCACCACGCCGTTAATCTCACCTCCATACAGCTCAACTGAGAATCATGTCAGTCTCATATTTGGCCATTTGGCTGCAGGTTTGCACGGCGTGCCATATAACAGACACAACATACAGCCATTTAAAGTTGTGTGCCCCTCCCTTAAGCCAACATAAAGAAAACATAATTCCCTCCACTGCAGTTAAAAAAATATTATATTTATATATCTCCAATTCTCTGTACTTGTGAGCTGAACAAAGTCAGTCTTCATTTCCTCCCACTTCAACTACTGCAACTCGTTATATTTTGGTGTTACTCAGTCTTGTTTATCCCGTCTTCAACTGGTCCAAAATGCAGCAGCAAGAGTTTAAAGAAGGTCACAGAAGACGGAGCACATTACCCCATTCTCGCCTCCCTACACTGGCTGCTTCACCCTGTCTGACATCACAGAGCTCCTCTCCACGCATCACAGCGTGAGAGAACTGAGATCGTCTGACTCAAGACTTCTGTCTGTCCTGTGATCCAGGACTGAGTGTTACAGGGGCAGAGCTTTCTCTATCGCTGCCCTGAAACTCTGGAATCCTCTTCCTCCCACCGTCCGACTCTCACCGAGCACTGAGATTTTAAAGAGTGATCTTAAAACACTTTTACTCACCAGTCTTTAACTGTGCATAATGTGACTGTCTTTGTTGCTGTCACAGTGTGGTGACAGTATGAAACAAGCCTAGAGTCATGACAGGTTATTATTATTTCATTGCTCTTATCATTCAAATGTTTGTGTTTCTCTTTTGTTTTTGCTTTTCTCTCTGTGTGTGTGTGTGTGTGTGTGTGTGTGTGTGTGTGTGTGTGTGTGTGTGTGTGTGTGCTGTGAGAGTACTTTGGATCAACTCTGTTTGTGTTTACTGGGCTATAAGTGAACCAAACTGAAGTGTACTATGTCGCACTAACGTGATCCTCAACCTGTATTTCATGGTTTTTCTCCCTTTTATTTAATTTTTTATTTTTATTTTTTGTCTTACTTATTTTTTTGTTTATTTCATTTTACTTCATTTATTTAGGTACGTTTGCTGACTTAGGTTAGCAAACCCAGTGTCTTCATTTCAAACCCTCCTCAAAACATACTTTCACAGGAAGGCTGTTTTACAGTAAATCTGTTGTGTGTCCAGATTTGATCCTTCTTTCTATCAATCTTATTATTTAATTATCTTATTACACGCTCTGATTTATCTGGTCTTAGCGTATGTTTAATGTTTTAATAACTGTCTTTATCTTGATGGTGTGCACTATTTTATTTGTCTCATGAAGCACTTTGTAACTGCGTTTTGAAAAGTGTGACACAAATAAAGTTTATTATAATTGATTTAGTTATTTATTTATATGTCTTTGTTTATTGTTGTTACAATCAATAAGGAAACTGTTGGAAGTAAATCAAATACAACATCATTCAGTGTCAGGTCTCTTTCAATCAAAATAATAAAGTGAAGACTCGTTCGTGCATTTATTTCACACTATTAAGATTTCATAAATCATAATGTTTCCTTGGTGGCGACCTGATACTTCACGATACACACATCATGTGGTATTTCCCATCCTTCACTGCAGTATGTTAGAGTGATGTTAAATTGTAGCTTGTTTTCAGGAGAAACAAAAACTTCACTCTACAAACATGTTGGGAATGTGGTGACCCTCCTCCAGTCTCCTCTCAGGTTGCATCAGGCCCCAAAAATCTCCTCCACCAACAGGAGAGGAAGAAAAACATGAGGCGAATCTGCTCTACAGCTTCATTTCTTTGAGTGCGCTTCACAGTAAAAACTGAAGGCAACTAGCAAAGTGAGGTTTAAGGTTCATTTACAGTTCATCTCATTCTGCTATCGTATAAAACTGTAGGATGTAAAAAGCATTAAGCAACTGTCTTTTCATTGGCCTCTCTGGAGTCCAGGTACTTCAGTTTTATAGGTCTGGATTTTGTGCTGTGGGACAGAGAAGGTGAAGCCAGGCAGAAACCATTAACTTTCTATCACTTAACACAGGTTATAAAGCAACATGCAGGCCACAGATGTTCTCATTTCCAAAATCAGGATTTTGATTTCACTCCAAAACTCGTAAACATCCTCATAAAAAAACAACAGTGAAATCAAAGAGGAGATATTTGAAAAAATTAATCTGGCGACATATCCCCATACAGCGGTTTATATGATATCTCATAAAAATGCACATACAATGGTTTGTAAGATATCTGATGAATTAGTGCCGTCACTGGTTAGGTATGCTTTAGGAAAAGAATCATGGTTGGGTGTTGTCACGTTACATACTTAACGTAATGTTACATAGGCCAGGTTCATAAAAAGAAACATAGTTGGATGTCGTTACGTCACATAGTCAACGTAAAGTTACGTACTTCACATAACCAGACGATGTGACAATGTACCTTGAAATAATTCAAACTTGTCCTGGTTTCACACAAAGGACAAATACCAAGTCTCCTGGGGGAAAGTCCTGTGTTTGTTTGACCCATCAACCCGGTCTCACTCCAAAGTCATCGAAATCTGGCGCTTAGGCAGTGACTTGCAGTGTCAGACATCGACAAAAGAGGCCTTCCTTAAACATCGGTGTGATATGCAGTCAGTCTACGTTATAGTTTAACGGTGCCAGGCAGCGGCAGAGTGAAACACGACCCGACAAGAACAGAAAATAAGGCAGTGAAAGTCTGAGTGGGGCGAGTGAGAGGGGTCCAGTAAACAGCAACCTTCACCAAGGAGAGCGGTGCTCACGTCCTGTGAGATTATAAAGCCAAACCCTGTTCTTTTCCTAAACCTAACCACATGCATTTTGTTGTTGAAGAAAAAACATCTAAGTGCCGTGCTGTACCGACGTAGTGCTTTTATTTTGAAAGAGACTGTATCAAACTGTACATTTCCTGTGAAAACAGAAGTGTATTTTGAAAACAGACAATGCATGTAACAGGCTGAAGTTGACACGGCGTCCCAGAACATCAATAACCAACACACCCAGGGTACCTTGGACGTCTTATCTGGGTATCTGTCCATGACCAAACGTCGATAGTGAGAATGTATTGGACCCATCTGTCACCCCAACCAACTACCTTACATGGACTTTGACTCTTAATATTTCTTCTTTCTTTCCACCTGTCAGCACATTGCTTCATGATTATGTAGGTTATCTATGAATTCTGGTGCATTACGTTCTGTAGGTATACGTGCAAACAGTGGATGAAAGCAGCCTGATCTGGCAATGATACAACTACACCTTGTTATACAATAACACTGATTATTGTAAATCACGATGGCTCCAATAACATGTTGTTTAACACGGCACTCAGAGGTGGACAATATCAAAATATTAAAGGGAAATTCTGGTGTTTTTCAATAGCAGTGTAATTCTCATAATTGCCTTTCTGACCATAAATCAACAGAATGTTGGACCTGCCGCCTGCGTTGCGAAGATTCTGAAACTTGGTCAAAACAGTGTATAGCGAGTTGTGTTGGTGAAGATTCTCAGTCATCCAGGTCATGGTAGTCATAAGTGCTATGTCGTAGGCAACTGGACTTGCTTGAGTTTCTTGAAGATGTTTCACCTCTACAGAGTCATTGAGGCCACATGGGCCAGCAACTCACATGTGACCTCAATGACTCTGTCAGGGTTCACACCCACACAGAGTTTAAAGCCTGCAACTCTGCATCAGTCTGTTAGAACTGAAGAGGCCTCTTGGATGAGAGGTGAAACGTCTTCAAGAAACTCAAGCAAGTCCAGTTGCCTATGATATAGCACTCAAGATAATGAGTTGTGGCTCCACTTAGCTAACTGACCAACAAGTTGATCCCTATGCAGTTAGCAGAAATAGCTAACCCTGGGGCTACTCTCTCTACTTTCATTTGTACTCAAAGAGGGCGATGTTTTATGACCCATAGTCAAAAGATACAGAATAAGAATAAAACCCAGGTTAAAGAGGAATAGATTTTCCTCCAAGGACTTCCATGTTCAGCCTGAAGAGTCTCACATAAAACAAACATGGCTGTAATTTATAGGTTGCTTGTAGGCTTTCTAACATCTAACCTCTACCAACATTAGCATTGTTGGATTGACCATCATCAGCTGGGGTTGGGGTCTGACCATCGATTGGACACACACAGTATACTTTAAGGAAAAGACTCACATCTTGCTGAAACTGTGCAAAGGTCTTGCGAACTCCGTCTTGCAGAAAGGCCATGGCCTGTCGGTCAGGCCAGCGCTCCACTGTCCTCAGCAGGGACTCTCCAACTGTAGTGTGGAGAAAAGATGTGGAAGACGTGCCATGGACGTAGCTGGTAGTGAGAGTTGGGACGATGGGCGGAGAGTCCACATGAATGCCACTGCAGGGAAACAGAAGTTAGTTACTTAACTGTGGGCACAAATCATATCAAACACAGTCCTGAATATGTGTGTGAAGACAGGAGGTTAAATGGGACATGTGGAGGACCTCAAGGGCTCTGTTCTGGGTCCCCTTCTACTCTCTGTCTACATGTTTCCATTTGGCCAAATAATATACAATACACACTATGCTATGCTGATGAAATGGTGTCTCTGTCAAGTCAGGAACAACCAGCGCCTTTAAAAGGAAACACTTAAACACAAGGCTGAAAATCTGTGTTTCACTGCTCGTTCTGGTTGAAAGATAAAAGCCTGTTTCCCATCTCAGCTCACCCTGCATCACTGATGGGTGTGTTTTATTGTGCCTGTAACCACTCCTGTTCATGCTGTCCTGGAGTAAACTTGTATGCAGGAAGGTGAGAAGAAGTGAAACCGCTGGACGTCAGCAATAAGAAGATTTTCGTGGCTATTTTTATTACTTTTTAAACAACGGTCAGACTCACATCAAATGTTGGATTTAGAGTTGGAATGATTATTCAATTTATCATCTCAGTATTTAATGTTAGTAATTTATTGCTTTAAAGTTTTGGACTGTAGGACAGATAAACAGGACATTTAAATATTTCACCTTGGACTTTGAGAGATTGTGATGGACACTTTTCTGACATTTAGCAGACTAAACAACAAATCTATTAATTAAAAACAGGAAAATCAGCTGCTTTATTGATGACAAAAATGTTGCAGTCTTAGCTGAATGTCATGTGTCTCCCTCCAATCAAATGAATACAAATCTGAAATAGTCTTGTTTGGTTCACTTCAGCCATCAAACATCAGCAGGGAGTGTGAGGGGAGGGTCTCTGATTGACCGACCTGACCTGGAGCACCAACACTACAGTGTTAATCAGGAAGGCACAACAGAGACTCAACTTCCTGAAACGTCACAGGAAGAACCAGCTCAACCAGAAACTACATGTACAGTATGTGCTGACATACTGTACATGTGTGTGGTCTGTCAGCTGCACAGTAGCAGACAGAAGAGCGCTCCAGGGGGTCGTCAACACTGCCCAGAAAATGATCGGCTGTCTTCTCCCCTCCTCGAAAGAGCTGTACAGTTCCCACTGCCTCAAAAAGCCCAGAACATTCTCGAGGACCCGTCCCACCCAGGACACCGTCTGTCTGAACTGCTGCCCTCAGGCAGGAGAGACAGGACAGTTACAACAAAGACAGACAGGTATAAAAAACAGATTATTAATAGATACTAATGATCAATTCAATAATCTGGAACCCAACATGAAGCCTAAAGCCAGAGACTGGACTCAACTTCCAGTCTTATTCTTGATTATCATCTCATTGAAGAAGCTGTTGATCCACTTAGTATTGTTTCAGACTTTGTCAACAATCAGTTATTGTTATTCTCTGTCTACCTTTATTCCCATAATCTAGATTTAAAACCAAAGATTAGATACTTGCTCTGAGGATCCTCCAACCATAGAACTGAACAGCCACCTTGTCTGAACTCTTGCTCAGAGACTATCTTTAATCTCCTCTTGGAACTTAACTACTCAGCAGTCATGAAGTGTAACGTGACCTCATGGTTTGTTGACCTGAGAAGAGATTGGAAGTCAAAAAGGTTCAGGCCTTGGTTCAAACAAGTTTGACAGTCATTGACCTCTCACACAGAAGCACACTACAGGTACACAGGTCTCTGCTGCAGATAAGGGAGTGACAGGAGAGCAAGCTTTATGATGACAGATAAAACCTTCTGTGTCGTCTGTAGCAGGGCTGCACTGACTGGTGCTGATGATATTAAGGTTTAATTTGACTAAGGTGAATTTGTTTTTCTAATCACTTTGATTTCAAATATCACAATATTCTGAGACACTGAGAGCAAGTTTTCTTCATCCATCTCTCTTCTGAGACAAACAGATTTCCTTCTGATTGTTTTCTTTCTCACACCTGTCTCTGTATTCCTGTTTCCACGAGCAGTTCAGTTCAGTTCAGTTCAGTTCAGTTCAGTTCACAGTCTCCGTCTCCACAGTGTAAAGTTGTGGATGGTCCCAACAGAAGCGTTCCTTAGCGTCCCCATGTTTGGTTCCCCCTCTGTTGGGGTACCTAGCACACAGATCTGGTACTAAAAGGTGGAGCTGTGAACACTGCAGTCTGATTGGTCAGTAGAGGACGCTCACTCTGGTTTTATGTAACCTCTGTTCATACATCAGTAAACTACAACTATAAAATGAAAGAGAAAAAAATAACTTCATTCACTGGGCCGACTGCCGGCAACTTTTAAGGTGGAACGTTAACTTGTAATGTTACTCAATGCATGAGTTGATGACGTGAATCCATCAGCACACCTTAAATTTCACTGTGACAACTTTGACCATCACTTTAGTTTTTATATGACACACACTTTTAGTAATGACTTTAAAAATATAGATTCATTTGGAGCGGATTATGTGAAGGTCATATATTCTAATCCTCACTTCCTGTGGGCTACAGCAACACTAAACCCCTGAGCTTGCCTGAGAAGGACTAAATGCACAAAGCTGCTATTTTGAAATATCCCATGGAGAGAGACTCTCACTGCAGCCTGTTCTATTTTGTTGTGAAAATGTGGGCGTGCAGCCTCGTTCTGTGGACGATAAACCAGGTGCAGACTTCCATCTGTGTCACCGCTGATGAGGAAATACAGCGAGTGCTGGACGGAGCAGTGAGTGACAACAACCCCGCCCACATTTAAGAGGACTGTCTGTGGTGGAAACTCTAGCGTCTGTCATTGTGCAAATTAAGAAAAAAAAAAAACATGACGGCCGATTCTGATAGTTTGTTTAGATAGGGTTAGTTTAAAGCAAATATCAGCCGATACCGATGATGCCGATATTACTGTGCATCCCTGCTATATGTCTGAATGCACACTAGTTTATACAGTTGAATGCAGCACAGTGAAGACATACGGTTTCTTTTTAATACTGTAGCATAATGCACATTTCTATTTCTATTTTATTGCTCCATATACTTCTACTTCAGACTCTTATTCTAAGACGATATCGGCTGATACGGATAACGTGCAGATATAATCGTGCGTCTCTAGTAAATAGCAAAGCATTGGGGGAAAATACTCCATCACCACTGTAATTCTTCTCTACTGTAAAATCAACAGTGAAATAAGTCACTGTGCTGTACTGCAACTAGATGGTAGCTTTTTTTTTTTTACCTGCATTGTACCGACATAGTGCTTTTATTTTGAAAGAGACTGTATCAAACTGTACATTTCCTGTGAAAACAGAAGTGTATTTTGAAAACAGACAATGCATGTAACAGGCTGAAGTTGACACGGCGTCCCAGAACGTCAACAACCAACACACCCAGGGTACCTTGGACGTCATATGTGGACGTGGAAAGTCCATGACCAAACGTGGACATGTGACGAGGTCACAGTGAGGATGAGTTGAACCCATCCATCACCCTTTGCGAACCTTCTTACGTGGACTTTCAGTCTTTGTACTACCTCTTCTTTTCCACCTGTCCATTCCATTGGTCATGTGTTTGCAGCTTTCATGATAACGTGGGTTATATACGGTGCCTTTCATGACTGAAACATCAATACCTGACGAGGGCGGAGAGAGGATGTGCTGAACAGTTATGTCCAGGCATGATGATCTGCACAAACTGCTGCCTCACAGTCCCACAGCTACACACACAAAATAATGTGAACACCTTCACGACCCGACATTAAACAACCGTGTAGTGACAACTATTTAAGTTGGAGAGCCAAACACCAGACTCGTGCTTCTCTAATGCCCCCCTCCTTCCGCTGCAGGTCACACCCTCACATTTCTGCATGTTTACAACACTGTTTATTTTATTTTGCACGCGCGCCTGCAGAGAGATGGCAGTTAATATAAAGCAATCAAGATTACGTAATATTAAATGTGGGGGCTGCCTGTGTTGCGTTTAGAAACCTCTCAAGTGGTGTCATGTTATCTGTCCCAGCAGCCGTTACATAATCAAAAAGTTACCCACAAATAAACTTCTGTTTCTGAGGAACATGTTGTTCTATCTTTTAGACTTTGTTTTTAATGTAGTTTAAAGGAAACCTGTGTCTCGTGCAGCCATGTGAGCTTTAAAGTGAAGTGAAAGTGAACACTGTGTTTGGATCATGCGTGGGTGCGTGTGTGTCTGTCACTCACCGAGTGGCTGTAGGTGATCCTGGGTGACGTGTCCACGGTCTCTGCAGAACCTTTACACATGTGGAGAACACACAGCTGTTCCGTAGAGCCTGTGAGCACAGCACGAGCCTGGGTGTCATAGTGTGCAGCTGCAGCTTAGCGCTCCTCTTCCTCACCAACACACTGGGAGAGATCTACTTCCTCTGAGCTCCGCGAGACTGAGCTGCTCTGACACAGTTCAGGCAGGAATTCACTTTTGATTCGCGGGAGATTAGTCTGCAGCGATTGGCAGCTCCTTCCACGGACCTTGATCCGTCACATGAGCTCACAGCAGTGCTCTCCTGATGGAGACGTCAGTGCTGCAAGGAAACAACTGAGGGGCCACAAACTACCACCAGACTGCTGGGAAACTTCTTTATAAACAGGAACCTTATTTTATCATGTGAACAAACTGGTCCAGCACTGAGTGAGTGAGTGAGTGAGTGAGTGAGTGAGAGCCTGCAGCAGTGCGACATGCAGCATGTGATCCCCCTGCAGGCAACTGACAACCATCACTTTACTACATTTTGCCACAGACAAGCTCAGGGACATGTTTCAGGAGGCAGACCCAACAAACTCTGAGTTGGGGCACCTGGAGACACGGAATGCTGCCTTGCCTCTGTAGGAGGGAGGATCCTTGACCTTGAGAAACACCATCTGAGTTTTTGATCAGCTGATCAGAATGAACTCATGTAGCTCTGAGTGTGTTCAGCCTGAGGAAGTGCCTTCACAGTGAGCACCAACAGCTGCCATCAGTGGAGTGAACATGATCGTCAGTGGCATCCCTGCACCCCCCCAAAACACACTCAAGGAATCTGGCCACACCCAGCTGTGTCGACCTGACCCTGACACTCCTCCTCCTTGGGATCCAGCCACAGGTGTGTTCCAGGAACACACCAGTACATGCAGAAACAAATAAAACTTTCAAAAAACATGGTTCAACAATAATCACCAACTCTGGTTTATCTGAAAATAAACCCTTATTCACCCAGTGAGATGTGCACACAATGCTGACTCTGAGCATACTGACATTATGTTTTACTCAAATGGAGTTAGGTGAGTTTGCTGATGGTGAGTTTTGGGCAACAAAAAGGACAAAATATCATCAAAAGCAAGTCAAGTAATATTGGACTTAGTGGTGAGGGAGTCTTTACAACATTATTCATCACAAAAAACATCAATATTCTTCTTCTCAGGGCCGTGATCACCTGTTCAACATCTGGGCACACATGTTTGATAACTGACACCTCTGTGACCCAACCAGGGCTGGAGATGAGCAGCAGCCAAATGCTGCTAAAATATGCACACATACACTCATCAGCTAAGAACACAATGGGAATCTACTGAGTGGAGTCCACAAGCCACAGTGGCAGGTGGACAAAAAGTTAATTTCCAACCCTGGACACAACCTTCAGAAAAAGATTAGATCTGGAGTTTTTAAAGTCACAGTTACTGAGAGCCATTTCAGGATACGAGCAAAGACTGTGGAGGAAAAATGCTTTTTATGACACTGGTTATGACGTACTCACACTTTACCAAAAATATATCAAACAACACTGCTAGAGTCTACGAAACACACAACACACAACGCGTAACACGTAACACTTAAATAACTTTCAGTTTTTAATACATTTGAAAGTAGTGACATGGACAGGACAGTGTTTGGCTTCGATTGTACCCACAGCAGGAGAACAACATGACAAACCACACACAAAACTGCAGCACACCATGTTTCAGCAGAACTGGCGTGTATCATGAAAACAGTTGCTAGTGATCATTTCACTTGGTGGTGCGTGGTTACCTGTCGTAGCAAAGATCATTTTTCTCCCACAGTGTAAATTACTGCATAACTTCGTCTCACTGAAACTTGACGTCACAAACAACAAGGCAAAGAAACAGCATGTTAATACGTTAAGTGCTTCTGCTGCTACAGTCTGACTACAGTCTGACTACAGTGTGAGCAGTAGCTAACTGCAGCTAACTGTAGCTAACTGCAGCTAACTGTAGTTAACTACAGTTAACCCTAACCCTAACTCCTGCAACGGTAGGAGCCACTACAAGTTGTCATCCTTGATGCTTACCACACACTGGGAGACTTTAAAAACTCCCTTTGATAAAACATAACATTAGGAATTCCTTATGTGTCTCCAAAAACACATAACTCTAGTAAAATAAGATAAAAGATAAAAGTCTCCACGTGTGGACAGTATTCTTGTAAACTCTGCATCAACACACTCCATGCAGACAAACTGTATTTGTGTACAAACCTTACATTTTGGATGTTGTTGCCTCAGCTCACTGCCAGCCTCCGTTGGTTAGCTTTGCTATGTCAGTGGGAGGAGACTGGGGGACTGAGAGGCCAACTGTTAATATTTCTCACTACAATAAGTGCTGGTTGGTGGATCAGAAATACGCCACATTAAACACAGACTCCTGCTCACTCACAACTCCACCAGGTTCTCCTTCTTTTCCTCAAAACAAGAAACTGAGACTTGGTCACATTCTTGCGTCTCCCTAGAGTCCCTCCATGTTTACTGTCTACCTGGTTTACTGCTTCCTGTTTGGTGCTGGAGAGAGCAGCTGTTGGTTCCAGACAATGTTCACGTCATTGAACTTCAGTATTTGCACGAGGCCAAGACTAAAAACGTAGAATAATGTCAGACAGCTGTGAGACAAACTCATGAATTCACTCCATCACTGGAAGTTTGTGAGAAGTTGTTGTGTGTGGGGCCGGTATAACCTGACAGACGCCTGTGAGGGGGGCAGTTTAGGAGTGTATTAAATGTCAGAACTGAAATGGACTGTGGTTGATTAAAATATAATGCATGCATTTCATGTCATGATCGCGAGCTGCACAAAATGTTTCTGAGGGCCACCACTGACCTGTGAGCTGCACTTTGAGGAGCATTAAAGTGTCAGTTATTTCTAATGTCACCTTTGTCTGTGTGATGACATCAAACTGTTGAGCCTTCTAAGACATAAACATCATTTACACACACATGTTGCACCTATGAAACAGACAGATGAAACCCCTTCATGAACTAGATCCTTTTTGTATCAACAGATTCTTATTAGATGAAAAACAGGAGGGTCACCAGGTCAGGACGACTTTTTTTCTTAGCATTCCAATCACTTATGGCACCTAAAATCGCCGCAGAAAGCTTTTCTCAGCGGAGTTAAAGGAACAGTTCCTCTTTCAAACGATGGTAGCGTCCTCTCTTGGCCATGAGCTCTTGGTGCGTCCCCTCCTCCACAACTTCCCCCTTCTCCATGAAGATGATGTGATCTGCTTTCTCCACAGTCTTCAGCTGATGAGCCACCACCAGGACGGTCCGACCGCACGCCAGAACCTCCTGCAGCACCTGAGACGCACAGTGACATACCAAGTTACAGCAGTCTGTGTCTGCACAACTTATCAGACAAGGATAGTGGAGATGTAAATGTGTGAGATCATGGCGGTAAAAACTCCAGCAACACAAATTTTTTGTCCAGAAGAAAATCAAATGCAGAAATTATTGTCTGACAACAAAAAGAAGTTTTCCCTCACATGTCAGACATTTCAAAGACAACAAAATGCAAACAACAGTAATAATAGAATTATACATAATAAAATAAACAGAAAAGAAAAGAAAAGAAAAAAATGGTTTCTCTGTTTTTCAAAGAGGGTTCCCATATTGTTATGTTCATGTCATGCTTTAATCGTTTGATAGTTTGCAAACTTTTCCACAGGTCGAGTTATGGCTTATTCATTAATCCAATTTATGAACATTATGACAGTGAAATGACTCTTTTTGCAAGTGGTAGACAGAGATTTGAGGCAGCAATATCTTTCTTGGATGGAAGAAGTTTGTCAGGATGTAAATCAAGAATAAAACACTGTGGGTCCAGTGTTAATCGTCTGTCCAGTATATTTATTCTCCAGAGCTTGTTTAATCTTATGCCAGAACTCTTTTACTTTTTAGGGAATGACTTTAAATTTGAGGAAACAGGTGGATTCTTTTATTGAGAACTGGACACAATGGACAGTGACTGTCTCAAATGTTCGACCTGACTTTGTGTGAGTAAGTATTAGAAACGCATCATTCAGCCACTGTCTCTCTGATATCAGACACTGGATGCAAACAAATCTCCTCAAACTCAACTACGACAAATCAGACTTAGTCATAACTGGTCCAAATTCCCTCACCCTGGCAGCCAAAGACTTCCATCTCTCTATCGACAACTCCACCCTCTCCCCCCACTGCCGCAACCTTGGAGTCATCTTCGACAGCAATCTCTCCTTTAACCAACACATCAAGCAAGTCACCAAATCAGCATTCCACCATCTCAAAAACATCGCCCGCCTCCGCCCCTCTCTCTCCTTCCCTGCAGCTGAAACCCTCATAATGCATAATACTGTTGCAGTGGTCGATTGGAGATGCAACAGTATCCTCTACGGCACAACCTCCAATCTCCTAAATAAACTTAATTATATCCAAAACTCTGCTGTGCGCCTCCTCACCTACACCCGCTCCTGTGACCACATAACCCCTGTCCTCCAGAACCTAAACTGGCTCCCTGTTCCTCCTCCAATTCAAAATCCTCCTACTCGCCCACAAAGCACTTCACAACCAGGCCCCGTCCTACCTTAAAGACCTTCGCCACCCCTACACCCCTTCCTGCACCCTCCGCTCCTCTGACGCCAACCTCCTCACCGTACTGAGTAGTAGTCTGACAGTGAAAGACAGAAACAACCTAAACAACATTGTAAAAGTCTGCTCCAAAATTGTTGGCACAAAATTGTCAGACTTGAACTCTGTCTGGGAGGAACGTGTCCTCCAAAAGACAAAAAACATAATAAATCAAGATCATGTCTTGGGTGGAGAATTCACCCTAATGCCATCAGGACGACGTGGGGCGGCAGTAGCTCAGTCCATAGGGACTTGGGTTGGGAACCGGAGGGTCGGGTCGCCTGTTCGAGTCCCCGTCCGGACCAAAAAATATGGAGCGTGGACTGGTGGCTGGAGAGGTGCCAGTTCACCTCCTGGGCACTGCCGAGATGCCCTTGAGCAAAGCACCGAGCCCCCCAACCGCTCGGGGCGCCTGACCAAAGGGCAGCCCCCTCACTCTGACATCTCTCCATTTTGTGCATGTATAGGTCCTGTTTGTGCGTGTGTGTCTTTCAGACCTGTGTGTAATTGACAAGCAAGAGTGAAAACAGGGGGATTAATAAAGTAAATAAACTTAACTATAAACTTAAACTTATCTGCAGCCTCTGAGGAAGACTAACAGATATTCAAAGTCATTCGTTCCTTTTGCTGTCACTGTGACTGCAGTATCTGCTGTGTGCAACAGGCCTATTTGGCTCTATTTTTATTTATTTATTTATCTCTGATTCTTGGAACTCATTGATGAAATATATTGAGGCACTTCTTTTTAAGCAGTAGTTGTTAGGGTTCCTATTTGGGTCTTGTTATTGTAATCTTGTATTTCTTGCGTAGTCCTGTAACACTGCCTTGTACAGTGTGTTTCTTGCGGGATCCCATTCGTCATGTCATGCTCCCTCTGACACCTACTGTAAATCATGTTGTGTGAATGTTTTATGTGTTGTCGGTGGACTGTAGGAACTGAATTGCCCTTCGGGGATACATAAAGTTTTTCTGTATCTGTATCTGTACCTAGGACCAAGCGCCGCACCTGGGGGGACAGAGCTTTCTCTGTTGCTGCCCCCACCCTCTGGAGCTCCCTCCCACAACACATCCGCGGCTGCACAGACCTCACCTCCTTCAAAACTCAACTCTAAACATACCTGTTCCGTTCTACATTTAATCCGTCCTACTTCCTTCTTGCTCGTCCCTTATACCCACCTAACTTTGTATGTCAGCACCATTATTTGTCTATAACCTTGTCTATACCTAATGCACTCCTGTCTGTAAGTTTTTCCTCTTTTGTCTGCTGTTTTGCACTCTTGATTGAATTTCTCTGCACTTTTTTTATGCCTGTAAAGTGTCTTTGAGTTTTTGAAAAGCGCTCTATAAATAAAATGTATTATTATTATTATTATTATTATTATTATTATTATAGTGTAATCAGTAGCCCCTCATTGTCTCTCTCTCTGTGTGCATGTTTTGATCCAGTATCTTTGTTTATAGAACTTATTTATTTGTTTCCTTATCTACTTATTTTTATGCTTATTTTATGTAATCATTTCAATGAATCCATTCTATTTTATTCATGTAGTTTTATCTGTTTACTTATTGCCACGCTCAAAAGTTCTTCATGTTTGTCTGGTTGTGGATTTTGTTTGTATATTGTCTTAATAAACCAATAAAAACAGAATTACAAAAACAAATGTAAAATGCTTCAAAAACGACATTTTGAGAACATAAACTGTTTGCTCTGCTGCCCGCCGCACACAAAGGGAGGCACACAGCCGTATGAAGGGGGCGGAGTAGCTGCAATCTCGACTGTAACAATGACGCTGTTTGTCTTTTGTTGCCACATCACAGTGAAGGAAATCTGAAGCAACCACACCCACACAGCCCTTAAGTGAGATTATCTGAGTTGATAAGATAAAAGACTGATGATAACAACTTGCTGCAGCTTGTTTAGTCGTGAATATTTGGTGTGTAGAGATTGTAAATGTCTGCAGGGAAATCACAGACGCTCAACAAAAAATGTGGTTTGTGTCAAAGTTGTTAAAGAAGGAACAGTTCAGTGTGACACTCTCAGTCCCATTAGCAAAACAAACAGATCGTACATTTCTGCTCAGATTAAACTACGTGCTAATCTGCTCCATGTTGAGCACAAATCAAGTGACCGATATATTAAATACTTCATGTTTAATATATCGGACACTTGATATATTAAATACTTCATGTTTTTATAAACATGCACAGTTAACACCAGACGTAAAGATCTTTTTGCACATTGGTCCCTATCTGGTTACCAGTGTGTTTTTAATGCTGAATGTTTTACTGTCTTTTACGTATTTTTGTTTGTATGTTTCTTGCTGTTTATGCAGCAGTACCCTGTCTCTAAACCACATTTCTCCCAAGGGAGACAAATAAATGAACTTTGACTTTGACTCTGAAAGAGTCTCCTTGGGAATGTTTAATGATAAACAGTTACACACGGTGATCCGACCTATCTGATGTTTCTGCTGTTGATTTCATGTTCTTTGTTGCAGATCTACCAGCACTGAAGATAAGCAACATACAGCTGTGGACAGGTTTGAAACTTAAGGTCGTTTATGCACCTGGAGGGCCAGGCCTCTTTATGTAGGTCAGAAAAGCACGGGTGTGAGTAACAAAACTCATGATGGCTGAATTCCATTTAGCAGCTCGAGTTTCAGGCTCCTGGTATTGTGCATGCTGACTCACTGTCATGGCTTATTGGGACACTTGAATGGAGCAGAGCCATCTTTAATAGAGACAACTGTTAGTCAAAGGGGATATAATCACTGAGAGTCTGCTCAGTGTAAGATGGGTCTCAGCAGTGACACAGACATGCTCTGACTGTGTTTTATACTTACAGTATGCTGCACTTCAACATCCAGTTTGCTGGTGGCCTCATCCAGTATGATGACCTGCGGCTCTCGAACCAGAGCTCTGATGATGGCGATGCACTGCCTCTGCCCATCAGAGAGTCTGCCACCACATTCCCCGATGTCTGTAAAGATGAAATACGGACATAAAGATTATTCACATAATAAAAACATCAAAATGTTTTCCATCAATCATTACTGAAATATCACATCACCACAACAGATCTTTGTTCCCCAGCCAGACACTTGGAGCTGTAAACCAAGACTGTCCTTCCATCACATCACATCTGTCGTGACCATCGTATGTTCAACATTAATATTTAACTCATTTCCAACAGTTTCTGTTTCACAGGACACAGTGCATCAATCTGTCCCGGTTTACATACACAAATATAATCTGTAAAAAATGTACATGTTACTTTATGTCATCATTCCTATTGTACATTTACTGACTTGTGTATTTTCAGTTTCTGTAACTGCAGCTGATTCTGATATTTAATGTCCATCCTACAGTGTTGATGTAAGTTAAAATTTATTCATAAAAATGTCTCAAGCACAAGATGAAAAGAAAGCAGCTCTAACTTTTATCTTTATTTAAGTCTGTGACCCATCTCTCTGCCCTCACACTACAGTGCAAACACAGTACACAAGCATATGACGCCCACATTAAACAGACTATTGAAACAACAAAAAGCACAAACTAAGACTCCAACCAGACACTGCTCCGAGCAGGCTGCAAATCACAAAGCACACCGTACTGCATTTTTTCATCAGAGCCTACAACTTAAAAACAGAGAAGCTTGCTGCATCTTTTTTAAGTCGTTCTTGTAGGACAACCACCAAATCACCTGTGCTTTGCTTAACCTGTATTTTACTGTGAAGTAAACTCACACATCTGTACCCTGTATTATTTTAAACAGTGAGTTAGTTAGTATCTAGTTATCGGACCAAGTGAATAAACATCTGCACAGAAAATGGACAACCACCACTAGTTTGTCCTCCATGAATGTTGCCTCGTCTTGTTGTCGTCACCATCACAGAAGGCCTGACTTCCATCCCATATGACAACAGGGAAAAAAAAGCCAAATGATGTCGGGTGTTTTCTGCTCCGAGCTGACGGTTTTTCAACTTGAGAACGCACTTGCAAATTCATGAGGCAATCAGCAACACAAAGGCAGCAACTACAAAGTTTTACTCTCATTGGAATAAATTACAAAAGCTGCTACAAAGTGCTCTGTCCTATCGGGGCCAAAGGCTAGTCTCTTACACGGACGCCGATGACGTCAGCACGCTGGCTGACTCTGTCGTCTGTGGACATTCCCGTAGGAAAGTTGTAACAGAACTAGCGCTGGCTCCCAGCGGCAGTGATGTGATTGGATCCAAATCCATGTACTTCCATACTTCCACGACCAATGGCTGATTAGCTTTGCCTTACACCTGCCTATACCGGAATCTCTGTTCCCCAAATTGTTGTCCGTAGTACAACAGGAAAGGAAGTGTTCAGTGCATTGCAAGAAGAGATTAAAATGGATATAACTTCATTTGATTCAGCTATATTGCAGAGCTGCAACGTCTCTGTTACATGTAACACACGTGCCGTACCTATGGCAACGCCATCACGTGGTCTGGATATTCCCGCCCATTTCTATTACAGAACGAAAGACGAATGTCCCCAGAGTCCCATTCCGATTTAAAGAAGGCTGGTCACGTGAGACGAGGCCAAAGGCTCCTTAGTGCCGTTAAATAGACAATAAAAAACAACAATAAAACAATTGCATTAGATACTTCACCCTGAACAGGATAACATTAAACTAGAATTACTCCACCTAACAGTCAAGTTACACTTAGAGTTTATATCCATGTCTGTAAAGAAATGGATGCTTCACACACATCTTCCCCCGCAGCACACAAGAGCTCCACAATCAGCACAGTTTCAACATTAGTGTCACCAATTCAGTATCTGACCACAAATCCTGAACAGACAGACGACCCACGGTCACGGCTATCACTGGTGCAGAGGCATAAAAACAAAGGAAAACTATTTGTAGTGTTCAGGACTGATTGGTTTAAATTAGTTTTGTAACAAACACCTTTGTTTACACCTGTATATGTCCACTTCTGTACCTGTGTCATATTCGTCCTTCAGCTCAGAGATGAAGTCGTCTGCCTTGGCCCTCTTCGCAGCTTCCTTCACCTTCTCCATGGTGCAGTCCTTCAGGCCGTACTCAATGTTGTATCTCAGTGATCCAGAAAACAGCACAGGATTCTGGGATACCAGGGCCATCTGAATACATGAGGTTAATACACACACTAGTGTTAGTGCAGTGCTGGTTGTAAGGATTGAATTTCACACACAGTTTTAACCAGGCAGCACAGAACATCTGTACAGTCAACATAGTATTAAGATTAGAGTCACCAATTCAGTATCTGTTCAAATGTCTCCCCTTCTGTTCAAATGTCTCCCCTTCTGTTCAAATGTCTCCCCTTCTGTTCCTGAGATATGACACCGAATACTGGCAAGAAAAGTGATTAAAGGGATAGTGCACCCAAAAATGAAAATTCAGCCATTATCTACTCACCTATATGGCGAGGGAGGCTCAGGTGAAGTTTTAGAGTCCTCACATCACTTGCAGAGATCCAAGGGGAGAGGAGGTAGCAACACAACTCCACCTAATGGAGGCTGACGGCGCCCCAGATTCAAACGTCCAAAAACACATCATTGAAACCACAAAATATCTCCATACTGCTCGTCTACACTACATTACACGTGAGCGCGGTGCCCAGAGAGGCAGTCAGAGCTACAGGCTACAATGAGGCTAAAAACAGAGTTCAGATGAGGTTTTTCCAAACAACTTTTTATGTCGGGGCTTCAGGACACTTGGATCACTACGGACGAGCAGTATGGAGATATTTTGTGGTTTCAATGATGTGTTTTTGGACGTTTGAATCTGGGGCGCCGTCAGCCTCCATTAGGTGGAGTTGTGTTGCTACCTCCTCTCCCCTTGGATCTCTGCAAGTGATGTGAGGACTCTAAAACTTCACCTGAGCCTCCCTCGACATATGGGTGAGTAGATAATGGCTGCATTTTCATTTTTGGGTGCACTATCCCTTTAATGCAGAATATTATTTTGTCACAGTGAAGGTGACCTTTGACCTTTTGGATATAAAATGTCATCACTTTAAGACATTTGTGTGAAGTTTTGTCATAATTAGCAAATTAATTTTGGAGTTAAAAGCAAAAGCATGTTTTGTGTTGTCGCACTGACCTTGACCTTTGAACGACCACAAAATTCCAATCACTTTATTCTTCAGCCCAAGTGGACGTTTGTGTCAAATTTGAAGAAATTCCCTAAAGGTGTTCTGGAGATATTGCGATCACAAGAATGAGGCTGATGCAAGGTCATACTGACCTTGACCTTGACCACCAAATCTAAGTAGTTCATTGTTGAGCCCAAGTGGTGTTTTTGCCCAATGTGGCAAACTTCCCTCAAGGTGTTCCTGAGTTATTGTGTTCACAAAAATGAGACGGCTCTGAGGTCACAGTGACCTTGACCTATGACCCCCAAAATGTAATTAGTTCATTGTTGAGTCTGAGTTGACGATTTTTGCAAAATTTATAGAAATTCCCTCACGGCATTCGTAAGATATCGTATTTAGAGGATGAGACACATGCACGGTTAGCCTGGTTCCAGACCATAGACCCCGCCCACTCAACTGAGTAGGCGTGTATCTCTGGTCTGGCATACTGCAATGAATTTGCAATTTATCTCGTCCAAACGATGGACGGACCAATGAACGCCGGGGGTGGGGGCGGGTCTAGCAATTAGCCAATCAGCGCCACGCTAATGGCGACCACTGCAGATCCTACAGACCACATTAACGACGCTATCGACTCGCGTTAATGGAGGACCAAATTAAGGAAGCTGCTAAACTGGATTTAACAGCGATGCAGCTGGGTGTGCACGATGACGGAGACAATTTAAACGGGCAATGCTCGCTTGTTTTCGGCACCCCCGAGGCATGGATACTAATGACGTCAGATTCTGGGTGAGTCGTTTATCTCTACTGATTGGTTAGGGAAAAATCAAATTCCCTCCCCCTTGTAAATCGCCTTCAATGGAGGCAGTGTCAGACTGAAGGTTCTGGGAGCTTCAGTCTGACACTCAGGCTAATGCACGGTCACAGTGACCTTGACCTTTGACCACCAAAATTGAATCAGTTCACCTTTGAGTACAAGTAAACGTTTGTGCCAAATTTGAAAAAGAAAAATCTCCTAAGGCGTTCCTGTGATATTTGGACAGACAACCTGAAATCATAACGCCTCTGCCTACAGCCGTCACTGGTGTGGAGGCATCACAACAACAACAACAACAACAACATCCAAGAACACCACCACCTAAGAACAGACAGAGTGAGCACTGCTCAATGATGTTTTTGTTGCAGAGATTTGAGCGCTCTGAGCCAACTGTACCTTCTGATGGAGGTATTTGTGTTTGTAATGGTGCAGCGGTTCTCCATCCAGCAGGATCTCTCCGTCCTGAGGTTCATACAGCCTCTTCAGCAGGCTGACACAGGAAGTCTTCCCACTGCCGGAGGGACCCACCAGGGCCGTCATCTTCCCCGGCTGAAGTTCCAGAGAGACGGACTGTGCGGAACACGTTGATGATGACCTGGTTAACATCTATTCAAACAGTGATGCTGTAGGACACAGTGTCAGTCTGTAGCACAGTTACCTTTAGAGCCGGCTGAGCTGGTTTATCCTCAGACGCTGAGGGATACGTGAAGGTGACATTTTGGAAAACAATGCTTCCCTTCAGTTTCTCAGGAGCCAACTGTCCCGGCGCCTTACACTTTGGTGTTCTGTCAAGGTAACTGAACACTTTGGAAATGACGCCGACTGTGGACCAAGTATCTCCGTAGCAATACATAATCTCCTGTGACACAGTACAACAGGCATTATATTATATTTCACAACTCAAATACACAGAAGAGACTCTGCCATGTGAAATATCTGTAACTCACCCTTAGGTTGTTTGACATGGGCTTCTGGTACAAGAAGAAGGAAACGAGACTACCGATACTGAGGTGACCCGATGAAATGAGACTGCGGGCCTGCACCAGCATGAATATCTTTATCCCCAGACTCACCAGCTACATGGAAAAAGTACATATAAAGAAGAACTACTGATATTGTAGTTAAATTTAGAACAAAAAAACAAAAACAGAAATCACACACACTTCTAAATTACAGGCACCAAACTAAAGGGTTTTACTCATATTTTGAGCAGCACATACACATGTATGGAAGACCACTCCTGCCTCTACAACACAACAATAGATGGTAAGATAAAATGTTTGAAAAGACAAAAAAATTAAAATCGACGAGAAACTGTGACACAATTTTGACTTTTTATGTCAGAATTCTTAATTGTGCTTATGATTAAAGTCTAAATTTAACTTGCTGAGTGAATTTCATCTCTGCTTTTCGCAGATGATGTGGTTCTGTTGGCTTCATCACACCGTGACCTCCAGCACGACCTGGGGCGGTTTGAGCGTGAAGCGGTCGGGGTAAGAGTCTGCACCTCCAAATCTGAGGTCATGTTTCTCTGCCGGACAATGAGTGTTCATGAGTGAGAACAGAATGGAGCATGAGACGGATCGGTGGTTTGGTATGGCGTCTGCAGTGATGTGGACGCTGTGCTGGACTGTCAAGGTGAAGAGGGAGCTGAGCCAGAAGGTTTAGATTTCCTGGTCCATCTGCGTCCCAGCCCTCACCTATGGTCATGAGCTCTGGGTAGTGACTGAAAGAATGAGGTCACAGATACAAGCGTCTGAAATGAGTTTCCTCTGTAGGGTGTCTGGGCTCAGCCTTAGAGATAGGGGGAGGAGTCAGACATCTGGAGGGAGCTCGGAGTAGAGCCGCTGCTCCTTCATGTTGAGGTGGTTCAACATCTGATCAGGATCCTCCTGGGCGCCTCCTGTTAGAGGTGTTGTGGGCACGTCCCACTGGTAGGAGACCAAGAGCACGCTGGGAACGCCTCGGGGTCCTCCAGGAGGAGCTGCAGAGGGTAGCTGGGGAGAGGGACGTCTGAAATACTTTGCTCAGCCTGCTGCCCCCGCGACCAGGCTTCGGAGAAGCGGTTGAAAATGGACAAATGGATATATTTTATATGGAAAGTAAAACTTCTGCCACTTTTTTATAGTTCTGACTTAAAATATGTCAAATTTAATATTAATTGTAATTAGGACTTATTGTATCATACAACAGAGTATTAGGGCCACATTGAAGAAAAAAAATTCAGAGATTTCGAGAATAAAGTCGTAATATTACGACTGGTTTGGTATGGCGTCGTAATATTACGACTTTATTCTCAGTTACGACTTTATTCTCAAAGTCTCCAAATTTTTTTTTCTTCAACGTGGCCTTAATACTCCGCCGTAGTATCACACTGCTTTAACCTTGTAAGTTAAAAAAGATTTAATCCTATAATTTTGATTAAGAAAGTTGAACTTAGTTAATATCTCACATTCTGACTTAAAAGTCACAATTTAAATATGATTTTTTTTTTTTTTTTTTTTTTTTACATATCTCATGATAAATGCATATTGCATGTTTTTCTTTTCCTAAATGGGCCTCCTCCACACACTGAGTTCAAACCTCAAAGCATTCTGGTGCTTCCAAGATAAGTCGACTGATATGACTCATGAACGCACCGTGCTGCCACCTTACCCTTCGTATAAAGCCGAAGACGACACTGTAGATTCCTGAACGTGTCTTCACAGCGGACATTTGGTCCAGAGCCTCGTTATACCTCCTCAGTTCATCTTTCTCTGCGTTGAAGCTTCGGACCGTTTGAATCTTGCTGATCGTCTGGAAAGCCAGGTCTTTGTTCTGAGCTTGGCAGTCCTGGATCTGATCTTTCAGGTCCTGTTCGACACAGAATACAGATTAATTCAATAATTAGAATACAGATTAATTTAGTAATCAGAATACAGATTAATTTAGTAATCAGAATACAGATTAATTCAATAATTAGAATACAGATTAATTTAGTAATCAGAATACAGATTAATTTAGTAATCAGAATACAGATTAATTCAATAATTAGAATACAGATTAATTTAGTAATCAGAATACAGGCTGATTCAGTAACAAGGAATGATGCTGCACATCACATGTTCAGGATTTCTTGACCTGTGCTGCTCATCTGTCTTCAGTTTCCTGTCTTTAACGTCACATGTTGCGCCACAGTTCCACCAATCTTATATTCCAGTGCAATTTAAGGTCATTTTAGCTTTTAACAAACACAGTCCTTCAGCTGCTGAGCTTCTGTTCGAATCCTTTCCTTCTCTTTAATTCTTTTCAGAAGAACTGATGAATGTTCTCTCTGTCTTCCTTTAGTCTCACTCTCCCTAAACTAACTGTAACTAAACCCACCCGACATGCTGCTGTTTGCTATTAATTCATTTTGTTTGGTTCACTGTGGAGACAACAAATCGAAATAACACGTTCGGCTTGACTGACTCATTGACTTGCCTCATCACACCTACCTGGGACAAGGTGATGTATTTGTTCTGAATGACGGCCAGCAGCGGCATCTCGATGCAGGTGAGCACAGTGAGCTCCCAGGACAGACCTAACATCACTCTGAGCATGAGGCAGGTTTTGACTGTGCTGCGAACCAGCGCGTTGGCGTTCAGCGCGACCGTGCGGCCCATCCTGTCCACATCAGAGTGCAGGCGGGAGGAAAGACGGCCTGAGTGGTGACAGGGAGAAAAGGCCACGTTCAAGAGAGTTTCAGCGGTTTTTGGAGGAAATTCTCATTATGTTTGATGGTTATTTATTTGTGCTTGAGAGCTAAAGCAGCAGCACTGGGTGTGTTTGAGACATTTAATGTGTTCGCACACTTTTTGTCATGTAATCTAGACTACGTGGAAAAAGTGTTGTGTCCACAACAACAGATTTCTTGACCCTGTAAATCCCTGAAGCATGACAGCAGACATGTTCAGTATGTTGTTCTCACCGGGGTTGTTCTCGTCGAAGAAGTACACTTCCTGCTGCAGGAGGGTGTGAAACAGCAGGTGCTTCAGTCTCTTGTTCAGTCTGGCCAGAGTGCACATAAATATGCCTCCTCTTAAGCCAGAGAACAGAGCGCTGCTCAGATGGAGACATCAGATTATTTTTCACATCACTGAAACAAATCACATTTTTCTAAGCAGACAGGAGACAAGTGGTGATATTTTACTGTAAAACACAAAAGGACAACAAATATTTGTATTTAATTACCTTCCCAGAGAGATAAGAGCCAGCTGTCCCACTGCAGAACAGAAGCTGGTTTCATGTGCTCCACCTCTCAGCATATCAATAACCCTCCCCTGATACAGAGGGATGTATGTATCACCTGTCAGGACAGACGGATGACACAGATTAGGTGAACAGAAAATGACATACGAGATGTTTCTGTGATGTGAGTGTCAGTTTTCATAATACCTTTAAATGTAAATGTACTAAAGCAATCTCTCTCAACCGAGACGGTTTCTGTGAGTTTTGTTTTGTGTCTGTCGACTCTGTAAACGACTGAGTAAAGGTGGATGATAACATTTCTTTTTTTCTGAACAGGGTCTGGTGACTTTGTCTTTCAGAGCTGTTTATGGTTAAACAAAAATAATAATAATAAGAAGAAAAATTTTATTTGTAGAGCACTTTTTATACTGACAGCACAAAGTGTTTTCCAAGGTGCAGAAAATACAAAAGTGACACTAATAAAACATAAGCATATACACACGCCTGTATGCACACACACACACACAATAAGTCAATTAAATGTCAGGAAGGCTGATCTGTAAAAGTAGGTTTTCAGACGAGATTTAAAGACGTGAACAGAGTCAGCTGATCTGACGTTCAGTGAGAGGCTGATCCAAAACTGAAAAGGCTCGACCACCGTCTGTCTTTAACCTGGACCCTGGAACAGTTAGAGGACCCAGACCAGCAGACCTGAGGGGCCTGTTTGGACGGTTATATACTCTGGTGCCAGGTCTTTGAGAGCCTTGTGTGTGATTATAAGAACTTCAAATGGATTGTGTGAGAGACAGGAGCAATGCAGGGAGGCCAAAGCAGGTGTGATGTGAGAGGATCAGTCAAAAGTCTAGCTGCTGAATTTTGAACGATTTGGAGCTGATGAGGAGCTCGACTGTTCAGGCAGGCAAGTGTTACAGTGATCAAGGCGGGAGGATTTGAGAGTATGTATGACTTTCTCTGTCAGCTACATTTGGAGATGTTCCTCAGCTGGAAAAAACAAGACGGGACTACATTCCTTACATGCTGCTCCAGGGTTAAATTAAATTACTGTCAAGAATAACACAAGGAAGTTGCTCTTTAACAAACGGACCTGTACTGATCTTGGTCTATCTCTGTAGGGTCCTTTCGGTAATCCTGTCAGACACTAATAATAATAATAATAATAATAATCTGAGCCTGTCAGTGGCAAAAAACCAGCACAAGACATAAAGTGACAGTGTGAACAGGCCCAGAGTGGTTACACTGCAGCCTGGCCCCTGCTCTCGCTTAATACTGGACCACTGGTCTGGACCTCTGCGTAATGGGATGTGATGTTTTGTGGGCGTTCCCATAAATACTGACTGTATCTATGAAGAGACGGACTAACACTGTTGGTTGGGTCTTTTCGCCACATTTGTGAACATTAGAAAATATACAGGATCTGCCTTATCCTCTGGTTTCTGTATTCTTCTGAAAATGCAAGTGTAGAGAGAATACAGTGTGTACAGCTAACAGGGCATATGTGCACGTGCGCTACATGAAGCATAAAGTATGCTGTATATTTCATACTTACAGATGACACCCAAGATGAGGAAAGTGAAAGCTGCGATCAGGTAAAAGGTGTCTGGTTTGAAGTATTTCAGCAGCCTCACCAGCAGCCGCCTGGCGTTCAGTTTAATGTCGTCTTTCCTCGGCTTTGAATCACCGCAGAGGCCCTTCTCCCAAATCACACAGGCCAGTGACGACGACATGGGGCCCAGGAGCAGCATGCTGGGGTCAGGCGAAGGTCCCGTGTAAGGCTCTGAGGGAGGTGCCATGAAGACCCGTCCAGTCTCAAACACAGGAGACAGGAGGCAGAGGAGTGCCACCCACCTGCGGAGCACGGCCTGGGGCTTTCCATCAGTCAGTACGGAGGTGAAAACGTGGAGACTGGCCCAACGTACTGCCCCAAAGGCCCACACACCTTCCAGCCCACCATAACTGGAGCACTTGAGCAGCACCAGTCCGGCCCACAGCGCCACACACAGCACGGCATCGAAGAGAAGGATGAATAATGCACACACTGTCACTTCCCTCATTTTCCTTTGGTGCAGGGTGAGACTGCAGGAGGCTGAATCTGATCCTGGAACAAAAGATATTTGTATTACGCTGTCAGTGAGGTTCATTTCCTCATGTGCTGCACTCAAGAGCAAGTCTTACGTACTTCTGATAGACACTGTGGCACAATGCACATTTTCATTTCTATTTTGTTTTACTGCTTTATATTTACAAACTTCTATTTCACACTCTTATTCTTACTTCTTATCATTCTCTGTTCTTCACATCAGAGCGACTGTAACAAATCACAATTTCCCCTCTGGGATCAATAAAGCATTTCTGATTCTGATTTATACATAAACGACCTCACAGAAGGACATACTGGGCTTTTGCACTCTAGTTTTATATTTACAGCTCACTCAAGAACTTACTGTTTACAGTCGACAGAACAAAGTCGATCTCAGCAGCTACGGCTGATGAAGAGGTAGCACAACACTGCCCTCTTTGGCACCACTGCAGAGGATGATGTACTCAGACCCAACACTCCACAGTGTCTCTCACTCCTCTGATACCGGGCACTTCTAATCAGACAGTGGGGTGCAGCCTCGCCCACACATGCCCAGTAGCTGAGGGACATAATGTCCTGTCTTAATCTTGAATAGATTCACCATTCAACTGGGTACTCAGATACAAAAAAACCCAAAAAGGTGTGGGGCCCCTTTCTGGAGAACGTCCAGAGCTCTCAGTTAAACTGAAGACTTTGTTTGTTTCTTGTTCTTGTTGCTTCCTGTCAGCGTGTACTCTCATAAAGTTTCCCTTTATTCTGAACCTGCCTTTCTCACACACACACACACACACACACACACACACACACACACACACACGCACACACGCACGCACGCACAGCTCTCCTTCTCTCTTTTAAGTACAGTTTTGAGGTTGTTGTACTTTACTAAGTATTTCCATTGTGTACTACTTTATAATTTTACAGCAGTATGTTGAGAAGAATGTGACAACACAACGATGCAGATACACAGTCTGTCTTATATGTTATGTTCATGTTTGACAACGTTTCACTACTGGGATTTTTGGTGTCTTAAAACTAAACAATATTTCATAAGCTATTCCTTTGTGTACCAAAGCAACAGCTGTCCAACAAAGAGCAAAAGCTACAATATTTCTATCTGAAATGCAGCTGAGTAGAAGAACAAAGTGGAATGAAGAAGTACAAGAAGCTAAAATCTGAAGTGGGAAGTTGTTAACTAATTACATTTACTCTTTATTCTATTGAGATATATATACATATATGTTGTAGTAACCATTACAGCATAATACATATTTCTTCTTTTCAGGATGCACAGTATTGGATTTTTTACAGATATCTGATATGCCAATATATAGGCCTAACAACTCATTTGACCAATAACTGATATCAATCAATATCGATATATCCACTTTTTTCTCCACCTAATTTTAGTGATCATCAAGTCTCGTTTGTAGATGAATTAACCTCATGTTATACATGCATACTCTTCTGGTGACGGCCCAGCAGCAGATGGAGACAGGAAATACAGTACTTTTTATTGTATGTGATTTTCATTCATTGTGAGGATTAAGAAAAAGCATGTTGGTTCATTTTAAAGCAAATATCGTCCAATACTGAGGACATACCAATATTATCGTGCATCCCTAACATGTCTGATTGCAACACTAGAGTTACAGTGTAATGTGGCACAGTGCACATATCTGTATATTTGTACACACTTACAGACTCAGCACAGTGAATACACAGTATATATGTGTTATTCTTATTACCTTAAGGTCTAGTGTTAAACAATGTAGCATGATGCACATTTTTATTTCCATTTCGTTGCTTTATAATGACATAAACACAAATCACAATGTCCCCTCTTGGATCAATAAAGTATTTCCTGATTCTACTGTTCTGTACATTTGTACAACATCTACCTCTGAAATGTGTTCAAGTAAAAGAATGAAGTAACACAAAGAGGACAAGTGACGCACAAGTGCCTCACAAACAGTACAAGTGTTGATGACATGAGTAAAAGTACTGACCACATCACCACCTCATTATTAATCTGACTTTAATGCAAGTAGTCTGGTGCAATAAAGTACAGTATTTCCCTCTGAGAAGTAAGTTAGTGAAATGGAAGACTAAAGTTGCACAAAATAGAAATACATGAGTAGAGTTTAGAGTGTAGTAATTACAGTACCAAGCCACCACACTTTGCTGTCAGTACTCTGGTGTGTAAACACAGTTAGCTGCCAGACATTAGCCGATGTGTTCCCAACAAGCACAGAGACAGCATCACTGACACCTGGACACATTACGGACATTTTAACGAGCCTCAGACCTTCGTTTCACTAAATCACTACTTTAATGTATTGCCTTTGGTCAGTAACGTTACAGTAGCTAGCTAGTGTTAGCTTGTAACTTCAACAAGTCGTATTAACAATGTACGGCGGCCTCTGTCCTCACTGCTGTTTGATATGTAGCTTAACAAACCTGCGACACATTAATATGTTCGTTAACTTGATGTTATTGAGTCATGTTGGTGACTTACCGTGTGTTTCCCGTCACAGCCCGCGGCTAGCTGACGTTAGCTAACGTTAGCTGTTTCGCTTTTAGTTTCACTTTCAGTTGGGCGACATGAGGGTCACCTGTCTGGACTCTGAACACCTGACACGAGGAGGAAAGACAGGGCGGAGAAAACGCTGCTCTCATTTTAGCTGTTTTTCTTTTTCACTCGTTGGTTGCAAGTTTTCAGTTTTAAAACTTTACGCTGTCCGCCATTACACATGAAGGCCACGCGGCGGCGATAGTTTACATCTGTGTTCCTGAGTGAGTCGCTTTCAAAACAGCAGAAGAAGAATGAAAACCAACGACAGCGGCAAAACATCTGTATCGCCCCCTGGTGGCTGGCTGCAGTACAGCTCATACAGAGACGGGACATGACACCAGCTAAAAGTCAAAGTAAAGGTCAAATATTTGTTTCCTGAAGATGCTTCTGTTATTTTAGGAACATGTTCCCATTCTACTGTGTTTTTAAATGATCGTTTTCTTGATAAGTTTGGCTTTAATTGGTTATTTGATGCTATAGAGGGGGTTGCATATATTTGAATTTAAGTCATTTAAGTCACTGAATATTTAATATTAAAATGTACACACCGCTGAATTCATAGCATTAAAATATTTTACTCTGACACCTATCTAAACGTATGTGTTCAGAATTCACCTCTATGAAATTATAACATGACATTTATTGATTTGCAATTTTTAAAGCTGAATGTGAAAATGTTTTTCAGTGTTCATGAATTCACATCCAAAAATTTCCAGTTCATAATAAAAAAAATTGAATAAATTAGGCTAATTCCTTAATTGCAAAAAAGTGTACATGTAGATTCAGATTGCTCAGATTTGATTATATTATTACTATTATTAATATGTATATATATATATATATATATATATATATATATATCAGATGCAGAAATTTAAGTTTTTTTATTTCAAAAGTAAAATTAAAATTTAAAAATTTAAGATAGTAAAATACAAATAAATCAAATTGGATTAGGGCCTGTGACCACATGGTGTTTTTATTGGGCAGAAAGGCGCTGGGAATTTTTAGATCTGAGTTTGACCAACAGAATATGAGCAATCCGAATCTGCATGTTCAAAATCAATGAATGAATTTGTTTGTTTTAAATTATGAAACTCAAATTTTTGGATCTGAATATACAAACAATGAAAATGATTTTCAAATTCAGCTTCTGAAATTGCAAATGAATAAATTTCATATTGTAATTTCAAAGAGGTGAATTCTGGACAAATAAATTCAGATATGTGGTTTTCAAAGTAAAAATATTTTTATGCTACAGTTTTAGTGGCCTGTATATTCTAATATTAAATATTCAAACATCTCTCTCTCTCTCTCTCTGTATAAATATATATATAAACAATTTAGAAATGCAGCCATAAGGTGAGCCCATTATGTTATCTGAGTCAATAGTCATGGAACTAATTAGAGAAAAGAAAGAGAAAAAAGGATGATAGCCAAAATAAAGTACAAATAAAATACTTACAGAATAAATAAATAAATAAATATACAAATAATACAACATAAATTATAGACAACAAAGTTATTTGGTCTTCATTTCAAAGTGTCTGTTCATTCATACAGTTTTACAGAGTTCATCAGTTTATTTGCAAATTTCTATTTAACATATTTGAGGGATTTACAACACAACACAAATGTATTACAGCACATGCAGAGCCCCTGAGTTTATAACTGTGACGTCATGATTGGCCAATTAGCGTGCTCACAATCAATGACGCTGCTCGTGATTGGTCGAACGGGTCAAGGGGCGGGAACACGAGCCCCCAGCTCCACTACCCGACGTGGCTCCAAACATCCAAGATGGCAGCGGCTGTGTGTGAGCTGTTTGGCTTCGTGTTAGTGCAGCTGGAGGAAGTGACGCGCGTTGTTCTTCCTCGGCTCTTGTTATTGAAGCAGAGTGTGAACTTTAACCTCCGCAGCTCACCGGCCGCGTGACAGGTTCCGTCCTGTGCGGTGTGAAGACAAGATGTCGGAGCAGACTCTGGAGTACTTGATGAGCCGGGGTCACATCCAGAGGAGGGACGCTGCTGAGGTCAGCTGGTCTCACGCTGTGAACAGCCGCAGCCGGCTGACGGAAGCTCTCACGGGTCACACTCACATGCTCGAGGCCGACGTCATCATCAGAGGTCATGACCCCAGAGAGCCGATCATGGCGCACCCTCCTGACACAGACAGCGACATCACACTGAAGGAGTGGCTGCAGGCAGTGAAGGCGCAGGACAAGGGGATCAAGCTGGACTTCAAGAGCCTGGATGCGGTGTCTCCATCTGTCCACCTGCTGCAGGACGTGCTGGACCAGCTGAGCCATCCCGTGTGGATCAACGCAGACATCCTGTCAGGTCCTGGGGGACAGGTCAGACCTCTGGAGCCTCGGGCCTTCCTGTCTGCTGCCACAGCTCTCCCCTCTCACACTGTGCTGTCTCTGGGCTGGACCACAGGGTGGACTGCAGGGACAGACAGCCCAGGGTACAGCTGGGACATGGTGCGTGTGATGGAGGAGCTGTGCAGGGGTCTCGAACACCCGGTCACCTTCCCAGTGCGCGCCGCTCTCCTCTCCCAGTCCTTCTCCCAGCTCAGCTGGCTGCTGCAGCAGTCACACAGGTACTCTCTCACAGTGTGGACCGCACAGAGGGACGAGTACTCGCTGCAGGACTTCCTGTCCTACAGGAGACAGCTGGACATCAGCAGGATCTACTACGACCTGCCGGACCCTCAGAGGACAGAGCTCAGTGAGACATCACAAGACGACAACTGAGAGTCTGCAGCACAGAGGGACATGTCTCATCTGACAGACTGAAGTGGAGACAGGAGAGTGGAACTGTCCTCTGGTCCACCTGTCCTCTGGTCCATCTGCCATGGATCACACTAGGCTCTGACCAGGAGCACCCAGGGGTCTGCAAGATAGTCCTTAAAGGCATAGTGCACCCAAAAATGTAAATGCAGCCATTATCTACTCACCCATATGGCGAGGGAGGCTCAGGTGAAGTTTTAGAGTCCTCACATCACTTGCAGAGATCCAAGGGGAGAGGAGGTAGCAACACAACTCCACCTAATGGAGGCTGACGGCGCCCCAGATTCAAACGTCCAGAAACACATCATTGAAACCACAAAATATCTCCATACTGCTCGTCCGTAGTGATCCAAGTGTCCCGAAGCCCCGACATCAAAAGTCGTCATCTGAACTCTGTTTTTAGACTCACTGTAGCCTGGGTTAGGGTTAGGGTTAGGGTGTGTGCACTTGGGTGAGACCTTTGAAAGCACGTGAACACACATGAAGACGGTGCCCATGTCTCACGGCCTCAAGTGCACACACGTCTTCAGTGGCCTCTGGCTCATCTGTGGTGTCTCACTGTCTCTGTGTCTCACACTTCCACTGCTGTGGTTCAGAAACGTTGTCACTGGATTATAATGTGTTCATCACACTCATGTTGCATCTGGTAAAGATGGAGCTCATTAGATGTTTTTAATGAGAGTGTGTGTGTGTGTGTGTGTGTGTGTGTGCGTGTGCACAAAATAAATGTTTGGATTCACTCAAACAAACTCTCCTGTTTCCTCCTCCATCCTGCCTCAGATATTTTACCCAGACTCCTCATCACCTCCATTTTATGTCTCATTAACTGTACCCTCCCATTTGCTTCATCATGGTGCCTTCGGTCTCACCTGGTGTTTTGTTATCTGTTGAAGTGCAGCTGCTCTTAAAAAGATATCGATCATTCTGTAGAGAGCAGCTGAGTGAGAGTGAGTTCAGTCACAGATGGGCAAAAATACATCAAAATGTATTTTAATACAAAATACCCCTCCAATAAATGTATCAAAATAAAATACATGTATTTTGTATTTTCAAACACAGAAAATACTTTTTCTTGTTTTCTCTTTAGCAGTGACCTGCAGCTCTGTCAGTCGGTCGGTCAGTCCACAAAGCTTTTCATGAATAACTCAAAAAGTCCTTGACCAAAAATGCTCAAAATGTACATGCTGCAATTAGAGACCATGAGTAACGATGCCAGAAAGAACGGCCATGATTCATCCATTAATGGCGTGATAGAAGCAAATTTGCTCTTGTTTTCTCACAGTTTGGTGAAGCAGAGAATTCAGGTTTGGGCTGTAGGCTACCCTAAAATATTATTTATTGATTCAGATTTAGATTCAGACAACTTTATTGATCCCACGTGAGGCAATCCATTTGTAGCATACTCACCCCGAGCATCAACCACAACAACATACAGTTTCCTATGTGATGCACAGTCCAGTGAAACAGACCACGAAGTCACTGAAGGGCCCAAGTTTGAAAAAACATATACATTATATATATATATATATATATATATATATATATATATATGTATGTATATAAAAAAAAGAAGTAAAAAATATTGTCATATCCAATATTATAAGAATGTGTAGCCTATTATTTTTGTTTTTGTGAGAAAGTATTTTGAGTATTTTAAATACAAAATTACTCCACTCAAAAGTATTTTGTTACAAATTACATTTGCTTTTTATCGGCCTCATCAAATACAGATTGCAAAATACTCAGATGCAATTGAAATACGTATTTTAAATGCAAGTAATAGAAATACTGCCCACCCCTGAGCACAGAGCTGTTGTTCACACTGACACAGTCTTTTGTTTCTGTGAGCAGTAACCAGCTGCTGTAAGAGACTCATTCTGACAAAAAAAACAACAACAACAAAGACAAGTTTGATATTCAAACATTTATTTTTCCTCTGATCATAATGTATAAATAAAGACTTTATAATAAAGGTATAATTTGGCCCAAAGCAAGACAAGCCTCTATAAAGTACTAATCAATCCTCTGGCTGCAGAGAAGCCACACAGCTTATACCTGAATGTGTTTCTAGCGTTCAGTCACATCAGACACAAAACGGTCCACTGCTCATTTATCAAAAGACAAAGCTGTGATTGGGACTGAAGGTAAACTCAGTTACAGTGTCATTAAGCTCCTTCATGAAATGTTCAAACCTGCCGACAGCATGAGGTCATCTCCTGCTCTGCTCCTGATCGGGTCACATGTCACCCTGTGGTGGCTCTGTAAGAAGGCACTGTTCCAGTGAGGAAGGAGAAGCTAATAAACATGATTAATTACTGCTGATACAGTTCATGTGTTCATTATCTACACGAGACAGTGAGTGACAGATTCAATCATCAACATGGTGTAACGTGTCCTCACAGCACAGGAGAGGGTTAATCCTACTGTAAAGATCCTGCCGTGGCTGATCACAGGCCGACTGCAGCAAACCATCAGCTGCTGATGTTTAAAGGATAAGTCTGGAGATATTAAACACTTAACACCAGTTAATTAAACAGTGTGAGCCTGGACCTGGTAATACTCCAGCACAGTAATGCTGTTTGATATGTGGCACCCAGCACAGGTCATTTTAATGTTAGCAAACAGTACGATGGTTTTATGGTGGGCAGGGCTTAGCAACTCTCAGGCATTAGCTGGGGCTACCTAGCAAGTTCTGTTGGCTTGTTTTAGACAGTGGAGGAAGATGATGTGAGTGGTGCATTTAAAAATATTCAGTCCACGTTTGGGAGCGCACGGTGACACACACTGGACCGACAAAAAATGTAAAGGCTGAAAAATGAAACAGGAGTTCAGTCTGATGATCAGGCTGGACACAATGAGATGAAAGTGCCATGTGCAGTCCTCTGATGGGACAATGCTGACATGCAAACAAGTGTGAAGTTAAAGGGATAGTGCACCCAAAAATGTAAATCCAGCCATTATCTTCAAACGTCCAAAAACACATAACTGAAACCACAAAATATCTCCGCTCACGTGTGTGTTTGCATGAGACCGTGAGAAGTGGGCACCGTGTTCATGTGTGTTCACGTGCTTTCCTGGTCTCGCATGCAAGCGCACACACGTGAGCGCTCAGTGCCCAGAGAGGCAGTCAGAGCTACAGGCTACAATGAGGCTAAAAACAGAGTTCAAATGAGGTTTTTCCAAACAGCTTTTTATGTCGGGGCTTCAGGACACTTGGATCACTACGGACGAGCAGTATGGAGATATTTTGTGGTTTCAATGATGTGTTTTTGGACGTTTGAATCTGGGGCGCCGTCAGCCTCCATTAGGTGGAGTTGTGTTGCTACCTCCTCTCCCCTTGGATCTCTGCAAGTGATGTGAGGACTGACTGTACTTCAAAATAAAGTGTGTTTTTTTCACAAACTTGACACGTTGGCGAGTCACCTTCAGAATGGACCCGTGACCCACCAGCTGGGAGCCGCTGATTTAAAGAATGTTTAGTTCTGAATGTACATGTTTTTGGCTATTGTTCAAAATGTTAATAAAATCCCAAAACATGTCTATATGACACAAAGTGCACTCCTTGTTTAACTTAAAGTCCAGTGCTGCGCTGTGTGACCATGGAAACATCACTAGTATCATGTGATAATCATGTATGCAGCTAGTTGGCGGTGGGAATGTCTAGGCCTAGTGTTTTATCTGCAAGTGTTTGGGAGGTGCATGTTTAATAGTGTATGTCATCTGAATGATAGATATAACACATGGCGTAAGATGGAGCAGACTGGATGAAGCTCTGCACCAAAACCTCTGACACTGGTAACGAGGGGGAGGCGGCTCTGCAGCCAGCTGAAGGGAACAAGCATCTCGACAGCCAAAAGGCCGCTGCAGACAGACTGCCAGCAGCAGCAGCAGCACATATTCCATGCCTGCCTCAGCTAGGCCACATCACGTTACTGCTTCGTATCTACTGCAGACACACAGGGACTCCACCAGTGTGTCCAGGCTACATTACAGCACCAGTGCACACTATGACTGCTAACCTGTGTTAAAGTACTTACAGTCATGGAAATGAGGTCAAATATTATGGAAAAGTTCTGAAGATTTGTTGAAAAATATGTGACAACCATGGAACACACTGTTGCTGACAGTAACACCAGACTTATCCTTTAAATGCTGCTGAAGCAGCTTCTGACTCTACTGCGTTAAAACTGTCACTTTGATTCCATCCGTTTGTTTTACTGCTCAGTTTGCTTGTTTTTTATCATCAGCTCCACCTGGTGTCCTGTGTGGCTGCACAGTACCTCCTCACACACACTCTGTGTGTGTGTGTGTGTGTGTGTGTGTGTGTGTGTGTGTGTGTGTGTGTGTGTGCTCAACATTAAGGGAGCTGTAAGTGACATTCAGAGCATATTTATGATCCGGCCCAACTCTATATGAAGCACCAGAGTTTCTATCAAAGCCTGAACCATGACTGATTTAAATCCACATTTCAACAGTTAAAAAAACATGAATATATATATCAAAGCATTTATAAGAATAAGATTCAAATATTTGTCAGAATGTGAAACCCTGTACTCAAGTATCTCCAGGGTAGTGAAGTGTAATGGTCTAACTGAGGGGCCGTATATATGGGATTTATTTTAACAGTAAAGTTTTTTGTTTTTCTACCTGTGAAGATATTTGTGCCTGTGCTGTTAAAACGAGGTACTGAGTGTTTATATTGGAAACCCTGAAATAAAGGTTTTAAAATAGCATTTATCACTTGCTAAAGTGAACTGAAGTCTTGTCAGTGCGGTAAAGTTCATGATACGCCGAGCCGACGGTTGGGCCGTTGGGGAGCACCTGCCACCAGGTATGTACCTGCCGTCAGTGCAGTGTGTCCCACACCGCTGTCCCTCGTCAGCCCCTTGCAGTTCTTTTTGGCCAATTTAACATTTGATTCAACATGGTGAATCGGCGTCGGCGACAGCGGAGCCTGTCAGTGAATGAAACCGCTCTGATTTGCAGAGAGACGGACACAAACTTGTTCCATCAGGTCAGATGTTAATGTAAGATGGTAAAACGTTTCCTGATGGTTTGTGTAATTGTTCGCTGGCGCACGGTAAACATATTTTGTTCTTCCAACATTGTTTGTGTTGTCAATGTGCTAACTGGCTAACTAGCATCAGGACCACCTTCCAGCGTCCCTCTCTGAATGAGGATCGTAGACAACCGCCGTCTGCTGGAGTGGAAATCTGTTGCTTTCACGCAGGTGCAGAGCATGCGTGCTGGAGTCTGAGCGGTGTGTTCATGTGCAATGTTTTTGGCCGAGACGCGGCAGAATCAGGTGATGCAGCAGCGGGCCTGAAGTCTCTGGTGTGTCTGGGCCTGAAGAGACATTTGTGAAATGACCTCTGACATGTGCCTTCTAACCTAAATCTAAATCTCAACATTGTCGTTACTTAAAATGGGTTGATGAGAATATTGCATAACTATAAGGTCTGTGTGAAGAAAAGAGGGAGTTTGGTGCAAACCCGACTCGATTAAAGCCCGTGTACATTAGATAAAACTACAGCCTGACCCTGCTCAAAGCCGGCAAGTCGAGTGCGGCTCAGTCAGGTTCAAAATGAAATACTGACATCGTGCTAATAAAGTTATTGATTAACTCTGTCTCCACCTCCCTGCTCTCACACTTGATGTAATTCAGTTGCCAAAAAAGAGACAAAACACAATAAACAAAGTTACGGATGAATTTAACTGAAAATGTCACTAAATTTAATCAGAGAAAACGTGGTCGCTGTGGTCGACTCCGGCAGCACGCTGCTGCATTCTGCTCAACAGGGACTCAATGCATAAAGCTGCTATTTTTAAATGTCCTGTCAACAGAGTCTCTGCCTGCAGCCTGTCGTTTTTGTTCTGATATGTTGATTCCACTGGATAATAAATGAGGTCCAGACGTCTCTCTGCAACACCAGTGAAGAAGAAATACAGCGAGAGCTCCACAGAGCCGTGAGCGATAACAGCGCCGCCTACATGTAAGAGTAAAGTGTGCAGCAGAAACACTAAACAGATCTACAGTTTGCATCACTCTCTGCTCAGGTACCATCACTGCACTGTAGCTGTCTGCTGCTATATTAACGCTCTGAATGTCACACACAGCTCCTTTAAACATGTAGAAAGCATTCGGAGTGATTTCTTGGGTAACTTGGCTTGATACAGTGACATACACCATATATGATAGATTGTGTGATCACAGCAGCTTTTTGCAATAAATAGTACAATCACATTGTAGTTGTAAGTGCACGTCTGTTCATTTTGGTATGTAGGATCAAGTGTCTAACTTTGGCCACAGTGCACATCATTCATAGTGTTTGTTCTGACTTTATGGCGCCCCAGACAGCAGAGCGGCTGCAACATCTGGTGCGCCAAACAAAGCTGGTGCAAACATTAGAAAACAATCTGCAGACCTGTCTGGGCCAGAGTGTGATGTGTGTTAGAAGTGGCACACGGTGAGAGCAGGTTCAGAGGCTGGTGATGTACTCTGCCCCGTTAGATGAGGCCTTGTCTTTGTCTCCCTCTGTGGGCACGCTGCTGTACTGACAGCCGGACGCTAAGTCAACAGAGGGTTTGGCTGGTTCGGGCAGTGCAGATTGCTGACCCTGCTTCGACAGCTTCCTGTCCCGTTTATCCAGCCAGCAAAATGACACCATGAGGAACACGGCAGCAGAGGCAACTACGGCACTGCAGGCAAAGAAGACGTGGAAGTATTGACCTGTCCTGTCCACCAGGACCCCTGCAACAACATGAAAATCATCAGCTTTCATATTTCATCTCTGCTTCATGACATTTTATTTCACAGCTCAGACTTGTCTGTAAGTTCCTGGAAAGTAAGTGATATGAATTCATGACAAGGATCCTGACAGAGCTGTAAAATTCAGCACTGATCATAGGAAAAATGGAGACGGTGTTAATTGGTACAATTCTGACAAATTAACTGGGACTAATTGCTGCAGTGGTGGCTCCCAAGAGGTCGCAATGCAGATCACGAGACGATTAACCGGAGAGGAAAGCAAGAAAAAAACATGTCGCTCATTCCTTCAAACTCCTGACCTCTAACTTTTTATGAATTACTCAATGCTTTGACTTCTACAAATTGTTCAAATAGAGCAAGAGGGGGAAATCCTTTGCTCAGCTGAGCTTGTCACAGCTGGTGGAGACATGCAGCCCATGATGAGGGGTTGCATGTCCACATACCTTCATTTTAAAGGGGTAGTTCTGATCCTTTGACGTGTGGCTGTGTGAGGTAAACAGTCACAGCCAGTGCACGTCCCTAGTTTGGAGAGGCCGCTGGAGTGTCACCACAGAAGCTGAGCAATGTACTGCTGTGGACGGGGTCTGCACACAGACGTCTATGAGCCACATAAAACAAATAACATCAGTATAAATCTATTGCTCTCTTTTCAAAGCCAAACTCATGTGTTATTGTGTGACTCTGGTGTTCAGGAGGCTAAAATTAATTGTGTTGTCAATGAAGTCTTTGGCGAGAGCAGAGGGAGGCAAGTGAAGGTGTTATCGGCTCCCCGTCAGAAATCAGTCCATAAAACTATTCTAAATATAACGTACACTTAAAACAATATGGATTTATAGGTGGTTAAAATGTTGTTCTTCTGCCTGCTTCTCCAAACCTGTGGCGTGTTGATCAACATGTACTGCAGGTAACACACTGACTGTGAAGAAGTACCTCACACAACCCCACTTCAAATCACTCTGAGGGGTCAGAGGTCAAAACCTTTGGGATCATCAACCTAGAGTCTGATCGTCAGAGCGCTGCAGGTCAGCACAACATGCAAACAGGAAATGTGGCTGCAGGCAAATATATAATTCAACACCTGTGAGAAATAAAAGTTTATGATAGAAAACGATTAGCAGATATTTACTTTCACTCAAATGCAGAACATCAGAACTCAGCACACCTGTAACACTGTTCTTCCTCTATAATCATCATGAAATATATTTATTTATTTATTTATTCAGCAGGAAGCCTTCTGACTAATCACACACACTGTGCGGACCAACAGAATAAAACACAACCCTTTTGTGAAGCTGTGTTGAACCTAACCCTTCTTTCAGTGGTGTAACAGCAGTCCCAGTCAGATTCCCAGTGTGTGTGCGCTGGTCCTGTTGTTGCTTGTATCTGTGGTTACGTCACGGCCCGGGTATAGTAGCGGTCAGATAAACAGGGGAAGCATAACTGTCATTTGAGACGAGGCAGCCTGCCCTTTCCCCGCTCTGCTGCCACTACACTGAAACTCTGCTCCTGCAGACGGAGGCACAGGCTTGTTTCTTTGTTCTGTGTGTGTGTGTGTGTGTGTGTGTGTGTGTGTGTGGTTTGAATCTACCTCAATCTGTTTTTTGGCCTTTTCTGTCTGACCCACAGCAGGGACAGAAAACACAGATACTGTGTTTCAAGGTCACTTGTGATGGTCTGACACACGCACACAGGACTCTAAGAGTGAATATTTATCAGCTGCTTGCTGGTTGAAATCATGTGATTTGGCAGAGGGCGTTGAAATCTTGAGAACTTTGACAAACTGAAATAGCAGCTGCAGGTGTTCACATTCAGGTTCAGGCAGCAGCGTTCAGTGCAGAGGACAATGACAGGTTCAAGTTTTAAAATAGAGCTGCCACGATTAATGGACCAACTGATGAGCTGTCAGCTTTTATATTAATGGACAACTAATCTGATATAAGTGAATATCTTTGGGTTGCAGACAAACACAAGATGTTTAAAGACATCATCTTGGGCTGAAGCTTCAATCTGGCTGAAGCCTGTAAACCAGCTGAGACAACTTCTCTGTAGGTTATCTGATTATAGATATCATCACCATATCTTTGCTCTCCGTGTCTCACTGTGTACGTTACCTGCCAGTGGAGGCCCAATGAGCAGCGTGATGCTCTCCATGATAGCGAGCAGGCCCAGGGCTGAGGGGAAGCGGCTCATCTCCACGATATCCATGAGGACAGTGAACATCAGGGAACCCACCACGCTCATGGACAGCCCGTAGACCGCCACGTAGGTCAGCAGCACGGGGAAGGTGGGCCCGATGCAGCAGATACTGTTACTGAGCCCGTTGACCAGCAAAGCAGAGGCAAACACGTAAATGTGTCGCCCTTTGAACCACGGCATGCTGAGGATGATGCCGAACGGTGGCCGGACCACGATGTTAACCATACCCAGGATGGAGAGCAGCAGCGCGGCCCGGCTCTGCTCCATGTTGTTAGCCGTGGCGTACGGCACCAGGTACACCAAGGGCACCACAAACCCAAGCATCATCCACGTGATGCCTATGGCGTACACACAGTATCGTGAGTTGTAGCAGAACTGATCGAAGGCCATGTGTTTGCTCAGGGACGCCACCACAAAGCTCCATATCCTTCTCATTCTGCCTTTTTCCTTCCTCACATCTTCCTCCTCAGGCAGAGGGGGTCCCTGATTCATCAGCGGCTGGCCTCGATGCTTGGGGGGCTGCAGGGGCCTCATCACCGCTCCGCACACGCAGCAGTTCAGCAGGATGGCCCCCAGAACGAGGAAACTTCCCCTCCAGCCCAGCTCTGTGTGGAGGTAGTTACCCAGGAAAGGCAGAGTGCACAGTCCCAGGGCTGTGCCTGTGGAGGACATCGCGTTGGCAAACGCTCGACGACGCACAAAGTAGTGACCGAGGATTGTCACCGCCGGCTGGAAGCTGAAGCAGAAACCAAGTCCTGTAACCACAGAAGAAGAAGACATTCAGAGCAACTGCAAAGACCAAATTATGAAGTTTGTCATTTTATTAGCAAGGAGATTAATCTTCCTCCACTGGAGGAGGTGACGCAACATCTCTAACCTGAGAAACTGAGGCTGCTGTCAGCCCTAGAGTGGTCTCCTCTGGTCTGAATCAGGGAATGGTTTTATTCTTAAGTTGCATAATTACCTAGAGTTGGTTCGTTCGCAGCAGCATTTACAGTTAGACTGGTGCAAAAAAGCTGCTCTTGATTGGTCAGAATTTCCATGTGGGAAAAATCCAGGAAGTAAAGCAAACGTTGAAGAAGAGTACACTTGCAAGATAAATGTGACACTTTCTAATGTCACAATGGAGGGACAACTACGCAGGTTGATTTTAGCGCTGCTCATCGTGGACTATATTGCTGTCATTGTTCATTTTAGTCAAAGCATACAGTTTGAAAACGAGGCAAACGCGGCTCCAACTAGAAAACAATGTTTTGATGCATTGGATGTGCTGAATGTGCATATTAAGGCAGTACAGGAGGAGGTGCACATTAATAATCCTCCAGGACTGTAACATGCTCATGTTTAACCCAAACAATGTGTCATGTGACTGCAGTTGCTTCACATCCAGGTCGCAACACCTTCTCACCACAAACCAACCGCACCAGAGTTCCTTTGGAACCGGACTGAGACCACCTCTTCAAGAAGGTCTCGGTCCGGTTGTTTTGCTGTGTTCACACCTGCACAAACCAACCGCACTGAGGGGGCAAACACACTGGAGTTTGACTGAATCAAACCAAACAGAGCAGGTGTGACAGCAGCCTGAGATTCACATGAAACGGCTCTTCTGATAAATTTCTGAGAATCTGGAATCCATTTATAGATTATATATAAAAGCTCAACTCTGAACCTTCACTTTACTGACAATAACTCCACATGGAGTAAGTCACTTACTGTTCTACATCTTCATGTAGCTGATCATGATAGGATCTATCTCATGCAGCTGCCTGTTCCTTTAAAGGCTCTGTATATCTGTGTCTGTGCATACGTGTACATGAGTATGTGTTCTTTATTTCACTGTTACATTGTTAAAAAATAAAAATATGTACCACGAGTATCAAGTAAAACAGCTGACAGTAGGAGGTGGGGAAGAGTCGCAGCACAACGAAGGACACATGGCTGTTAATAGTTGAATTAATCTTCTTAAATGCAAAATATGGACACATACAGTATGTTGAGACTAAAAGAAGAATGAAAGGAAATGGGGAAATGGACTTTGTACCAACTCAAAATGGCAGCACTGGAGTGGAGCCAGATATGATTCAATCTGCGAGACCATGACAGGAGCCAGTATTACACTTCCCAAGCAGTGTTTGGCTTCTTTGTCACTGTCATTGTTGCGGTTGAACATGTTTGTTTGCCTATAAAGATCTAACTGACAAATGTCTAACTCCTGTTTGCACGTGGAGCATCACTAGCTTTTACTGGGAGTCATGGTTTTGCTGGTTGGGTCTCCACTAAGTCCAGAGGAGTTTATCTCCAGCTGCTCTCTGACTGCTGTTTGCTCTTTGCTGTAGTTCAGGTAACGTAGTGTTGTTGGTCAGGTGTCAGCTGGAGCCATAAATCAGATGAATGTTTGCTGACCTGTAATAACCCCAGCTGTGATGTAGAGCTGTACGATGGACTGGGTGAACGAGCTGGCAGCCATTCCAAGCCCACTCAGGACGCCGCCCAACATGACCGTCGCCCGGCAACCGAGTCTCTCCACCAGCACGCTGCAGAAGGGACCTGTGGATCAAATGTAATGCTCTTAGTTTAATGCATACTGGGCACAGGCTGACACGGGGGGGGGGGGGGGTCCGTTGGTCTCAAATGACTTGTGTTGAGCTGAAGGAAAGCACTGGAAGCACGACTGGACGTATGTTTGCTCTCACGCCTTCTCTGTGTGTGCACATGGCGTGTAACTGAAGTGACACATAAATCAATGAAGATATGCTGCGTTTCACGGTTCAATCATCGTTTCTGTCGGTTGTTATCTTGACATTTTACATGAAGAGGAAGTTCCACATTATATGTTCTGAGGCTTAAATACAGCGGGGTATATTGGTTAAAGGTCACCGACGGGGGTGGTAAATTCAACACACGCCTTTGTTGTTAGGCAGCAGGGCTGCGAGGTGCTGATGGGGATAATACCTGGCTGGGCTCAAACTTCTCCTGAAGTAGCCTCAAAGATGAAACACTGAAAATATCACAATTAATACTTGTTTTAAGTCCCGTCTGTGCTTCATCTCGTATCATAGTTTCAATTTCTGCTGAATCATTTCTTCAATCCACAGACCTCACATGAGCGGATCACACTTTGTTCAGCTCACTGAAGATTAGCCTGAGGCTCTTGTCACATCTCTGTAAACTCAGGACAGAAACGTCTCAGATCAAAGCATTCCTCTTTGTAAAAGCCGTGAGAACTTTGTGCCATTATCGCTCTTTCTGACTCTTTACACTCGTCAACTGGCGAGAACAAACACGTCCCCGACACATGCTTCAGATGGATCAGCTGCTGATGGGAGTGTTTCTGAAGGGAGGTTCTTGTCTGGTCAGCCAGATAATAAAAAGTAAAACCTTGCTGGCCAATGTGGCTCATCCCAGATAATCACCAAAGTGATTTCATTACTAAGAAGAGTGAGCGTGGCTAAAGAGCAACAGCAGCTACAGCATAAAACCATCGTTCATCCATTGTTGTCCAGAAACAACCATCCAGCTGCTGTACATAATCCCACTGTTTGCTGAAGCCTTAATTAAAACTACAGTGTCCAGCTGTCAAAGGAAATTACTGAGACTTTAATAAAAATGAGACCTCTAAATGAAGCCTATAAATCCTTTGCTGGCTAATGTGGTGCATCCTGGGTATTTACCAAAGTGACTTTATAACTAAGAGGAGTGAGCGTACACAACAGACTGTGTCTCCTAAAAGCTAAAGAGCAACAATATTTATAGGATGAAAACAGTGTTCAGTCATTGTTGCTGCACAGAGACTGTCCTGCTGCTGCAAATAATCATTAGAGCACCAAATGTGGATTCATCCGCCGCTGAAAATAGTCCCCAACAAACATTTCTGATCTGTGCCAAAAAACTGCTCTCAGCTGTATTTACAGAAATAAGGACTGTCAGAGGAGTTTAAGCATCGTGACGTCACGGAGCAGTACTGATTGTTTTTGGTGTAACCAGAGAACTTCTTCTTCTTCTGCAGAGGTAATTAGTGAGCACCTCCCACAGCAAACTACACTTGATACTGTGGAACAGAAACTTCCTCCTCTTATCTTTTAGAAATAACGTTCCAAGACACGACGGCACTCAAATGAAAAAATGATGATAATTACTGTTTTTGACAGTTGTTGCTGATAAACTCGGATAACATGGAGACATTTTTTTGTTCTGCCAGGAAACTTGTATTACTTGTATTCATCCAAACATGTTTAAAAAACCTGTTTTTAATCCTTTTTAACCAGAAAGTCTGCTGGACCGAGTTACACATCCAGACTAACCACATTCCTTCCTGTGGCTGCATCCGAGGGTTGGACATCCTGTGAAACTGCCCTCACCGTGCCAAACTCCTGCCTGCTTTTCACTTCTGATGCAGCAGCATGAAATCATGCTCGTCACCAAATCTACATTCTGCTCCACACACTCACAGAAAGACGCACCTTGATCTTTTACACTGCCTTTATTCGACCTCTCACAGCCAACAACACTTCCTGTTTCATGCATGTTGCATAACGCGTCATTGAGGAAGGATGTTGACATTAGTGACTGGAGAGATAGCGCCGTGGTGCACCACACCGAGGACTTGTGCACTGACAAAAGGATAAAGTAGACTTTGCACGACAATCAGCAGACTCTGACATTTGTGTCAATAACACACAAGGTTTTGATATTACAGTTCCTGTCGTCAGCACATTTTCTGCATTATTACCACTCAGTGTTTTTACAGCTCTCCACTTCAAATGTAAAAAGTTGGGATGCTGTCTTAAACATAAATAAAAACACAATGCAATGTTTTGCAAATTCCTTTTGACCTGTAATCAATTAAATACAGTACAAAGACAAAATATCCATCCATCCATCCATCCATCCATTTTCATCCGCTTATACAGGGCCGGATCGCGGCGGCAGCAGGCCAAGCAAAGCACTCAGACGTCCCTCTCCCCAGCAACACTCTCCAGCTCCTCCTGGAGGACCCCGAGGTGTTCCCAGGCCAGACGAGATCTATAATCCCTCCAGTGTGTTCTGGGTCTGCCCCGGGGCCTCCTACCAGCTGGACCAGGAGGATCCTGATCAGATGTTGAACCACCTCAACATGAAGGAGCAGCGGCTCTACTCCGAGCTCCCTCCAGATGTCTGACTCCTCCCCCTATCTCTAAGGCTGAGCCCAGACACCCTACAGAGGAAACTCATTTCAGACGCTTGTATCTGTGACCTCATTCTTTCAGTCACTACCCAGAGCTAAAAATTGAAATTGAAATTGAAAGTTTTGCTTTCTGGCTCAGCTCCCTCTTCACCACGACGGACCAGTGTAGCGCCCACATCACTGCAGAAGCCGCACCGACCCGCCGATCCATCTCACGCTCCATTCTACCCTCACTGTGAACAAGACCCCGAGATACTTGAACTCCCTCGCTTGAGGCAGTAACTCTCCTCCAACCTGGAGAGGGCAAACCACTGGTTTCCGACAGAGGACCATGACCTCAGACTTGGAGCTGACTCTCATCCCAGCTGCTTCACACTCGGCTGCAAAACGCTCCAGGTCATGCCGGAGGTCACGGTTCATGTCTTCATAGATGGTGTTTAATGTGAGCTGAGGTCGTGGCCACAGTCACATAGTCTCACTGTGAATGGGTCATTTATGGATTGTAACGTATGGTCAATGGGCTGCACCTATAGAGCACCTTTCAGGTCTTTCCACAGCTCAAGGGACTTTTACACCACGAGTCACACACACACATTCACACACTGGTGGCAAAGGCTCAGTAACCATTCACACTCTCACACACTCTCACACAGCCGTCAGGAGCAGTTTGGGGTTCAGTTTCTGCCCGAGGATACTTTGATATGCAGACTGGAGGAGCCGGGGCATGTTTACCACTGTGTTACATCACCTGATCTTTTAAAAACACTCAGTACTTCAGGTCAAAAAGGATTTGCAAATCCTTACATTTTACAGTCAACACAGTGTCCCAACTTTTTAGGAATCAGGGATGTAGTAGTTTCCATCGTTAGCGGTGCAGTCTGTCATTTAAATTCATTTTGTCTCAGTGACATCAGCCTCTGTGTTTACTGTGTACAGTCGTGTCACTGCTGTATTAAGTTACTACTGAAACATCTGTGTTGCTGCTGCCGGTTTATATTTAGCTGGTGGAACAAAGGAGGGCTCTCACATGAAACACACGCATCTATTACTGAGGTCAGAGCTAAAGGTCAAATATGCATCTAGTATCTGACAAGATAGTAACTTCTGCATGTTTTTGGCAGCGTGTAAGTCTTAGATACTGCAGATACTAATGGTGCACAAAGGTGTTGCCACCATTTAAACAACAAAAGCTGAAACTTAAAGACTTTAAGAACCTAACTGTCATTTTTCTGCGTGACACAACATCTAAAATTGAGCTGAATTAAGAAAATCTGACAAATAAAACTCTACTGAAAGCTCCACAGACTGAAACATTAATATTTTATGTAGCTACCGGTGATAAAAAAACAAACCAGGTAAGGCTGCAGCAGAAAAACACCTGAGTGTGTTGACTGAAGCAAAGCATGGGTTTTATTTCTCATGTGTCCAACTTTATAAAGTGATGCATGTGCCGTTTCATCTCTTACAAGTTTAGATAGCAACACTTTAAAGTCTGGATAATTATTTCTTTGTAGCTCTGAGGTCTTGATGCGCAAAGTGCTGAAGTCCCTCTCAGCTGTGGGTAATAACCCAGCCTCAGTTTCTCATGGTATAATATTCTTTGAATCAACATCAGCACAGCGAGACAGTTAGACACACGCACAAATTCTCCCTCCTGAGTTTCACATGTTCCCAGTGTCACAGCAGCAGGTAGGAACTGCAGTTACCTCGAGGCAACTAAAGGGCAACACGTCTTATAATATTAATACTACTATAGGTGATGATTAAAGAACAGCTGCAGTGTAGAGTGGTAATGATAAAACTCTGCAAAAGGACCTGCTGAAAGTGAACAAATGAAGGTATATTAAGATGCACTGTTTAAACTCATTTAAGGGCAGGTCCATTTTTTGTTTTAATATCATTCTGTAGCTTCACAGTAGGGTTTCCTTACTTATTCAAAATCTGTAAAGGAATCACATACAGATACACTTTGGTTTTATGTTCTATAGTTTATATCTCTAATTATCTAGTGTCTACAGACTGATATGAATACCAGTACAACTAACATTTTGAGTTCCACAACATTCTTGTTTCAATCAGACATCTTGAGGTGAGAGGTCAACAGACATGCCAGTTGTTCCCTCGCCAAAATTTCTCCTAACTTTAGAGCGTCACTTCGCCCCCTTCCCGACAAGCTATGCCAACATGGTTGGTACCAATGTGTACCTTCAGTTGTCAAGCTCACAAGATACTTCTGTGCTAGCTTAACAAAATAGCGCGCTGCAACCTCTTAGATGCAGTCATGTTGGCGTTTGATTATCTTTAACAGGAGGGCCAGCAGAGGGGACAACAACTGTATCAGGGCAGCGATGGCACACCTGGCCCACCCTTGGGGTCACCACTTTACCCCCTAATTGGCACAGACGTTACGCAGTGTGCTGCTGTGGATTAGTTTTGATCCAGAAGTTACACAATAACATAAACCAACCGATCAAGGCAGCAGTGGTTCACTGAATGCTGTGTTCTGTGAGGTAAAATCACTGTTGTCAGTGGAGTCTGATGGCTTTGAACAGAGCCATATAACAGCTTCAGTTCCCCCTCAGAGAGGGCGCTCTGATGGCAAAATGCTACACTGATAAAGAATAAGTACCTCAAACAATCCCACCTCAAAGAACCCAGACTAACTCTTTCCATTCATCATCAGTGCTCTAACCTTCGTCAGTGGTTTTTGGTAACGAGGGAGTGGGTGTTTACTTTTGAAAACCTGGACCCATCCTTTAAAGTTACACATTAACTGCATGGAGAACGAACTAAACAGAGGACAGTTTATTTCCTGGCCTGCATACTTTACCTCCGGCATGAAGCACTGACGTCATGATGGAGGGCACCCAGGAGGTCTCGCTGTTGGAGGCGTGGAACTCATTCTGCAGGTCGGTGTAGAAGATTCCCACACAGGACGGGAACGCCAGGGTCAGAGCCAAGACCATGATGGTGGCAGCCAGCACCACCCACCCCCAACCGCCATCTGGAGCTCTGACTGCTCCCGTTACACCCACAGAGTCTCTGCATTCACCTCCCTGCCCCCCCTCCTCAGATTCACAGTCGTTGGCCTCTTGGACTTTCTCCATGCCGTTGGCCAGCTCGAGGTCAGCGGAGGCCTCTGAGCGGAGGCAGCGGTCACTCGTCCCTCTGATTCCATTTCTCTGAGTCATTTTCTGCTCTGCAGTTCAGGAGAGGCTCCTGTGTTCGCTCTGCAGGGTGTGGAGTTACTTCTGCTGTCCATGTCACTGTAACTGCTGCGACCATCAGGGACACCTGGAACAGCAAAGCAAATAAGGTGTGCAATAATGTGTGTAATGTGCGGAGCAGCTGGAGCAGCTTTTATGGTCGGCAGTGTCTGTCTGTCTGTCTGTCTGTCTGTCTGTCTGTCTGTCCACCACTTCTGTCCACACTGACATGTCCCAGCAACTACTGGATGGACTCCAGTGAAATTTGGTACAAACATTCACGTCACCTTCAAGATGAATTAAAATAACTTTGATGGTCCTCTGACTCTTCCTCTTGCATCATCATCCTCATCAGGTCAACATTTAAACTTGTCCAGTACTTGTTTATTAGGACTGAATCAGGGATCCAAGTTACTGGATATACTGACGATATCCGATATATAACAAATTCTTTGGCCGATACTGATATCGATATATTCACATTTCCCACCTAATCTCAGTGATCATCAAGTCTCTTCTGTAGTGGAATTAACATCATATTATTCGTGCATACTCTTATCATGACGGCCCACCATACATTACCTTTTGTCAACTGTAAATTATGTCCCCACAGGTAAACTTTGCCAACATCTACTTTATCTAATAAAATAAAGTTTTCAACCCGTTCATCTCACTTCAGCCATTTCTTTTGCAGCAAAATGTATCTAGTGGACTGAAAAAGCAACTGATTATATTCATTTAGTTGGCTACCTGAAGTTAAATTTGTATTTGTAATATTAACAATTAATAAAATAACTAGTCCATACCCACGGAGTGCACGGCTGCCCACGTACAGTTTCACATGGTGTGTGTTTGGGATACAGGTCATAGGAAATTGCAGATTAAATAGTCAACTGAACCCATTAAGAAGAGCAATGTATTCAGACAGAGTGTTTGTGACTTTGATAGTACGATTGCTTTATTGAAAGTACAGTAGTACCATTGCCAATAGTGGGATAGTTAGTGGGCTAAAACTGTACATTAGTAGTTGAGGTAGCACATTGAAAGGCAGATAGTTAAAGTCATTGCCTTATAGAAGCTCAGTTTTAGGAAGTTTTCCAACTTTTGCCAAGAGGGAACTTTAGATATTGCTCCCTAGATTATGTTCACCCAGTTTCATGCAGATCGCTCAAACTTCCTAGGAAGAGATCCATTTGAAGTGTTTTTCAAACAATTCAAAATGGCGGAAAATCTATATAAGCGGAAGTTATGGGTTCTTGAGGCAAATGTGTTCCTCATGAGGAGAGGCATCTCTGTGCAAAGTTTCATGTCTCTACCACATACGGGGCATGAGATATGCCCATTCAAAGTTTGACATTTCAATGGGTTGCTATAGCGCCCCCCTTTGGCCAATTGATGTAATATTGCTTCATTGGCATCCTCCCATGACCCTCTACCACTGTGCCAAATTTCACATGGATTGACCAAGTCAGTGAGGAGAAAAACGTGGAACACACACACACACACACACACACACACACACACACACACACACACACACACACAAGCGTATGGAGCAGAGCAGTAACAATAGTGAATGACAATGACTGCCTGTCCTTTAAAACAAAGCAATAAAATACAGTAGGTAACTGTCACAGGGAGACCGAGGGGGAATCGTGTACTCAAATCTTGTGGGTGCCATGTTGTGTATGAGCTGGAGGCCATCAGTTCATACTGACACAGTCCAGGTTACAGTCATCTAAACACAGTCATCCTAAAATGAGAGATTTCTAGTCTCCCGTGAGGAACGCAAACCCCACGAGGCCTGCAGACAAATTTCCTGTAGATACTTCAGGTGCTTCCGTTTTATCAGCATTTCAAATCAGAAAATTACAAGATGTCCCGACTTTGTGTCTGCAGGTCAGACTGTTAGTGAGTTAACAAAGGAGCGGCCTGCTGGAGAAATATGGCTGTGTGGCTGCAGAGAGAGTCAGGCTACCATGAGACCAACATGCACTTGTGAAAAACCTCGTGAATGAATGGAACTCTGTGCAAATGTTCCTGCAGGATTTCCTCCCAAAGGCTCTTAATATAATTTCCAGATGTACCAACGACCGAGCAGAGCAACTCTTGGCTGATGTCTCCGTACTGAGACACTTTGCACTCCGTGGCCAAATGTATGTGGACACCTGAGCATGACACACACACGTTGTTACGGTATTTCACAACAGAAAAACTTGTGATGCAAAGAGACAATATAACTCTTACATTTCAACACAAAGTGCAAAACACTAACTCCCATGCTCAGTGATAGTGAATACATGTTGTATTATTTTAATAACTGAATTTATTTTGGTTTAATGTTAAATGCAACACAGTGTTACTGTAACTTACAAACTAAAATACAGTATATGTACAGTGGCTGCAAAGGTTTGGGCACCTCTGGTCAAAATTTCATTTACTGTGAATATTTAATTTAGTAGAAGATGAACTGAACTCCAAAAGGCATGAGGTTAATGACCAAACATGTTTTTTGACATTTTAAGCAAGATCAGTGTTTTTATTTGTTTTTGTTTTGCACAATGTTAGAGTAAAAAAAAGGAACGGAGCACCATGAAAAAGTTTGGGCACCCCGAGACATTTGAGCTCTCAGACAACAGACCTTAATGAGCTTGTGAGGGCTCTGGCTTGTTCACAGTCATCGTTAGCAAAGGCCAGGTGATGCTAATTTCAAAGCTTTATAAATACTCTGACTCCTGAAACCTTGTCCCAACAATCAGCAGCCATGGGCTCCTCTAAACAGCTGCCTAGCACTCTGAAAACTAAAAGAACTGATGAAGACTAGAGGAAGATAGCAAAGTGTTTTCAGGGAGTCGTTTACTCAGTTCATAACGTCATTAACAAATGGCAGATGTAAGTGTAGAGGTCAAGTTGAGGTCTGGAAGACCAAGAAAACTTTGTGAGAGAGCTGCTCGTAGGATTGTTAGAAAGACAAATCAAAACCCTGTTTGACTGCAAAAGACCTGCAGGAAGGTTTATCAGACTCTGGAGTGGTGGTGCACTGTTCTACTGTGCAGACACACCTGGACAGGTATGACCTTCATCAGAAGAAAACCTTTCCTGTGTCCTCACCACAACATACAGCGTCAGACGTTTGCAAAGAAACATCTGAACAAGCCTGATGCTTTTTGGGAACAAGTCCTGTGGACTGATGAAGGTAAAGCAGAACTTTCTGGACACAATGAGCAAAGGTATGTTTGGAGAACAAACTCTTAAACACGAGGGTGGATGGATGTTGCTTTGGGCTTGTGGTGCAGCCAGTGGCACGGGGAACATTTCACAGGTAGAGCGAAGAATGGATTCAGTTAAAGTCCAGCAAATTCTGAGAACATCACAGCATCTGTAAAAAAGCTGGACCTCAAAGAGCAGAGCAGGAAGACGACCCAAGACTCTCACAGAGCTAGAAGCCTTTTGCAGGAAGACTGGGTGAAAATCCTCCAAACAAGAACACAGAGAGTCTGAGCTGGATACACAAAGTGTTTAGAAGCTGTGATACCTGCCAAAGGGGGCGCTACTGAGTCCTGACCATGCAGGGTGCCAGAACTTTTGCTTCAGGCCCTTTAAAGACTGAAATTTATAAGTGATCTTGCTTAAAATATTTAAGAAATGTTTCATTTTTAACGTCATGCCTTTTGTAAATGAGGTTATCTTCTACTTACTAAACTACTCACAGTAGTATTCTATTAGTTATTATTATATATTAGTATTTAAAGTAAAGTATATAACAAATTCTATGTTAACTTGGCGTTGGCATTAGTGGTTTCACTGAATTTTGGTCCCATATCATGGTGCTATGACGTTGGTGGTCACCTGGTGACCTTGTGTTACCTTTGGACAGAGCCAGGCCTGCTGTTTCCAGTCTTTGTATTAAGCTAAGCTAAAGAGACAGTTTGGATCTGTTGAAGTGGCGTTGTATGAGGTGTTTATCCAAACTTAGTGTATTACCTACACTAGATGGCGGTCAGCACACCCACAGTTTGGAGGAGCAGGCTAGAGTCCGACACAGAAGCTAAGCACTGTACTGCTGTGGATGGGAGTCAGCAATAAAACGTGTTTAGGCCTCCAAATAAATGTCTCACCTAAAACAGTTTAAGGGTGAACTACTCGTCCTCGTTGTCCTCTGCTTATCCGGGTCCGGGTCGCGGGGGTCCCCGCCCAGCCACTTCCGTCAGCTCTTCCGAGGGAACCCCGAGGTGTTCCCAGGCCAGCCGGGCGATGTAATCCCTCCAGCGTGTCCTGCGGCAGCCCCGAGGTCTCCTCCTGGTACCTCCCGGTATCCCAAGGGAGGCGCCCGGAAGGCATCCTTACCAGATGCCCGAACCACCTCAACTGGCTCCTCTCGATGTGGAGGAGCAGCGGCTCTACTCCGAGTCCCTCCCAGATGTCCGAGCTCCTCACCCTATCCCTAAGGCTGAGCCCAGCCACCCTGCGGAGGAATCTCATTTCAGCCGCTTGTACTCGCGATCTCATTCTTTCGGTCACTACCCAGAGCTCGTGACAGTGGGTGAGGGCTGGAATGTAGATCGACCGGTAAATCGAGAGCTTTGCTTTCTGGCTAAGCTCCCTCTTCACCACGACGGACCGGTTCAGCGCCTGCATCACTGCTGACGCCGCCCCAATCTGCCTGTCAATCTCCCGCTCCATCCTACCCTCACTCGTGAACAAGACCCCGAGATACTTAAACTCCTCCACCTGAGGCAGGACCCCCCCCCCCCCCCCCCGACCTGGAGTGGGCAATCCACCCTTTTCCGGCTGAGGACCATGGCCTCAGACTTGGAGGTGCTAATTCTCATCCCAGCCGCTTCACACTCGGCTGCGAACCGCCCCAGTGAGAGATTTTAACTGTTGTATCAAACAGCCCACTCCAATGAGGAAGTGTCAACTGCTTCAGCTCCACATCTCTGAGGAGAGCGACACACCAGCTTCAGTTCCCCATCAGAACTTACTGTCTGACAGAAAGCTGAGGCAGTGAAATACTCTCAATATCACACACACTCACACTGATATTGACTGTTTAGGTGGCTGACATACATGTTAATGTTGACCCCATCCACAGCAGTGGTCTTCCATGGCCACACTGCTGCCTGCTTCTCAAAACTGGGGGCGTACAGACCGCCATCTACTGTAAGTGACTCATATGACCCCACTTTAAAAGGGTCCACACCATCCTGTAAAATAACTCTTTTTCTCAATGGAGTCTGTCTTTGAAGAGAGCGATATAACACCTACAGTTTCCCATCATGACTGACAGCAAGACAATGAAAATGCTAAATGTGGCACAGAGGGAAAAAGGAGGTGCAGCAGGTAATGACGCCTTTAATACAGGGCTACCTGCAGGTAGTGACGCAGGCCGTGATGTTGGTTCAGGCTGCTGGGATCATGAGACAGATGCACATCTCATCCCACACTGGGCCACTGAGATGCAGAAAAACTGGCAGGTCTTCAGCTGTTATCTGTGTGTAATGGTTGTAATGGTTTATGCTGTTGAGTCTGAATGTTTTCCACATGTACTGTTTCCGTGCACTGCAGAGCTGCTTCCCTGCTGGTTGAAGGCGGCTGGTGGTCAGTAGGGAAGTAGATCTACATAACAGGTATTTTAAATATCAGCCATGTAGTTTATTGTTACATTTATTCTGTATGCATTTTAATATGTTGCAATAATGTGTTTTTAAGACTATTAACGTGGGTCCATTAGCTGCTCTAACTGTGGGACCATTATCACTGTTTGGTTTTGTCTTTTTCATCATCTACGTCCTGGTAGTAACGGGTAACGAGTAACGAGCTGGTAACGGGCAACAAGATATGGGTGTTGCCCTCTGGGTGGACTAGTTTTCTTTCTTTCATTTTTGTCTGTTGTTATTTGTTATATCTGCCCGCTTCCCTCGCTGATCACCTCCTTCCTCAGGTTAAAGCCAGTCAGACAGTCAGGGCAGGCTTCAGGTGTGCCATGGTGGACTGTTTGCAATAAAAATAATCATGTGTGGAAACTCTGGGAACGTTTTAGCAATGCAAGTGCAAGACTTAAAGGTGCGGACACACCAAACCGACATCAAAGAACTAGCGGCAATAAAAGCCAACTGTTGCGTCGTCTACGTCGCCTCACATCGCCCTGTGTCAGTTGCATTTGAACACGCTACACGGACTACATCCGACGGCCAAGTAGCACGTACGTTCTGCGCCTGCGTGAGAGAGAGCGGAGTGAGAGAGTGGTACATCCTGTCAGCCGAGGGGTTTCCTATCTGTGCAGCCGAGCACCGCAGCACCTCCACGGACTATTACATCCAGACGGTCCCGGTGTTTCCTCCTCAGGCTCCACTTCACTCAGCTGCCCGATAAACCCGCTGCTTCTTCCCACTTTAACCTGAATAACAAACCAGGGCTCGGTGCTCCGGTTGGATCCAAACGGAGAGCCGGGGCTAGCTCAGAGACTAGCGGAGGCTAACTGGCTGTGCTTCCCTCTGGTCATGCTGCGGCTAACGCTCCGCTAGCCGCTCCCAGCTAGCTCCGGTTTGTTATTCAGGTTAAAGTGTGAAGAAGCAGCGGGTCTGTGGGGCAGCTGAGTGAAGTGGAGCCTGAGGAGGAAGCACCGGTTAGCCCCGGTTTCACTACAGGCAGATTCACTCGCTACAGGGGCGAGGAAATAAAACCTGAACAGCCAATCAGAGTGATCTCTCTCACCGACAAGCTCCGCCGCCGATTCAACATGCTCAATCGGTCGAAAAGACAGAAAAAGTGCCGACGGTGCGGGACACACCGCAAAAACTAGGGCGACAGACGCTCACCGACGACCCGACTTTGGACGACGGCCGACCGTCGGCTTGGTGTGTCAGGGCCTTAACGTCAGCCCTGTCATGACAGCTCAATCCTGAGAAGAGTAAGGTGGGAGAGTATAGATCGTAAATACGAATCTTTGAAATATAAAGACCTCATTTCCTGTCATTTCTTACGCTTGAGACGTGTAGAGGTGTAACATAAATAAAGCATATATAAATGTACGTGTATATTTATATACATGTGGTGAACATGTAGCGTCTGTGTCAGACTCCAGCCTGCCTCTCCAAACTGGGGGCGTGGTGACCGCCATCTACTGCAGATAATACACTGACAACCCCACTTATATAGATCCAACCTGTGCGTTCTACCAGCTGCTGGCAGTGGCCTCTACTCACTGAACAGAGTGGTGTCAGTCTGCTGACCGAACTCTTGGCAAGGAGCAACAGTTCCCAGAAATGCCAAACTTTTCCTTTAAGCAAGAAGTTTCATGTCTGAGTTTTGTGCAACAGATGAAACAGTCTTTACAAGGTTCAGGAGCAGGAACAGGAGCACGCAGCAGTGTTGGGACGAGACAGTGGTGTGTACACACTCTCAGTCATGTCCTCCTTCATATCCCTCCTCCTCCTCCTCCTCCTCCTCTGAGTGTGTGAGGGATCAGTGAGGGGAGAAAGGCCTCACATATCTCTGCAATCTGATCCACGAGCCTGCCATGACATCCTGTTCCACCTCCTGCACGCTCTCCTGCTGCCATGAGTCCTCCTGGACACGTTCAGGAAGCGTCCCTGAAGGTGTGAGGAGGTGAGGAGGTGCTGTGGGACTCCTCCTGATGTGCCTCCTGGTAAATAAAAGTGATGCAGAGCAGCTGATGCTTCCTGTGGGACAGCCCGTGGAGGGAAGAGCCTGCTGCGTAACTGTCGCCTGTGTTACATGTCACACACATAGGTCACACATCGAGCAGCGCACGCTCAGCTTTACCGCCGTTACAATATCAACTCACGTGCACATTTAAAACTGTATTAACACGGGTTTATTCCCGCCTCACCACGTGGCAACTCGTCATTATTTCGGCTTGTTCGAAGCTTCTGTAGACCCGGCGCAGCCTCCGTTATGTCACATGATCTTTAATAATCGTACACAGCGCTTGTTTAAAGGTGAAGTGAGCTCATATATGTTGATCCATCACTGTGATCTCACCCTCACACACACACACACACACACACACACACACACACACCACTGCATCAGCACTTTCTCAGCAAAGAGGAAGCGCTCTGAACATCAGTCTCTTCCGGGATTTGGTCAAATTAAAATAAAATCACCTCTTAGATGTTGATCCTGCTCCTCCTGCTCCTCCTGCTCCCCGTCGGTCCCTGCAGGCGCGGTCGCTCCTCGATGACTGCCGGGGTAGCAGCAGCCGACTGACCGGAGTCTGCTCCTCCTCATCAGCCTGCTCGCGGTGGGAGGAGACTAACGTGGCCGCGCTGGGAGGGTCGGATGCGGGCACAGAGAGGAGGCCCAGCCCTGCTGCACCACCACCACACACAGGCGAGGAGAGAGGAGGACAGCTGCTCCTCTGTGGAGCTGAAGGCCTGCACGGTCACAGTGGGAGGAGCAGAGCTGAGGAGCAGAGCTGTGGGAGGCCTACTGTACTCAAGTACACATGTAATATACTGTACATGACTATTTCCATTTTGTGTTACTTCTCAGTGGTGAAATGTAATCAAGTAAATTTACTCAAGGACTGCAGCCTCCTGAGATTGAAAAACAAGAGGAAATTTAATGCGTCCTTCCTCTGACCCCCCCCCCCAGACACACACACACGCGCACACACACACACACACACACAGAGCTCAGAGGGAACTCCAGTTTGTTATTTTCATAGTTTTAGTTACTTACTGCAGATTCAGATTAATAATACAAAACATAATTAAGACATAAAATTCTAAAATTATTTTCCAAATATTAAATATTATTCCTTCCAGACTTTATATGTGCACACAACCAAATGTATATTCATATATATATTCATATATATATATATATATATATATATATATATATATATATATATATATAAATATATATATGTGCACACTCACTGGCCACTTTATTAGGTACACCTTGCTGGTACCAGGTTGGACCTCCTGTTTAATTCTTGGTGTCACAGACTCAACAAGGTGCTGAAACATTCCTCAGAGATGTTGGTCCATATTGACATGATGACATCACACAGTTGATCCATGATGAGAATCAGCACATCCCAAAGGTGCTCTATTGGACTGAGATCTGGTGACTGTGGAGGCCATTGGAGTACAGTGAACTCATTGTCATGTTTGAGATGATGTGAGCTTTGTGACATGGTGCGTTATCCTGCTGGAAGTAGCCATCAGAAGATGGGTACACTGTGGTCATAAAGGGATGGACACGCTCAGCAACAATACTCAGGTAGGCTGTGGTGTTTAAACCATGCTCAGTTGGTACTAAGAAAATCTCCCCCACACCATTACACCACCAGCAGCAGCAGCAGCAGCCTGAAGCGTTGATACAAGGCAGGATGGATCCATGCTTCCATCTGAATGTGGTTTTTCCAATCTTCTATTGTCCAGTTTTGGTGAGAAAACCCGTGTGAATTGTAGCCTCAGTTTCCTGTTGTTAGCTGACAGGAGTGGCACCTGGTGTGGTCTTCTGCTGCTGTAGCCCATCTGCTTCAAGGTTGGACAAGGTGTTGTTGCTTCAGAGATGCTCTTCTGCACACCTTGGTTGGAACCAGTGCTTATTTGACTTCCTGTTGCCTTTCTATCATCTTGAACCAGTCTGGCCATTCTCCTCTGACCTCTGGCATCAACAAGGCATTTTGGCTCACTGGATATTTTCTCTTGTTGGGACCATCCTCTGTAAAAAGAAAGCTCACATCATCTCAAACATGACAATGAGTTCACTGTACTCCAATGGCCTCCACAGTCACCAGATCTCAGTCCAATAGAGCACCTTTGGGATGTGCTGGAACGGGAGATTCTCATCATGGATCAACTGTGTGATGTCATCATGTCAATATGGACCAACATCTCTGAGGAATGTTTCAGCACCTTGTTGAGTCTGTGACACCAAGAATTAAAAAGGAGGTCCAACCTGGCACCAGCAAGGTGTACCTAATAAAGTGGCTGGTGAGAGTATGTGCAGTGGAAATAATCCTGGCAGGTAGAATAAGTTTCAGCAAGGACTCTGGGTAAAACCTTCTAAACCTTTCATTATGGTCTTGATATAAAACCCTCAGTACGTTCTTTATCTTTTTAAATCCACAGTAAACAGAGCCAACAAACAGACGGTGAAACACATCTTTAAAACACAGACACATTTTTATGATTAAAAACCAGACTGGGTTTTGTTAAAATTGTTACATGTAAAGAAACGACATCTGTAGACAAAATTCAAAAAATATAAAATAAATAAAAGTGAAAACAAACAATCAGACAAAAACTGTTTTGTCAGCTTCCAAACATTTTCTCCACAGTCTCCATTGACAATATTCACATTTGACATCAATACTGTTGATAAATGAACACAAAGAAACGGTTAATAGGTGACATTTTTTTCAATACCTCTAAATGAGTGTACAAGTGTGCATGTCCACAAACGCATGCAGGTGTTTACAGATTAACTGGCAACATGATCCATGGATTAAAATAAACGTTCTTTTTGTGTGTTGAGCTGCAGATCGGGTTAAATGCTTTATAAACCAAAGGTCAGGGGCAAGGACGGGGGACTGCGATCTGATTGGTTGGTTAATTTGTGTTCAAAGCTAGCTATTCTGCATCTACTGTTACTGACATGACGAAGATACGAAAACAACAAAGAAACAGAACATGTGAGTAGAGAATATGTCTCGTTGTAGACCAACTGTTCCACACAAGAAATCTACACCTACAGAGCCATGCCTTCCCTCTGCTCCCCCACCATGCATCACATACACTTTGCACTAACACAGAGGCCAGACAAAATCCAGTACACAGTACACGTCATAATCTCTAGAACAATGCATGCTCTCGTGTTTCACGTGCCCAAACAACAAAGATATATATATATATATATATATATATATATATATATATATATATAATCTGGAGACTAACGAGTGCAGGTGAAAGAAACAACTGATCAAAAGTTCTTTTTTTGTTTGGTTTAAAACAAACGATTGCTTGAGTCAAAATGTTCAGATAATCACACTGCAAAGATCAGCAGCGTCAGTGGTTCCCAAACTGAAGAACATGATGCAGCGTCACGCTTGTAAAACTTGCTCAGTGGCACATGAAGCCAAAGAAAAGTTCAACCACGCGGTCATAAATTCACCCGGATCTTCCACAAGGTGGATCACACAGAGCAGGCGCAACAGAGTGTCTAACTTCCAGTTTCGCTGTGCACTGACTTGAATCTTCTAGACGTATGAAATGTTATCTGACAAAACACATGAAGTCGTGATAGCAGAATGAGTCATTTCCCAGGGGTTGCGACAATCTTCACGTGCGTCTCTTTAACTATGGAATACTATGGGAAGAAGCATCTTTGATCCGATGGCAAACAAGTTGTAGTTACACTGATTAGCCACTATGTCAATCGGCTTAAAAGCTCGGCACTATTACTGTTTGTGACCCTGCCAAAACCTGTACCGGTTTTGGCAGTTCAACAAAAAAAAAATATTTTTCCCTTTATTTAAGTAATTTATTCACTTCCTGGAGAGGTAAAACTATTTGGTAATTCGCAGGAAACAACGTAAAGAGTCCACAGACATGCTAGCAGCTCTGTAAGGCCTGTGCACACTGGGTCCGTTATTATTCCTTGAAGAGGGGGTAGTTTTTGGAGGACATGAGGGCTGCACCACAGAGCCAGATTTCATCGCCAGAGTTTTCCATGTTACAAAGGTGGCTCTCTTAAAACCGGGTTAGATCGTCATGGTAACATACGTGTCCAAAATTGTCACACATATCAAAGTAAATGCGACTTCACGTTGTGTTAATCACGTTCGCACACTAAGTCTGAAACTTTTGTCCGTCATTAAAATTTTTCGGAACAAGTTCGAGTTTCTGTAGTTTTTGCCTCGGTCAGAGTCTTTAGAGACGTGTGACCAAGAACCAGTGAAGAAAATGTGGTGGCGGGACACAGCTGCGACGAGACAGAGGAACAGGGCGCACAGAATTATTTCACAACTCAGATAGTGATATTCAGGTGGACGAGGAGGACGTGGACCGACAGAGAGGCTCCTCCCTTTCAAGCAGCTGCGGCGCCAAGTTAAAAACAGGGAGGGAGTGATGAGAGGCAGACAGGTGACTCCAGTGGAGAGAGGCAAAGGTCTTCAGGCACATCAGACTCAGCGTGCAACGTTTCTGTGCATGACAATTTTTTTTTGGCTGAGGGATTAATGCTCAGTGTGCAGAGACCTTCAGGCCGTACACAAGCACAGTGTTTCTTTCCCAATATGTTTTTGCTTTCCTATCTCTTTAACCGTTTGGTGATCATTTCTGGGGTCTTGACTCATTCTCTGTTTGGGAACCACTGAATTGTGCAACCAAGGGAAGATCAAAGTGGGTCCACAAAGGTGACAGTAAGTGCTTTACACACATTGAAGACTGGGGGTCATTAGAGAAGGCTTCAGCATGCAACTCAAGAGAAAAGAAGAAGCCAACTGGCGTCGAGTTTAAAGTCAAATTGATTTGTGATAACAAGTGCACTGCTGGAGTTTTACTAAGATAAAAGCAGAGGAGGGAAATCTGCTTCCTGCTGTCGATCGCTCCCTGCAGCAGATTCAGACACAATTTTGACCCTCCAGGAGCGATGAGGGATTGTGGGTGGATTTAGCTCAGAAGCGATGGCACAAAGAAAGCAGCTGGTCGTCGTTCTGAAGGTATCATAAAAGATAATGCAGGGACAGTGGGTTCGTTTGGCTTGCCTCTCACTGAAACACTAACAATAGAAAACAAGCTAAAGACCATTTTACCTCAGGTGGGTGCCTCTGGGCTTTTTTAAGGTATGAGAGCACCTCATGATAAGAGGGGAGAACAACTGTGCACAACACAGGTCAAAAGGCACAACACTGGACACAGACGAAGGGGAAACAACACCCAAGGTGCTTTGCAAAGGCCCAGAGAAACACGGGAGGAAACAGTGCTCCTCGATGAGACCTTTGGGCTTTTTCAGCAGCACGCGTTCTGCTCACGACTCAGCAGAATCAAAACTGCACGACACACACGCGAGAGGAGAAATAAAATAAACAACAAAGAAGAAGTCACATCAAAGTTTGAGCTCTGAGGCCTGACTGCACATCAGGGAGCAGGACGACAGCTAACGGTACAGTTCTTTTTTTTTTTCTGGCATTCTTTTTGTTCATGCTTGATATAACGAAACTGCATCAAATATGTTCTTTATACAAAGGAGGGCGTGTCAACGTGATCGATGCCAGCGATTAAAGATCCGACACTCCTTTTAGATTTCAGGGACGGTGATTTAAAATGTGAGTTCAGTTGACAACGAGGCGTTTAACTCTCCATCTGATATGTGTCAATGGCTCAGACTCTGCATTAAGTTGCTCATGTGACACGGCTGCATTCACACCAGTAACAATACTACGTCCACAGCTGTGGATTTGTTTCTTTGTAGGGTAGAGGTGAAATGATCAATTAATTGATTAGCTGATTGACAGAAAATTGCCATCAATTAACCAAAAATACTTAATGGCAAAATACCCTGATTTTAGTGTCTTAAAGGTAAAGATTAGATCTTTTTCTCTAATTGTGATTTAAATATTTTGTTTTTTTTAGGGCTTCTGTGCCTCTATTGGATAGGACAGATATAGTGTCACAGCGAGAGAGTGGGGAGAGCATGCAGCAAGGATGCAGCCTTTGTACACGGGGAACCCATTGTACCAGGTGCGCTACTGGGCACCCCATATTTTTGAGTCTTTGTTGGTTGAAGAAAATAAGACTTTGGAGGACGTCACTGTGGGATCTAGCAACTGGCATTTTCCACATTTTCTGACAATTTGTTCACTCAATGATGGACTAAATAAAAACAAAAAGAATCAGCATTAATGAAAACAATCCTTCGCTGCAGCCGCATAGTTTGGTGACTGATAATTTACTGATTACTTTTAGTCCAAAAATACCTGAAAATAGTGGAAAATTCACATTTTCCTATAGAGCCACAGGAATCATCTTCAAACATCTTATTTTATCAAACCCCCAAAATATTAAATTTTTACAATGATATGGAACAGAGAAGAGAAAGTTACTGTAGTTACAGTCACAGATTCGTTCTCTGTCAATCACCTAATCTGTTATTGACTTCAGCTCAATAAATTGCAGCCATGCAGTTTTGGAAAAATGCACATTTGAAGTAGAAGCCAATTCAGTTTTACGTATTACGTATCAGAGCTGTGTGCACTGATTGTTGCTTATGTTGCTCCAAGTTACAAGTCTGAAAGGACAGGGCGCCCCCCAAAATGAAATTTAAATACTTTCCCTCTCATCTGTCAAGGTCTGTGATTATCTTGAGAAACCAGGTCATGATTTCCACAAAGAGACATTGATGTTGAGTTTTTCAAATGTATTGTTTTGGCTCTTTGAGCTCCACAAGCTGAGTGACATGTAGTTCTGTTATACTGGAGAGAAGGCAGACATCTGTACGGCTGATATCTGCAACACTCTGCAGCTCACACCAAAACTATCTACACTGATAAACAGCTCTACAGGGAAGAGGAGAAATGTGTACTTTTGATTTGGGGATGAACTGTGTTAAAAAACAGCAGCATCACGCAGCAACTTAATGTCAAGTCAAGAGAAATAAACTTGAGCCACGTTGGTATCGATCTGCTGGCACAGAAAAACAACGTCCCATAACATCTGAAATAAAAGCTTCGCTCTGAAGCTCAGGAAACTGAGGACACTTGTGCCCATGTGGCACGTTCACTTACAGTCTGTAAATCTCTGCGATAATGTCGGCTCAGGTGTCTCGGGGCTTTAAGCGCGAGGAGCACAATTCAGCTTGCGCCACAGTTGCTACAAGTGCTGCAGGATGTGAGACAACACAGTTGTTGGGCGTTAAGATGAGGACAGGCAACAGAGGCAGCTGCAAGGTGAGTGAATATTGGCATGAGAGTAGCACGAGGCCACGAGGAGAGGGGTGCTTCGAGGGTTTGAGGCAGCATACAAACTGGCCACAGTCTGATTCCCGCCACGCAACGCCACAGCTGTCTGGACAGACGACAGTTTTCCTTATCCTTAATTACAATTTTAAGATATGCAAGAGATCAAAGTAGGATATCTAAGAGAAAACGTATTGACAATATCTGGAGGTTTTTTTTGTTTGAGGATAAGTTCAGAAAACGTGCAGCTGAAAAACTGTGTGATATTTCAGTCATGGACAGAAAGCAGAGAGGCACTGCAGACACATACTCACATCCATGTTACTGGGCGGGAAACCTTCAGGAAAACTGCTTATATGAAAAATGATATTTTCTCCATCATTTAAATACTCACCCACCAAGAATATGTAAATATATGACAACTATGATACAGAAATCAGTAATTACACCAATTGCATTTCATATAATTTCATCATGTAGCCTATATAGATTTATATAGATTCCTCACATGCCTTGACAAATTGTACACAGGTGTAGTCTTTGTGTTTTGTTTTCTTTGAGTCATCTGTTTGTTTTCTTTTGCCTTAAATTTTTCTCAGACCAAATGGAGCCCCGGAACAGGAAACAGGAGGATGCCATGATGTTCCAGCGGCGCCGACCCAAGACAGGATGCCTGTGAGATGACAGTGTGTCACTCTGTGTTTCTGAAGACTCAAGAGAGAGAGCGGAGGAAACGCTGCACCGGCGTGGCTCAAACAGAGCCATCGGACTCTGCGTCATGCAACTGCTCCGCCTCAGCCTCCACTCTCAGTTTGCTGTGTCGCCACAGACACCACCCGACGAAGTCCAGAGGAAGTCTGCGGAGGAAGGAGGCGGCGGGCGTTCGCTTCGTGAACAGATTCAGGTAAAGAGGCTCAGTCAGTGGAGGTGTGTTCATTCCTTTATGTCCTTTGAGAGTCCTGAGGAGATTTCTGCTAAATCGACAGAGCCACACGTACAAGAGAGAGGAAGTCTTCCCGTCTGCTGATAGTGGTGATGATGAGAACGATGAAGATGATGATTTAAAGTAGCTCTGTGTTGAGCGACCATCCGCTGACAGTAACCAGGGGCTACAATCAGCACCGCAGCGACACTGACCATCAAAAAAAAAAGCTGCTATGAGGAAAAACCACTCACTTGTAATCCCTTTTAAACTGAGGTGTTCCACAGCCGGCAATGAAGGAGGAAGAGGAGGAGGAGGAGGAGGAGACAAGTCGGGGTCGTGTTGCGGCACTGGAGGAGAAGAGGGCGTCAGGTAGCCCCCGCTGTGGAAAGGCACACCAGAGGAGGAGGGACGGGAGGTTGATGGCGATGATGAAGGCGTTGATGGTAGAAAGGCAGAGGAGACGAGGGGGGGGGGGAGGGGGGTAAACTCATGGATCTTGATGAAAACAGGAAAAATGTTCATGTTATTGTTTTGTTTTTGTTGATAAAGTGTTATTTAGCTCAGGATCTGGGTCTCTTCACATCCGCGAGCCTCGCTCCTGAAGGATCTGTGAGGACAGACAGAGAGAAGTCAGAGGTTAACACAGAAACACTCCTTCAATCTGCAGCAAACTCATTTCTGCTTTCCCTGATTTGTGAAGGCTCCTGTGTGGAGTCTGCATGTTCTCCCTGGGAAAATCCAAAAGCAAATTCCCTCAGTATGAGGTAATAAACAGGGACTACTGCACACCAGTCAGACCACACAGGATGGATTTATTAACCAATAACTCAGGTTGGAAATGCCAAAAAGAAATAGCTGTTTTTTTCCACAGTGTTTGGAACTGGCTGCTTATTCAACTCCTTTGGAGTCAAACTCTTCCACACATGAGTAAGTGGCTGCCAGTGTGTCCAAGAACGTGTTTACCAGGAGACAGATCACAAGAACATAACATGTCAAGGCAAGAATTCTCAGTTGTTGCGGCCGGGGTCACAACAGCTGCTACAACAACACTCAGGTGCTGGAAATCAACTCAACGCCCAGAAATAAAAGACCTGGTCAATTATATGACGACAAACTCCTCATGTGGATTTATGCTGACCAGGACGACTGACAGGGACCACGCCAAGAGAAAAGTCCAGGGGAATTTTGGAATTATATTACGCTGTAGGAAAACCCTGAAATGTGACGCTTGTTCTTTGATGCTCTGCTTATTTTTTATTTATCTATTTTCAAATTATTAATTTATTTTTAGGGGGTTATGACTTGTGTTGTTCAGTTCTCCTTTATTCTGCAGCCATTTTGTTTTCATTGTTGCCACCTGTCGTGTTCCAATCCATTCAAAATCAATAGAAATTTGAATTATAATAAAAAGAAAAACTCTTACACTGCTCACGTGTCACACTGATCACTGTAGGCAGATGATCATACAGCTGTGCTCATACATGTGCACAGGACGTTCTTTGATAATATGACGTCATGCAGCCCGCTAACGATACGCAAAACAGCAGCGAGACAAGAATCAGAACAAACACCAAAACTGAACTTTTTGTTCATGACCACAAATGCTGCGTTCGGAGAGGAGACGAGGCCTGTGATGAAAACTACACCAGCCCTACTGTCGAGCATGGAGGTGCATCTCTGATGTTTGGAGGGGTGTGAGCTACAGTAAGTCTTCATTAATGTCTGAGTAAATGTTATCAGGAAACACTGTGGGATGTCTGGACACTGCACATGTGACGCACTTGGACTTTCCAACACTGCAATGATCCAGAACACGCGGCCAAGTCGACCCTTCAGCAGCAAAAATATACTTTCATTAAATCAAAGGGAAAAATGTCTCAGTAATCAATCCTCAATCTGCGGGCCGCTGTAGCTCCCGTCACACATACAGGAGGAAATAGTGCATTTATTTGGGGACTATATTTAGTGGTGGATTAATACGTATTTGGTGCTAAACTTTAGAAGTTTCCAACATTTTTGTCTTCTCACATTGTTCGATTTAGATTATTTTAAAGGTCTGAGGAGTTGAAGCTAGGTACGGCATGACAGGAAAATGTCATGTCACAATGATCCTGCCGAAATAATTACGATTCACGATTTCCTGATAATTATCAAAACATACTTAAAACTCTAAAAATGGCACTAATGATAAATATTTTTATTGCACAGATAAGTTGCATATTTTTTAGTGAACATCAGAAAAACTAACAAACAAACATCTTAAAAAGGAATTTTAACTGTTTGAAATTAAACATACAGATGACCGATAAAGATCTCTTGCAGTTGGTGTGTTTGCAGAGTGTCTTTTATTGTTGGCTGCCCAACACTGTCTTTGGGAGCTGTTAGACACAGAGTTATATCAGGGTTTGTATCAATGAGATGTTTGTTCAAAGCATCAATTTGCTGTTTGGTCTTTTCATGGAAGAAAAATACAGACTCTTGAGTCCAGTTCAGACCTGACTTGCTGTGAACCGACAGGTTTTTAGAACGTTGCTGAGTGGCACATTGCAAGTAGCGGCCTGTTTCAACTCTTTATTCAGCAGACGTCTCACCTTGGCCTTCTCAGTGGGCTCGATGACGATGCCGTTGGTGGAGTTGTTGAGTTCCCGGGAAACTACACATAGAAACTCTGCCTGGTCCTCGTTGCCGTAGTTATAAGAGGAGCCGATACTGATAAGCTGACGAGACAAAAAGGCAGGAAATATTAAAATAGTTTGTTTCATGTCTTTGCAGCTTTAAAAACAACTGAACCATGAACTCAAACTTGACAAGAGGAGAAAACAAAGCTGTGTTTTGTTGCACCTGCTCAAACTTCCAACCATCCGACATGGTTGAGACCATCTGTGTGAGTTCCTCCTCTTGGCACTGTAGTACTCGATACACGTGCTTCACAGGACCCTGTGGGACGTGATCAAACCACACACACAACAACATCAATAATCTGCACACAAATAAAAAGCTATTTTGGTTGTTTTTGTCCTGGGAGACAGTCTGGTGCACAGATTTATCCGTCTCTGTTTTCTGTACCTGAGATGTTCGGTTCTCGTTGTCCCGTATCCTCTCCTTCACCAGCCTCACCAGAGACGCGATGTTGTAGAACTCAGCTTCCTCGAGAACGCCTGACACAATAAATGAGTCATTAGACTTTATTGTTTGGTCTCTATATGCTCTGAATTAAAGGGACAGTTTGGTTGGTATGAGGTGCTTATCCACAGTCAGTGTGCTCCCTACAGTAGACGTCTGTTGGCTTGCCCACAGTTTGGAGAGCTGCACTGCTGTGGATGGTGGCAGCAGCAAAATGTATTTTAGCCACTTAAAAAATCTATATCAGTTTAAGTATATGCTATATTTAGAATATTTTCACTGCTCTACCTTTCCTTCAGACGGCCCCTTCTGATGGGGGACTGAAGCTGTTATATGGCTCTCTGCAAAGCCAGACTCCAGTGAGAAAAACAGTAATTTAACACAGCTGAACACAGGAGCTGCTGGTCTACTGCTGCCTCAATCGCTGATTTGTTTGTGTCATTGTGTGACTTTGGTGTTTAAAGGGTTGGTTCAGATTCACCAGACTCACACAGTAACACACAAACTGAGTGATGGAGGCAGCAGCAGATCAGCAGCTCTGATGTTCAGTGAGCTAAAATGAATGTTTTTGCCAAAGGAGTCTGGTGGCTTCAGCACAGATAACGGCCTTCAGCTGAAAACACACTGGCGCCGTGGCCGTGGGTCAAGTGGCGCCCGAGCACACACTGGACACGTCACGCTGCAGCTCGTCAACAGATGACCACACAATGTTATTACTACTTTTACTGAAATCATGTGTGAAGAGCCCATAAATTAACTTGATTATGGCAATATCTTTTGGGCCATTGTCTTTATAATGACGGGACTGTGGGTCATTTAGCTTAGGATATTCCTTGACCTCAAGTCTCTCCTCATCTATAGAACTATAGCAGGGAGAGGAGTCGAGCTGCCATAGGAGCAGAGGAAAAGAGCTGATATGGGAGCTGGTGTTAGGGCTGGGTGGTATTCGCCGTGACAGTAACTTACCGCAGTAAACATGAGCCGTGGTACTGCTTTTGTGGTTACCTTCATACAACTGTACTCCAGCTACGGCGGCAGAACGGGGTCCGGCGGCCGGCCCGCCTGCCTGCCTGCCTGCCTCATGCACCTCCCTCGCTACGTGATGGAGGTGGCCTGGCCAACTGCCCTAAACCCAGGCCGGCGGGAGAAGGGGGCCCTCCCTCTTCTCTCTAACATGTATACATACTATATAATGCTTTATACACAATATTAGATGGATTAGCAACTGTTTTACTTGTGACAATAAATAGTTTCCGTCCTAGACTTGTATGGCTTTTTAAATTGTTTTATTTAAGGTGTAAAAAAAAAAAAAAAAGAAGAGGGAAGACAATACCGCAATATCATACTGTCACCACATCCCCCTGAAATAATACCATGATATTGTTTTAGGCCATACCGCCCAGCCCTAGCTGGTCTGTACGAGCAGAGAGCGAGCCGGGGGAGGCGAGGCTGGAAACAGGACAGTGGTGTAGAGTGTCACAGGGCGGTGTGTCCAGGAGCACTGATGTGCGTCATGCCACCACTGGTGTGAGGTTGTACAGTGAAAATAAAAGGGATGTGTTTTTTGACATGCAGTGTGTTTGGGCCTTTAGTTTCCTGTGGAGAGGACTCTCTGACAGCAAGGTAAAGCAGGGAGAATATCCTAAATATAGCGCACACTTAAAGGTGTACTACAGTGAAAATGAAAGTTAAAGCCGACCCCAGAGTCACTCTTGTTTGTCTCCCTTCGGTGTATTTGCATTTTTGTAAGTGCTGTGTCTTTTGCATGATTTTGGGTTGTGGTCTGGCACCTGGTCGTTACCTTTTATTAAATGCTCGGCGTCACCTGAGCACTGCGGGGTACATGCACATCAATGGCCCAAACACAGAGAATAAAAGGAAATAAGAAAAAATAAGAGACTCTGCAGATAAATACACCACCAAACACAGAGAGAGGGTCATAAGTGATGACTGAGAAGAATTACGGTTGAGTCTACATTTTGTTTTTTAGGGAAAATCTTGCAGAGTGTATCTTTAAACTGATATTCATTTATTTAGGTCTCTAAAATACGTTTAGCTGCTGCCCCCGTCCTGAACTTCCACAGCGATACTATTGCTGCTTCTCCAAACTAGAGACGTGCCAACCAACATTAGCCTCTTTTACACTGCCTGATTTTTGGTGAATGTTGGGCCGTTTTGCCGGCAAGCTGCGAGCGTTTAGACACACAGAGCCGGATTGGTGAGTTGATCCGAGGTGCCCAATTTTCTGCCTCGTAGGGTAGACATATTGGTGGAACCATTTTAGTGTAAACAGACCGAGGCGGCCTTCTGCAACGGGAGGAGCTGTTGATGACTTGTGGGAGGAGCTGTTGATGACTTGTGGGAGGAGCTGTTGATGACTTGTGGGAGGAGCTGTTGATGACTTGTGGGAGGGGCTGTTGATGACTTGTGGGAGGAGCTGTTGATGACTTGTGGGAGGAGCTGTTGATGACTTGTGGGAGGGGCTGTTGATGACTTGTGGGAGGAGCTGTTGATGACTTGTGGGAGGGGCTGTTGATGACTTGTGGGAGGAGCTGTTGATGACTTGTGGGAGGAGCTGTTGATGACTTGTGGGAGGGGCTGTTGATGACTTGTGGGAGGAGCTGTTGAAGACTTGTGGGAGGAGCTGTTGATGACTTGTGGGAGGAGCTGTTGATGACTTGTGGGAGGAGCTGTTGATGACTTGTGGGAGGAGCTGTTGATGACGCTGCACGTGCGAGCCACTGGCGGTGGATAAACAGGAAACAGCTGATAGCAGGAATTAGCGAGCAGCTAGTAGCAAGAGGGAAACACAAACCTGACAGACACTGTAAAGATGAGCAACTGGGGAGACAAGGAATTGTGCGCCCTCCTTGTCCTCGCAAATGAAGAGGCCATTAACCGTCAGATGACGGGGACGGTGAAGGACGGGCCGACTTATGAGAGAATCACCGAAGGACTGACCAGCCGCGGCTTCCCTCCCACGTCACTGTTTACGTCACACGCTGAGCTACACGTTTTGTTACTTGCTCACGCCCCCCATTGCCCCGAAAAAGGCACATTCTGTATAAACAAAAGTAGGTAGGCGGCATTTTGCTGCACTCCCCGATTTTGCTTTTATACTGCCAATGCTGAAAAAACACTGATTGGGCTTTCCTGCAAATTTGCACAATTCCTGTTTAAAAAGGGTTATCTACTGTATGTAACACACTGACTGTGGGTAAGTCCCTCACACAGCACCACCTTGTTCAGTGTCTGAACGCTCTAAATTAATCTTCACAGACAGTTTGAACAAGTCCAGCAGCAGGGATGAAAACATTTTACCTTCCTCTGCCAGGTTTTTATCCATGATGAGTTTTCCGTGCCGAAGGTAGTTCAGGATGGGACCAAAGTATGTGGGGTCCCTGTCGATCAGGTAGGCTCCTGTCTCGTCCTGTGGGGACAAATAAAGGGTTAATATGTGAGAGGAGGATCTGGTTTGTCCTCACTGTTGGATCGTGGTCACTTTTGCAGAGACTGGAAGCAAAACGTTGAGATGGGTCACGTCCAGAAAGAAATCATAGAACGCATTAATCACTATTAAAACTCAAAACCAACATCATCAGCAGGTTTTAACTTATCATAGATATTTGAATAAGAAACAGGAAACTGCGTCAGAGAAAAGCTGACTAGATGTTTAAGTTGACTTGATGGACACATTAAGGATCTACACAACTGAACAATGAGTGATGGATCAATATCTTTATCAGCAGAGTCATATCTTGATGATATGATCTCAGTGTTGACATTTGCTGCAAATAAAATCTGACAAATTACTTATCAAAATGCTTCTTTTTTTACACATAGGAACAGCTCGGTGTTAAGACTATCTTGGCAATCCTTCAAGTCGTTGTTCAGCATCAATGCAAAATATTACCTTGTTTCCACCTTCTCAACTGTGAGCATTTTGTGCGTCTCTTTGTCGAATCTAAGAGTAATCTGAGTCGCTAATAATCACGCAGCAAGCAAAAACAAGATGGCAGCCATCTCTGCAAAGTCAGTCTGCAGCTGATCCTGACACAAAAGTGGACAAGGTCCAAAACCTGATCACATGTTATGGTTGAAACTTTATGAATAATAATGTTTCTAGTTTGATATGGCAACAAATTTGACCAATTCTAGCAACAATAACAAGCTGCAACACTTAATTAGCCATTGACATTGGGAATTTATTATCATCTGGTTTGAGGACATTGGGACTTTATTATCGTCTGGTTTGAGGACACTGGGACTTTATTATCGTCTGGTTTGAGGACGTTGGGACTTTATTATCGTCTGGTTTGAGGACACTGGGACTTTATTATTGTCTCGTTTGAGGACATTGGGAATTTATTATCATTGACAATGTCTAGTTTTTATACTGATCAGGTCCTGCTGGTCCCACATAGCTGGGAGAAATTAAAATTGCGGCCTGTCTCAGTTAGAGGCCTGTCTCAGTTAGAGGCCTGTCTCAATTAAAGGCCTGTCTCAGTTAGAGGCCTGTCTCAGTTAGAGGCCTGTCTCAATTAGAGGCCTGTCTCAATTAAAGGCCTGTCTCAGTTAGAGGCCTGTCTCAATTAAAGGCCTGTCTCAATTAAAGGCCTGTCTCAGTTAGAGGCCTGTCTCAATTAGAGGCCTGTCTCAATTAAAGGCCTGTCTCAGTTAGAGGCCTGTCTCAATTAGAGGCCTGTCTCAATTAAAGGCCTGTCTCAGTTAGAGGCCTGTCTCAATTAAAGGCCTGTCTCAGTTAGAGGCCTGTCTCAATTAGAGGCCTGTCTCAATTAGAGGTCTGTCTCAGTTAGAGGCCTGTCTCAGTTAGAGGCCTGTCTCAATTAGAGGCCTGTCTCAATTAGAGGTCTGTCTCAATTAAAGGCCTGTCTCAGTTAGAGGCCTGTCTCAGTTAGAGGCCTGGTCTGGTGCCAAGCAGTTCAAGAAGTTCTTCAAATGTAAATAGAGGTTGTCTCTCCTTAAATGATGTCTCACATTCCTGTCTCAGTTACAGTTCCTGTCTTAGTTAGTCATATTCCTGTAGAGCTCTCAATCAAAGGCCTGTCATACCTCTGTGGAGTTAGTCATATTCCTGTAGTCCATCAGCGTCCTCACATCAAAAGAATCAAAAGGAATTTTCATACAAATGAATTCAAGCTGTGAGGATTTTTTTATAAAGTGGTGTTGTGTCGGTGTACATGGTGCCGTAACTCACACACTCTCTGATGGATCAAATGAATCATGACTGATAATCTGAAGCCACATTTTTATACAAGTAATATTCAAACTGGTTTGTATAAACAATCTGAGTGTACGTGCTGATCTCTGCTGAGCGACACCTTTGTGTGAAGAGAACTAAAGGCCTGTCCCAAATACAGGCCGTTGATTTCAGTGAGTTAAGCTAATGAAACTGAAGTTTAACATGTATGATTAGATAATTATGACTCGTGCATTATTGAAAAAGCAGAATTTGACTGTTGTAGCTGGCTGAGGTGGAACTTCTTTTAATCTAATAATTAATTAGTTTCTCCATTTTTTGATTGTTTGGTTTGTAAGAAGTCAGAAAACAGTGAGAACAGTTTGTTTCTTAAATCTTGATTTGTAAAATAACTGAAGCTGTCACATTACTGTAGTGAAGTACAATATTTCCCTCTGACATGTAGTGAGCTGAAGTATAAAGACTCAGAGTACAGATACCTCAAATTTGTACTCGAGTAAATGTACTTAGTCACATTCCTGCACTGCCCGGCCTGTAAACATGTATGACCATTAACATCATGCAAGAAACGTGTGTGTGTGTGTGTGTGTGTGTGTGTGTGTGTGTGTGTGTGTGTGTGTGTGTGTGTGTGCTGACTTTGTCGGAGTCCAGGTCCGGGTCTTCTTGACACAGTCGGAACAGGAACGACTTCGGGTCCCGACACAGCGTCTGTTTGGTCGTGATGAAGTAGGTCCCGCCGACGTTCAGACGGACCCAGCGTGAGCCCGGCTTGTCTCCCGGCTCGGACGGGGAGCTCGGGTTGCTCTTCACCGGGAACCCGAACACCGAGCGCCCGCCGCCGCCGCTGCCACTCGACACCCCGCCGGGGCTGAGCTGGCTGCTCCGCGGCGGCACCATGAGAGTGGGCGACGCCAGGCGCACGGAGCCGCGGACGTCGCGGTGCTCGGGCTGCTCTATGGTGCCTGTGCCGCTCGGCTCCACAACATGCAGTTCAGCCATGTTACTTCTTCGTCTGAAAAACACACACAACCGCTGCACGATTAGCTAACGACACACTGCGGGGAAACAATCGCTCCCAGCCGACTTGTAAACACAGCGAGGATATTTTTCTCCGTCGGGGTGGCGGCGGGCATCAGGGCGTTGCTGCTCCCAGTCGACCGCCTCTGGCTCCGGGGCCGGAGATTAGCACACTACCGTGACTGCTGGAGGCTGCACGGTGTTCGCAGCAGCGCCTTTAATCGCTCCTTCAACACACAAATTGCTCATTCTTGTCTATTCAAACGTTAATCAGAGAAAGGCAACACTTCCGGGTTGTAACGTGATTACTGTTTACTTCCGCTGTCGTCGCTTTTCAAAATAAAAGCAGACACGGTCAGATGAACTTTAGCGTGTATAAATATTAAATAAGTTAATTAATAAAAGGTTAATGTGCCAGTTTCTCTCCTCTAACACGGCCACACATCAATATTAATTACTAATCATTATTATTCTATTATTAATGATTACTATATTAGAATATTAGTGGAGGTGTATAGAAATGTATTTGTCACAAATATATTTCGAGATTCATGAAGCTATTTAATAATACATTAAAAAGTCATTTTGTATAGATATATAACTTCATCTATGATCGACAGGGAATATTATATTCTCTGTAATTCATGGATAAAGGGTGAGAGTATTTAAGTTTTACTTCTTCTCACTCCTTTTCAAATATGTGCATTTTTTCTCTCTCCCTCTTTCATTTATTTCCTGTTCGTTAGTTTGCTTCTGTTATACTCGCTTTCCTTGGTTTTATATTATTTGCATGTATTTGAAATAAACTTATCAAATAAAAAACAAATCAACACATAATGTCACATGTAAATGACCCAACTGGTTCTCAAAGCATTAATTCTGTGAAGCACTAGTGCTGCCACCAGCAGTTATTTTCATTATTGATCAACCTGCCTATAATTTTCACCATTAATCGAATGATCGTTTGTCAATAAAATGTGAGTTAATACCCTCTGTAATTTCCCAAAGCCCAAGGTGATGTCTTCAAATGTTTGATCCGAGCAACAGACCAAATTTATTTCTCTCTAACCCACCAAAAAAGGAGGAAAACCGTTTTGGAACACAGATTTGTATTCTGTATTTGGGATTTGTAGTATAATATATAATATCATATAATGTAAGGCAATGTCATGTCATGTCATGTCATGTCGTGTCATGTCATATAATATGATATGATATAATATAAACTGGTTGTGTGTGTGACCTCACCAGAGGTGGAATAAGTACTTATATCTTAAACTAAAATAAACATAGCAGAATCACAGTGTAGAAATACTCAGTTACAAGTTAAAATCCTGCATTACTTGAGTTAAAGTGCAAAAAATATTGACATCAAAATGTAGTTAAATTAAAATACAAAAAGTACCACAATGCAGAATCCTCCATTTCAATAAAAAAAGTATCACTGTAATATAATTATTAGTGCATTAATGTGTTCATCACTTTAACGTTGCAGCTGCTTTAAGTGGAGGTGATTTTAATGACTTCACATACTGCTGGGTAGCTGATGACTTCCCACAGGGATCAATAAAGTCACATACTGTTTTATTAGTTGATTAGATTTTGTATTAGGTATTCTGACTCTGTTTATCAAATGACTTCAGCCTAACGGAGTAAAAACTACAATATTAGCTTGGACATGTAAAAAGTAGCCAACAATTGGAAATCTGGTTCAGTTTGACATCATTAGCTTTAAAATGTTATTAACATCTGCAGTAACATTTAGGGCTGCAACATGTTTATGTTGATCACCATTCAACCTGTACATTGTTGTCTCAGGTAATTCTCAGGTCTTCAAAACATCATGTCAGAAAACAGTGAAAATCAAATGTCTTGTTTTGTCCAACCAACATTTCCAAACCCAAAACTATTAAATGTGTCTGTAAAACCAGGGAAAGAAGTAAATCCTCACAATTATCTACAACTCTGCCCTGGGAAAAAATTCAGAGGGAATCAGTCACTGTTTCACAACATCTGGGATTCCTTCATGTGACATCGAGACAGGACAGACTTCACCTGCATGATGGAAGCACTGTTAGGCTGGAGATTAATTTTGACAGGGTTCAAATCTGTCAGTTTGTTTTATACGTAATTATTGTCAACTTTGTACATCAATATGAGATGTACTGAAACTGAAGTTACCTCCACCCTAACACGATGCTTTAGTTGTATTTATATACTTTATTTCATTTACTTCATTTATTTTAAGACTTCTGGTCTGGGGTGTGGGGCATTACATGTGTGTTCAATCTTTGCGGTCGCACAGACATTCATGTGCCATGTGTGCTTTTTAGTGTGTTTGTGTACACATATATACACATACTGTTTATGTTTGTTTATTGTAGCTAAAATCAATAAAGATGTTGTTAGGAAAATAAATCTTCACATCTGAGAACCTGTAATTATCTCATCTTTTGGCAGTTTATTATTGTATATTTACTCATCATAAATATTTGCCCAATAGATCATTGATTAATCGATTAATCGCTCCAGCTGTAGTAAAGTTACATCAGTGATTAAATTGTGTCAGTGACTGAAGTTGTAGTGCCATATTCAACCTGTGGGGGCGGTGTGGCGGCGGGACTGTGTGTCCATATATAAACAGTAGAAGAAGAATTTGACCAGTGGTGGGCGCGTTTGTACCTGCGACGGTGTTTGCTGCTGTTTTCACCCAGAACCGACCGACAGGTAGAGTGCTCGGTACAGACTCCGGTCACACCTGTAATAAGGGTTATTATTACGTAGTTACATGATTATAACTGTGTCATTAATGACGTGTTTCAGTCGAGATGAGCTAGCTAAGCAGTTAGCATCCTCATAGTTCATTTCAGCCGGAGCCAGTTAGCAAACTAGCATGTAGCATCAAATGACTGTTAGCTCAGCATCACTATGAGCTCCGCTTGTTGGACATAACTTCCTGCATCAGCTCAGCTCAGCTCAGGCCGCTGTGCGTCATCAGGAGCCGTTACAACAGTGACGTTGATCTCAGCAGCTGTTCTGTCTCCCCTCCTTTATTAAAGTGTGTCGTCATCTCAGCTGCCTGAGCCATGAGTGAGTTCAGGATCCACCATGATGTCAACGAGCTGCTCAGCCTGCTTCATGTCCGAGGAGGTGATGGAGCAGAGGGCTACATCGACCTCCTGCAGAAACACAGGACTCCCTACGTCACAACCACAGTGTCTGCTCACAGCGCCAAGGTGGGTGTCACACACTGAGGGGGCTGTGGTGCAACCTTCAGGCCATGGGACAGTCCTGGGGCATGAGAGAAATGCACCACAATGTCCTGATGTTGATGAGCTCATGCACCTTTGCAGACATCACTGCTCAACACAGTGTTTAGTTGTCAGGTGTTCCTGCAGCAGCTGGAAACAGACACGAGGGCTCTGTTGAGACTGGGGTTGCACCAGTATGAGATCTTCACATTATTACAGAATTATTATTATTATTATTATTATTATTATAAGTCAAAATGACCGTTAAAGGAGTGAAAACAGAGGGGCTATTGTGTATGAAAATGCACACAGTTTTATAACCGTCAGTTGTAATATCAAGGTACCTTAGAACCTGTGTACCGTTGCAACCAGACTTCAGACCTGCATTGTTTTTGTATACTTTGTCTTTCAACATGTAATTTGTATGTAAATTTTATGTGCTAAATTTTTGGCACAGGTGCTGTTTTAAATCTTAACTTAAAACTTTTATAACTAATCCTTCTTTGTAGCCATGTAATGGGAAACATGCAGTCAGTACAGACGTGTTCTGTAACCCATTAAGTTGAATAAATACATAAAGTAGTAATGATAATTAATACATTGGATTTATATTGCACTTTTCTGGATACTCAAAGATGCTTTTCAGAAAACAAAAAAAGGACAGGAAGGGAAATAGTGCAGTGAAGAAGAAGAAACCAGTGTCAGGCAGATTTGAAGTTTTTGAATTTGTGTGTTTTGAGTGATTTCTTGAAGGTGGAGAGTGAGGGGAAGTCTCTGATGTCTTTAGGGAGTGATTGTCTGAGGGTAAGAGCTGCAGTGGAGAAGGCCCTGTCCCCCCAAGGTGTGTTTAGTCCTGGTAGGGGGGGCAGGAGGTTGGCATCAGCAGACCTAAGAGGAGGAGCCAGTGGAGGTTATGAAGGATCGGGGTGATGTGGTCACAGGTGTGGGAGCGCCTGAAATCTGGATATACTGTAGTTGTATTTATTGTAATACATATAAATGACTGAGACGTGTCTGTCTGTGCACATTTACATACGTGCATCGGCATGTGTGCATCTCACGTGTGGATAAACAACTGGAGAACTGTGTTGATGAAAAAGAAGTATATCATTCTGTGGATGAGCTCAGTTGCTTTTATTGCGTACAGATGATATATACACACACACACACACATATATATATATATATATATATATATGTGTGTGTGTGTGTATATACCACTAAACATCTCAAGTGTTTGTCTTGTCAGTGTCAACAAAAAAATCCTAACTGTATTTGTGCAGGTTGAGTTTAGATTTGTTTATTTTCATTTTCCAGTGGACGGCACCTCTAGCTCTGCAGTACATGCCGTGCACCAAGCTTTTTGCTCTTTAAATTGTTAAATTTAAAGAGCAATTTTAAGTTGTTAAATTTCTGCAAAAATAATTCCTTAAAAAGAATGACAACCCCGTTAAAGAGAAGCAAACATAGCAACATCGATGTTCGCCATCATATAGGCAGGAAAGGCTGATACTACAGAACAGTTACAGCGTTTAAATCAGGTTTTACAGGAGCATATTACTGTGATAAATATTTGTCATACACTTTATGAATCTGTTGCTAACTGGATATTCTTTTGTTGGTGACTGTTTTAATTTCCAGGTCAAATTAGCAGAGTTCTCCAAAACCCCTGAGGACTTCTTGAGGAAATACGAGGAGCTCAAATCCAAAAATGTTCGAAACCTTGACCCTCTGGTCTACCTGCTCTCCAAACTCTGTGAGGATAAAGAGGTAACACATTGTTTACAAGCAGCTCATTATGTGGTTCAGTTTGTTATTACTTCAAATTAAATTATTTCACCCATTGTTATTGTTTCAAACTGATGTAAACACACAGTAAATGCTGCACTTTCTCACAATAACAGGCTGAAACACTTTTACAAGGCGTTTCAAGTAGCTCACATTTTTTTTTAAATTTCCCCCTGCGTTAGAATATTTAGATTGAACCATTCTTATCACACCATCTTACAGCTTGTGATTTTTTTTGCAGACCCTCCAGTTTCTGCAGCAGAATGCCAAAGAGAGATCAGAGTCATCAGCGAACACAACGTCAACCACAACTACCAGTTACACTCTGCCGCAGACCAGCACCAAGATGTCCATGCAGGAACTGGACGAGCTACGAAAGAAGCTCGGCAACGTGACGGCCAGCTCCAACGCTCCTCTGGTGAGCTTCTCTTACTCAGATCTGAAAGCTAGGTTGGCCCATGACACTGAAGGATGGCTCATTTTACAAGTCATGAAAGAAACAAATAGAGATCAAACAACAGCTGCATTCAGATGGGATTCATTGCTCTTGGGGAGGTTCAATGATTCATATAATATACACACTGGTAAATGATTTTTAATCCCCTCCCCCAACAGCTTATCATCTGTTACAAACTGTTTTGTTATCAGCTAGTTTTCTTCTTGCATGGATTTAATTCTGTGCAGGGCAAATACTTTGTTACCCACCTCTCCTGTAAATGTAATCCTGCCTGAACGGGGCGCAAAGACGTGTCAGTTTCATGGGTGAACCTACCATTCATTAGAAAGTTAACTGTACTTGATGTTTGCCTGCAGTCTGCTGAAGTCACACGGAAGATGCTGAGGGACAAACACAACAAGAAGAACCCGACTCAGCCCAACCCCGTGTTTCCTAACTGGGTGTACGACCGTCCCGCTCTCCTTGGAGACTTCATCACCAGCCCCACCCCTCCAGGAGATCCAGCTGTGGCCATTGGTGAGACACTAAAGTTTAAAATTCATCTCTGCTCAGTGCAGTCTGCTGCCGGACACTAGCTGAGGAGATTTCTTTAATACAGGATCATCAGCTCGGTGTAAACCGTCAGTTTTGTACCTGCACTTGTTGGTGGCGTTTATAACGGTTCTGTCTGCGCTCAGGTACGATGCCTCTGGCTGCTCAGGAACAAGCTCTGGTGGAAGATCTACTGTTTGTCCTGATCGGAGTCGACGGGCGTGACATCACAGCTCAGCCTGTACTGGGGAGACAGAACCGCTCGTTCATTGTCGACTCAACACTGGACATGTCAGTCAAAGAGCTGGTTAGCAGGATATTACCAGTGGCGTCCTATTACTCCACTATAACACGGTGAGTTTGTAAAAGTGTTACGTGTCTACCTACATTCATCACTGAGGACGAACTATTAGACGGTGTTGTGTTTGTCCCTCAGCTTCATTGAGGAGAAGTCATCCTTTGAGTACGGCCAGGTGAACCACGCGCTGACGGCAGCGATGAGGACTCTGATGAAGGAGTACCTGATCCTGGTCACTCAGCTGGAGCACCTCCAGCGACAGGGTCTGCTGTCCCTGCAGAAGCTCTGGTTTTACATCCAGCCCACCATGAGAACCATGGAGATACTGGCCTCCATCGGTAAGAGGCTGAGCACCAGCTGCCTTTCATCTCTCTGTCACTGTAATTTGTTTGACATATACACAAGTTGTTTTTTAAGTCAGCTATTGAAAAAAAAAAAAAACCTACAACATGTCCGTGTTGCAATGAATTGTGGGCAGTTAAATCAGTGAAGTCTGCAGAAGTCTGCACCCCAAGTGAACTCTCTGGTAGTCTGCAGAAAGTCCACTTTAGGCCCCTTGTGCACTGGATGAAGTGTGGATCTGGACAGCACTCAGTACTCCCAGACTTCCCGTGAACAGCCCGCAAAGTGCACAAGTCTGCAAGTGCAGTGAAGTCCTGACATTTGGATTCAGCTCATGTGAAGTGAACACAAGCTGCTGATTGTAACCACTTGAGGGCGCTCTGACCCAGGTTTATGGAGAGAACTACAGCACCAGCAAATGTTAATGCACAGACGTTAATATCGACTATTTGGTCACTAAACAATACGAGATCAAACTGATATAAACGGTTGTTATTGTCAGGGACTTTGAAGACAGAGTTGGAAGATAACTGCACAGACGTACAGGCTCTCGATAGCTCGTACTTTTAAAAAAAATGAAATTGTTTTCGTCCTAATTTCACAGCGTCGTCAGTGGACAAAGGAGAGTGTATGGGCGGGTCGACATTAAGTCTTCTTCATGATCGAACCTTCAACTACACCGGAGACAGCCAGGCTCAGGAGCTGTGTCTCTACCTCACCAAAGCAGCCAGCGTCCCTTACTTTGAAATACTGGAGAAGTGGATCTACAGGGGCATCATCAAGGACCCGTACAGGTGCAGTCTGGAGTGATGCTTCAAATTTAAACACACACTCACCTCTGCCACTGCTCAGTGTTTGAATCTGATGTTTGTGCGTCCTCACAGTGAGTTCATGGTGGAAGAGCACGAGCTGCAGAAAGAGAAGATTCAGGAGGACTACAACGATAAGTACTGGGATCAGAGATACACCATCGTCCAACATCGCATTCCCTCCTTTCTGCAGAAAATGGCAGACAAAATATTAAGCACAGGTAACAACAGTAAAAACACAGTGAAACATTATAAGAGCCGTTCAGAGCCGTAACATTTGATTTCCCTCTGTCACTGTAAAGGCAAATACCTCAATGTGGTGCGGGAGTGCGGCCGTGATGTGACGTGTCCTGATGCGAAGGAGGTCCTGTACACGCTGAAGGAGAGGGCATATGTGGAGCAGATAGAGAAAGCTTACAACTACGCCAGCAAGGTCCTACTGGCCTTCCTCATGGAGGAGAAGGAGCTGGTGTCACGCCTCAGGTAAACGCTTCATGGTTAAAGATGAGAGAGAGAAGGAGGACGAGATGCTGCAAAGTTAGTGTGTTGAACTTAAAACCATAGACAGATCACTATCATTCAAAAGCCCTCATGTCTGGTATGGAAGCAGCTGTATTATTTATAATAATAATAATAATAACCATCTGTAACCAAAGGACAGTTTACACAGAGACAAACATTTAAAAGTCCTAAAAATGGCTTGAAACGGTCTCCACTGACACCGACACTTACCAGACTGTGTTGTCTTCATCAGATCCATCAAACACTACTTTTTGATGGACAAAGGAGATTTCTTTGTGCACTTCATGGACCTGACGGAGGAGGAGCTGAAGAAGCCTGTAGATGACATTGTTCCTCCCAGACTGGAGGCGCTGCTGGAGCTGGCTCTGAGGATGAGCACAGCCAACACAGACCCCTTCAAAGACGACCTCAAGGTGGGTGGAAATAAGGCTACGTCCACATCACAGCGCTTAACGCTCAGTTCAGACTATTAGCCCACATCCAGTCTGAAGTGACTCATATCTGACCTCAGTGTCAACGGATCTCTGCTAATTCAGAGAGATGGAAACTTTCATCCTTTCCTTCACCGTGCTGTCACTGACCCCATAAATCTTCCATCACTGGCAGGCTTCACATCATGATCAGTGAGTCCTGCTGTTTCACACTTTGTAACGTTAAACCTTTTCATAACGAACTTCCTCGCTCCTTTTCTGCAGATCGACTTGATGCCTCATGACGTCATCACTCAGCTGCTGCGGGTGCTGGCCATCGAGACCAAACAGGAGAAGGCCATCATCAACGCAGACCTGACGGACGTGGCCCTCAGCGGGCTGGAGGCCTTCTCCTTCGACTACATCGTCAAATGGCCGCTGTCGCTCATCATCAACAGGTTTCTTTCACCTGATTTATGTGTTTGGCTCGTAGTGTGAATGCAGCATCAGTGTGCTGTGTTATACGCATTTTCCAGACTTAAAAGATTAGTGAAGCTTTTTTACTCAGCAGCTCTGTAACACAAGTACTGTGATGATCTTACGCACTGACAACAAAGAGGGTTATTATAAAGTTCTTTGATAAACGGCAGAGAATACAGATTTTAACATGAGATGATCTGACTGAGTTTTGATTGTTGTGTTGACCTGATCGACAGAAAATAATCACTGACTATTTTGATACTCAAATAATTGTTTTATGAGCAAAAAATCGATCATTCTGATTGTGTTTAAATTATCAGAATCAGAATCAGAATCAGAAATACTTTATTGATCCCCGAGGGGAAATTGTTTATGTTACAGGTGCTCCTTGCAAGAGAGGAAAGATACGTGAAAATATAAGAAATTTAAACAATAGTATTAACAAATATATAGTTAAATAAACAGGAATTATTAACAAACATAAACTTAAATATATATATATATATATATATATATATATATATATTGTAAACTGAACAAGATTATTTACACAAACAGAATATATACAGTCCGGGTGAATGGGGTTATTGCACAAGTTAGATTAAATTATTGCAGTGTGTGAAATAGTCACAGGGCCACTCAGAGGGAGGAGTTGTACAGTTTGATGGCCACAGGCAGGAATGATTTCCTGTGGCGCTCAGTGGTACATCTTGGTGGTATGAGTCTCCCACTGAAAGTACTCTTGTGCCTGACCAGCACATGGTGGAGTGGGTGTGAGACATTGTCCAAGATAGTTCGTAGCTTAGACAGCATCCTCCTCTCTGACACCACCATCAGAGAGTCACACTCCGTTCCCACAACGTCACTGGCCTTGCGGATCAGTTTGTTGAGTCTGTTGGCGTCCGCCACCCTCAGCCTGCTGCCCCAGCACACAACAGCATAGAGGATAGCACTGGCCACCACAGACTCATAGAAGATCCTGAGCATAGTCCGGCAGATGTTGAAGGACCTCAGTCGCCTCAGAAAATAGAGACGGCTCTGGCCCTTCCTGTAGAGAGCGTTAGTGTTCTTAACCCAGTCCAGTTTATTGTCAATGTGTACCCCCAGGTACTTAGAGTCCTCTACAGTGTCCACACTGACCCCCTGGATGGAAACAGGGGTCACCGGTGTCTTATATTTGCTTATTCTGCCTGTTGGATATTTGTATACAGCAATTTAACTGTAAATAAATAAAATAAGATAAATGAATAATAATCTAAAAATACATTTAACAGGTTTTGTAATTGTTTGACTTGTATTTGTTTTCTAGGAAAGCCCTGACGAGGTACCAGATGTTGTTCAGACACATGTTTTACTGCAAACACGTGGAGAGGCTGTTGTGCAACGTGTGGATCTGCAACAAAGATTTCAAGCAGTACTCGTTACACTGCGCCAAATGGTGAGTTGATGGAAAATCTTGTGTTTGATCTCAAACAGCAAAACATCCTCTCACTCTGCTCAAACTGCCCGTACGCAGGTACGCTGCTGCATTCGCCCTCCGACAGCGCATGCTCAACTTTGTGCAGAACATCCAGTACTACATGATGTTTGAGGTGATGGAGCCCACCTGGCACATGATGGAGAACAACCTGAAGACAGTGAGTGAATGAGCTCTGCCGCCCCGATCACTCTCTGTACACATACGGTCAGTGGTCACCTGACAACTAACTCACCTCTCCTCCTCCTGCAGGCGTCAAACATCGATGACGTGCTCTGCCATCACACAAGCTTCCTGGACAACTGTCTGAAGGACTGCATGCTGACCAACCCGGAGCTGCTCAGGATCTTCTCCAAACTCATGTCCGTCTGCGTCATGTTCACAAACTGCATGCAGGTTTGTTGACACACTGATGAAGAGGAAATGTCGACTGAGACTGAACCGAAACAGACACAGCTGTTGTTCTTCTTATGTTTATGTCCCCTAACGCCGGATTTCCACTGGATGCGTGTCCGTTGCGGAACGGCAGCGCTGGTTATCTGCTGCGTGCTCCGCCGTCCGTCAATACCCACCGGCTGCGTTTGCTGTGCGGTGCAGCTTCGCTGGAAGACATCTTGGTGCACTGCCATGATTAACATCTCCTCGTCCATGGTGTTCACGGGGTGAAATGACGTCTGAAAACCTCTGACCTGTTGACTTCAGGCCTGCCTCTGCTCATTATGACGTTTTCAAGGTGTAGTGCAGGGAAATATGATCCGCCGTGAACACTGTATTTTATTTTGAAAATTAACCGGATGTTTTATTTTGTTTCTGTGCACGACTTCTTGCCCCGCACGATCTGCTCTGTGCTGAATTGCTGCGTTGTGCTGCGGCATCCGGCAAAAATAGAAGTCCTGCGTATCTGTTGCGGAGGGCTCCGGAGCTGTGACGGAGCCGGAACGCAGCACAGCCGCAGCCGGTGGAAACACACACATTGACTAGAACTGAATCCTATCGGCTCCGCTGCCATGCCGGAGCGGAGACGCAACCAACACGCATCTGGTGGAAATTGGCCTTAAGATGTCAGACCTCAGACCACAGTTTGTCATCAGAGAGGTGTTTTCACATTTCTTTCCTGAGGGGGGGCGATGTCTGCGCACTTACCGAAAATCTGAGATTCAAACATACGTCACTAATACGACAGCAAATCACTGTCTAATACAAGAAACAGATATCGACAGGGGAACAGACTTGCACACAACACCAGCAAAGAAACCTGAAACCTCAGAGAGTAGAGTTAGCATCAGTGTAGGGAAAGTTTTTACAGCTCACGTGATGGAGAGGCAGCTTTTGGATGTAAACTGGACCCTGGAGCGTCCTTCCACTGTAGCAGATATTAGTGTGTGTGTTATCCTACAAGCTAACAACAAATGCTAACCACACTTAGCATTCTGATAGATCTGCTAGTCACAGATTTTGGTGCCCAACAGACTCGTCATCGGACTGACTGAGGTACTGACCGTAAAGGAGGAGAGGTCTGTTATCACGGGCATCCATCAGAAACTTTCCGTTGCACACAAAGATTTATTTCCAAACTGTCGTTAAACAAACACACGAGTTTGAATCTGAAAGAAACAAATACAAAATTAAAATTTGAGTCAAATTAAACAAATGTCCACCTTAAGAAGAGTAAATGATGCTCACTGAAACAAATCTTACACAGGATAAACTCAAGAGACAGAACTGCCGCCCCGTGTGACGATGAAGACAGAATGAGTGCAGTGAGTTCAGGGTTTAAACAGGTGTGAACAGGTGAACTCAGTCAGGTTAGAGAAATGAACCAATCAGTGCTGAAGCAAAGGAAGTGTCAAAATAAAGAAAAGTAGGAATCTTTACTACACTGACATTGACAGATTCCAAATGCTGACAGTGAGATGTTTTTCTTGTCCTGTACTGTTGAAGCGGTTCACTCAGAGCATGAGGTTAGAGCGCCTCTCTCTGGAGCAAGGCACCATGGATGGACCTCCCACTCAGAGCGAATACGCTGAGGAGGCAGAGAAGAAGAGACTGACCACCAAGGTATTTCCAAAACACTCATCATCACGGCCCATCCTCATCAAGTAGACTGTGTACTGAAGGAAGTGTTCACATTCCACGTGCCACATTCACATACCTTTGAGTTTCAGAGATGTAAACGTGTGTGAAGGTCATCTGGGTGTGACACGTGTCAGCTGATGTGTTTGTGTTCTTCCACTGCTTCAGTTTTTAGCCGAGCACGCAGACACCCTGCAGTCAGACGCAAGCTTTGAAGCCACCATCAGCAAGTTTGACAGTAACTTCAGCATGCTGCTGCTGGACCTGCTGGACAAGCTGAGCATCTACAGCACCAATGACTGTGAGCACAGCATGATCAGCATCATCTACAGGTGAGACACCTTCACATCACACGTGCCCATGCTGTGACCATGCAGCACACACTGAGTCATTGTACATAATGTAAATGACTTTGATGAGTTCCTGACTCAGCTGTTACTGATGTGGTTCCACAGGCTGGATTTCAACGGCTTCTACACGGAGCGTCTGGAGAGGATGGCCATCGAGCGCAGCCAGAAAGCTTCAGCGTAGCATGTTACACTTGACTGTGTAGTATCTGTCACCCAGCAATAACAACATCCTCTCCTCACGTCCGTCTGTCTCTCCGAGCTGATGCTTCACTGTGTATATTATATATGATGTCCTGTATGAAATGTAGAGTTACAGTCTGATGTTTGTGACGTCGCTTCAAATTGTAAAGTTTAATAAAGGTGGAACTGATATGTTTATTGTGCTCTGAGTCCTGGCGCTCCTTGTGGGTAACTTCTTGTACCTGTTTGTATTCATTAAAACTAAACTTTACTGAACTCAGACAGACTCTGGACCTCTGTCTTTACTGAACACTGCATATCCCTTGTTCCTGTTCACTGACATTGTTATTTAAAGAGCGTTCAGCGTGTGCAGCTGTGACACTCTGTAATGATACACAGAGGCGTTCACACATTTCACAGCTGTTCACTGTAAAACACACAGTAACAGAACATCTGACAACAGTTTAGCCTCAAACTAAGTTAAAGGAAATTACAACACAAAAATCAAAAATACCTTCAAGCTTTCAAAAGATAAATGATGCATTAATGTAGTCAGCGCATGCTCATTTAACGTTACTGCCACCAGACGGCAGCAAAACATCCCATAATACAATGAGATCCTCTGCATCACAGGAAACTAAACACGAGCTCTGAGTTACAATATAGAGTTTCATAATGTTAAGATATTTGTGAATGCAAAAACATCACTGTGAATTGTGTCTGCGCACACGGCACCATGTGCACGTGGCGGCGGGAGGACAGAGGGGCCACGTGCTGCATGCAAATGTTAATACAATGTTCGACAAATATTTATAAAATGTACAAAATATTATTGATAAAATGTCCGTAGAATATTAATAAAATGACAGAAAAAAATCATAAAATAGCAGAAATATTATTATTAAAATGTCCGAAAAATGTAAATAACACTTCCGAAATATTACTTATTGATAAAATGTCCGAAAAAATATTAATAAAATGTCCGGGGGGAAAAAATCATAAAATGTATGAAATATCATTGATAAAATATCTAAGAAATATTAATAAAATGTCCGAAATATTATCAATAAAATGTCCGACAAATATGAATAAAATGTCCGAAAAATATTAATACGATGTCCGAAATATTATTCATAAACTGTCCTAAAAATGTTGATAAAATGTCCGTAGAATATTAATAAAATGTCAGAAAAAAATGATAAAATATCAGAAATATTACTTATAAAATGTCCGAAAAAAATATTAATAAAATGTCAGAAAAAAATGATAAAATATCAGAAATATTACTTATAAAATGTCAGAAAAAAATATTAATAAAATGTCCGGGAAAAAAATTCATAAAATGTATGAAATATCATTGATAAAATATCTAAGAAATATTAATAAAATGTCCGAAAATTATAAATAAAATGTACATAAGATAAAATAGAATTTCCGAAAAGATATAAATGTCCACAAAATTATTCATAAAATGTACGAAATATTATTGATAAAATCTCCGACAAAGATAAATACAATATCCGCAAAATTATTGACAAAATGTCCGAAAAAGCATTATTAAAATGTGCGAAATGTTATTATTAAAATGTGCGACAACTATTTATAAAATGTCGATTTTTTTTTTTTTTTTAATTAAAATGTCCGAAAAAAGTATTGGAAAAAAAGACCAATACATATTGATAAAATGTCCGACAATTAATTAATTATATGTCCGAAATATATTTATAAAATGTGTGAAATATTATTAATAAAATGCTCGATATATTGTCTGACAGTACAGTGATTTTATTTTGACAGGTTTTATTTCGCCGGAAGTCCGGTTTGCGTGTTTCTCGTAACCGCGGCTGCATTGACGGGTTTATTCCGGTAAATATGTGAGGCGGCGATAAGGACTGACCGGAGGAGGAGCTCCAGCTGGTGTCACCGATGATTCACGGAGGCTGAGTTAACGGGAGATGAGCGGCGGAGGCCGAACAGAGAGCACCATGATGGGACGGAACACGGTCCGACTGTGGCTGACATGGGGTAGGTTATTAACTTTATCCTATAGTCATATATATATGTGTGTGTGTGTGTGTGTGTGTGTGTGTGTGTGTGTGTGTAATATTTATTATGAGGAGGAAAGAGTTTGTGCTGTGTCAGTAACGTTACAACAAAGTGTTTATAATGAGCAGAGGAGTTGAAGCACGTTGACAGGACACATTGGTGACAAGCTGCTCAAGTTCTGACGGAACTAATATTATATTATATTTAAAGGCTCGTGTCGTTTGAACAAACTGCATGAAAAGTTTGTTTTTTAATGTTAAGTCAATGTTTGTTAAAGAAAGAAGAAGCAGTGGTGTTTAACTCGTGTTGCAGTGACAATACACTGTGTATCATGAGTAAAAGTCCTGACTGCAAACTGATCTCTGTGGTGTTAAACTGTGGAGACTTCAGGGTCTATTTTTCATCTCACACACACACACACACACACACACACACACACACACACACACACACACACGTTATTATTCTGTGCAAGAAGATAAAAGTTTTAATTCAGTTTAGAGCACGAGCAGGTTTCAGCCCCACTGAAAACACCTGGCAGAGTATGAAGGCTCTTTAATCTGTAAAAATACATTTAATAAGTTGATGACGTGCTCTGAAGGTAACATCAGTAACTGCAGCTTTTAAATAGTTACAGTGGAGTAAACAAATCCACAGTTTGATCTCTCAGGTGTGGAGCAGAGGTGTAAAGTAGCATTAACTGGATGATGTGTTTCGCACCACTGAACCCAGGACGTGACATCATCAGGGACTGTTTCACTTCCTCCACATTAAAATGCCGCTCAGATATTTGGTGTAAACGTATGGAAGTGTGTTTGTGTTGTGTGGTGCAGTTTGCGTGGTGCAGACGTCTGGGATGTTGTCTCATGTGGAGCGATACGAGGTGGTCAGGCCTCAGAGACTGCAGGGGAGGCAGAGGAGGAGCCTGCAGGAGAGCCAGGTGAGTGACCCTCATCTTCCTCACTCACCTGTGACCCCTGACAGCCATGACATGATCTTACACACACACACATCAGAAGGATCAGTGCAGGAGGGAACATTTAACACGTCATGTTAGTGCAGGATCTCACTGCTGTGGCTGGTAGACGTAGGTAGAAGCTGATTTTGAGTTCTTTATATTTTATGTAGTTGAGTAAAGTATCACAAAATAACAGAGTAAATGTACTTGATTACTTTCCACACTGTGTTACAGATGAAATGATCCAACAACAGTTTATAAAGCAGCTAAATCAGTTTACTCTCACAGCTGTGCATCAACAACAATGATTCAATACTATAAAATAATTATACAACATTCTGCACGATGAGTCTCTGTTGTTGGAAACACTTGTGTATCTTTGTTTAAACGTGAATGCAGGGCTTCAACTGCAGCAGAGTATTTTTATCTCTGTGGTTTTGCTATTTTTACTGTTTTTCTTCCAGTGCTGCAAGTTGGTCTAATTATTACAGTTATTAATAGAAACCATGTGACTACATTTACAGCTCTATCCTGACACGGTTCAGTACCAGTTGGCCATTGAAGGGACAAACCACACCATTCATCTGGAAAAAAACGGGTAAATCTTTTTGTTTTGAATAATAATTCCAGATCCACTCAACAAACATGCATTTTAATATTTAAAAATATATGAAAAAGAAGTCCGTCTGTTACAGTTTGTCCACTTGTACTTGTTATAGGAATCTCATTGGGAGAGGCTTCACTGAGACACGTTATTCAGAGGATGGCAAACGGGTGATGACATCACCGGACGAGGTGAGACTTTACTGTCATTTACATTACATTTTAATATTTTAATCTTTATATCTGAAGTACGAGTGGGAAGGTAGCATAAGACACATTTTATGTTTGTTTTTATTTTAAAGGGATAATGCACCCAAAAATGAAAATTCAGCCATTATCTACTCACCCATATGCCGAGGGAGGCTCAGGTGAAGTTTTAGAGTCCTCACATCACTTGCAGAGATCCAAGGGGAGAGGAGGTAGCAACACAACTCCACCTAATGGAGGCTGACGGCGCCCCAGATTCAAACGTCCAAAAACACATCATTGAAACCACAAAATATCTCCATACTGCTCGTCCGTAGTGATCCAAGTGTCCTGAAGCCCCGACATAAAAAGTTGTTTGGAAAAACCTCATTTGAACTCATGAGACCAGCAAAAGCACGTGAGCGCGGTGCCCAGAGAGGCAGTCAGAGCTACAGGCTACAATGAGACTAAAAGCAGAGTTCAAATGAGGTTTTTCCAAACAACTTTTTATGTCGGGGCTTCAGGACACTTGGATCACTACGGACGAGCAGTATGGAGATATTTTGTGGTTTCAATGATGTGTTTTTGGACGTTTGAATCTGGGGCGCCGTCAGCCTCCATTAGGTGGAGTTGTGTTGCTACCTCCTCTCCCCTTGGATCTCTGCAAGTGATGTGAGGACTCTAAAACTTCACCTGAGCCTCCCTCGGCATATGGGTGAGTAGATAATGGCTGCATTTACATTTTTGGGTGCACTATCCCTTTAAAGCACATTTTATTTCTCCTTTATTTTATTCACTGCTCTGTTTACACACTTTTTTTCATACTCTATTCTTTACATCGGAGCAGCTGTGATGAGTCATAATTTCCGCTCGGGGATCAATAAAGTATTTCTGATTGTGATTATAAACATAACTGTTAGTTGCTGCACTGATGCACATTTTAAAGCTTTAAAACAATGATTGTATTCTCTGTAAATTACAACATCATGTCCATCATCCATTTTCAGATTCAGTGTATTTCTGTAAATTCATATAAACTGTTATTACTGATCTGCATTTTAACTGATAATCTGTGTAACTATATTAAACTATTAGCAGATGCTTTCAGGTTGCATGTATTGCTTGATTTTTATTTCTACACAGACAGAACACATATTTTATATGTCAGACATTATGGCAAATACATGCAGGTTACACAGACAGAAAGGCCACATCTGTATCTGCAAACCTGTTTATATTTGTTATCGTATGACAAAGTTATGAAATGTTAAACGTCTCACATCATAGTGTGGACTTAGTGTGAACCCAACATGATAAAGATCTGACATTCCTGCTGTGTGATTCATAACTTAATGGACGTTACTCACAAAGACACTCTCTGTGAATAACGTCCATTACAGGAATGTAAATCACAAACCAACTGCAGCAGATTGAACGCACTGATATGTCTAATCTGATGAATGTATTTCCGTCCAGGACCACTGCTACTATCACGGTCATGTCGAGGGCATGAAGGACTCTTCAGTCAGCGTTGGGATTTGTTCAGGCATTAGGTAAGAAAAGCTGGACTTAACTTCCTGTTTGTAATCTGCTGCTGACATTATGTCCAGTAAGTGTTTCTCAGATACTTGTGAAATGTGCTGCTTCGAGATATTTAGTAATCTGTTTCAATGTGTTTTTGGAGCCTGAATATGATGTAAGTTTTATATATGATTTAACGAGGGGCAGCTCATCAGAACACTGCACTGTGACTGTATTTCTACTCTTATATGTTCCACTTTATTTCCTTTTTATCGTGTTTTTAAATGTTCTGATGCAACGTGACATTTCTCAGTGGAAACTTTTATATTTGAGAAGCTAAGACATGTATACAGAACACATCCATGTGTTGCACTCCGGTGTTTACAGACTGTTTATATTAGATTAAGCTATTTTCATTCTTCTGTCGGATCATATTTACGCAGTCTTACCTCACAACACTCTCTGTGTGCAGCGGCTTTGTGAGAGCCCGGCAGCAGGTTTACCTGATAGAGCCTCTGGGACAGTCTGACGATGGTGATCATGCAGTTTACAGACGGGAGCACCTGAAGATCAGCGGCAGCCCCGGCTGTGGCTCCTCCTCCAACACCACCACGCCGTACGACCAGGAGCAGGCCCAGCGCCCTCCGCTCTCTGGCCTCTTCAGGTCCAGGTCATGGGTAGGTGATGTGGGTTTTATGGTAAACCATGAACAAAACGTGAGGTTTATCCATTTAAATATTAATACGAAGGTTGTATTTCTGTTTCCTTTTTGTCTTCAGAAAACTAAACCCATCGCAGGTCCGCAGAGGTTTGTCGAGCTGGTTGTGGTGGTGGACAATGCTGAGGTAAATATTTCATTTTATTTTCTTTATAACTAAAATGTCCATCACGAAATGAATCTGGTCTGTGACCCAGGGGGTTGGCTACAGCCTGACAGAACTCAGGGTCACCTTCCTGTGGGACCACCGCCTGCAGGAAGAGGCATTGGGGTTGGGTGAATTGCCAGCCGGGCAGCAGGCATCATGGATTGTCTTTGGGGACGTTGAATATCTCCTCTCTGGCAGTGAAGGAACTGGAGTCAGTGCAGCAGATGGATGGGTACCAACTCATAGTTGGGCTCACCTCTCTTCCATTTTCATCCGCTTTTCCGGGGCCAGGTCAAGGAGGCAGCAGGCCAAGCAAAGCACCCCAGCCGTCCCTCTCCTCAGCAACGCTCTCCAGCTCCTCCTGGAGGACCCCGAGGTGTTCCCAGACCAGATGAGATCTATAATCCCTCCAGTGTGTTCTGGGTCTGCCCCGGGGCCTCCTACCAGCTGGACCAGGAGGATCCTGATCAGATGTTGAACCACCTCAACATGAAGGAGCAGCGGCTCTACTCCGAGCTCCCTCCAGATGTCTGACTCCTCCCCCTATCTCTAAGGCTGAGCCCAGACACCCTACAGAGGAAACTCATTTCAGACGCTTGTATCTGTGACCTCATTCTTTCAGTCACTACCCAGAGCTCATGACCATAGGTGAGGGTTGGGACGCAGATGGACCAGGAAATAGAAATTTTGTTGGGAGAGAGTTACTGCCTTAAGCGACTCAAGCGAAGCACGTGAGGCGCCCAGAAGGCACCCTGATCAGTGATCACTTCACCAGTGAGGGTAAAATGTGATCGGCAGGTGAACTGGTGCAGCATCAGTAGTAATGCAGGCTTGTACTGGACCACTGTGAAGAGGGAGCTGAGCTGGAAGGCGAATCTTTAGAGTCCATCTATGTTACGACCCTCACTCATGGTCAGCAGATTCAAGCAGCCGAAATGAGTTTCCTCTTAGGATGGCTTGGCTCAGCCGTAGACATAGGGAGAGGAGCTCAGCCAACTGGAGGGAACTCGAAGTAGAGTTTCTGCTCCTTGGTGCCAAGAGGAGCCAGTTGAGGTGGTTCAGGGGTCTGATCTGGATGCTTCCTGGACGCTTCCCCTTGGAGCTTTTCTGGGCATGTTCAACTGGTGAAGAGACCGCTGGGTAGACTCAGAACATGCTGGAGATATTACGTATCTCATCTGACCCGGGAGCGCCTCAAAATCCTATAGGACGAGCTGGAAAACACTGCCAGGAAGATAGCTGGATAAATAATCTGATCATGTTTGTCTCCTTTCTTCCTCCAGTATAAACGATATGGCAGCGAGACTAAATCCCGTGTTCTCGGAGTTATAAATCACGTTGACAAGGTAATTTTATCTGGCATCATGCCATCAGTGCCGTTAGCTGACAGCTCTTGTGTATTTACCCCTGAGTAACGCTGTCTCCTCTGCCTGCAGCTGTATCGACCTCTAAACATTCGCATCATCCTGGTGGGCTTGGAGATTTGGACGTACAAAGACTACATTGACGTTGACATTAAATCAGAGACGACTCTGGACCACTTCCTGCTGTGGAGACAAGCTGATCTTTTGAAGAGGACGAAGCACGACAATGCCCAATTTGTGACGTGAGGACCTGTCTCATATGTCTGTGCAGATGTTGAACAAAGTCACGCTGCCAAGTTGACCTGATGTGAGACTTTTTTCTTCAACAGTGGCACAGATTTTGAAGGAGACACAGTCGGACTGGCAAATAAGTTTGCCATGTGCACTGGAAACTCAGGTGGAGTCAACCAGGTATGAATAATGACGTCTCACTTACATTAGTTCTAGAGATTGAGGGAATGTGTAACAATGGTATGATTCATCCTGCTGAATTTAAAGCAAGAGCTCTGCATTTCTCTCCCAGGATCACCATGACAACCCATTAGGCCTCGCCTCCACCATCGCTCATGAGATGGGACACAATTTCGGCCTGTCGCATGATGGTTTCAGTTGTACGTGTGGTCCGTCTTACAGTGGGAACTGTGTGATGGCAGAAAAGCTCAGGTGAGCACGTCTCTGCAAAGTCGACTCTTTGGTCTGTCCTGCTGCAAATACAGTTTTGCAAGATACAAATTGTTGTTTATTTGGAAGAATCATATTTCAGCTGGAACATCATGAACATTCAGCTTTCACATACAGAAGAATGTGACCAAAGTATGTGCACATCCAGACCGCTTAATACTTCCAATAGCTTCTTCTCATATGACGTCATACACTGGTGTGCTGTCCAGATGGAGAGCAGGCGACTGGAGGCAAACACTACCAACACTGCACAAATGCCTGTGATCTGTGCTGTTTATGGCCGATCCAACAGATCACATTAGGAAAATCTTCTGAAAATAGTAGGACGTAAAAAGGAGAAGTAAAAAGAGAGAAATCACTGTGAAACAGCTGCAGGTTTATATCAGAAACCTCCGTCTTCAGTCTGGAGGAGTGGAGTCAACAAATGTCAAACGTAAATGTTCTAGTGTTGTGTTAAACATGCCTCAAGTTGGATGCAGTGACTGTGCCATGACAGCTTCTGTGTTTTTTAGCTACAGCCTAGATTTTTAACGGCGTTTCACTAGATGTCTGGCAACGGTTGATGTAGTCGGTAGACAGTAGTGGCTAAAGATAGCCAACCTTAGCTAATGACATCAGCCTGACAGCAGAGCATCCATGTACGGAGGTGAAATATACTGACAGTTAAGCACATTCATGCCCCGAGCCAAAAACAAGACTGCAGCTGTTTCAGTCGTGGATCTAACCACACAAAATAGTTACAGTCCTCTAGACTCTTCTACGCTGTCTTTGGATCACCTGGTAACATTAGTAACGTTAAGAGGTCCCGGGGTCGAGGTGGTTTTTAACGACGATCGGATCACATCCAACATGAGTTTCAGTTTTCTGGCGATACCTGCTGCCTGCAGGTTTATCCGACTCTTTCATGTAGGCACTTTACTTTACGTCCAGTTTACGCAGTGTATGGATGGATCTCTTCCTGCCCTCCATCTGACTTTCCAACGTCCTATGAGTCACGTGATTGCAAACAAGCTGTTCCGCCAAAGAAATGGTTTTCCCAGTTTGGTGTGGACAAACTTGACTGGCCTGCAGAGCCCTGACCTCAGCCCCATCCAACACTTCGGGATGAACTATATCTAGTCACCAAATAAGTGTGTGATCTCGCTGATGCTTTCGTAGTAGAATGAGAGCAAATCCCTGCAGCCAGGCTAAAGAGCAGCAGATTATTGGCCACATTTGTTCACTAAAATATTCAGCAGTCACATGTGAGTGTGATGTTCTGGTGTCCACATGCTTTCAGTCATATAGCAGATAAAGTTTTTGTTCCATCTCAAATCAGAATCACAACATGAACAATTTTTCACAGTCTTTCACAAAGAGGAAATGTGTCTGCTCGTCCTCAGGACAGGAAATGAAGCCTTCCCGGAGTTTTTCAGCACCTGCAGTGTGGAGCAGCTCGCTGAATTCATGGAACGAGCTCGGCCCAGCTGCTTGTCAAAACCCAGCTCCATTAGGACCATCGCTCCGGGGCCTGGCTGTGGCAACGCCCTGCTGGACCCTGGAGAGGAGTGCGACTGTGGCACTGTGGAGGTAAAGCCTTCAGCAGATGCTAAAGGCACTGCTTGTAAGAGATTAGTCACTGTGTTTAAATATATCCTTTGGTGATGGTAGATGCCATTTGGGCTTCCTGTTTTAGCAGCCCGGTGTGGTTTCCTGTGTGTAAGGCTGCAGCTAATAAAAGAGAAGGCAGTGGTGATTCCAGTGAAGCTGAAGTTTGGCCTCAAAAATGAAAATAGTTTTCCTGTGTGTTCACATCCCACCAGAGAGAAAACATTCTTGGCAGAGATGCTGCTTGTGTGGGAGATTAAAATCTGATCTGTTTAGACTTGAAACTGGACTCACAAACATGACAACTGAAAAGATTGTTTTCCTAGGAATGCACGAATCCTTGTTGTGATGCCTCAACTTGTCGCCTGACTGAAGGATCCCAGTGTGCTCATGGACAGTGCTGTGACAACTGCCAGGTACTTCCATTAATGAAGCTTTTAAAGTGGGTTTCTCAGAATGTGTCGGCTAAAAACTGAGTAAGATCCTGTTTGCTGTATGAATTTTCCCCTGAAGGTCCCAAACCTGTGATTTAACAAGACTAATGACACTGGCTTCTCTGTGACGCTGCACAGCTGGTTTGAGCTAAATGCTAATGTTAGCATGCTAACATCCTCATATGATATGCTAACATGCTGATACATGTTCACCACCTTAGTTTAGCCTGTTAGCAAGCTTATATTTGCTAATTAGTACTAAAGAGGAGACATTTTGTCATTAATGTCCTGGACATATTAAAAATGTTGAAAAAGTCTGGGGATAATTGAAGTTATTACAGATCATCCAGAGGATGAATCCACCTGATATTGGTTAACATGTTTCACTCAGAACTACACATGTGAACGTCAAAGGAAGTTCATTCATTCATTCATTCATTCATTCATGAACATCTGAACAAAAGTTTGTGCTAATCCATCTCGTAAAGACTTGAGATATTTGACACTGGATAAGCAGCGTGATCTCATCCCTACTCGTCATATTTTGATGCTTGAGCAGCAGCTGGTACCAGTATTGGGTCCAATACTGGTACCAGTTCCTGTACCTGGAATTTGGCACCTAAGGGAACTTTATTTGGTACTTTACTCTCTCTGTAATGACAAACATTCAATCACAGCTCTGTGTCTGGCTTCTAAGCTTCAGGGCACTTTGTGGCACTTCGCCTCTTGTTTAAACCAGCTGTTCTCACCCAGATGTGCTCTCAGGTACTGAAATTCGGCACCGATGGATTTAGCATGAATTGGTTCTCAGTCATACGGACGTAATTTGGTAGTTTCGTACCCACCTTTACTAACGAGTCACTGATTACTCACTTGACTAACGACTGACATGACAAGAAAACTCAACGTTGACTTTTAGTTTCAAACAGGTCTCCTGGGTCAAAGTCCTGTGCTTTCCGGACCCATCCACCTGAAGTGGACGTTCTCATTGTTTATACTACGTCCATTGCTCTGACCGTCGAGTGATGACATGGACAGGTTTATGTTGGAGTCACTGAAAAGCCCGGAGCATCTCAAAGGCCTCGTTTAGACCTGGTATTAACATGGTGTCAGCACAGCTGGAGATATCGCTGTCAGCAGAATTCAACATATCTCCTTCCATCGGGCCAAAGGTTGGACAAATGGGTTCATGATAGAGTGTTAGCATGGTGTCACCAAGGCAACCACCACATCCTGCACTGATGATGGAGTCCTTATTGGCGACCCATCAGGACACACTAGTGTTTACACTGCAAAAGATATGTGGTCGGATCGGATTACAATGTGTCTTGGTGGTTGTTTACACTTGTATTTTTAAAGCTGTCCACTTGGGTTGGGTCATCCAACATGCATGTTAATACCAGGTGTAGACAGGGCCATAGAGACGCTACAGACACTAAGACCTGGCTGCAATAACTTAGAGAACTTTGGCCTGCTGTTGTCACTTTTGGAGGAATCAGAGCATTACCAAAGTCTGTAGAACTCACCCTCTTGGAACACAAATGTCTGAACCAAATTTCATGACAATCCAGTTTCTGCTAGTATGGCTGAAATGTCCCTACCCTTTCACCACAGTGAGTGCAGGCTACAGCAAGGCCACTGGCAGAGACACACCCTGCTAATAACTGTTGCATTATAATGGCCACAGGAGGAGGTTACTCTTCAAACCACATTAAAACAGCAGCAGTTCTTTTAACAACAGGAAACAGAGGGTGATATCCTGCTGTTTCCATGTACTGTAACTCACCACATCCTTCCTCAAATGTAGAGGTGGTGCAAGTCATGCAATGCAGCACAAATACACAGCTAATTATGTACACAGCTGAACCAGCTTCTACTTGAACTAATTCTTCCTCAGTCACCTAAAATGCACTTTAACCCACAGCTCCAACTGGCTGGAAGTGTGTGCAGAAAGTCAGCAGGTGACTGTGACCTGCCTGAATACTGCACCGGAGCATCAGAGGATTGTCCCGAAGACAGCTTTGAGATGAACGGCAAGCCCTGCTACGACCGGGTGCAGGGCTACTGCCACAACGGACAATGCCCGTCTCATGAGCAGCACTGCTGGAGGCTGTTTGGACAAGGTACTCTCAACACACTGCTGCCACGATAAAAAACTAAAAACAGGGGTTCCACTGTTTTCCTTGTTTTTTGAATAGACAAGCTGAGCCTGAAGGGACTTTGATAATTAGTCTGTTCCTAGTTGTCTCAGTAAATTTCACTGTCACATGGTGGAAACGGCTTTTTCTGAGAAACTTTGCTTCAATAGTTTGTGTTTGTAGGACACAGAGGATCACAGAGATTTGAATGAATAGCACCCTCACAGAAAATAGGAGTCTCTGCGTCCAAAAAAGAATTGAGTCGTTAAAAATCAGATTCCATTTTACTACGTCCAATTTTAATGACATCCCAACGTCATGCAACACTCCGTCTTTTGTGCCTGAACCCCTAAAATCTTCTTCTGGCACAGTGTCTGACACCAGCACTAATGATCCCAAGCCGAGCATTAGTGCTGGTGTCAAGGCAGTACGGTCATAGTTTAATGGATCGCTGCTGGCGAAGCCAAAAATACTGATCGGGGTGTCCGGTTGTGTTTGTTGTAGACGTGCACGCACACACGCTCGCACACAGTTAAGTTGTGGCTTGTTTTGGGGTGTCGGTAGAATAGTGGATAGTGCCAGCGCCCCATGTACAGAGGCGATGCCTCACTGCAGCAGTAGCAGGTTCAATTCCAGCTTGCAACCCTTTGCTGCATGTCATCCCCCCACTCTCTCTCTCTCTCTCTCTCTCCCCCCCCCATTCCACACTGTCCCGTCGATTAAAGGCAAAAAGCCCAAAAAATAATCTAAAAAAAAAAAAAAGATCATAAGTTGACACCTTAAATGTCAGTGTCACAACTTTAACTACTCTCTTTGTTTTTATTGTCTCTCTTGCATCATATATGCTTTCATGCATATTGTATCTTCAAAGCATCAGAGCCGTGTCATGCAAACTGAGAATATTTCATTTCCTCACTTGGAGGAAAAAAAGTGACAGATCACTGTTCTGGTGCGCCCCAGCAGCACTGCACCCCTGTTAACACCACTTGAGAGGTTCTTGGTGTCTTGTACATAATTTCCCCCAAAATTCAGCGTTCACATCAGTTATCTTTGGAAACTTTAGGATTTCCACCAAACTGATTTCAAATGGCTGCACAGCAGAGTTTGTAATGATGTAAAGAATAATTCAAAATACAGATATTGAGATAATATGTTAACTTTGACTTTTTGCCAGAATTATAATTTGACAGATTTAATTAAAATCATCTGGTGAGAGATCATCATTAAATGAAAACCTGTCTATATTTGTTTCCTCAGGGGCCATAGTTGGACCAGATCTGTGTTTTAACCTGAACAAACGGGGCGAAGAAGGTGCCAACTGCGGGAGGACCAAATTTGGCTACACCCCCTGCTCTGCACAGTACATGTCAACCGTTACACTGAACTTCCTGCTGAAGACCAGGCTCAAAAAACTGATCACAAAATGCACCTGAAGGAAACCTGGCACACAAAACAAATCAGTGTCAAAACGCACATCAAGAGTTGTATGTTTGAGGCTGTTTTCATCACTTTGTTCTGTGTCTTTAGGAACCTTATGTGTGGATCTATATTTTGTGGAGGCGGCGGCGAGTCCATCACAGGTAAAGGGGCATCCTACACCGTGTACAAGATTGAGTGTAAACTAGCTGTGGAGGACGACAAGACCAGAAACATGGACATGGTGCCAAACGGAACCAAATGTGGACCAAATAAGGTAAAAGCTGCAGCGGGGAGACACATGACGTGGAGCTGTGTCAGTTATGGTGGATGTTTTGCTCACAGTCTAACATTTGTGTGCAGGTTTGCCTCGGCCACAGATGTGTGGACATGTCTGTTTATGGGAAGAAGGAGGATTGTGAGAAGAAATGCAACAACAATGGGGTGAGTGAGTTATTTTAGGGTATGACATCACCAACAGCTGTTTTCAGTTTGACTCCTCTGGACCGAAGTCCAAGTGCCTGACTCATGTTTAGATAAATGTTCTGCATTTTATCTTCAGGTGTGTAATCACAAGAACGAGTGCCACTGTAATCCTGGCTGGGCTCCACCGTACTGCGACATCCAGTATACAGACTTACCTCAAGGTACGGGACACTTGTCACAGTAAATGTGTTTGTGTGGTTGCTAAACACAGAATGTTATATATCTGATGAAGCTGAAGGTCAGTGGCCTTCAGAGAGCAGCGCAGACAAAAACAGGCCACACCTGCTCCATGTATCACTCCAGCAGTGAGGAGGAAACATGAATGATTCACTATGAGTGATCGTTTTTCTTCCAGCACCGACCTCATCAAGAGTTTTTGACCTCAGTTAAAAACTTAGTTCCTGCTGAAGCTGCGCTGCCCTGTCTTGTTTCATCAACTTAGGAAAACTAGTCCATACCCACTGAGTGCACAGCTGCCCACGTACAGTTTCACATGGTGTGTGTTTGGGATACAGGTCATAGGAAACTGCAGATTAAATAGTCAACTGAACCCATTAAGAAGAGCAATGTATTCAGACAGAGTGTTTGAAAAACGTGGGACAGACAGAATGACTGACTGACAGAATGACACACTGACAGTTTCCGTGATTATGTACAGCATACCATACCATGACTTAGTCATACCAAACATTAGAAACAACACCAACATTGGTCCACAGGGGGAGCCACAGCCATCGGTCTCATTTTAGCCATTTGGAAGCATTTTTCTGTTGTTATAGCGCCACCCAGTTGCCAATTAGAGTTAAATTTCTCCAGTCACCTTGAGGCGTCCTGTTCTACATATCTACCAAGTTTAGTAAAAATCCATATGGCGGTTAGGCCTAGATAAGAAATGAGCTCTCTAGCGCCCCATTTTGTTTGATGGGCTCAATAATGGAGGGGTCCTCAGATTATGTGTGGTCATATGCCTACAAAGTTGCGTGGTGATGGGTGAAACCCTTGAGATGTTCTACACCTTTATGTGATGAGCCACGCCCTCCGCAATATTCATTGCCTTATAGAAGCTCAGTTTTAGGAAGTTTTCCAACTTTTGCCAAGAGGGAACTTTAGATATTGCTCCCTAGATTATGTTCACCCAGTTTCATGCAGATCGCTCAAACTTCCTAGGAAGAGATCCATTTGAAGTGTTTTTCAACAAATTCAAAATGGTGGAAAATCTATATAAGCGGAAGTTATGGGTTCTTGAGGCAAATGTGTTCCTCATGAGGAGAGGCATCTCTGTGCAAAGTTTCATGTCTCTACCACATACGGGGCATGAGATATGCCCATTCAAAGTTTGACATTCCAATGGGTTGCTATAGCGCCCCCCTTTGGCCAATTGATGTAATATTGCTTCATTGGCATCCTCCCATGACCCTCTACCACTGTGCCAAATTTCACATGGATTGACCAAGTCAGTGAGGAGAAAAACATGGAACACACACACACACAGAGTTTTCATCATTACATAGTAAAACAACAGAATATGAGTCGTTGTCTTTTTTGCACAAGGAGCAGAGAGAGCTGCAGGGATGTTGTTGTTGTTAGCATCACCCTGGTTCCCTCATCAACAGGCCAACAGCATTCTTCTATTGTATTTTGGATTATTGCAGAAAATAAGCTGTGTGGTGAACTCAGGTTTATGATCCTCACAGGTTTTGTTCAGCAACGTAATCTTCAAACATAAACACAACTTTTATGATTCTTTTTGTTTAATGTAAATGCAACTGCCAGAAGTAAAAAGCTAACGTTAGACTATAAACCAGGGCTGTCAAAGATAGGGCCCAGGGGCCAGAACCGGCCCACTGGATGACTTTGCACTTGTGAAGGCTGAGAGGTGGAAGAGGGCGAGTTAAACAATGAGTTGCTTTCTTCAAGTCAAACGCTGCCTCAGAAGCTTTTTCACCCTCGACCACAACACAGGTCTTTTCTCTCTCTGTAGTTTGGTGTGGTGATGTTGGGATTATGACACATCAGAGGAAATGTGTAGAAACATGCACATATAATGACAGTGAGCAGCAGACTGTGGAAAAAATGCATTTAGTCTTCTGGAGACATCACAGGCTGTTTGTCATCTGAACTGCAAATGGATGAGTGTCTTTAAAGTCCTCTTCTTCTTCCAACATTATGTTGTCATTTATAGGATATTGTGCAATGGTTTCACTGGTCAGCCCCACCCCACCCAGCTGCCATCAGACTGCACTGTATGTGGCCTGTGTGCTAAAATGACTTTGACACGTCTGCTATGAATGAACTACACCACAGTCACACGACTTCAACACTGCCACCACAATGGATCTGTAAAGCCATGGTCACTGTGATCGTGTTCTGAAATCAGCCTTAACTAGTGCATCAACATTAGGTGTGCAAAGTCATCCAGTGGACCGGATTGGACCCTTTGGTGGGCCGGTTCTGGTCCCCGGGCCGTATGTTTGACACCCCTGGTTTATAGCTTAACCTTAGCTTATTAGCAACAGCCTTTTATACGACACAAAAGCTTCAAGTTTTACAAACAGTGCATTTACTAACATATTTTATGTTGTAGAAGAAAAAGCTTGTGCTGTATCTAACCAGAACTAAAGAGCTCAGTGACTTCAAGAGGAGCAAAGTGAAGCGCAGAAGTGCTGTTTCATTCATGCACCGCCCTGTTGTTACGGTCAAAGCTTGCTCAGTGATTGTGCAATGATTTAGTCTTCAAAGTAATCAGCTAAAAACACAGATAAATGAGGAAGAAGAGATGCTGTCACACGAAGCAGGCTGAAGTTTCCTCAGCACATGCTTTACAGCACGTTGGTCTCTCATCACCAGAACAAATGCAAGACCTTATGTAACCTGTGTTTTTACCTTAAGATGCCTCATTGATGCAATTATGGTGGAACGTATCAACGTTTTCAGACTAAACAGTTGTGTCGACTCCCCGAGAGGAGCCTGCCTCATGAGAGCTTCATACGCTCAAGGGCTTTTTTCTGTTTGCATTTGCATCACCGATACGTACAGTACACTGGCTTGACGTACTGTAACACCTCTTCTTGACATACAGCGAGTGAAGAAACTCTGGCTGATGGAGCCAAAAAAGTGTCCAGATACACTATGAGTGACAACAACATTCAGGGAGCCCACTGAGGCCTGAGTGAGCCCAAGTAACAGCAGCTGTTGCCGGCCAGATGCAGGTAGAATCTGTAAGTGGCTGCAAGACTTACTTCACTCATCAGCCAGTGATCAACAGTAACCCACTGACAGACGGCAGATACTGGAATCCACCAGACACAGAGGCAGGTGGACAACATAGTTCATGTCCAGCTGTGCTCTGTAACTCTTTGCTGTTGGTCTGAAAACAGGGCGGAGGTGAACAAAGCTGAGCTAAAATAAAGCCAGGGTGGCGACAAATGTCACGTGGCACAGTCTGAGTGCTGAGGCATGGAGCAGGTCAGGACGTCTTCAGTAGGAAACACTGAAACAATCTGATGTTTGTTAGTGTGCTCGTTTGTTTACATCACATCCTGTTAGGATGTGATGTAAACAAACCAGCCGTTGGTATTTGCATTATTTTCCATTGACAAGTCAAAAATCATGTTGAATTTCCACCGTCGCATACGTATATGCTCAGTGGCGCCTGGACTTCATTGTCGGTCCAAAGCTTTAGGTTTTGTTTTGGCTGTTGTTTGTTGTTTGTTGCGGTGCACTGGCTCCAATGTTCGACCAGTCAGCGTACACTTAACGTCAGTCATGGTTCCTTTTGTGCTGCAGAGTACGCATTAGGGATGAGCGAGTAAAAATCGTTCAAACATCAAAGTTTTTTTGACCAACTGTTTGCAGACTTTGATTGAACTGTTACAGCAAAGTTGTGCGTGTGCTTTACAGCAGGAATCATGCAGAATGTACAGATCTGTAAGCTTCTTGTTGGCAGCACACAGACTGCACATGTGTAGCTTATATATATATATTTATGACATTTTATATTAAATATTAAATGTGTTGAAATCATGTCTTTGTGTAAACCACATTTCAGCCACCAGTGCAACATGACTTTAGAGAAACATCTGCACACGTATCAGTATCGTCTCTCTTTATTATGCAACTTGATGCTGCGAGCGCATTTTAGCTGCTTGAAAAGATGAAAAGAGGTTTTAGACGTTCAGACCAAAAATCACTGTTTTCTCAACTAGAATTCAGCGTTGAAATCCCGCCTGATGCTCCCTAGGTTACTTTACTTGTATTCATAAAAAGTACTTTGTCTGCACTGGACACTTGTTTCATCCGAGTATTGGGCTCAACCCCAGCACGGACTCTGAAATGGGAGCTGCTAAAGTTGTCCCTCAAAACTGCATTGTATTAACTATGGTTGTTCCTAGTTCTTGTGGTTTGGACACAGTAAAAGGGGGTTTCAAAACCATGATGAAGTTCCTCCAGTCTGAAAACATCTAATAATACAACTGCTGACTGGATATTACACTACCCTTTTCTGAAGAACAGCTTTCTTCTTGTTTTCGTCACCGAGCTTTGTCATTGTACAATTCAACCTTTTTATTGTTTGCCATTGATCGTCTCACTTTATTAATACGACTTCGTTTTTAATGAGAAACATTTCTTATTTTAACAAAATGATCTTCATGTCTCAAAGACTTCCTGTTATTACACAAATCAGCCTCTTGTTAAAACAAGAAACACGTCTCATTGTTATCAGTCGGTGTGTTGTTGTAACAGTATGAAAGAATAACTCATGCGGTCAGTGCATTCAGAGACTCTGGAACTCAGAACATTTGTCTTGTTTAATGAGACCATTTCTGTCACACTGTATCTGAGAGCTAAATGCTAACGGCTGATGTTTAGCATGTTAATGTTTAACATCTAAGACCTGCTAATGAGCACTGAACACAGCACGGTGGGAATGTCAGGAGTTACATGTCAGATATTTAGTCATAAACCAAACTAGACAGATTTCATTTTGACGCGATGATGATGCTAAATAAGACGTCAAAGGGTCACCAGAGTTACTACAGTTCATCCTCTGCAGGACATGAACATCATAGAAAGATATTTCAGTGTGGACCAAAGGAGTGCGTCCAATCGTTCAATCGTCTCGCCACGTACAGAACAGATTATAACAACAGATATGATGTTATAACAATGTGCAGCTGTAACAGTGTCACTTCCATGTCCACTCCTGCAGGTCAGATTGGGATAATAGCCGGTGTGTGTGCAACTATCTCCATCCTGGTGGTGATCACTGCGGTGACTGCAGGGCTGATGTGCTGCAGAAAGGACAACATGGACAACTACATCTCCAAAAGGTACTTGGATCAACTCTCCTGTGTCTCATGTCCGGCTCTGTCTGCATCTGTGTCTTTGTTCTCTACTTCCTCAGCTGAAAACATGTCGTGTTCACAGGAAAGTGCATTCAGCCCCCGACAAGCTGAACCCGATGTTCCAGGAGTCAAGTGTTAAAGACAGACCTCAGATCAGTCAGCCCACTTTCATGGAGTCAACAGCAACACAAGCCTGCACTCCTCTGATGGTTCGTGTGAGTCCCTGCAGAGCTGCTCCACAGGTACAGACAGCACCGAGACTAAAGCAATTACTCATGGAAATTCATGCTCAGGGATGAACTCGTGTGTGGGCAGGTTACAGACGGACGCTTTATAATGTCAAAGTACTCTGATACTTCTTTTCTTTCTCTTCCAGCCACCAAAGAAACTCTCCTCAGAGTGTGTGACCTCACAAACTGAGCCGGTAAGCTACAAAGAAAAGACAAACTTGCAATATGATCTGATGCATAATGCAAACTGAGGATCACATTCAGAGCTGGCAACTTAGAGCGGCTACTAAAGTTCAAAAAATTTAATAATACATGGAGAAAGTTATCTGTGTCCAGACGTGTGGCGTGACACTGCTCAACGGTGTATAGACCCCATGAAATGACCACAACCAACACTGAGTGTGTTCACATGCAAACTAATGCTACACTATTATTCAAACACGTAAACAGCATATTCCATTTGGATAATCCAGATTAAGACATGTGTGATACACGCAGATGTTAATCAGGTTTTTGGAGCATTCTTTGGACACAGTCTCGTCCCTGTTCTGTCATGGATGTGTTGCACACAAACCAACCAGCCAACAGTTTGCACGGCTGAGGGAGAGATGCATGCACACAAGTAAAGCCCACATCTGTGAGTCACACCTGCCTTTATATATGAAAGCCTTGGAGATCAGCAGGTATTAGGCCACGTGCACATATCACAGGGCTGACCTTTGCAAGAGAGTAATTAAAGGAATGAAAAAAGGAGACACGCTCAAACTCGTCTGTCGCTGGTTGTAAACTGAATGTTAATCACAGTATGCTCAGCTGCATGTAAACCAGAGTGTTAGTGAAACATTCACTTTCATTAGTCACATAATCAGCTCAGTGTATTTTTTATGGAATAAGGGCAAAAGGAAGTGAATGAAGTCAGTGTGTTTGTGCGCCTCTCAGACCTCTCTGTGGCTCGTTGGTTCATACTGAACATTTGATTTACAAACACATCAGAAATATACTGCAGGGTTTCATTCTTAAAAAGAGTCAGTAATTATAAGAACTTTCTAAAACAGCTGGATGCTGCATTTTTTTATCAAACAAACAGGAGGAAACAGCACATTTGTTGGGGACTATTTTTAAGCGCGGAATAATCCACATTTGGTGCTGAAGTGCGTATCTGTGGCGGCAGCACGGTGTGTGCAGAACAGCCGTTGGGACAAGATGTTCGATGTTGGGGATATAAACAGGACATAAACATCACTTTATACTTCCTGCGAATATAATACTATTAATTATATTTCCACGTGTACTTTGTATCGTCTCTGTGTTGAGACATTATTCTCTTATACTGAACAGCAGAGGTGTCACGTGTGTGTCCTCGGCCGACACGTGACACCTCTGCTGAATGACTGAAAAAACTAAGATCAAACGTTGACTGAAAGGCATTAAATCATCAGATGAAATCATGAGTGAACAAATATTTGTCTTCATTTACTGATTCATTCTTGAGGCTACTGTGATTAACACAGTGTGAAGAGTTTAAGTTTGTCAACTCACAGCTTTACACTTACATCCAATGTATGCAATACAAGACTGCTCAGAGAGCTCAGTGTGCAGAAACATTTCAAACACACCATTTTGAAAAAGGCAGTGTTCCTTGTTCCCTCGCCAAAATGTAGCTTGACTTTGGAGCGTTATTTGGCCCCTTTTCAACATGGCTGATCCCACTGGATGCTTCAGGTCCTCTACATGAATATGATACCTGTGTTTTCCAATACAGCAGGTGTTATCCGCTAACATGAGTGTGCATTACTCAATGTGTGACTTGATTGACCTCTTCTGGGGCCCCCCTTGGCCTTGGGCTGGGGTCACCTGTACTCTTTGACCCCCCTGATGGTGGGCCTGGGTGTATGTGGGATTGAGTCATAATAAACTACAGTGTACAGTGTTTATGGTCATTAAGGGACACGTCACTCAGTGTGACTGTGTCTGAACAGTGTGTCTCATTGATGAATAGCTTTTGAAAAACAATGGAGCTCTGTGACACACAGGAAGAAGATAACATCTGACGTCCTGTGTTGGTTTGGCTCTTTTTATGGGATTTAATGACACGAAGAAAATATAGAATATCATCAGACGTAACTCCACGTCAGGTCTGTTGAGTCTGTTAACTTTGAGAATTTAAAGTGATGAATAAAACAAATGTGTTCTTGTCTTCCACAGACAAAACCTCTACCTCCATCTAAACCTTTACCTTCGCTGAGTAACACACAGGTGAGTCACACCTGCAGCTGCCCTCACTTCACTTCAGCAGTCCTGAAGCTGATCTTCAACCAACAACTCTAATAACTGATTTAGATTTGTTGGCACCAGCACCAACTAACACAGACACCTGTTCACAATGCACTTTAGGGAGCACCGACGATTACTTTCACGCAACCTGGACATGCCAACCAGTTCACTCCTTCTGGGTAGCAGTCTCAAAAAACCTTTCTTGCATACTGAGTTGCAGAATCCCACCATCTCCATCCCTCTGCCTCCCATCCAAATACAGAAACCCGCTGCTCATATCTCGAACTATCGCCAAGAAAACAATTCTGTTAAACTGGAAATCAAAACAATCATTACACATCAACCACTGGACCAACCTTCTTACAGAATTCATCTCAATAGAGAAAATGGCAGCCTCTAACAACAGTAATATGTCGGCCTTTAATGAAACTTGGAACCCATTTCTCACTCTTCTCAGCTGATACATACTACATCAGAACTACATCAGAGCAGCCCACGCACATCTCCACATCTCCACAAGCCCATAAAACACTCCTTTTTTTACTTCCTCTTTCTTTCTTTCTTTCTTTCATTTTCTTTCTCCCCGTTCTCCTATTTACACTCACTTAGAATTCTTACTATATCGTTATCATTATTATTATTGATTATGATTGTGATTATATTATTATTATTATTATTGATTATGATTGTGATTATATTATTACTGTTATTATTATTATTATTATTATTCTGTGAGGTCTTCTAAATGTTTGTTGTGCTGCTGTAACCAGAGTTTCTTGCCTTAAAGGGGAACTAATGTTGTTTTCACCCTGGGCCCTATGTTCAGATCTGCTTTTGTCTAAATGAGTGATAGGATGTTCAATATGTGACATGTCTCCAGTACGAAGCTAGGGCTGACCTGCCTGCAGCCCGTGAGCGCGCGCTATATTAAATAATGAGCTCTGCGTCCGTGTACGTCCGTGTACTCCGTGTTCAAATAAATACGGGCGCTCATCAAACTCAAATGGCTCATCCAGATCCAGTTGGTCAAAATCGGGTACAAATTCGGACATGTTTGTTGTGGCAAGTCAAAACACTCACTCAGAGAGTGAAAGTCTGGCTCTGAAATCTCACATCTCGCCAGATTTGAGTTGTTGCAGGAAGTTACCGCTGGAGTGACCTTACAAACGCCAGGAGTTCCTCTGTTTGGAGTAGTCATGGCTGAATTTTGACCCGATTTTGACCAACTGGATCTGGATGAGCCGTTTGAATTTGATGAGCGCCCGTATTTATTTGAACACGGAGTACACGGACGTACACGGACGCAGAGCTCATTATTTAATATAGCGCGCGCTCACGGGCTGCAGGCAGGTCAGCCCTAGCTTCATACTGGAGACATGTCACATATTGAACATCCTATCACTCATTTAGATAAAAGCAGATCTGAACATAGGGCCCAGGGTGAAAACAACATTAGTTCCCCTTTAAAGTCGCAGCCAAATATCTGTCACAGGAGGGTTACACTGCGATTCTCTTTTTGGGACCAAATTAAATCCCAACAAAACGAACAGTTTTCTGTGCAGTTGCAGCAACTTCACATTTATAATAAATCTGTCTAAAATTGATCTTGTTTTGTTTTTCAGTATACGGCAGTCAAACCAAATCCTCCTCCTGTACCTCCAGTCAAGCCCAGTCCTCCCACTGTACCTCCAGTCAAGCCCAGTCCTCCTCCTATACCCCGAGTCAAACCCAGTCCTCCTCCTGTACCTCCAGTCAAGCCCAGTCCTCCTCCTATACCCCGAGTCAAACCCAGTCCTCCTGTACCCCAGTGAAGCCACACATTGTGCGACTCACATGAAATCAGGTTGAACCAAAGCTGCAGACGTCCAGCGTGGAGTTACAGAGAGTGAGATCCTCTCTGGGATCATGTGTGTGAGTCACAGAGGTGGAAGACTTTGGAAAACTTTACTCTTTGTCTTAAAGATGGCCTCAGTGAGCGCAGCTTCACCGGCTGAGAATGTCTTTGATGACCGACAGCATCACAGCTGCTGTGGAAAACTGATTTTGGGGCAAACTGCTGCTGCAGTTGTTGTGTGTTCGTTTAATTTGTCTCATTACAGCGTGACCAGAGTGGTGCTCACATGAAAATGTACTTAATATTTATTTTATGTCTTTTGAAGGGACTGTATGAAAATTATTATAGTGTGATGTATTATTCCTTGAAGGGGGGGTAGGTTTTGGAGGACATGAGGGCTGCACCACAGAGCCAGATTTCAACGCCAGAGTTTTCCATGTTACAAAGGTGACTCTCTTAAAACCGGGCTAGATCGTCATGGTAATATACGCTGCATGCCTAACCTGGTCGGGACCAGTTTATGTTCAGAGTTTGGGCTTCATTGGACAAACAAGCATCTTTCACTAATCAGCTCCTTTGGACATGACGTCACTCAACAGTCACCAGCCAGTCTTTGAGTGATTGAGATTCTCAGCTGAGGGAAAACGTTATAAATACAAACCTGTTGAGTCGTAACGTTACGTTAAAGCCGTGCAAACAGGCGACTGTTCAGCAAACTGTTTGCATCCAGTTGCCACGGGAACAAACGTGCATGCAGGTTGTGATGCAGAACATCTGAACAAGAATGTTGTTTTATTTTATTTGTTGCTCTCATTGAATACTGAGTGTGTCTGTCATGTGTTCTGGTCCGCTCGCCAACTCAGGAAGCACAAGGAGCCTTCTATAAAGTCACAGGCAGAGTTACACAGTGATCGTTCACTATGTTATCGATCAGGATGAGTTTTACGTGTGTTTAATTCCTTCAAACCATTCGATAACACGACCATGTTGGGTTATGTTTTTATGCTCGGTCCTGATTTGCTGAAGTCGGTTTCACACTGCTGGTACATCACAGCTAACAGAACCTGAACTAGAACATTGATTATATTAGTCTGATGGTATTGATCACAGATGATATTCAATCAGTATAATTCAGTTCCCTTTCATTTGGCCAAAAGCTAAAGTGATTTCCACGTCTCCTTCAGTGTGAGACAGCGTCAGTCCCTTAATGCAGTTCTTGAGTTAAACGTTTAAATCTGCTGCGTAAAGTTTAATGTTTAAGAGCTGTTGAACGTGCAGCTGTCACCTTAGAAATAAACAGAGCGGTGACATGAACGCATTAACGTAGAATTTTACATAATTCGTCATTTCCTGCCAGCGTTCGTCTCTTGCCTTACTTGCAGCGACAGAGTCGCTTCTCGCTGTTTTGTCATATTCTTCATAGGCAAACGTAGATGGTTCACAATAGGTTCATGTTGCGTTATAGTGTGGTCAGAATACCGTAAAACTTCAAGTAATAGCCTCGTCCCAATTAAATGCACAGTCCCTTTTTCTAGCCCAGTGTAGCCACACATTCTCACAAATAAAGGCCTGTCTCCATTAGAGGCCCGTCTCCACTAGAGGCCCGTCTCCATTAGAGGCCCGTCCATCTTCACTGGAGGCCCGTCTCCATTAGAGGCCCATCCATCTCCACTAGAGGCCCGTCCCCATTAGAGGCCCGTCTCCATTAGAGGCCCGTCCATCTCCACTAGAGGCCCGTCTCCATTAGAGGCCCATCCATCTCCACTAGAGGCCCGTCCCCATTAGAGGCCTGTCTCCACTAGAGGCCCGTCCATCTCCACTAGAGGCCCGTCTCCATTAGAGGCCGTCCATCTCCACTGGAGGCCTGTCTCCATTAGAGGCCCGTCCATCTCCACTAGAGGCCCGTCTCCATTAGAGGCCCGTCCATCTCCATTAGAGGCCCGTCCATCTCCACTGGAGGCCTGTCTCCATTAGAGGCCCGTCCATCTCCACTAGAGGCCCGTCTACATTAGAGGCCCGTCCATCTCCACTAGAGGCCCATCTCCATTAGAGGCCCGTCCATCTCCATTAGAGGCCCGTCCATCTCCACTGGAGGCCTGTCTCCATTAGAGGCCCGTCCATCTCCACTAGAGGCCCGTCCATCTCCATTAGAGGCCCGTCTCCATTAGAGGCCCGTCCATCTCCATTAGAGGCCTGGGCTGGTTGCCAAGCAGTTTAATCTTTTTATAGAAGACATATAAAACTTGGTTGTTGCCTCCCTCAAATTATGTGTCGACTCCTTGAGTTACTCATATTCCATTAGTCTGCATGGGTCCTCAGATCAGAAGAATCAAAAGTGTTTTTCATGAAAACTAATCCAAGTTGTGAGGATGGTTTTAACACGATAAAGTGCTGTTGTGTCGGTGTGCCGGGCAACGTAACCCTCAAATGGCGTGACTCACAGCTTCTCTCTGACAGGCTGTCTGCTGTCGGAGCCACATCAAATAAATGATTCATAATTGACATGTTATTGGAAGCCTAATTTTTTAACAAGTAATATTCAAACTGGTTTAAACAAACAATTTGATTCGTTTTGTGTGAAAGACATTAAAGGCCTGTCCCAAATATAGGCCTGTTGATTTAAGCAAATAATAGCCCGGGCTATTGATTGAAGTTTTATGGTATGCACCAAACATCCTGTCTTACGAGACAATACAGAGCCAAAAGAAGAAAGCCTGAGTTACGTGAAGAAGTTGATAAGCACCGTCATGTTGCCTGTTACCTCTGACAGGGGCATCAGGGTTTGTCGTTGTAAAGTGGAGCTGCAGATTCAGCTGATAATTATCCCTCCTTCTACAGTGTCATCTCAAACACTGCTATTATTATAAAAATAACAATCGTAGCCGCTTAAAGTTTTGAGGCAGGAGGTCGCAGCAGTTTTTGTCAAAGCCGTCTCTCTCTAATAATTTCTGTACAGTCCCTAAACTGTGACCAAAGCCAGTCTGCCTTCATTTTGCACTGTACTTGAAAACCTCTGAATGGTACACACAGTGTTCAGATGGGCTGTGTGAGTTACTGTGGTTCAGCTTCAAACATTTACACACTCCTTTGTTTGTCTCCAGTCCTGAGGGAGGTGTGTGACCGAGCCTCAAGGAACAAGTCACTTTTATCTTTCCATGTCAGCAGTCACAGGGTTTTCTACCTTGTTTGTTAAATTATAAATCAGAGGCACCATCACTGATCAGTCGTAAAATCTCAGTTTGTGCGATCGCAATGGTTTCAATCTGTCACGTTATTGAATGTAAAAACGAAATGAACTCCTGAGATGCCTTTGTGTCAACAGATGAAGTGCACTTTATTTAAAAAAGTATCCACTGTGTTTCCTCAGAGGTTTATTATGGGTATTAAATAATGATTAAACACTTTTCTCAGTGAGGTCTGTTGTTGTGTTTGTCTCGTCTTGTGTAACATCTTTATGAACCTACAGAGAAGTGTCCCATTGTTCTCCCCAGGAAAAACATCAGTTAACAGCTCATTCATACTTATTGCTCTCTGGTGAGGAGCGTAAGGAAACATGTCTGAGAGGCAGCAGTGAGTCACACGGTGAGCTCCCATCATCATCATCATCATCATCATCATCAATAGCTGGGTTTCCTTCTTCTGCTGAGGGTTTGTTTGTTTCCGGACTCGGATCTCATGGGAAAAGAACCAAGAACTTTCAGTAAATTCAATGAACTCACTGCAGATGTTGAGTAACAAAAAAATGTAGGACAGAAATATGGTTTGAGTTTAGTTTGTACACAGACATTACCCTGGAAATCCAGAGTTCTCATGAGAGCACAATTTGAATTTGCTCAGCGAGTCACTCTGGCAATCAGTAATGATGCTCATTACCCATGCCGCTGGAGCCGAGCTGCACCAATCACATCGGTGTATCTGATATAGGCGGGCCAGAGGCGAGCTAAACAGATGACGACAGTGCTGTGACGATGAAGTCCAGAATCAGTCAGTAAACACTGCAAGATGGCTACGGATGAACACCTGTTTGAAACAGCTTTGGCCGCTACAATGAACGAGTTAGACTTGACTTCTTCTCTAAAAGAGGAACAGAAGACAGCGCTCGAGTCTTTCCTTTGCAAGAAGGACGTTTTTGCTGTTTTGCCGACCGGATACGGCAAGAGTCTAATCTACCAGTTAGCTCCGCTGGTAGCTAAGCGCTAAGTATTGTTCTGATTGGTCGTAGTGTTATCCAATTGCGTGCAGTGATATTTTCAAACGCATGCTTGGTGCTGCCCCTCGAGTTGGGCCATTTGCATTACTCATAGCCAGACCCTAAATCTTTCTAGATCTGGGTCTGGATTTCCAGGCTACACAGACGGCACTGTAGACTGCAATATCTCCACTAAACTTAAAGTTTCGTATAAACATTAATGTTCCCCAGAGGATGAAGCCTCATTCATCCATTCATTCATTCATTCATTCACTCATTCATTCATTTTCTGCAACCACTTATGGCTCTGCGGTTTTATGCAAAGGCATCTTTCCAGTCCGTTACTGGTGAGCTATTTCATGTTTAAGTGTCATACTTAAAGAACAATCTTAAGGTGTTTTGTGCAACCAGCCCCCGGCCTTTGTCTTTACTGGGGAAGGTGCCCATCTGCATTCATTGCCAGGACAAATGACTCTGCAGTTGTCACGGGTGTTATCGGCTCCAGCTCCGATCAACAGTGATGGAAACATCATAACATAACATAACATAAAGGTTTATTTTCACCCCTTTTCTGGCACAACCATCAGTAACTCTGTGACTCTTTGTCATCTCCGCCACGACTTCTGTCCGTCTCTGTCCAAGCAGCACTCTGACATTGGTCCAAATTTCTTTGCACCGAGTTTGAAATAAAGTCTGAATGAGTGACAGATGGTGACTGGCCTCTGTGCTGCTTCCTGCTGTTGACTAAAGGCCAATTCTCAAGATGTCTCAAGATGTCTTAACTCTGTGTCTTAACTCTATTCCAGTCTCAGTAAAACTCTATCAGAGGGACATATGAGACAACCTGTGTATGACAGAAGCTGGATTTCCAGTAGCGCAGCAGCTACGTGACCAACCTTACTCACACTTGTTGACAAAGCACTAATAAAGACACCGTGTGTGTCACTGACTTTCTCTGACATGACATACTGTACGTGCTCAGTGAACCTGACAGCCTCCGCTCTGCTGGTTTCACTCTCTTCACCAGATGTTAAACTTGGCTGCAGGGATTTGATCCCACAGCTCGGTCCAACACTGATGTCGGATGATCAGGTCTGGACCACAGTCCAGTTCATCATCATGATGGACAGGCTGAGGTCAGAGCTCAAGATCGTCCACAAAAATGTGCTGAAACAGTCAGAAATCTGATGTCTTCTCTCTGTATGTGAAGAAAAACACTTTGTCGCACCAATCTGCCCAAACATTTAGTATCAGATGTTTAAATCTAACTGTAAATGGAAGCAAAGTCTGATGAGAGGCAGAGAGGAGGAGGAGGTTGAGGAATGTTGTCCCGAGCAAAGGGGGGCTGGTTTCTCACTGAGAGCTCGTCTGATTCACAACAGCGCAGCTCGTAAAACAAAGTTTTCAAAGAATGTGGCTTGTTCTACAGCAAAGCTTTGCCTCTGCTTGTTGCTCACTCAGATTAACTGTTTACTGAGCTCCATGATATGAGATGACGACATCCGACCTCAACAGGGATCAGGGCGTTCAGTCAAACATGCAGCCATCTGTGTTTGACTTTTATTCCAGTTTCAGAACAATCCAGGAGAAGAAGAAGAGTTTCCAACAACACACACAGCAGGAAAACATCAATATGTCTTTGTGTGGTCTTTAAATGTTTCCTTTTATCTTCTCAGGGTGATTTATGATCCGTGTTTCAAGGTTTCTGGCTGTGACTGACGAGGTGACATAACAGTCATAACAGCAGAGTATCACTGAAGACAGCTCATAAATTGTGAATACTTCCGCTGTAGGAGAGAGTCGAAACAGAAAACTAATCCAAAACTCTCCACAGTGACCCAACATAACTTTTCCTGCTTGCAACAATCCTGACAAATGACTTCCATATGCTGTAAGACAGACGAGGCTGGCCGAAAGCCCGTCGTCAACTGATGCAGAAAAGCCACAAACGGGTCACAAGACGGAAGAAAGAAAGATAATCTCTGTGAGTCACTGTTAATCACTCAGTTTGAAGGCCGAGTTTCTGAGTTAATGTTTAAACAGTTGAGTCAAATCGTCTCGACTGTTTCCAGCTTCCCCTTTTTGTCTTTCCCAGGACAAACAGACGCGGTCCCTCTCCCAAGGTGTCCTCTACTGTGTCACAATCTGAGAAATCACTTGAGGTGACGACAGGTGTGTGATCACATCATCACACTGACCTCAGTCATTATGACGTCTTTTAAAAAATGATGAAACACTTCAAAGGTACAGGAACTTTAATTTGTGCACTCTTTTAACACACTACATAAAGTTGCTGCTCTCTTTTTTAAATGTGTTTTTAGAGGGTAAAGTTAAATAGAGGGCGGCACGGTGGTGTGGTGGTTAGCACTCTCGCCTCACAGCAAGAGGGTTGCCGGTACGATCCCGGGCATGGGAGCCCTTCTGTGTGGAGTTTGCATGTTCTCCCCGTGTCAGCGTGGGTTTCCTCCAGGTGCTCTGACATGTTCTCCCTGTGTCAGCGTGGGTTTCCTCCAGGTGCTCTGACATGTTCTCCCTGTGTCAGCGTGGGTTCTCTCCAGGCACTCCAGCTTCCTCCCACAGTCCAAAGACATGCAGGTTAATTGGTGACTCTAAATTGTCCGTAGGTGTGAATGTGAGTGTGAATGGTTGTCTGTCTCTATGTGTCAGCCCTGTGATAGTCTGGTGACCTGTCCAGGGTGAACCCTGCCTCTCACCCAGTGTCAGCTGGGATAGGCTCCAGTCCCCCCCGCGACCCTCAAGAGGATGAAGCGGTTAGAAGATGAATGAATGAAGTTAAATAGAGTTCTGTGTGAGCAGCAGTGGTGGAAGAAGTGCTCAGGTCTTTCACTTCAGTGAAGTAGCAACACTATGGTGTAGGAGTACTCTGATACATGTCAAAGTCTTAGTTACAGGATTCCCACACACAATTTTTACCAACAAATTTTCAGCATATTTAGTTTGAAACAGGCCTATAGAGCCCGACGTTATTACACATGCATTTCCCACAGCAGACAATGATCCTGATGAAGACCTGTGAGTCACAACGCCTCGGTGTTTTTAATCTATGTTGCCACGTAAAATAAACCCTACAATGTGCCTTGGATTTCTTTTGAAAGAGACTTGCTTTTTATATTGACTGAGAGTTTACTTTACTGGTGCAATGACTGGCTGGGCGACCAGGTGTATTTTTACACTTTAAACCACATCTCAAGCGAGAAAAGTGTCTCCTTTGGATAAAGTTGTGTGGTAACGTTAGACCACAACATCAACTCAACGTGAATAAGATTAACAATGATGTCTACATCTGTTCTAAGGTAAGTCAACATTGTGTTTGAGGCAACATATTGTCACTTTGCTGCAAAGAAATATAAAGTTATCTTTAACATCTCTAGCTAACGTTAGCTAAAGTTAGCCTAACGTTAGCTCCTAGCTGCGTTGTTCATCATGTCACCTTGTTTGCTGGGAGTTCATTAGCCTATTTTGTTCTAGTTTTGTACTTTGGTGATGGTACATCATTGTTAGCTGTTGTCCAAAGGGCTCTAGTTAAGCTAACGTTAACTTCTGGAGCTTAGCTTCATTAACTTATCTGTAATGGCAGAGATAACAAAGGTTGGCAAACGTTATGCTGAATGATTCAGTGTAAATACTGTAGCACCAAACTAACGGAGAGACACTCGTTATGATCCTTATGTCCCCAAAAATCATCAGTTGCCTCCTGTGAAATGCCGTGTACTGTGACACCTGCCATAGCGCCGGGCACTGAATGTTCATAGTTTGTCCGAGTGAGTGGAGGGGGCGTGGCTTAGCCATAGGTCAATTATGATAACTATGACAAGTTTATATGCATTTGTTGCTTCTTAAACAAACATTTGTTCTATCGACATGTCTACTAATTATTTTGCGACCTTGCCAGAACCTGAGAGTTCCCTTTACCTTAATAAATGGAGGTTGATCATAGCCCCTCAGTCTCCCGAGTCAAGGTAGAACAATGAGCTAACAGTGTCCTGCTGGTTTAATCACCAGGTATTATTAGGCTGAGTGTGAATAACAGACAACAGTTTGATCTACAGGCGGATATTAAGTTGGAGACGATGATGTGATGCTGCTGTACTGAACCACTGTAAGGTTTTAGCAGCAGCCTCCAACTCAAGCTAACGTTAGCTATCTATCAGGAGACTGTCCCCAGCATCATGTAGAGATTTACCACACTGCCGGTGAATATTCAGGATCTTATGAGCCTCAGATCACAGTGTCAAAGCCTTTTTCCTGTCTCTCTTCTTACGTGATAGCATTATATGGTTCTGTCCCCCTAAAAGGGTGCGCGGCTTTGGCGATGACACGATGCCGGTCTGGTCTGTGTATCACATGACACCAGTAGCATTTCTGTGATCATGTAGCACAGCACTAGTTTTTAAATTACACTAAACAAAAATATAAACGCAACACTTTTGTTTTTACTCCCATTTTTCATGAGCTGAACTCAAAGATCTAAAACATTTTCTATACACACAAAAGACCATTTCCCTCAAATATTGTTCACAAATCTGTCTAAAATCTGTGTTAGTGAGCACTTCTCCCAGCCTAAGGCACACCTGTGCAATAATCATGCTGTCTAATCAGCATCTTGATATGCCACACCTGTGAGGTGGGATGGATTATCTCGGCAAAGGAGAAGTACTCACTAACACAGATTTAGACAGACTTGTAAACAATATTTGTGGGAAATGGTCTTTTGCGCATATAGAAAATGTTTTAGATCTTTGAGTTCAGCTCATGAAAAATGGGAGCAAAAACAAAAGTGTTGCGTTTATATTTTTGTTCAGTGTAGTAATACTAGGAATGTGTTTCTCGTCATGTTAGACCAATGTGGAATTTTTAGAAACACATTTCAAACAATAACCAAACCATCTCCAGGCCTGGAAAACAGTTTCTCCAATGTCATGACTTATCCAAGTGCTTCATATCTGTGGGAACTCTGTGGCCTCAGTGTTAGTCAGCGCATTTTAGAATTTGTGTATAAAACTGTGGTTGAGAGTGTTTTAACTTTTCACCTCTCTGCCTGGTGCGGTCATCTGAACTGTGCATGCAAGAATATCCTTTCTGAGATCGTGACAATGGCAAGAAAAGTAGTTGGCGAGCCACAAATCTCTTGACCCAACTCTTTACAGAAAGGACGAGGAGGAAAAGGAGGATCTGGGCAGATCGCTCCCATCCTCTGTTTAACCACTTTGACCTCTTGAGCTCAGACTTCATGCCGAGTGCCATCAAAATCCTTCACTCAACAAAATGACTGATGAGTTTTAAACCACAAACAGACAAATTTGCAGGTGATTCTTGTGAGTTCACTCGAGGCCTCAACATCGTAGTGTTTAACACTGGACGTCGCCTGAATACTACGTGTGAAGTTAAACGTGGATGTTGTGGGAAGTTACAAGAACTAGGAACAGTTATTGATAAGGGTTTAGAAGTATCGAGGAGTTTGATTACTAAAAGACACTATAAGAATACGAGACTCTTATACTGGAGAACAGACTCTTGCTGACTTACTTTGCCGCAGCACTGCTTTGCAGTAAAGGCTAATATTAGCATGCTAACATTTGGCAGGTGTAACGTTCAGCTTCTTCACCATCTTAGTTTAGCATGTTAGCATTCTAACATTTTTTAATTAGCACTAACACAAAGAGAACCTTTTCGGTGAATCGATCCATAAACCTAGAACAGGACTAAATAAAAATGTGACTCCATAATGGATGAAGCGTGATGAAGGTATGAACTCATTTATGACCAGCTGGGCTCAGGTGACAAACAGTGAAGTGACAGCAGAGTCATGCCAAAGTCATTTTATTTTATTACCAGGCAAACATTTGATCTTTATACAATGACATTTCTAGAAATTAAACATTCAGAGACAAATTTAAAACATGAGATGGAAACAAAATACTTACATGGAAAGAAACGAAGACACAAATCAAGTTACTTAAATACAAAAAAAAAGAAAATCTTTTTCCATTGCACTTCAACTTCATAAATACAACTCAGAAGGTTCACTCCTCTCCGGCCAAAGCTCCCTGCTCACTGCAGTACATTCAACTATTTCAAATCCTGTTTCCAATCGTTCACATTGATTTCACTATGGATCGATGGTCCAAGACGCCGACTGTGCTACGATGTTCTACAGAAACCAGATGGTGTCACACCTCCATGAATAAAGCCACGTTCATGTCATAGACAGACGACAGAACTCAGAAAGAGTCCCGTGTTTGTGACGAGAGCTGAAAGGATCGGTTGATTAATCAATTAGTTGATTCCTCAGCGACAGTTTTGTTAACTGATCGATTGTTTCAGGGTTTTTAAGCAAAAAATATTTATTATTTTCAGTTTCCAGCTTCTCAAACATGATGATTTGCTGCTTTTCTTTGTTTTATATAAATGTAAGTTGAATATCTTTGTGTTTTGGTCTGATGGTTGGATAAATGTTATCTGAATATATCACCTTGGACATTTATTTATTTTATTCTATTGGTGAGTTACAATCCCACTTACTACTATATCAGATCACTGAAGACAGCTGAATGACTAATTAAATAATGTGCTAATTATTTCCTTTATTAATGAATTTATTATTTTTTCAGTCAAATGTGCTCGTTACAATTTGTCAGAGCCAAGAAGACGTATAAAAACTGCTTGTTTTGTCAGAGCGGTGTTTTTACGCCACGTTCACACCACAGACTGTAAAAATAATGGACAAAGCCTCCGTGACGTCACACATTAGTTTGTGGACCGCTGATCTGAAGCCTCTAGTTCGTCATTGTGGCCGTCACCATCTTGTTTGTCAAGGACCCAGAAGTGACCAAAACTGGGCAACAGGCTGGTGCTGAGGAGGAGCGAGGCATGGATCTGACGGTGAGGCCGAGGGCAACGTAAGCAGACAGCCTGTCGTTAACTTAAAGCTTTAATAAAATGTTAACAGGTGAGTTATATATATAAAAAAAACCTCCGTACAGTCGTCATGAGTGTTGAAAGTAGCTACAGAGACCAAAACTGTTTCTGTACCGGGTTGTAAACATGTTTATCTCTGCTGTAACACGGGGACTGAGCCTCTAGTGGCCTTTAGAGGAACTGCAGTTTTTGGCACTTCTGGCTTCATGGTTGGAGGTTGTCGTCTGATTCACAGGAGGCGGACGCAGGCCGATATGTTAAGTGGTCGTGCAGCCGCCTGTCAGCAGAAGCGCATTCTCTGCAGTGCGTTTGTTTGTGTGTGAGTGTATGAAGAACTGACAAATATATGGAATTAGTAAGCATGGGGTGCATGTTCTATAATTTCAATCTCATCATATATAATATTTCCTTTCCACAGTTAATAACAGATAATCACTGTGTTTTCTCGTCAGTCACTCGCAGCTTGCAGGAAAGATAGGCTTTGCTGTGCTTCCCGATCCTGTGTGAACGTGGCATCACAGTTTACTGTCACATGAGAGAAAGCAGCAAATCCTGTTCATGTTTGATTTTCATTCTTTTGATCACAAAGTGACTGATTAAGTTTGTTTCTGTCGAACTCTTTTTATTTGCTTTTTTAAATTTGCACAAACAAACCTGAGTCGAAACATTGAAAATCCTTTTTTTTTTTGTTTTTTTTTTTTTTTGCTTTGCTGGGGGGAAAACTGGTGTTTCAATAAAGCAAAATGTGACAAAGAGTAATGGAGGAAGACTCAACAAATGAATCATGACATACATGAGGCGTGTGACTTAAACTGAAGAGCTGAAAGCATCAGATACATGTGGAGCGATGAGGAGGCTGTGACCTTCCTCACATTAACACAGGAAGGTACATGCTCTTCCTCTGTGGTTGTTTAATAGCACCCACCTGGAGAATTAGCTCCACCAGCTGTTCAACTCTTAATAATTTGTATTTTCTTGAGCTGATTTTCTGCAGTGTGTTTCAAATCTGCATTAAACTTGGATGAAATCGTTCCAGCTCTGTGTGACATGAACGCAGCATGAACCATCCAGTGAAACAATATGTGCACATAAATGAGACAATAAAACCCTTTGTATCTTGCAGACAATTAAAAAGATGGATGTACATTATAGACAAGGTATAAACATGATGGCCAGCCACGTCTGTCTCATTATCATGACAAAACACTCCTGCCTATGTTACATAACACTTTATTTAAAAAACAAAAACATGTACAGAGACTCTGTTACCCCCGACTGTGAATAGTAAAATATATCAAACTGATTATGAGTGACGTTAAAAGTTAAACTGTGTTTGTAAATCTGTGAATCCTGCGACAGTGTCTGGCAGCCTGGACACGTCCCACCTCTTTACAGAGGGGACACATGGGAGTATCAAAGTGCTGTTTGCTTGATTGTAATTTCCTCTTTGACCCCCCCCCCCCCCCACCCACTTCCTGTGTTTCCCTTGTATGTCACACGGCTGAACTCGTTCCCATGTTTGTGTCCAACGCTCTTTCATATGATAAATCCACCTCAGATATGGTGCTACAGTTTGCTCAATTCTGCTATTGACAGTAAAAATGAATTATGATGTTTATTGTGCTGCAAAAGGAAAAAGAAAAGTAGAGTTACACAGCTTCATCGTTTTCTCATATAAAAACAAGAATATTCATCAAACTTTCCACCATGTGAGACGACGGGAGTTGACGGACACCACTGAGCATGTGTGAACTCCGTCTTCGAGGACATTTTTTTTAAAGAGAATATCCCGAGTCCATGTACAACTGTACAAAGTTTCTCTGACGCCACTCTGCTCGTGTTAGCAGCTCACAGTCTTTAGTGTTACTCGGAGCACAGGCAGGGATGGAAAGACACAACAAAACCCTTACGCATTTCTCTTTTTTAATTTTGTGGTTAAAGTTTCGTATTTCGTCCAGCTCCAGTCTTGGTCCTTGAAAGAGGAAAACCACCATGATGTTAAGAGTTGATGATAAACCAGAATGAAACAAAAATATCTTTAAATATTTGACTGTAAACCAAAAACATTTATCGTCTATCAAACTGAAGTAACCTCCTAGAATGAACTGCAGCGTCTGTGTGAAAACACATTTTATATTCCTGAAGGCTACTTCTTAGTAAAAAAACAAATTGTTGTACACAAGATGCAGATTTCTTTTTAGTACAGAAGCTGAAAATGGCCTCCAGTTATTATTCTTTATGCTGCTATTTTGAGATCAGGAGTGAAATACTTTCATCATCATCAAGAAAACAAGCTTCATTTTTAAGATGACAACATAATTAACTCATTATAATGAGCAAACAAAGGTTGTTTCCTCTCATTACTTGTGTTTATCAGAGGTCAGGAGCCTGCACAGACGCCATTTTGACAACTCTAACTGCTTTAAGCTGAAAATATCATATCAAGGAGATGACAGTGATCTCTGAGGCTGAAATCAGGTGATCAAATGAACCAGAGACTCATTATCGAGGTCTCTGTAATTATCCTGTGATCTTGAGACATAAGTTAATGTTAGTTAACAAATTAACTCGGTATCCCGAGAAATCTGCCTTTTGTTTTCTCGAGAATCAACGCAAACTAACGTGTTATGACCAGGAACAAGTTTTCTTATCTCAAGATAACGAGACAATTAACTCTCAACATAACAGCATTAAAAAAAAAAAGGCAAGCACGGCTGTTTTTGGCTTCTATATTATAGACTACAGATATATGCAGTATTTTTCAGATTTTTTTTCCCACCAAGCACTCTCATCTTTGAGGAAGTTATGTGGTGCACATTTCTTCACCAGTCTTTGACAGCTGAAACTGAACTTTTCTGCTTCCTAGCTTGTGATCTTAACTGTATAATTAATGCTGATTTTGATCATCTCTGATTTTAGTCGTTATTTTTAGTCTTTTAAAAATGTGCAGATATTTCGAAAACATACTGTCAAATGATCAAAATCATACTTTGCAATGATTTGACTGTTAAACACCACCAACTCACTGATATTACCAAAGATGGGATGTGACTGAACGTAGCATTACAAAAACTCTGTTTCTGCGGTCAGTTAATTCAGTCATGGTGTCACATGACTCAAAGATGAGTTATAAAATTAAAACTCTGGGACGAGACAGTTGTGTTATGCATTTCTGTCCATTTAGCTAAAAGACCTGTCTGTGTTTTACTATGTTTGATGCAAATGTATTTTACCTTTAGAAATTATTTTACTGGAGTGACGCTGACACAGATTTCTGAGAAACTGTTTGATGTCTTTCTTTGCCCTCATATCCAAAGTGAGAGCAATAATAACAACGTCGCATTAGAAATGTCCAGGACAAGTAAAAACAAGTAAACTCACCACGATGCTTTTGGCCTGTTCATCAGCAGCCTCCTGCATCAGGCTGGTCAGCTGACTGAGGTACTTCTGGTTCTCCTGCAGCAGACGTGGTGCAGCGTCACTTAAGGAAACACACACACACACACACACAGAGTACAGAGGCCTGTTAGCTACGAGTTCATCACACGGCGTCTCCATCACATGTACAGCGTGTTTTCTATTGTACCGGCTACAAAGGAACGCCACAGGGGAGAAAACGCACTGACCTACTAAACACTGAATAACAGCATGAACACATTATACAACATACAGACGACATCAAACAAGTGACAAGTTCTGTTTTGTTTGCTTTGTAAAAAAATTCAAAAGGTAATGATAATAATAATAATAATATACAATATTCAACTCTTCTTGTGTTTTATGAACAAAAAATAAAACACAGACTTTGAATGGACGTGATTAAGGTTTTCTTTTCACACTGATCAACACACATCTCAGACTGACATCCTGACACAAACGTATCCACAGACTCAGTGGTTGTTAGTTCTGCCTAAAGGTGCTTCCACTATATTTGACTTAATATTTGTACATTGAATTATTTTGTTTTCTCCTTTTACACTGAGATCAGATCATTTTGTGTTTATTTCACACAGTTGAACATGAAAGAGGTCAAAATGGGGTTAAAACTTTCCACACAGGCGTTGTCAGAGTGACCATGAGTCACACGATTGCTCTGAATGAATCAACCAATGGATCAGTCACCTGTCATTTGGCCCAGGCAGGGAGGTCAGGGGATGTGGGGAGCTGACAGGCTGCGCTGATTGCGACCACTGAGAAACCTGCAGCAGGTTGGACGACTCGGGACTGGCTGCTATCGAGTTTCGTGACGAGTTCTGAGCCTGGAGGAGACAGAGGGAGATCATACTGAGATATGCAGGAATAATAAACAAGGCATCTTACTCCTACAAGAAGGAATGCAGGCAGCTGATCCTCCCGCTGTCTGTGTTTGTGGTCAGTTAGAGAAGCCAAGTCTGAGGAGGAGGAGGTAGCAGAACAGAAAGTACCACAGCTGACTTACAAACTGCAGAGACAGACACAAGATGGACAGTGTGGAGCTTAGATAAAGATAAATAGCTGACTGACAGAAAATTCTTCAGCAACTATTCTGATAACTGGATTCAAGCAATAACTGCAATTATCAACAACTTTGAGCTCCACTCAGCACATTCCTGTTTTACTTTGTCTGCTGTGATAACAAACTGAATCTTGTGGGGTTTGGACATTTCACCCCTCCATTTTAGAAAGAAAAATCTGTCCACACAACCTTTGTTTTACAAAATATGTCCGTCCACACTAGAACACAGACGACTCCAAACGCTCACCAGTGTTAGCCGTCTATAACAGTCTCCCCTCGTCACAAAGGAGGTGACGTTTACAGGCTAATGTTACCTTTTTAAAACGCCTACTGGAGATCTCATCACCACTGATTCTCCTTCGATATCAGGACAAAGGAGCTCACTCAAAGATACACGTGATGCTCTGGGCATGTACAAGTTTTCCTTCCAATCCTCATCTACAATAATTCAGCTCCACCATCTGCTGGTTCAACCAGGCCTGATCCATAGTCATCATTGCTGGCGAACTTCAAACTGCGGACGCTGAGTTGGACCCAACGACACTGGGCTCAGCAGACGTCTCTGTTTGTCCGTGAAGTGTTGCAGCAATACTAGGTTTAAATGTAAAGCAGTCATTTGGGGGCCTACTGTGCAACACAACACTAGACATTATTCATCCAGCTCAATTCTTATTCTTCTTCCATAAAACTTAGTTCTCTAATCATCTCGCAGTGTTGCCAACACACTGGGAAAAAACATAAAAACATGCAGAAGGATCAGGAGTAGTGCACTGTGACTTCTCTCAGACACTCATCAAACCGTTTTTACAAAAATTGCAAAAAAACTGCAATAATTTTAGTAAAAGTGATGAGAGATTGTTGAGAATTTGATGTGAACAGAGCTGTAGTCACTCCTCTTTAGGGCTAAACCAAACCGCCATACTTTGACACAGAAAAATGATTTGAACTTTAAACGGTTCACGAGACTTTATTGAGCATAATGGGCATTTTGATAACTTGTACGGTTTTCACAAAATCTGCAGTAGCAGACTACGGCTGCAACTTTACTCTGCAATGTCCTAAAACGGTTTCATCTCGTCACATATCACTGGTTTGAACTAGGCTTTAGAGGGCGTCCTCAAAAATCTCTGTTTTAGTTTCTGTGTGGATGAGAGGAGAAAATGTAGAGGAAAATATCTGTTTTAAAAAGATGTGTACACATGTAGACAAGGCCTTCAACTGTTGGTCAGAAGAACAAAGAAACTGGGAAAGACGTTTTATTGTTTTATGGCAATTTGTAGACCAAAGATTAATCAGTTGATTAAGAGAATAATCCACATAACAGCCCGTAATGAAACTAATCATTCATCACAGCCTGCAGACTGTGCAACATAGTTTTATTCAATTACACTGGATTACTCAGAGTATTAGCACCCTCAGTAAAGAGCAAACAGACCCTGAAAAATGTGATATCTGACCGTTGACACACACAGACTGACGCTCTCTGCACTCTTTATCTTGTCAGGTTTTTTACTGTAGTTTCTTTCCTAGTACGGAGTGTGATGCAGAGTCACTTACACAGGCGATCTTCAGTAAATGCCAGAACTCTCTTTGTCTCTTGATCTGCATCTGCATCACGGTGTTGTCTGCGTCCTTGATGCTCTCCAGGGTTTTCTCAATACGTGGAAACAAGTCAATGATCTTCTGTTTGCTGATCAGGATCTTACTGTCAGGACGAGAGGAGACGGGGCAGACGTTAACGCACAGTGTTCGTATTGTTGGTCTACCATGTGTGTGTGCTTTCATACTGGAGAACACATTATCAATAACAGATACTAATAAGACAAAAAGAGAAAGAGTGTTGGACTCTTACCTGAGGTGTGTGTACAGGTCTTTGAGGACCTTGTCTTGGTTCTGGACAGTCTGAATGATGGCCTTCACCATCTCAGAGCTGTCACTGCTCACATCTGGCTCAGGTACTGACAGATAAACAGCACATAAACAAATAAACCCACATTGAGTTTAAAAAAAAACATACTCATATCATTTTCATTATTTACGGAAAATAAGCCAATAATTTAATCAGAATCAGATGTTTCTTACTTTTGCATTTCATCTTCATTTGCTTGTAGAGCTCAATCGCTTTTTCTTCTCTGCAATAAAATGATTTAAATATTTACAAGACTGAACTCTGAGGCTGTGCCAGAGGCCCAAACAATATATATAACTGTAACACTCTAAAGCAAATACAAGCTAACAGCAGTTCATTTGTGGTCTTTCAAACAGCAGATTACTGTACGAGGCAGCGTGTTCAAAGTGCTGCCAGACATTCATCCTGTCCTGCCTGCTCGCCCCACCGCACCAAGTGACACCAGCCACTTCTTCTAAAGCAGCAGGAGCATTTTCCTTTCAGCGGATTCTGAGAACTTACTAAAGAAATCATTATAAGACAGCAGAGTGACGTGTGTAAACTGCCCATGAAGGCCTGCAGGACGTGCATCAACACAATTAAAGACTTTTACTCCCATGAAAGCTGAATGGAGCTGTTTAGGAAACGTCTATTAGAGTTTATAGTTTCTCTGTTGCTTCCTGCAAAGTGTAAAGTCTTATTGACACACGTGTGGGGTCAAAAACCTGTGACACATGTGGTCTGAAGCCAGATGTGTGGTTGGTGCACCAGGCCAGCTGCTCTATCTCTGAGCCACAGCCACCCTGAGGATAGGGGACATGGGGGCGGGAAAAAAAGTCGTTTCACTTAAGTTTCTTTTTACGATTTTTTAATTGTTTTCATGCCAGAATCAATATAATGTAATCGCTGAGGTGGAAATAGGTTGCTGCATTCACTGTGGTAGTCTATGAATACGTGGTGTCCCAGTGAAAAATCTCACAGCTGTTAATTTTTGTGTCATTTTTGGTCTCATAAACAGAGAGCGAGAAAAAGACAGCAAGGTGAGGGACTGAACGAATCACTGGCTGCACACAGCTCTACGATGAACGACAAGATTGTACCCGTTTTAAATATTAAAAAACTGATGTTGTTGTTGTTAATGTACATTATAATAAGTTAGTATTTTTTTATTTAGTAAAGCACCTCTCACAAAGCAAGGTCACCATGTGCTTCACTGGAGTAAAATTGTTTTAAATTTTTGTTTTAACAAGTCCTGTTTTCCTTTGTCTGGTAGAAAGAAGATTGTGGAAGCAACTTTCTGTCAGTCTGTCATATCTGACCTCACTTACTGGCTGTAACACATGTTCGGAGGCCTGGTCAGTACAGAACAGCAGGTTCCTTGAACTAACACTGATTTCAGAAAGATTGATTTTAAACACCATTTGCAGCTTTCCTAACTCAAAACATATACAGAACATAATATTCTGTATTTTCACAAATGTTCTCCTTTAACCATCACAAGTTATTTACAACGATAGTTAACTTTACAAACAAGAAACGTAATAATGCAGCTGGGTCACATGATCATGATAACGCCTGAGAACAGCCTATTCAACAGAGCAAGAGGTTGTGCCTCTGTTTAACTAACCACACTCAGACGGCTGGTGACAGCGGGATGAATATGTAACACACCTCCAGATGGTAAGTGACACAATGACTGTGTAAATGTCTGCATACAGAGGCAGAACTACCAAGTGTAGGAGGCAGTGTGAGGGAAAGAGGGATAGCTGCAATGACTTTGTGAAGACGGAGGAAGGGAGCAGGGACTAGGAAATAAATGAGAGCGAGCTTAGGTGTGTGTGTGTGTGTGTGTGTGTGTGTGTGTGTGTGTGAGTGAAGGAGCTGTGACTGTTTTTAACTTGATTTAACTGACACATGATTTTATTCTATTACACACAGTGCTTTAGTGTTCTTTTTAAATTGGTTGTTTTATGTCATTATTTATGCACTCACGTCTCTCATGAAAATGAGATCTCAGTCTCAACAGGAGTATTAAATAAAGGTTTATATAAATAAGAAAATAAAATTATTGACCACTTCTCTATGCAGTATATGATGGTGCTGAAACAAATGTCAGAAAGACTGACTGACTGGAAATATGTCTCATGATATACAGTCTCTAGAAGTGTGTGATTCAACTTTGTCCTACGTTTTGACCTGACTGACATCATCATCCTCTGGGCAGACCAAACCATCTGCGCACATTATCATGTACAGCATGTACACACACCAACACAAGAAGAACCTTCGGGCTCAGAAAGCATCATATCATCACTTCTGTCTTTCAACCCAGCGCACCATGAGAGAAACACTACGGTTATCGTCAGAGCACATGAACACTCACAGCTGCTCCATCTTGTCTCCTTGGCGTCGAGCGTACGGGCTCCTCTGAAGTTCAACTATCTCTGAGTGCAGAGCCATGATCTCATCATCCAGATGGCTCACCTCTGCCACCTGCAGGACAAACCATGAATCACACCACCATCAGGGTTGGTACTGAGAAACACGCCGGGCCTTTTAAATGCTTTTAACTTCAATATTTTGTTTTGTAAAATTTCGTCACCTGTGCAAACGCAGCAGCTCTCTCCTCGTTCTCCTGCCAGGCTTTCAGCATCTTTTCTGAGGCTTTAAACGAACATCAAAATAAACTTAGTGCTATTGAAATATTTTCCATTTGAGGGTCAAGTATCAGATCCAATCAAACACTCACATATGCCGATGTGCATCTGATCGCTGTATTTCTCCAAGTCGTACTGGATGCTGCTTTTGAAGAAGTCCAGCTTGGCCTTCAGCTGCTGAGAGAAGCCAAACATGCTGTTCTTACACCTGGTCAGGTTGGTGTTGTAGCGCAGGAGACTCAGCCTGGACGAGGAGGAAGAAAACAGTTAAGGGTTAGAAAGGTTTGAAGGACGAAAAAGAACCACTGGAGCAGAAGCATGGGTCAAATCAAATGGTGTGGCTGGCTGCAAAACTACCAGGTGTGAAGCACCTGAAGCAGCTGGTGAGCTCTTCTCCCCCTCCCCAAGCTAACAGAACGAGTCAGCAGTGACCAGGACGCCGTTAATGCGACAGTCATGGCTTGGTTTGGCTTGGGCCGTCAGTACAGCACAGCAGGGATTCACATTTCCATTACAGCAGGGCTACAGGCTTGACAGTTTGTCTTTAACTAATGATGGCTTGTCTTAAGTGATGCTATTTTAAAGCAGCGGGCTGAAGTTCCCCACAGCAGGGCAGGTAACACAAGTTTACCTGCTGGAGGTGAGCTGTTTGCAGAGGTGCAGTAAGAGCCTGTTGTCTGCAGCTCTTCATCAACTTCTCACTGTGGTTGTATTATAAGACTTGTCTTTATTGAAGAGAAGCCGCTGACAAAGTTCTGCTAATTCAGTTATAACACAATTCATTTCCTGTTGATTCTTCACAATAAAAGTCCCCCGCTGTTTTGTCATACGGCCGATAGTGAACATGAAACAGTAAAATAAAGCAGATATGTAAAGTAAGAACAGGACGCAGGAGAGAAACTAAACTCCAAACCAAAAGAGATTCAGTTAGAAGCTACAGACTTTTAAAGACACCTGTCTCTCTGGTCTGCTGCAGACACAGGTGAGCAGAGTCTGCAACACTCACACAGCTTGTTTGAAGGGGAAGAAGTGAGGCTGTCGGGGATTGGCTGTAGTCGGCAAGACATCACCGCTACTCATTTGAGTGCGTGCGGCCGGGTTTTTGGACCTACTCTGGAGAAGGGCCATCTCTGGCTAAGCTCGGCGCCTCTTTACTCAGCGCGGCCAAAAGTGAGAGTTGAAAAGGCCCAAGTGTGAGGAGGAACAGAGAGCTCAGTGCTTCAGAGAGTTCCCACATGTTTTCATGGACAAAATTTCAAAACTTTCCCATGACTTTTCAAGGATATGGTTTTTTACAGCGCTGTGTTTTTTTCAAACAAATCAGATTCAAACACAAGTCCGGCTTGTGACATACATGACGAGGCAGAGAGGGGACGCAGGGGGAAAATTAAGAAAGGTACGTGACAGTAAACAAGCTTCACACAGACACATGTTAGAGCCACGCAGACGTCGATGGTTTCAAATATAAATTTGCTGTTATCAACAGTGCTTGGAAGACGGGACGCTACCGTAAAAATAAAACACAACATACTCCATGACTTTCCAAAACCATCAATGATTTTTTTTAGGTTTTCCATGACCGTGGGAAACCTAACCTTACATGATTAGATGAGCGTGATGTAAAATAAAAACGGGCCTACAGTCATTAACACACAACTGACATGTAGATTATTAACAAACATTCAACAGCAACCAAAAAAGTAAGCAACATTAAAACAGAGATTTAAGTTGGGAGAAACACAAACTGCTGACTTCCTGATTCTTTCGTCAGCTGAATGCACCTCATGTTTTGTGGTAATACAGTAACAGCTGACAGAAATCTTTCCTGTGACTCACATAGCAGCTCTCTGTCCTTGGAAAAGTCTGCTGTAGTCGTCCTTCAGCCCACAGATGTAGCTCACTGCTTCACCCCAAACCTTCTTTAGCACCACCAGGGGCAGCTGTGTCTTGGCTTCTTGCACTGCAGAGTTAAAAGAAGACCCATGAGAGATGAACTCTGTGGTGTTAAGACAGAGTAAGGACACACAACACTGCCACTCAGTGGCTTCATGCATCACACAGGATGGTGTTCGTACAATAACTTTACACCCGACAAGTTAACAGAGAGAGACAGGAAGAACGAGTGTTAAATATATCAAACTGATGCATCAAGGTGCATCGAACAGTCACATCACCAGCAGGCATATGTTTAAACAGACTCACCAATAGTGTTGACTTTATCAGGCAGCTGTCTGGCACTGAGGGGACCAAGGTACTTGGTGATGCTCTTGTCAAACAGGTAGACGATGTAGCTGTCCCACCCTCTCTGCACAGGGGAGAAGAAAGAATATCACCACTGACACGGCCTGCAAATACACTCTCTGGCCACTTTATTAGGTACACCTGTTCAACTGCAAACATTAATGCAAATATCTAATCAGCCAATCAGTTGTCAGCAGCTCATTAACATTTAGTCATGTAGACATGGTGAAGACGAGCTGCTGAAGTTCAAACGGAGCATCAGAATGATGAAGAAAGGTGATTGAAGTGACTCTGAACGTGGCATCCAAGTGAAAAATAACCTGACTGAAATGTTCTTCCTATGTGCAGCGTGACCTGCAGGCTGTAGACTGGCTATGCCTCACTGAATGCTGCTCACACAGACTTTGATAATCAATCAACGCTGCTACCTGTTTTTTTTTTTTTTTTTAGCTTTGACCTAAGAAACTAGTTTGGTTCCTTTATGTCCTATGTACCATGTTATGGGACGACAATAAAACCTCTGGACCTTGAAGTGTTCAATATAAAACAATCTCTTGAGGGGTTTAGAAGTGAATTACAGCAGTCAGTGATTTCAGTTGTTTTTTCTCGCAGTAAAAAGCTGCATGAGTGTCAGCTTACCACTCCATCTAGGACACACTGTGCAGCGGGCTTCCTGGGATCCAGTGACACTCCCGTCTCCTGCAGCAGCTCCTGGTTCACTACTTCAATCTTGGTCTCGGCCTCGATGCGCTTCTGCAGACTGTGGAGGCTTTCCTCCGGCGTCAGCTGGAAGGAGTGGACCTGAGCTGTGGTCATGTTCAGGATGTGGACGACCTGGAGAGACAAGAGGAGGAAAACTGTTCAGTACAGAAAGTGCTCGTCATCGTTTACTGAAATGTCACTGACGTTTAAAAGGGATCAAACTGATGTAGCAGAAGCAGAGATGTTGTCTTTTTATTCTTCTTTTTGTGAGTGCACAAACATGTTACGTGTCATTATTTGTTCATAACACCAAAAATTAAAAAACTGGCAGGCAGTGAAAGCTGGCATTTAAATGTTCAGATTCCTAATCTTGTTTACTCATTCTCTGAATTCAAACCAAACCCCGCCCTGCTGATGACACCACAGTCATCAACATTTTGGAAATGAAGGCTATCAGTTAATAGAGAAATATGTAAATGCTGGTTGACCCAGATACGACTGGCTCAAAGCACTGACGAAGGCTGAATGTTGAGATAAAACTCTGGCACTAACTCACCTTCATACTCAGTATCTGCTCCAGCACTTCAAAGCACATGGGCCTCTTAGTGTCGGCGTTGACTTTCCCTCCTCTCTGGACAGGATCCCACTTTAACATCAGCTGCAGCAGAGCCTCCATCGGCTCCAACAGTGTCCTAAATAACAGCAATTAAAATGTGTGTTCAAGGAGAGAAACTGGCACCAAACACTGTGAACACACAGCCTGTCGCTCTGCTCTGTTTTCACTTTCATTTGAGTGACTAATGGACAACAATGAACTCTCACTCTCACTGCAGGATGAACAGTGTTTGAAACAGGATATTTTTAGCAGTCACAGGACACTGACCTGCTGAGATTGTTGGGGTATGGGAGGTGTGTGGAGAACCTGACTTCTCCGTTCAGTTCCTCTACAGCCATGATGTCTTTTGGACCTTTATTCCTCACTTTGCTGGCCCTGTGGATCACAAGACACAAGATAGAGATGATGGAGAGTTTTACATCTTAACATGATTCCTGTTTATTTTCTATGTGAAGCACAAAAGCAGAGCAGTAGTTTGATGGAAAATAAAAGTTTCAGATTTCAAAAACTTCAAAATCTAAGTGTTGGCGTCAGTTATTCCAGCCACCATTGACACTGAACACTTGTAGAAATTTGTGATGTTATAAATGAGGGCTTTTAGTAAAACACTTCATTTTCCATGCAGCAATGATCCCTGTCAAACACACCAGGTGTAGGCGTGGCTGTCTTCTGTTTTGTTTGGAGGTAAGCTAGATTTTGTTTTTTTTTATGATACTTTCTGTGATTTGGCTCAACCTGCTGGCCTGCTTTATTTTCAGGCTTACCTCAGTTTTCTTAATTGTGTTGCATAGCTTGGGTTTATTACTTCATGTCTTATCTATCTAAACACTCTTATTTCAGGTTTTCCCTGAGACCAAGGAGGCAAAGGCCTGTGGCGGGGGGCATCTTGACAGCTGTACTTTTAGATACGCTCCTCTATTAAATATGAAAGGAGGCCCCCACATGCTTGAGCTTTACACTGCTGACTTGTATCATCAGAACAGACATGTCCTGTGATTTTCAGCCTTCTATGATCATATTAACCCTTTACAGCAGGCACATCCTGACAGCTGAGAATATTACTGTCAGGTATTGTCCCCCCTCACAGGACATGTCTGTTCTGATGACACAAGTCAGCGGTCCTGAAATGTGTGTTTCTTTTCTATAATACACATTCTACATCTCAGAAGCGACGTCTTTCCACACACGGGCTTCCTTTGCCTTTCAAACGGGGCAGAGCTCCGTGGGAAACACTAGGCGAGACACAGCCCGAGGGGGAACCGGGATCTGACACAACACCGGAGGGAGAAGCAGGTCCGTGGAGCTGTGCGTAAAAGATGCTACATCTGAAGGCTCCCATGTACACACACACGCTTTAACCAAGACGGCCTGCCATTATCTTTGATAGGCAGGGAAAACGGTGTATTTGAATTTATGGAAGAAGTGTTTTAGCAGCGGGAGGTGTCTTTTTGTAATTGTTTTTAATGACAATGAAGCTTTTTGCTTGCGGTTTTTGCATCGCGTCACGCCTCGCATTTCTGCTCTCTGGATGCATGGCGTGTTTTGCTGGAGTGCTCTGAACTCCTGGACTCAGAGCAGAAAAATGTCAGGTTTTCTTCAATAAACCCTGAGTTTCTCTCTGTCTCCTCCCTCTTACACGCTGTTTCATTTCCTCATTCAAAGTCAAAGCTTGTATCAAAGCGCATTCATTAGCGGAGATTTACCGTCTGTCACAGTCTAAATCCTGCTGGATATTAGTTTGTTACTCAGGACTGTCTGAAGTTACTGAATTTATGCACATCAGTCATTTCTTTGGACATCAGCTTTTGTCTTTACATTCAAATATTACACAGCGAGAATTCACCCTCAGCTCAGAATCAAACCTCTGTCCTTTTTATATTTATTATTTTTATAACACTGTGCACAAGGATCAGACTGTCAGTCTGTCAGAGCAGCTCCCACATGTTTATTGCACATAATGTGTAGGTCTAATTATTTAAATGTTAAAATGGGTATGAAGCTTTAGACACGTAGTATCAGTGACTAATGATCTCTGTCACTGATGTCACTGGTCGCACTGATGGAACATAACTCCTATAGCCTAATATTGGGGATTATATGTTCATATTTCTGAGTGAGCAATGGTGCAGCATTTCACTGTCTTTACATTTACTACATTTGTAGCTGAAATAAAGTCACTGAATGCTGTTGAGTCAAGATACAAATAGATGTGCAACATTTTCAAATCTACTGTATTTTAACCTCAACGTCTTTTCAGGTGCAAATCACCAAACATATTATTACTGGGTCAGACTGTGAGTTTACAGTCATGTCTTTATGTCTTTGATCTATAGCCTAGCCTATATGTTTGAAATCTTCTGCCTCCTGTGTTTTTCCCCATCAGATTAAACCTGAACAAATATATTATGATATATTATTAATATAATGTAATGTATCTACAGCCTGATACACAGTCAGATTCCACCACTTTATCTTCATTAAGGAAATGTAAGTCTGATAAATGATGAATAAACTTTTTTATTAACTTTATGGTTAACTTATTGACACTTTCCTCGCTCTGACTCAGGCTCTTCTTTTAAAGATAAACGTGCACCGTCTGCTACACATGCATTAATATCTCTACATCCACTGGATTAAAATGGAGGCGCTGTCTTTTATTGACCTGTTGCCATGGTGAATCGTGGAGTCGGAGCTCCATTGATGATGGCTTTTTATTGTCGGCTTAACTCAGAGTGAACATACTCAGAGTTGACTGAACTAACTCAGATCAGCTGTTCTGCAACCGCTAACTCAGAGTTTCCCATCTCAGGGTAAATCAGCTCAGAGTTCAGGGTTAGACTCAGAGTTTGTTGAACCTCCTACCTGGAATACCCCTCAGAACTACAGCAGGTACCCTCTGCCTGAATGTTTAAGGAACTAGATAATTATTGGTGGGAAAAAACCGGAGCTTTATTACATAGTGTGAGGACGTGATGGGGTGACTGCAACAATGAAAAGGCGCAGCAAGATTATTTTTTTTTACTAGAGGCATTCAAGTTTAAAAAAAAAAAAAAGGGGCAGTGCTGTGCGCCTCACATTTTGCAACCTGCAAAACACTTTTTGTGTGATCGGGCCTTGATGCCTTTCACTGCTGTATAATGGATCCACCTATCATGAGTTCTGGAGGATAATCATCATGCTCTAAGCTTTGTAACTACAGCTCCCATAATTCAAAGGGTTTGGGGATATAAGCAGGAAATGTAATGTTGACATGGAGTCAGTTAAACTAGATGCGCCTCAGTTCCACTGCATGGTTCAGCTTGTATCAACTCTTATTTGGTACCAGGTCCTGTTTGTTTGCAAAATGCAGGTAGTGCCCTCCTCAGTGTGTCAGGTGGATTCTTAGCTGATTGTGAAACTGTACCATCAACCGCAATGTGACGCTCAATGAATCCTTTAATCTCCAACCAAACATTCACAATTACTGTCAATAGAAAACCAAACAAGGGTGAGTCCAGATGAGTAAAGCTTCAACCTGAGCCCTGTTTTAAATGTTTTCCTCTCTACTAGTTCAAATTGAGGCACTGTCACAGTATGCAGAATTAGCTGTTAAGTAATGCTTGTTTGCAGTGTGCCCATGGATGTAAAGACAAATATCACCAAATTACCTCAACACTTAAGAGAACTGAAAGCATTAAGGTTCTCAGTTAAGTTCTGGAGTTTTAAAGACAGTCTTTCTTTCTATGATTTCTAAGCTGATTTAGGGACGTTTATTCGTGATCACAAATAATTATATTCCTCAGAGAGTGTAAATCTCAGCTCAGACCAAAGATTTGCAACGAGACAAAACTGTTTGAGAACGTTGCAGAGAAAAGTGTCAGCGGTGTGAACTGGCCGGTCTGATGGTGTCACCTGACACTCAGCTGGTCAAATGGCCAGCGGCTGGTTTTAAAACATATGGTATGTCACCTGTTTCAACAGCCAATCAGCACACATTCTCACTGACTGATTAATTGGTGCTGGTTATTTATATCATTGTGGCGTATTGATTATGAATCTGAAACTTGTTTATGTTTCCTGCCGTTTCATCACTACTGCTTATCTGGTTGCACTGGTGTGAACCGGCAGGTTTTTAGAACGTTGCAGAGGGGTGCATTGCTTCAACTCGTCTCCTCACAAATCTTTGGTCTGAACTGGGCTTAAAACACACTGAATCTATAAATATGTGCATTATGTCTTTGTGTTCATATTTGATCGAGTTATGACTCAGAGAAGGAGTACGACTTTTGACACATTGTGGAATCGGGCACTGAGGGTTTTAGAGTAATTAAATTGCCAACATGTGCTGAGTGTCACACCCTCTGCTGCTGTTGACTGTTGACTGTTGGTGAGCGGCCAAATCAGAGACAAAACTACAACAACAAGCGTCTGGTTGTTTCCAGAACACCAGCATGCACCTATGCCTTCCATGTCACTCAGTGTCTTTGCCTCAGGTCTTTCCTTTGACTCAACCTCTGCTGCAGACTGACGAGCTGAATCAAGGTAACCTTTCTGTGATTTGTGAGCTGCCTCAAGTCTCTGATACATTTTTCTTTACCTAGTTTAATAAATGTCATAAATATTTGCTTATCAGATCAACTCACCACTGCACGGGTTGAAGGTTGTGCAGAAACGGACGGAAACCACAACTGCATTCAAACACCATAGTGCCAAAGCTCCAGTAGTCCACAGTAACAGTGTATGGCTTATTTTCAAACAGTTCAGGGGCCTGCAGAGAAAAGTGCATCATACATTTGATCAACAGCTTCGTTGTCTGGCAGGAAGAAGATAACAGGATTTCAATATGAGTCACAGAATACATAACACTAGAAGCTTCTGGGGATAGAGAATTAAGTGTTTGCTCACCAGGTACTGAAGCGTGCCAACAAAGGAGGTACACAGACTGCCCTGGTCCAGGTCTTTAGCATAGCCCAGGTCAATGATTTTGTGAACCAGCTGCAGAGGAAGAGTAAGTCAATGACAAACCGTTTCTTTAAGACATGAGCTCAAACAGAACATCAACCCATCAAGAGTCAGTTTACCTTCCCGTTGATATCTTGCAGCACTATGTTTTCAGGTTTAAGGTCTCTGTGTATGATCTTGTTTTCATGCAGATACTGGATACCAGATCCTGCAGCAGAACACAGTGATTAAACTGAATGACGAGGCTCTAAAAAAAGACATGTCTGAATGAACAGCTGTCCGCAGAGAGACACTGGACGTACCGACATCATTGAGTAACGAAAGCACTTCGCTCTCTTTCAAACCGCAGCAGTTTTCAGGTTTGCTCAGCATCTGTAACACATGAGGAAACTCTCTCACATCTGCAGTGAATTGATTTTAAATTGCAGAGAAAGAAAACCCAGTCTCACACATACATGATATGACAGTGAGTATCTTGTATGACGGAGTGTTGTAAGTGATGCAAGAGTGTTTAAGACAAAGACCACAATGAGCCAGGTAAATCTGAAATCAACATCAATCCACACTGAAACACCCTAAATAGTAAAAACAGGTATGTCTTCTTCTTCATCCTTTTTCTGTGAGTAAACTACAAAACTGTGCATCACAACCAGCATCTAGAGAGAAGACAGATGTGCAGTATCCCTGTTCCCTCTCTGACTCTCAGCTGACTAACCCTCCGCTCTGCCTCCTCCTGCTCTCCTCTACTTTGTTTTAATAAAACCAGAGCTCACAGTTTACTTGTTTTAATTTACATTTATTTTCTGTTCCTGTTGTCAGACGACTGATTGAGCATTAAAACTGGTTAAAATGTACAAATGCTGCCTGTCCAGGCTGGAGTGCCGAACTTTTATCTTCCCCTCCAGCAGGTACAGTAAATACACAAACACAGTCAGGATGTTATTACGACATATGTGGGTGAGCTTGCTCCAGCTTCCCCGCAGGTAATTTTTAACCTTAATTCTTCCTGCACGCTTCTTAGGAATTTCTGCCACAGCTCCTGTCATCCATCACTGATCTCTTCCCTCTTAAGAGGGTCACTTCCACAGCCCAACAGATCAACGGCTGCCTGCTCCCCTACCTGACCACATTCACAACTAAGAACTCACTGCCTCTTCTTTCAGACCCATCCCACCCTGAACATCACCTGTTTAAACTGTTGCCCTCGGGAAGGCGTCTCAGGGTCATTAAATCATTAGCCCTTTTTAGACAGGAGTTGTGCAAATTAGCAGGAAAGCCCAATCAGTGTTTTTTCAGCATTGGCAGTATAAAAACAAAATCGGGGAGTGCAGCAAAATGCCGCCTACCTACTTTTGTTTATACAGAATGTGCCTTTTTCGGGGCAATGGGGGGCGTGAGCAAGTAACAAAACGTGTAGCTCAGCGTGTGACGTAAACAGTGACGTGGGAGGGAAGCCGCGGCTGGTCAGTCCTTCGGTGATTCTCTCGTAAGTCGGCCCGTCCTTCACCGTCCCCGTCATCTGACGGTTAATGGCCTCTTCGTTTGCGAGGACAAGGAGGGCGCGCAATTCCTTGTCTCCCCAGTTGCTCATCTTTACAGTGTCTGTCAGGTTTGTGTTTCCCTCTTGCTACTAGCTGCTCGCTAATTCCTGCTATCAGCTGTTTCCTGTTTATCCACCGCCGGTGGCTCGCACGTGCGGTGCCATCAACAGCTCCTCCCACAAGTCATCAACAGGCCGCCTCGGTCTGTTTAAACCAAAAGGGTTCCACCAATATGTCTACCCTACGAGGCAGAAAATTGGGCAACTCGGATCAACTCGCCAATCCGGCTCTGTGTGTCTAAACGTTCGCAGCTTGCCGGCAAAACGGCCCAACATTCGCTGAAAATCTGGCAGTGTAAAAATGTCTACAGACAAACAAACTGAAGCATAGTTTTAACCTCAGAGCCATCACTGCACTCAATGAACACTTGACATACACTGTGAACTCTTGTGCAGTATGATAGTCTGCGCAATAAAGCGTGTGGGCAAATGTGACAATGTTTTGTCTTTTATGTTTTTACTTCCTTGTCATAGTTGCATTTTATTCATTCATTCATTCATCCATCCATCTTCTAACCGCTTCATCCTCTTGAGGGTCGCGGGGGGGCTGGAGCCTATCCCAGCTGACATCGGGTGAGAGGCAGGGTTCACCCTGGACAGGTCACCAGACTATCACAGGGCTGACACATAGAGACAGACAACCATTCACGCTCACATTCACACCTACGGACAATTTAGAGTCACCAATTAACCTGCATGTCTTTGGACTGTGGGAGGAAGCCGGAGTGCCCGGAGAGAACCCACGCTGACACGGGGAGAACATGTCAGAGCACCTGGAGGAAACCCACGCTGACACAGGGAGAACATGTCAGAGCACCTGGAGGAAACCCACGCTGACACGGGGAGAACATGCAAACTCCACACAGAAGGGCTCCCACGCCCGGGATCGCACTGGCAACCCTCTTGCTGTGAGGCCAGAGTGCTAACCACCACACCACCGTGCCACCCTGCATTTTATTCATATATCCTTTTTGGCTCTTTTAAACAGGCAAGGATAACCACCTAATGTCGTTGTACTTGTGCAGTGACAATAAAGGTCTGTCTATCCATCTTCCTGTCTTCTTGCACTCTGGCTGGTTGAGATAAAATGCATTACTTCACTCACACACCACAACTCTGATATACAGTAAACTACAGAGAGCTCTCCCTGGCGGCAACAGTCGTAATCAGCATTGTGTGAACTAGCGTGCCAAGGACATTCATTTATACCCAAGAGTCCCACACTACAGCTTTAACCAAGTGAACAACAGGGCTGCCCCCTGAAAGTCCATGACCTCAGTCATTAGTCAAAAAGACCTCGAGTCCATTTGCACTTTATCATTTGAATGACTGCCTTTTTTTAGCTGCGTAACCGCACACGAGGCAGGCTGTACACTTGATAAACAGAGTCTTGTCTCAAAATGTCCTCCTGTAAACACAAAACTAAGTGTGACTGAAGTTAAGAAGGGTGACATAAACAGGGAGGGAGCCTGACTCATGTCTGTTGGCTGCTCTGATGCTCTCAGCTCTGGTTCTGAATGTTGGTGAAGTCGACTTCACTGCTTTTGAATCAGACACTAATACTTTCACTTTTACTTTCTCTGACTGTGAGATCTGATGCTTTCACAGATAATGAACACAAGAACACTTGAGACTTACGTAGGCTCAGAGATGGGAATCAAGAACCAGTTCACGTTATGAACCAATTACAAACTTTAGGATCAATCTGAATCATATGCCCCTGAGCGTTTCTGTTTCTTTTATCGTTACCTGTATGTTCATTTGACAGCTGAAATAACAATAATGTCAAACTCGTGTATCTACACTGCTGGAAACACGTGACAAGGAGGAGTCGTGGCTTCATTTCACAAGGAAAGATGTTGTAATGTTGCTTGTAATGTCTGGAAAATGATAATCTCAGAACCCATCTGTTATCTCTCTGACGACGATAAAGGTCCTGTTGGCATGGGGCAATATTTTGGGAGATCTGGTGTAGCCAGCAGATATTCCAGTCAAGACTTTCTCCTCCATGCGGCAGTCATTTTGGCTAATCTCATATGAATGAAGACACATTTAAAATAAGCTGATGATAATCTAACTTGTCATCAGACGATAGCTAATGGGTTCAGAGACTGCAGTTTTGGCCAAAGTGTTCTGCTTCTCCACACAGACGTGATTGGTCATTACGACTCAGACTACAAATGGAAACCAGGGGTTTCATTTACAAAACAATGCGTAGGATCCATGATAAAAATGTACAAACAAACAAAAGCCAAAAATGGCGTGCATCAAAAAATATTCAACAGTTTCTACAATCAGGCTCCACCTCACTGTCTGCATCGCCAATTTCCTGACTCCAAAATGTTCATAAGCGTGGGTCAAAGTTTCTCCCATCAGGTGTGATTTTATAGATCATGTTTGCATGGCAGGTGACATATGCCGCCTTCAGGCCTCGTTATGTGCGTACGCAGTGTTTATAAATGAGACCCCAGCACACCTCTGATACCAAAATCTTGTCCTGCTGCCAACAGGTTGTGCACACATATGCAGATGTCTGTTTATAGAGATTAGTAAAATGACATGTTGAAACATTATTCTCAGCAACATAGGCATAAGCTCCAGGAATGTATCTGACGCTGTGCACAAGTGCAACTGTTTCCAAACCAAAGTGTGAATATCCTGTGCTATAATAACACTAGCGCCAAGCAGCTACACCGTTTACAGGCTCAGAGATGATACAACAGTTGGTGTCGAAGCTGAAAATATATAGGTGTAATATAGGTGTAAGCTGAGTGAGGCGGGGCTGCTCTGCAGGTGAACCAACACTCAGTCACTCAGCAGTGGAATGAATAACATGTTTCTCATATTTGTAGATAAGAAAAGACGCAGTGAAGCTTCTTCCTGTCCACACTACATTTTTGGGCTTAAAACAGCTGCTCTCTTTGTGGGAGTGTAAGACCAAACACAAAAACAAATTAAGAATGCATTTTCAAATGTAGCTGTCTCAATGATGTACTGTAAGCCTCCCTTCAGGAGCCCCTCACCTTCCTCAGGTCTCCCCTGGAACAGTACTCCATGGCCAACAGTGGAAGATCATTTAAGGCTATGTGCCTCATTTCCTCCGGGACGTCTCGGGCTGTCACAACATTGATGTGATTCAACCTGAGTGAGAGAGAAGTCGTCGTCAATACTACATTACTGTTTAATGATGTCCACACAGGTTTTGCACAGTTATCCACTTCTACAACGCCTGCAAGACATTATCATGTATCTAACTGAATGTCTGCAGTTTCCTTTAGATAATTACAATAACTGTGTGTCACTATGACAGCAGGACACGACTGTATAATGTCTTTAAATTAAAGTGCTATATAAATGTCCCCCACAGGAGAAAGATATATAAAAAAATAAGTCCAACTTTTTCATGATTTGGATTTCTCGGCTCCATCTGTCCTTGTTTCTTGGTGTGAGCTCCAGACGGCACAGTTTCACAGCTAGTTTTTCATTTGTTTCCTACAAAGCAGACAAACACAAACTTCATTATTATCAGAGCATAAAAGCAGAACCAAAATAGAAGCTGATGTGCACTTTAGAAGGAGCTATCCCCCATATGTCTCATAACATGTCACAACAAATACTACGAGTACTTTTATTGATACCAGTACAAAGCAGGTGCGTGGAGACACAGTTAGGACACTGGTTGTTTCAGGATCACATGTGTGCAGTGTTGTGTTGCAGGGTATACTGGTACCAACGGTAGACTGCGGAACTAAAACTCCACAGTACATATGATACCATAATGTTGGAGTACCTCATGGCACCACTACTGTGGGATAAGTTCAAAGTCCAATCACATGAGGGTGAGTGTCCATGCGCCGTCCAATAACAGCACGCGCTGGCCACCTGGCACTCAATATGCTGCTGCAGTGGTTTGTTTTCCAGTGACATGTCAGGTATTAGCTGAGCTACTGAGTATCTTTGAGCAGTGAAAGTTATTATTTATTTCTTTTTACTTGTAGGTTCGATTTGTTTATATATGCTACAGTGGTTTGTTTTCCACAGAGCTCTACGGTGCGAGCATTTTACTCACATTTGAGACTAAAAATAGTTTTGTGTGAGCAAAAGAAATCATTCAGGAGCACACTGTGTGAGTACAGATTTCAACCAGCAGCAGAAACGAAAGGCGAATCCTGCCGGTTGTGGGTTGAACAGGGGTCACAGATGCCGTATTCCTGTCAAATACAGCGGCCATGGTGCTCCGCGGCGCAAGATAACGGCTTACCGGCGACAGAGAAGCCCGGCTCCAGGTCCAATAATTTCCTCTTCCAGAAGTACCTGAACAGCCGAGCCATGGCGGCGCACAGGTATGTGGCGTGTCAGAGGAGAAACGAGCCGTTCACATTTCTCTCTTTGTGGCAGGTAACGGCCCACAAACCTCACCGCACTTTAGGGACTGTTCTTTACTTATGAAGGGACTGTTCTTTACTTGTCAGGGGAGGAGGGTGGCTGGTTGATTCTTATTTCATTTATTTATTTTATTTTGATCCCCCCTATGTTAATCACTTATTGATGCTGTTTTTGAAGTATGAATAAATCAATAAGTAATTTATTCCATTGAAATATCATTGATGTATTATAGAAAAGTGATTTATCTTTTTATAAATGACAAAAGGCACATCTGCCTCATGTTTGCTGTGGTATCCTGATACCACTCAGAACCATGATACTTTCACTGGTATCATACCGTGGGTCCCAATTTTGGTACCGTGACAACACTAGTGCAATGTCACGCTGGGTGACATAGCTCGAGACTCACATGATGTTGGTACAGGTAAACATGGGCAAAGCCGCCCATGCCCAGCCTCTCTTTCAGCTCCCAGTCTCCGCAGTTCTGGTTCTGCCTGAAGGGAGGTTTCTCCATTGTTGTCACACAAGCTGGGGCAAAGTGCAGAAATAACATGACAGGGTTAACTTATACTCGAAGCATTTATGGTCACAAAAGAGCTGCAACCAGTATATAATTAATCCATTACTTGATCCACAGAAAATCAACTGACAGATGTTTGTGATAATTTGATTCATTAACAAGCACAATGTGCCAAATATGTGATATTTATATTTACAGGTTCTCACATGTGATAATCTGCTGTTTCTTCCATCATATATCATATATCATACTAAATGTCATCATATTTTTGGCTGTAATAATGTTAGTAGGACAAAACAAGACAATTGCTGAGGTCACTTCATGTAAACAGCTTTGTCACTGTGTCTTATATTTAGCAGACGAATGTTTAACCGAGACAATAACGTGCAGAACAACTGAGACAATAATCTACAGATTACTCAGTAAAGAACACAATAATAATCTAACCAATATTCCAACCAAGCAAACCAGCTGAACAAAACTCAGGGGCCTGGCTACATCCTGGAACACCTGCCAAGCTAATGTCAGATTACATCACTGCTTGCACAACACCACCGCTCAGTGTCTCACACGTCTTGCTGCGATGTAACAAACGCGGCTTGTTGAGCTAAGTGAAGCAGATGTGACAGGTACACTCACATATCAATGTCTTAGGTTAAACTGGCGACACTGGCGACACCACTTTAGCCAACCCACGGCAGCCCTTTACCTTCCAGGAAACAGTCGGCGCCAGCTTGCTAGCATTAGGAAATGAAGGCTTCGCCGCCAGTTAACAGACGTTTAAATAAATGTTCCCGCTGCTAAAGAGACGTTAGACACTTACTTCGTGTTTCTATGAACGTGTCATGAGCCGTTGTGTCGGTGTAACTGCGAACCGTCCGGTTGTTTTCGGTTGTTTTCGAGTCGATGCAGCGGCGGCACCGTGTGAATGTGTACTTTCCTGCGTGACGTCACCAGAATCCCCGGCTGTTTCTTGAAAATGAAACTGGGCGCGTTCAACAGCGCAAACACCTGCTGCGTTCAGCCACTGCTAAAACTGATGAAACAACCATCAAATTAAACAATAAATGACACCAAACTGTGCTTAAGTATACTACACGCGTTATATAGATGACACACTGCCTTACAATATCATTCACTGTGTTACATTTATATTTTAACAACAGCTCTGAGTGTCATTAATGTGTTGACCAGACTAGCTGCTGTCAGTCAGAGCATCTCACCTGACCTCCTAACTCTTTTATTGTGTTTATATAAACTTCTTTTCTCATGCCAACTGTTCATACTTCTTATTTCAATTATTATTATTTATTTTAAACTTCTCTATTTACCTTAAAACATCAATTAAAGCCGTGCCCCAGTTAAACACCCAGTCTCCTTTACCAGCCTGGTGTGGCTTCACATTTGGACAAATAAAGGCCTGTCTCCGTTAGAGGCCTGGTCTGGTTGCCAGGCAGTTCATTTCTATTGTAGCTCTTTGGATGTACAGAATCAGATTGTTGGCTTCCCACTTGAGCTAACGTTAAGTTAGTTGTTTCAATGACACATATAAATATAAATGTTTAGTATGGAGATGCAACATTGTTAGCTCGGTTCTCCACAATTCAATCATTACTGAAACTATCACAAGCACCAAAGAAGACAGTGACTCAGTGAAGAAAAAAAAAGAAAGAAAGTTGTGACTACATACGTTAGCTCTGAAACAGTCATATAGTCTGACTGTGTGTCCATTCCTCTATAACTCTGTAACTTATTCATATTCCTCCGTGTTTCATCAAAAGAATTATAGTCATATGAAAATTAATCCAAGTTGTGAGTATTGTTTTAACTGGATAAAGTGGTGTTGTGTTGTTATTTTTAGCTTCTCTATTTACCACAAAACATCAAATAAACACAGAGTCCCTTTCACCAGGCTGGTGTGGCACCACATTTGGACAAATAAAGGCCTGTCTCAATCAGACGCCTAGTCTGGTTTCCAAGCAGTTCATTCTTTAATAATTTTACAAAATCAAATCATAAATAATCATATTCTACATAATCAGAACTGCATGCCTTCATAGGTGTGACATCACCAAACAGTAAGTTGACCCTGCAATGCATGATGCGAGGAAAATGACATAGGCTTGTTTAGTTTTAATCATAAGGTCATAAAATTGTCATAGCTACTATGCTGCACAAACCTTTGACTAAAATCAGTAAAAAAAAAAATGTTTATAGCTCGTGTCTGTTTTTGGAGTTAAGCTGATTTTATTTTGTCCCATTAAGCCAAACATACATGTTGGGTGATTGAGACAGTCCTAAAAGACTTTGCTAATAAAGACAAGGATCAATCTTGCAATAGAGAACCACTGTGTGTGCTCTGTATGCTCCAGATTAGTGACTCCCAACCTTCATGTGTGCAGAACCTTAATCAACAATACAGTATTTATGGACTAGCTAGATTTTGCTGGTGTTTTTTGCCAGCTGGACAATACACCATCCATGCAAAATCTAACACCTGGCCTTGACCTCTTAACCCATCCCTAGCATTTATTTTGGAACCTCAACTAAATGTGTCCAGGGTAGCACAATGGTGCTGTGGTTAGCACTGTTGCTTAGCATGTGGGTTCCTGGTTTGAACCCCAAGGGTGGGGGAGTCCCTCTGTGCAGAGTTGTCAGCGTGGGTTTCCTCCAGGTGCTCCCACATGTTCTCCCTGTGTCAGCGTGGGTTTCCTCCAGGTGCTCCCACATGTTCTCCCCGTGTCAGCGTGGGTTTCCTCCAGGTGCTCTGACATGTTCTCCCCGTGTCAGCGTGGGTTTCCTCCAGGTGCTCTGACATGTTCTCCCTGTGTCAGCGTGGGTTTCCTCCAGGTGCTCTGACATGTTCTCCCCGTGTCAGCGTGGGTTTCCTCCAGGTGCTCTGACATGTTCTCCCCGTGTCAGCGTGGGTTTCCTCCAGGTGCTCTGACATGTTCTCCCCGTGTCAGCGTGGGTTTCCTCCAGGTGCTCTGACATGTTCTCCCTGTGTCAGCGTGGGTTTCCTCCAGGTGCTCTGACATGTTCTCCCCGTGTCAGCGTGGGTTCTCTCCGGGCACTCCAGCTTCCTCCCACAGTCCAAAGACATGCAGGTTAATTGGTGACTCTAAATTGTCCGTAGGTGTGAATGTGAGTGTGAATGGTTGTCTGTCTCTATGTGTCAGTCCTGTGATAGTCTGGTGACCTGTCCAAAGATGAGTGTATGTGATACTTATTTAAAGTAAGAAGCAGTCAAATACATGTCGTGGGGCAAAAGATCAACCTATGTCTTTATTCTCAGTGACTGTATCACGTCCCCTCATGACTGTATTTCACACACTGATGCTCGGACACATTGAACCTTTCAAAACACTTTTATTTTCACTTTCTATGCCTCCCAAAGTGAGAAGCTCACAGACAACATTTCTTGGTGAGTTATAACAAGGCAGTGACACGTGAAGCTCACTGTGTGTGTAGCATTAGATGAACATTGCCTTACCTGCACCAGTCTAAAAAACACTGAGATGGATCAGACCAGACCTCTACGTGTAAAAAGATTCGTATGAGCCGGCTCGAGTCTCTAAAACACAACAGCGTACGACAGCGTTAAATATAGCCATTTCCTTCATTCACATTGAGAGAAATAAAAAAATAAAAAAAGACCATGAGCTCAAGGACGAGAAAAAAAAAAACAAATAGAAAAACAGTTGACCTACCTTAAATATTAACCCTTCATGTAATACTCTAATCATAGTATAAATGAAAACAGGCCATAATATCTCATGCTTTATTTACATTCAGAAACGAGGCGTTCATGGGCATAAATGAAAACAGTATTTCGTAGAGGACAGCTGGCTGCAGGCATGCACTGCTGCTTTAACAGAGGTATTCTGCCGCCGTGAATGCAGGACAACGAGGTGACTTTCACTCGAGCATCAGAGAGCCGTCACCAGGGGAACCAGTCATTTCCATGCTAACCAGTGCCATGGAGATCCTGCTGCTGCTCTTTGATGTAAGTGAGAGGTGACAACACATGGGGAGATGAAGAGGAGGAGGAGGAGGAGGAAGGGAGGACCTTGGAGAGTTTGTCAAGGTGGAATCTGTGAAGAACTGCCTGTCTTACACACCACATCCAGCCATACTGTGTAAGGAGAGCGTACAGCCTGTGCTGAGAACACTCATCTGTTTTTAGGTTGGCACACTGGTGGAAGTGGACCAGTGTGGACCAGTATGGACCAGTGTGGACCAGTGTGAATCAGTGTGGACCAGTGTGAATCAGTGTGGATGACTGAAAATATAAAAACAGTTTATTTCGGATGGTCACATGTTGTGTAACACTGTAGATGTAATAATATTACTAGAGATTCTGTTGGGGTCGTGTTGTATCACTGCGTCACTGCCAGAACATAATATATTATGGATAAAATAATAACTTGACAAAGACCTCAGCACAGGGGCCAAACGTGTTTGACTGTGGGACACGTACAGAAACATTTAAGAGGTTACAGGTCAAATAAATGAACAGTTCTCAACCAGTAACACGGCAAGAAAATCAATGTTTGTGGATCAGAAAATTAATTTACTATCAAAGTTACGACACGACGCCACTGAACAGTTTCATATCTGACATCACAGCAGGTTACTGGTCTGCCACATATCACAAAAGTATTTCCCAATCCTGCGTCTTTTCAGGTCCATGAACACGTTTACTGAGGTCTAAGTTTTTATCGACTAGGAGTCAATCAGTGTGGGTGAAGTAGCGACATCATTTTCCCAGGTAAAGGGTTTCTTGTGGAGTTTTTCCTGATCAGCTGTGAGGCAAATTGTGATCTGTGATATTGGGCTTTATAAATAAAACTGAACTAGTGTTGGAATCATGACATGCAGTGGCGGGGCTGTTAGCCTCGTTGCCTCGTTGCTCAAGGTGACAGCAACATTGTGTTAAAACGCGGCTGTGAAATGCACACACAGAGTGATTTATTGGAAATATTCTCATGCCGTATTCTAGTTTATTCAAAAAAAAGAAAGGAGACACTGGCCAGCTTAAAAGCAGGTCTCAGATTGGCCACACGCCGTAGTTTGGCACCCCTGCCAGAGCAAGATCAGTGACGAAGATGATGATTGATGCCAAGGAGTCCTAATTTAGTTCAAACCTGATGATGTGAATGTTATAACAAAATTAAACTTGAAACAGACGTCTGTAAATGAAATTAAAATGAATCTAATAAAAATAAAAACTGCACTTTGCCTTCACATCAGCAGCACAGCCGTTAAAGTTAAATTAGTGAATACAGTTGCATCACTGAGGTCAAAGGTCAAATCACTGATCATGATTTTTAGGCATAAAAACTACTTAAAGAGGATCCATTTAATACGAGTATTATCACTTGTCTTTGTAAAACACGTCTGGCTGAACAGTCAAAACATTTTGTTGAGCACAGTTACTGTCGTCAGCCTCAGTCTGTGGAGCAGCGGGACGACGGTCAGAAATAGTGAAAAATATAAAATCTGACAGTCGATGGCGATATGCTTTTGTCCAAACATTCAAATTGATTTAATTTAATGTCATATATGTTAAAGAATAACAGCAAGTCTTGACATTTGAGAAGCTGGAAGCAGAAAATATTTGACACTTTAGCTTTAAAGATGGAGATGAATCAACTATTAGAATATTTCCTTTTTGACCGACTAATTGTTTCAGCTCTCACGCACACATTTCACACATTTGAAACTGAAAGTTCTTTTTTAAATAATCTTTTTGAGCTGTTTACCTTTATTTGACATGACAGATATAGTGAGTGTGAGGTGGAATCAATCCTGCAGCTGCTGCGACGAGGACACAGCCTTTGTACACGGGGCGCCTGCTCTACCAGATGAACTAGCAGGCGGCGCTCAAAGTTCAATCTTGACCTCAAATTAAAGGATGAAGGGAAATTTGATAAGGATTAAGAAGAAGCTCTAGAACAGAGTCAGGGTGGACTGTCTGGTGACATTTGTGCTAAACGATTGCTATAAACGGTGCATTTAGGGGACTGTGTGACATCAGATGATACTGGGACACAAAAAGATTTCCAGTTAGAGATAAATGTGAACGAGAGCCGTTGATGTGTGAGATAAAACTAAATGTAAGATTCCAGGATCAAATCTGATGAGTGTCCTCACATGTATGAAACATCAGTGTTTATCTGAGGTTGACAGAATGAATCAGACCTCCCCTCTTCTTCTCCTCCTCCTCCATGAATGGCACTCAGCATGAGTCTGACAGTTTGGCCACATTATAAACAGCAGAGTCAAACACTATTAATAAATACAGAGCCGTGATGTGGAGTTATATAACTGCTGAAAGGTACAAGATGTCAGCCATGGCAACAATATTAACATCAACCTTTTTTTAAAAAACACCTGACTGAGAAGTGACTGAGGTGAAGGAGAGACGAGAGACGAGAGGAGCAGAGGAGATAAAGATGAGAGTAATAAACTCGTTATCGATCAGTGACGGGCCGATCGATTCTGTGTCTTCCGATCGATTCATGTGAACTTGTCGAACCTCTCAGACCTTTTGAGTTCTGATCATTTTTGCAATACACAGTGTCAGCGTCTCTGTGACACCTCGTTATGGCACGTGCACGTTCAACACAACCTCCCAGTCATCACGTCTACATTTACACTAACAAAGATTTCAATGCATTGATTCAGCTTTCCACTTTTGAGGAGCAAGTAGCCGACGTCCCAGTGACCTCCTCAGGCCTGTGCTGCATTCATGTGGCGTCGGAATAATAATCACATTTCAGGTCTCAGCTGATCTGTTTCCTCTGCTGTTGTTGTTTTCTTCGACACATCATGATTGAGGCCTCGTTCAGACTGTCAGCCCAAAGTGTGTTTTGGCACATCCAGACTGATTCTGGGAGGTCGAGACAACAAGACAACCACATGAAGTTTTTAAAATCTGATCCAAACCACATTTGGAGGTGGTTGACTCCAATTCCAATCTGTGTTTACGGATGTGTCTCAGTCTGGATCGGATTTCAAAGTGTCTTTGAGCAGATCCATGCTGCTGCTAACAGAGTGCTAAAGAGGACAACATGAGGAACAGCAGTCTGTGGATTGACAGCAAAATCATTTGTTTGGATGGAAAAGTTATGGACCTCAGTTTTTCACATTGGAACCAGCTACATAGTCAATGACCTCTACGTTGTTACCACAGCAACCCATACAGAGAGGTTGGTGATGTCTGGACACACAAATCCATCTGATTATTGGAAAGAAAAAGAAAAGAAATCTGAACGCAGCCCTAAAGCTCATGAACATACTGAAATTGGAAGGACAAGCATCTGAGGAGCAAGTGAATGCACCATCGGCCCTGGCTGGTGGTGCATTTGGGATGTTCTGCGTCACTGTGCCTCTGATCGGCTCACCCTGACACTCTTAGCCTAACCCTCACCAGTCCAACCAACAAAGGCAAAGAGTACCAGACAATCAGAGGGAGCGCAGGGCGGGTCATTCCTTCACTATCCTAAGGTCTCGACTGGAGAGGGGTTCATGATCACTGGGAGGTTCGACAGTCTGAGCCGGTTCATACTGGACATAAAGAATCGATTTCCACCCATCACTGTTATCGATAAAACATCTGGTGGACCAAATTGAGAAAGCAGTGAAAACAGCAGTCACAAGTGTCTCCACTGTGCTCCATTTGTCCAAAGATACCCAGAGTCACTGTCACACACAACACAGAAAAGAAGGAAACACTCAGAAGAAGCTGGAACTGGGAATGTTTTGCATTTTTGCTTGAAGAGCGACTCAAACAAAAGTGCTGACTGACTTTCTGTCGATGGAGTTATGTCTCAGCTCTGAAGCTGCAGGCAGAACGTGATCAGGAGGCAAACACTGAGCCTGAATATTTCATCAAGTGTTCCAAAAACAAATTCACATTTAGAGTAAACAACATGGGGACTGACGCTGGGTGGAGGAAGCTTCAGACGACACGACAGCTGGCTGGATAATTTTGCCTCCAGCTCAGTGGCAGCATGCACACGCTGCACACGCTGCACACGCTGCACACGCTGCACAACAGACGGCGAGATGGACGAACACTGAAACAGACTCAAACAGGTGTTGTGTCATTTAGCCCTGCGATACCCGCCCCCACCCTTCAGGTGAGTGGCCATGCATATTCACTGCAGGTGCAGCAGGTGTGATTATGGCTGAAAAAATGTGGACAGCTCTCCCTGCTGGTTGGACGCCGGCACTGCAGCTGCTCAAGGTGTCACTTTAAAGCCTGAGTAGAGAATGGCTATGATGCTATGAGGCGTTTATGGCTACCAACCAAAACATAAACCAGGCCGCCCTCACCCTCCTACACCAGGAGCTCCTCCCTTTTTTTTTGTATAATACATTCCCCACCTTTTTCATGCATCTCTGACAACAACCCTGATCCCTTTAAATCATGCTAGCCAACCATGCGCTGTCTTTGGATCATTTCCCACAGCGGCTGAAATCACATGACTTAGCTTTATTTCACCGCCACATGTGTGTGTGTGTGTGTGTGTGTGTGTGTGTGTGTGTGTGTGAGACCCCGTCACAACCCCTCCATCACCTACTAATCTCTGATAGGTACATAGGCGTCACTATAATACTCATATTGTGCTGAATTATTACCATGTAAGAAAAAAACACATGATTATCGTGTAGCGCTTTTAGGACTTACAAGAGAGTGCACCTAATGCATCTTCACAATAGTGTGTTTGAATATATTGTAAATATATATACGTCATATATCCTACAATATAAGCTGACGGTGCGCTATATATATGTACAACACATCCTGGATGTTTACAAAGAGTATGGGTAACATATTTTACATTTTCAATATCATATTTCATCATACACTTGACGTACACAGGAGGTTCAACATCAACAAACGACTGTAAAATACCGTAAAAATATTGAAAAAACAAGAACATTCAGGGTCTGCCTGGTGAGTGTTAAAATAGGGTTTATAAATGAGAGGCTATAAGTACAGACGCAGATTACATGTGTTGGCTATGGTACCGGCATGAGGAGAAAAAGGACCCCGGAGAGCAACGTTTGCTGCCCTCAAAGTAGTAAAAGGCCTAAAAGAAGCAGTGCTGGATGCAGGCATGCGGATCACTGGAGAAAAACAACATTCGGCCAAGAAATAGAAAGAGAACAGAAGCACACCACGGGACAGAAGCCAAAGCAACTGGGAAAGAGACCACCTGTTCAAGTAGAGCAACAAAACAAAAGTCTCTAGATGAGATGCATTTTGCTGCATATCAGGAGTACTGTCAAGTTCTACTGACGCCTCGAACCGGCCGTCAGTGACGAGAGAAAAGAGGAGCTGCACCGTGTCACCGTGTTCCGCAGCCACACCTCAACACTTCCTCACCACGTGTTGTGCACCGTCCCAACCTGATGCCACCTTCAGTGAGCTAAAAGCTGTGATGTCTGGCTCCTGTGTGGAATGTGAACACACCGCGGTGATGTGGCAAAAACAAGGAGCTGGAATGTAAAATGGCTCCGTAAGACCCTGGTGATGAAGTCTAGTGACTGTTACAGCGCTTCATGTCAGTGTAGCAATTCAACTGAGTCGTCTAAAATGTGATGTTCTAAAATGTTTGGTCCCAAAACTGAGTGAAAGGTCAAGAAAAAAGGCGGGAGAAGGTGGCGGGAGAAGGTGGCGGGAGAGGTGCCTCCAAAGAACCAAAGGGGAGAAAAGGAAAGGATGCTGGATGTACGTCCCCGTGTGGTGCCGTGTTCGATCTATAAGCACTTCTCTGGATCTCGCTGCACAGTTCAGTCTGCTGCCGCACCCAGTTCTCAAAGACACCTCGTCTCTGCAGACCTGTGACCTCCCAGCCGTTCCTCCCACCTCCTGCACCAACGTCCTCGCTGGTGTTTCTCAGCCACTCACAGGATCTGCACCTCCTCTGTTCGATGAGAAGATTGGGGTGCCGGGTAGGGCGTCATGGTTCGGGGGAGGGCGTGGGGTGGACCCTCACTCCTGCTCCCCCTTCAAGCAGAGCTCCAAACCCTCCTGGATCTCAAATAAAAACCTATGCAGGGAGACAGCCTGCCGCTGGCAGTGCAACGCTGTGCCGCTCCCGGCGCCCCCGCCCCGTCTCACTTCTTGACGGCCTGCCGGTAGCTGTGTCTCTGGCCTTCCTGTCGAAGCTTGCTGCTGCAGCCGCTGGCTTTACTGCTGTTGCCTCCGTCCCTGGTGCTGCTGGCCTGGCTGATCTGGCTGGCCTGGCTGCTGTCCTGCAGCGTGGGGCTGGAGTGAGCCCTCTGCAGCCCGTTGTCCTCCAGCAGCTGGGACTCAAACACAGACAGGTCCTCCTCGCCGCTCCGGATTTTAGCCCGCAGCAGCATGACGTAAGTGCCGTACCGTGTTTTCTATAAAGATGCAGAGAGAGAGAGAGAGAGACAGCTGAGAGAGCTGCAGTGCTGTAATGATGATTTAATGCCTCACTGCCTGTCCTATTTCTGTCTCTCTCAACATCCAGCTCACCTCAAACTCCAGATACTCGTCTCGCTGCCGGTACTCTTCTAGCTCGCGCCCTTTGACCTTGCGATCAGGAGGGTAGGAGCGCAGCTCGGCCAGCTCAGTGGAGAGGGTTCTGAAGCGAGCTTCATGGGATCTGATCTGCTCCTCCTGTGAACACAAGGTCATCAGTGACATCACAAGGGAGGAAATGAAATCATAAACACCGGCTTTCTTTAATTAGAAGGTTTCAATGCCTGATTTTTACCCGGCGGTGGAATCTAAGTACATTTACTGTAGTACAAAGTACAAACTGAAGCCACAGCTTTAGTTCCTTCCTGTCCAGTGAAGACCACGTATCTCCAGATGTACTGATGTTGAATATTTGTGATGAACTGAAGGACAAAGTGTTCCTTGATGTGTTGAGGAAATTCTCCTTCTTAAGCTAAATAAACTCTTTTTAAATCATCGTTTGGAAAATGCATCGTCACAAAGCTGAAAAACTTCTCAGACATACGTGGTTCTCACAGGACAGCTACACTACATATATATGGTGTGACATGATGCCGATCCAGGTGTGCCGTGGGATTCTGTGATAACCACACATTATTACTGCAATATTGAACTGGGCCTGTAATAAAAGTTATGAATGAATTTTTTAATTGACTGCATCAGTATGCTGTGTGCACGTATTTCCTAATAAAGGGACAAACTCTACCTTATAAAATGTCATGTCATTAAAAAAACAAAAACAAACCTTCACGTGGAACCATCTGTGTGTGACACATTATCTGACATTACTCCCTGTTTAAACGGATGTGTTGTTGGTGCTTTGGTGTAATTTTAAAAAGCTTAAATGAATTCTTGAATCATTTTGTTGATAAATATTTCATCAGTAATGTTTGGCTGTCAACTGTTATTTGATATTAGTAAATAAAACAAACACTGATGAGGTGACAGGACAGGAGTGATAACACATGTTACAGAGGATGTCACATATCAGATATGTGTGTGCCTGGAGATTTTTGCCCTTTGGTTTCCTTTGGGCACAAAAAGTTTGAAACCCACTGGATTAAACTGCTCAATAATATGTAAAAATATCTGCAGCTGAGAAATGCAACAGACACAATAATGCAGCGGTGATCATCAGAGAGAGTAAAACCCTGAGAGGGAACATGTGACTGCACAATATCTACTTTTACTTCCATACTTAACATACGTTTCACTGACACACACTTTTACTTAAGAAAGGTTTTTTGTGCCCGACAGTTTAAGTACTTTACATAAGTAAAGCATCTGAATATTTTCACCTCTGTTTATCCCGCTGCGGCTCTGACTACACCGCCCACATGTGCACCTATCACCAACAGATACACCTCTCAAGCCAGTCTTAAAATAACAGTCAGGTGCCCGCCTGAACGCTTTCACAGTTGTTCTTACTGGACCTTAAATGATGATGTCTCCACAGTGAAGGATGGGGATAAAGTTCCTGCTCTGTATAAACTGCATCACAAGTTTATCTTAAGTCGATACGAGTCTTCAGCAGTCTGAGTATTAAAGTTATCATCTCTTCAGCACCAAACTCCCTCTCTGTGTTTCCATCTCTGCACTGCAGCTCAGGACGGAAACACAAAGAGGGGATTTCACACTAAAAAAAATCTGCGACTGATTTGTCTAAATCAGACTTCTGAAGCCTCAAATGAACTTCAGATGAACTTCTCAAGACATTTTGTCTCAGAAAAGGTCGGCTGAGTTTGTCCCCCATCACTCACACTGGAGGGAAGAGAAACCTGGAGTGACACTACTTTTCTTTCTTTTCTAAATTTCTTTCAAAAAGATGGAGAAGAAAGGCAACGAGCAACTTGGTAAGAATTGTTCCACAGAAATTAATTAGAAATTAGAAAATGATTCAATTGAAAGCTTGTTTTAAAAAAATCATCATTATTATATGTTTAAAATTCTGTTTGTGTGTGTTTTTTTTTTTACAAATTTTCTTGTTTGTAATTTTCTCTTTTTACCCATTTCTTGCAATGTTTGGGGTCATTTCTCCTCTTGTTGCTCGCTGCATTCTTCCCAAGCCAATATGCTCAGGTTTCAAAGGCTCAAATGTTCCGTATGAGCAGGAGAAATTATTATGGTTTCAGTGTTTGTAGACAGACTTGATGAATGCATACAATATTTATCTACGATTTGCTGAAGCTAAATATTATGTTTGGGGTTTTTTTTGTAATAAAACAATCCTGTATGTCGCACTGGTGATAAATATCAATATGTAATAAATACACAGTGTCGTTTCAATAACCTTTTTTGGCACATTTTTGGAGAGGTGACAGGGAGTGAGGGGGACATGCAACAAAGTTCCCTGCTGGACCCAGAAGAAGGATTTTGTGATCACGGGACAAACGTCTTTAACCACAAGCACACCGCCACACCGTCAATACTCTTGTTATTAGAAGAAATAACTAAAGCGAAATATTTTTCTCTCACACTGTCTGTAAAACATCCCAAAGGTGTTTCCACTCTCTCTTCACAACAGAGCGACATGAGGAATGAAATGCCTGCACTCATAAACCATTAGTGACCACTAGTGATAAATCACGTTGGTGTTAAGTGGAATGTTTATTCATGAAAATTTAATTCTAATTACTCTGCTGTTATGTTGTGAAAAATGACGTGTGCAATCTTTCTGAAAATGGCCGAACACAACGGATCATTACTCTAATTTTGAAAGAGTTCTCATCGACTCGCTGTGATGAATGTCACAGAGACTCTCAGCAGGTTCAGCCCCTCTGAGACGACAAATACCCAGAACAGAATGTAACTGAGTACTCGAGTACTGTACTTCAGTACAAATTTAAGGTAATTGAACCTTTTCTTTTAATGCCACTTAAACTTCTACTCCACTACATGTCAGAGGGAGATACTGTACTCTTTACTCCACTACAGTTATCAGACAGCTTCAGTTACTTTTCAGATCAAGATTTAAGACACAAACTTTTCAATGAGGGCTGATCCCAGATCAGACTTTTGATATTTGAATCAGATTTTTTCCCTACAGACGATCTAGCAATCAGAAATGTGGACGCCATGAACATCGTCAGATGCAACAGAGTCATGCAGACATGCATCTGTGTGCAGGACGGGCCACGCAGAGATTTACATGACACATATTATAGCCGTGTAAATGGCTTTAATGCCTGCATTATATGTACAGTAAATCAGCCCAGATAAGTGCAGGGTGGCCTCCTGGCTCCTCCCGTTTATCTTTGTTAGTTTTGTCCTTCAAAGTTTGAATTGCTGCCAAACTTTAGACTTCTTCTGAGACATGGCTGCAGAATAGTCCTGTAGCCTTACTTTTGCCTTTATTGGACAGAACAGATTAAGCTGGAAAGGGGAAGAGAGAGAGGGGATGACATGCAGCAAAGGGCCATGGGCTGGAATCAAGCTTGCGGCCACTGTGGCACGGACACTGCCTTTGTACGTGGGACGCCGGCCCTACCCACTGAGGTACTGGGCGCCCCCAGCTGAAGAATTTCAAGTTGACTAACGGGACTAATGGATGGCTGGACTCATCTACTGTCAGAGAGCAGCCCTCGACTCTAATCTGTCTATTTTTAAATAAATAAATAAATCTATTGATTATTGGAGAAAATAATCAGCGGATGAATCCATCATGAAAATAAGACACTTTAAGTAACGTTTACAAGACTTTTACTATTTCCACAGTGGGGTATGAGCACTTTTTCTCAAGTAAAGAATCTGATGCTGCTGCTGGATCCTTCCTCCACCACTGGAAACAGCTGTTCACATTACCTCCGACAGCTTTGACATCGTCCCCGGCAGCAGCGGCCGGCTGAACTTCTTCTGCGAGCCGATGGCTGCTGGGAAAGGAGGAGCTGAAAACATGGCGGCCACCGTGTTGATCCGTGTGATCCAAGACTGCATCTGCTCCGCATTCCTGCGATGGATAATACACACACACACACACACACACACACAAAAAGCCGTTACCAACAGATCTGACACGGTGGTTACACACACACACACACACACACACACACACACACACACACGCTCCCATCAGCACATGGCCAGCTGACGACATCAAAGGGATAATTATCAGAGAGTGCAGCCTCGCTGTTGACAAAGAAATTATTTTGGAGCCAATTAATGCGTGAGAGAAAAGGGCCTGTTTCACACTCACAGAGCCATTAGGGGCCCATGAGAAATATCAGATTGAATCAGACAGCCTTGCTTAAATCCCCAGGGAGAGAGAGAGAGAGAGAGAGAGAGAGAGAGACAAAGAGGAGGAGGAGACACAGAGAGAGAGACACACACAGAGAGGGGTACAGTATCTGGGACAAATGCAAGCTGCAACTGGAGCACAGAGCCTGTGTCCTCCTGGGGGCTGAAACATGTGGCCACTCATGTGCCTGGCTCCTGATAACACACACATGCACACCTCCACCTTCCCTCCTCACGTCCACGTACTGTATCTACAGTACATCCTGTTCACCATGTCTATTGATCCATGTGCTCTCTGCATGTGTTCTGCGCACTGTGGCCACATGTGTGCAGCTGCCGCCGCATGTTGTCAGCTGGGGCTGGGTGCTCAGCTGTGATTAGCCCGCTACTGCTACACTTCATGGCCAGAAGTATGTGGACAGCATGGTATTTTACCCATCTATCCAAAACTACTGGCACTGATCTGCTGCTCTGACAGCTCCACTCTTTCAGTCTTTCCATCACATGTTGCACCTGCTGCACAGGTTTGATCCCCGTCGACACAAGAGCATCAGTGATGTTGGGGATCAGGTCTGGCTCACAGTCCAGTTCATCCCAGAGGTGTTAGCTCAGAGCTCTGAGCAGACCAGTCCAGCTCTGGATAAACCAGGTCTTTAAGGAGCAGACCTTGCGCACAAGGTAAATGCCACAGTGAAACAAAAGATGTTGTACTCTTGTTTCTGTTTTTGAGTTTAAGTGGGATACTTTGTTTAGCATCACCATCTTTATCATCATTCACAAGTTTCAATAGTTTCCCAGGTGAGACAGTTAAAGTCCTCTCATGTGATCAGATCTATCAGATGATGATGATGATGATGATGATGCTCTGTAGGTAGTCACTATAACTAATGTGGCAGCAGGCTTAGCTAAAGCTAGTGAGGTGCTTGGTATAACTGGGGGCAATAACACACTTCACAAACTCCACACTTCTATGGCAAAAAATCCTGATTCCGTACATGAACAGGGATGGGTACCGACACCGTGCGGACGTACTATACTCTAGTAATAAGACTGGATAACAACGCAAATTTTGCAGATGAACAGTGACCTGGTGACTGAAGTGCAACCTGACACACTGACATATAAAATCACAAAGACTGCAGCTGCAGATAGCATCTAATTTTAATCAGCCATGTGGCAAAGTATAAACGTTGACGCAGCAGGAAGAACAACGACAGAGAGAAAAAGAAAAATTTTTCAGGCTGTGAGCTACATGTCCTGACAGATGAGGTGCAGAGAGTCTCCTCACAACTTCAGGCAACAAATTTAAACCTGTCAGAGAGAAAGTGTATTTGGGATTTAATATCCCAGTCTGTCAGTGCTGTTGGTGTTTCATTCTTCAGACTGTAAAAGAGGACGGCATAATCTGAACCGGAGGACACAAGAAAAAATATCATTCAGTGCCTCACAGGCTTCTCTGATAGAAGGACACCCCTTATAAATCCTCCGCAGCTCTCAGCAGCACTCTGAAGATGTTAATAATTTCACTGTAACTGTGTGTGGCTATTAGCTGCGCCACATGTTACATCAACTATATACATATTACCTCATTTAGAATATGAGCGAGCAGCACAAGAGCCCTGAGAGGCCGTTTGCTTGGCAGCAGGTAGAGGTGCATTTCACTCTTTGTGGGTGCTACAAGAATTAAACATTTCTCTTTGTATTTTTTGTGCAGGTTTAGTTATGTAATCCTTTTGTGAATTTGCCCCTGACTGTACAGTGGAGCACTAATGTTCGGGGCCTTGGGGCCTCAGGGCCGATCAGCCCAAATCTCTGGACCAAAAAGTGTGCAAATATGGATAAGGAGAGGTGTCCACATACTTTTGACCACATACTGTGTGTTTGGACAGAGAGACAGAAACATGGCTCGAGCAGACAGGAGATAAGACAGGAGTCCATCTGTGCAGGCTGTGATTAAAGTTTCTCTTTATCCCATTAGATATGGTCTGAATTTTAAGGTCTGCTGCAGATGCAGCTGTCTGTGCACACACACACACACACACACACACACACACACACACACACACACGCTACACACTGCAGGCAGGGATAACTGTGCAGCGTGTGTTTAATTCTCCACATATGGCTTCAGCTCAGTGAGGAACATAAAACAGGACTCACGGTGCCTGGAAGAGATACACCCTCCAGTCAGCGGTGCGCAGGTAGAAGACGTTGGGCCTCTTGCTGTAGTCTGAAGCCTTCATGGCCAGAGAGTGGTGGATAGACACAGCGTTCTTCAGGTCCTCCTCAGACAGCTGTTTATCAGGCCTGTACTCCCCCTGGCAGGACGGTTATAAATAAGAGATGAATGCTATGATTAACACCAGGGGGGCTAACACTTATTAAAGTCAGAGAGCTGAGTAAGAACATATTTTATTAAAGGAGCAGCATGAGAGTGAAGGGCTGCATGAACACATCAGGGCTGCATGAACACATCAGGGCTGCATTGAAAGCAGAAACAGACTGAAAACAAGTGACTGAGTCTCTGGGTCGGTTTCTGGGCCAGTACCAAAACATACTTTATCTCAGTGGTTCTCAACTGGTCTATCCTCAGGACCCACATTTTTCCTCAGTGTGACTCTCCTCTCAAATCTATTTCACAGACACTTCCTTGAAATCTTGTCATGAAATACAGTAGTCTTTTGGCGCATATTCGTGTCTATTAATCATCTTTGCATTGACTAGTGAATGTTATATACAGACTAACATTTTGAGAATTTCTAGAAAATATTTCTAGAAAAAAGTTGTAAGTTTTTTAGAAAAAGTAAGATTTCAAGGAAAAATCATAAAATTTTGCAAAAAAAGTCAAAATATTGAGAACAATACATTAAATTTTGAGACAAAAGATAAGATAAGAGATAAGATACACCTTTATTGATCCCATAATTGAGAAATTCCAGAAATTCCAAAAATCGTAAAACTTTAAGAAAAGGTCATAAAAATTTTTAATTTTTTTTTTTACAATATTTCACAAAAGATTTGTGAATCCGCGACCCACTGTTGAGTCCCAACCCACCAGTTGAGAACCACTGCTTTATCTGATCCCTCATTTGATGCTTTGACATCACACAGAGAAATGTAAACATGAAACAGGTTGATGTCACAGAAATATAAAGTTCTAAAAAATGTTTAATGAATTCCCACAACTGGAAGTGAAAATTTAAATAAACTAAGACTCAGTGACATTTACTGCCGGCCGCACACCAAACGACTTTTAAAGCAATCTCACTGTCACAGACAAATTTCCAGTGTCAGAATAAAACCCTGAGTGTTTTGCTCGTGTTTTGGCGTGATGTCAGTTGTTAGGTTAAAGGCAGAGTCCTGGATTGGCTCAGGTAACCAAGTACCCTACAGGTGACCTGCAAAATAACAGTTTTGTGGGTGGGATTTTGTCTTAATTTAATTTCTGGGTCAAAACTGGGTGAAATAAAGAACATGCCGGTAGGATTGCAGGTGTCACGTTATTCTAACATTTTAACGTGTTAATCGTCTGAATGCTGACTCTGTGTGTGTCAGCTCTGTCGTCTGCACCAGCTGGAACACAGAGATGCTTCAATCAGGTGTGTTACTAACAGGCATGTTAACTGTGGAGATGTGTGGCTCAATATTATGACAATGAGCCAAATATATTTATTTAAATTGTATTTCCTGAGTTTTTCTTTATGCGCTGTGTTGTCAGATGTTAATGATCTTTGCCTGAACAAAATACTGTGAAAAACTGATTAAATTATGTTAATTATGGAGCAATCTAATCAAAGACCAAGTAAACAAAACTCAAGGCTGACCTTTGACATTTGATCCCAACATTTTAGCACCAGACAGTTTGATATTCAGTTGCTACGGACACTTTTTTGGCCAGGACACAAAAGCCAGGACATGACGTCATCGCACCTTCTAGACATGTAAACAGGAAATGGGCTCAGACCGGCTGACGTAAAGCATTTTGGGGATTATGTGAAAGCAGCCGACCTGATACAGAAGAACATTTAGCAAAGCTTCACCGTCAGTTACAGATTTGTTTCTGCTATGAAAGTAAAGCAGAATGTTGATGGAGATGCAGTCACCTGTCATTATAAAGGCTGAATAATGAATATAAAGTAGCAGCTGTTTCAAAGTGTTTCTCACGCAGCAGGTTTTACAAGTGTAAAATGTGAGGGACGTACTTTCTGCAGGTAGAGGATTAACCCTTTCAGGATGGCATAGAAGGTCTTCCAGCCTCTTTTCCCTCTTGGTGCTGTGAGGAGGAGGAAAGGGTTAATATCACATCTGTCCTTATGGACATAGACACAATCACACTGTTAGTTTGTCTTTAACACTAATTAACACTAATAACAGAAACACTTGTGACAGAAGAGGACACTACGTCATAAGCATTAACAATAAACCTAGAAACAATATAAAAGGAAAGAGGTGGGTAATTAAAATATAAACACAAATGTCAACTCCAGCTGCAGAGGAAGATCATGTGATACAACAGAAAGCTCCACAACAGCAGAACTATATTGAAACATCTGTTTACAGACAGTTTAATCCAAGTCTCATTTATCCAGTCGTATGCTCAGCACTTCCCAGACAGACGGCCTGTTACTACAGGCACCTGAACTAAAAGAGAAACTTATCAACGCTCTCTTTAAAGCCAAACGCCACTGACAAAAACAGTAACTTGACCTTGCTGAATTGTGCCTTGTTGTTGGTCCACCGCTGCCCCGATCGGTAAGTCACTTTGTGTTATTGTGCAACTTCAATGAATTCAAACTCTTCAAAACACCACAGTCACACAACAACTCAAACAAACTAACTGATTGAGGCAGTGGTGGACCAGCACAAGAGTAACAGCACTGATAAGTTTAAGGTGCTGTCACAGCTGCCCTGTCTGGTTCAGTTCAGTCAAACTCCAGTGTGTTTGCCCCTTCAGTGTCAGTGCGGTTCGTTTGTGCAGGTGTGAACACACCAAACCAACTGGACTGAGACCTTCTTGAAGAGGTGGTGTCAGTCTGGTTCCAAAGGAACTCTGGTGCGGTTGGTTTGTGGTGAGAAGGTGTTGCGACCTGGATGTGAAGCAACTGCAGTCACATGACACATTGTTTGTGTTAAACATGAGCATGTTACAGTCCTGGAGGATTATTAATGTGCACCTCCTCCTGTACTGCCTTAATATGCACATTCAGCACATCCAATGCATCAAAACATTGTTTTCTAGTTGGAGCCGCGTTTGCCTCGTTTTCAAACTGTATGCTTTGACTAAAATGAACAATGACAGCAATATAGTCCACGATGAGCAGCGCTAACATCAACCTGCGTAGTTGTCCCTCCATTGTGACATTAGAAAGTGTCACATTTATCTTGCAAGTGTACTCTTCTTCAACGTTTGCTTTACTTCCTGGATTTTTCCCACATGGAAATTCTGACCAATCAAGAGCAGCTTTCTCACACAAGGCATTTGATCTGGTCCTCTTGTAAATGCTGCCGTGAGAACACCAACCAACTCTAGGCAATTACACAACTTTGGAACAACATGAGTCCCTGATTCAGACCAGAGGAGACCACTCTAGGGCTGACAGCAGCCTTAACTCTAGCTCAGTTCAGGTCATAACGGGCCGTCTGAGAAGTGCTGAACACACAGGTGGATAAATGAGGTTTGGATTAAACTGCATGAGTTGTGTGAGAGTTTTCAAACAGATGTTTTGATATAGTTTTGCTGTTGTAGTTTTGCTTGTTATTGTTGCTACCAGATGCAGCCTTTCGTCTGACTGTTTCATGTTCTCTCATTGTTTATATTATAACTCAGAAAATACAGTCTTGAACATGACATCACAGCTGGACTCAACTGTACTGTAGTCCTGTTTTGTTGAACTTGGATTATATCATTTCATGTTTACCACTTTTTGCCTGGGAGGATGGAGCAGACTTTATCTGCTGGTGATGACCAAAGGTCAATCGACCTTAAGGTGAGATTGTTTTGCTATTTGAGTGATGGGAACATGTAAACAATAAAAGTCTGATGCTTCTCACTTCTCTTGCCGTCTGAGTCTGCGTGGACTTTGCGAACCAGGAACCCATTCTTGTACAGCAGTGATCCGGTTGGCTGCGTCTCCTCCGTCCTCCCGCTGCTGCCCTCCCCCTTCACAGATCTGGAGGCGGTGGAGTCACACAGGCTGTCCCCGAGCTCCGAAAACGACTTCCGCAGCTCTTCCTCGTCGCTATGGAGACAAAATAAATAAATAAATAAATAAACAGATCCCATGGTGATCAACACTTATGTGTCATGTCTCATTAGCAAACGCGAATAAACACATCATCATTCATCCTGTCCATTCGCCTCTCACTCTGTGCTTGTTACAGAACAGGACGAGAGGTTTCACACACTTACTGGCTGAAACTTTTTCATTTCATACAGAACACATGAGTAATACCCAACGTCCACTGCTGGCGTCTTGGCACAGCTTTATTGTTGCACAAGACATTTACAAAGCATCATGTATCTCTGGAGGCAGAGACCTGAGTGAATGAAGCTGCCTTCAAAGCTGTAATTGTGTGTTTTCCTGCTCCAGTTCTCCTGAGGAGCACAAGTCTCCACTCTCCTTGATCAAAAAGTACCACAGCTACAGAGTGACACCATCTTTCTTGTTCCAGCTTTGAGGTGAAAAACAGGGGCATCTTTACCCAGGGGGGGTCGACTCCTCTTAGAAATGCCGACGCATCACAGTTCCTCTTTCTTCTCTTGAAGCCTCGTAGAGGTGAGAAAGAGTTTGCAACAAAAGTTCAGGCTTTACAGACTCACCAAGAAAGGACGGTGCAAAGTAGAGATGTGCAGGTCAGGGGGTTTGAAACTGACACCAACTCGGCCGTTACGACAGCCTGTCCGCCCGCCCTGCCCCCAAACATATGCATTAATCATACACTGTATAAAAGAAGTGCACATAGCCACCTATTGCTTTGTGGACGCCTGTTTCGAAGCCTTGAGTTCGGCATTTTGGCTGCTGCCATCTTGTGTTTGAAGCCTATCCCAGCTGACAGTGGGTGACAGACGGGGTAAACCCTGGACAGGTCACCAGACTGTCACAGGGCTGACACATAGAGACAAACCATTCGGCTGTTTCGAGTCACCAATTAACCTGCATGTCTTTGAACTGAGGTACCCGAAGTACTCGCAGAAAACTCCGCACAGAAGCCCCACCTTGGGGTTCGAACCAGGAACCCTCTTGCTCTGGGGTGACAGTGCTAACCATGGCACCACCCGGCCCGACCTGCCCGGCTTAAACCTGGGATATTTTGTTACAAGCTTCCCCGAACCACCTGACCTGCAGGTTGTGGGTCAACCCGTGAATCACTGGTGCCCAGCAAACCTTAAAGCAATAACACAACAGATGATTTATGATGAGACTTAAATTCTGAGACGATGAAAAGTCCTGAAAATGCTCAGAGAGAACTGAAACATTTTCCCTGTTGACTCCCTCTGCAGAGGAAGACTGTTACTGATTTTACAAAGAACAGTGCAGTTACATTACCTGTGGTCATTTCTGGTGTAAATGTTGAAATTGTAAACCAGTATAAATACCTGGGAACTGTTCTTGATGAAGCCCATGTGGATTTACTTTGTAAGAAGGCTCATCAGCAGCTCGGTAGTTTTAATGTGGAGTCTACTCTTTATGGACTCACTTCATCTGCTTGTTCAGACTTTCAACGTGTAAGAACAGGAACAAACTGTTGGGGATTGTCGGGGTGTGCAGTAAATAAGCAGCCTCACTGATCTGCACAAGGTGAGGTTGGTGCAAAAGGCCAGACTGACCCTGGCAGATCCAGATCACCATCAACACCACCTGCTGCCTCGTGGAGGGTTCAGGTTGCTTCCGTCTGGACGCAGATATCTGTTGCAGAGATGCAGGACAAATAGACTGAGGGATTCATTTGTCCCCGCAGCGATTAGACTTTTAAAAGACTTGTCTTGACTCAATGTGTGCGTTGTCTCGACATATATATTTGTTTCTATGTTGTTAACTGCTAGCTGTGGAACTAATTGCCTCTAGGAGATAATAAAGATTCTTGAACTTGAACTAGAGGGGTTTTTACCTTTCTGAGGACATGTATAGGAAATGGCACCATTTTTAAATTAAAAATATTCTTTGGTATATTTTCAAGGTGACAATCTGAATCACTTGCAAGGGCCAGCTCTCTCCAGGGGCCCCTCCACGCCAGGAGCCCCAGTGCATTCACACTGCCTGCACTGTCTATATTCACGCCCCTAATTTTGACCACCTGTCAGTCATAACAACACTGGACTCACCACGTTCATAAGTGAGTGCAGTGTAAATTGTTTAACTGATAAACATTAAAGTTATTTAGCTGTTTAGAGCATGAATGTCTTAATTTGTGTTTATCTTTCAGTTTTTTGTCGACTACCCCCCCCCCCCCCCTTTTTTTTCTTTTTTTTTAAATTTGAGAATGTTTAATTTATTTTATTTCTGTTCATTATATGATCCAGGAAGTTTTCCTGTCAGATGAGTGATGAGGAAACACAGCATCATCACTGGACAAAGCTGACAAAGTGACACCTACAGTATGTTCTAATGATCCCTACAATCATAACTTTAAAGAGTTTTACAGTCTGACACTGGAGCAGTGAAACGTCTCCAATATAAAAATCTTTACTAAAACAAGTTTCCAGGCTGAGAGCTGTTGCTGCCGGATGAGAGGTTTCGCAGCACATCGCTCATTAGGAGCGGGCCTCCAGGAGCCATCTTTGTAAATGAGGATTCTGATGACTGCTGCTTCATTTCTTTCTAACTACCCTCTCGTATGTGTGTGTGTGTGTGTGTGTGTGTGTGTGTGTGTGTTTGTGTGCGTGTGTGTGTGTGTTTGTGTGTGGGTGTGTGTGCGCATGTGTGTGTGTTTCCTGCACAACAAAACAAGTCTCTTTATGTTCGTCTATTTTTTTCAGATGAAGATTTTTGTTGTATTTCTTCATTTCATTTTGTTTTTATCTTATAGCTCCACATTTGACTATTTTTTCATGTTTGATTTATTAGTTTAACATTGTTAATGGTTTATAAAGCCTTTTATTTTCTCTCATTGTATATTCTTGTCTACAGCCTCTTTTTAACTTTATTTTTTATTACTGTTTCCAACATTTTATGATCCATTCTTGCTGTGTATTTACTGTATATCCTCGTCTACTAACCCCCTTTTATTTACTTTATCATTTTAAAATGTGATTTAATCTCGATGTATATTCCTGCCTACTAACCCCTTTTATTTGTGTTTTATTTTATTTTAATATTTAATTATTATTATTATTTATTTAATTCTTTTCTTCTAGCTCCTTTTTTAATTTCATCACTGCTTCTTCACCAACTTTTAAATGTTTTGTCATCTATTTTTGTTTTTATCTTAATGTACAACTCATCTGCTGACCCCTCTTTTATTTCTTAGTTCTTATTTATTTATTACTGTTTTGTTTTAATACCATATTTCATCCCTACATTCCAGCCTACCTGCCCTTGTTTATTTATCTTTATATATTATTACTGGTTTAACACCTTTTTTTGTTTTGTAATCTTTTTTTGTCCAATAACTCAATTTTTATTTGTGTTTATCAATTTTATTATTTTTGAATTGAAAAAAATTGTAAAATATTTTATCATCTATGTTTGCTATATATTCTTGTCTTGTGACACCTCTTTTGTTTCTTACATGTTTTATTTTATTACTGTTTTATTGCCATTTCTTAAACATTTTATCATCAGTATTTTAAATGTCATTTTATTGCATATTATTATATACAAGCCCGTATTTATTTAGTTTGTATTCAATATCAAATTGTTATGTTTTGTCATCTATTTTTGTTTTATCTCAATTTATATTGTTGTCTGTCTGTTCACCGCTTCTTTTATTTCTTGTGTGTTTTATTTCTCTCATTATTATTCTATTAACATTTTTAAATGTTTTATCATAATCATTTTTACTTATATATTACTGTACATTCTTGTTTACTAGCCTCTTCCCTTTTTCTTTATTTTATTTTGGTTTTATTGCAGTTTTTACATGTTTTATTGTCCAATTGGTTTTTCATCTTGGCATATATTCTTGTTTACTATATGTCCGTTTTTATTTCTTATTTATATTCTATAAACATTAAATGTTGTATATATATATATATATAGAGAGAGAGAGAGAGAGAGAGAGAGAGATATGTAGTGTATATTCATCTGCATTTCTTTCCATCTGTTTGTTTTAATCTTCATAAACTTGTGTCTTTGCGTCCACATAAATATTAGTATCTAAATAAACAGTAGGCTATATTACAGTATTGTATTTGAATGCGAGGCATTATTTACTGACACACATTACTGCAGCAGTGCTAATCCCATTCTCCCCTAAATAATCCCCCACAATGCACTGTACGCACTGGTTAAATGTTTTTAAAGGGATTTGTCACATTAACAGATGATCAGCGCTTCAGGCAACAACACCGAGCGTCTCTGCATCTGCCTGCTGAGGTAACATGGCAATTCCACTTGTTACCTCACCAGGCGGCACCCATGCAAAAGTTCAGCCCGAAAATAGAAAGATGGCTGGATGCCGAGCCCCCCCGAGACCACGCTATGAGTAACCAACAGTACATAACAGCAGTTAACCCCGTGCAGGAGCCAGAGAGAGAGAAGGGAGGCAGAGACGGAGCCAATGAGCACGTAGCCTGTTGCCTGGTAACTGCTGGCCTGCCTGAATCCCATTCTACACAGAGACAAAGTGGAGAGGAGATGGAGGGAGGAGGAGGGAGGATGAGGAGGGGGGAGGATGGATGGAGGAGAGATAGAGAAGTGAGGAGACAGAGACAGAAGAGGGGGAGAGAGAGAGAGAGAGAGAGAGAGAGAGAGAGAGAGAGAGAGAGAAGATGAAGCTGATCCTTCTCAGATGGCAGAACATTATCCACAATCATATGAGTGAGGAGAGGAGAGGAGAGGAGAGGAGAGGAGAGGAGAGGAGAGGAGAGGAGAGGAGAGGAGAGAGGAGAGGAGAGGAGAGGAGAGGAGAGAGGAGAGGAGAGGAGAGGAGAGGAGAGGAGAGGAGAGGAGAGAGGAGAGGAGAGGAGAGGAGAAGAGAGGAGAGGAGAGAGGAGAGGAGAGGAGTGGAATGGAAAGGAAAGGAAAGGAAAGAAGTGAATGTCATCATTCACTTCTTTCCTTTCCTTTCCTTTCCATTCTTGTCTTTTGTTAAGAAAATGAAAATTAATGAAAAGGAAGGAAAAATGAAGAATGGAACAGGAGATGAAAGAAATGGAAACAAAAGGAATTAAAGGAGAGAACTGGAAAAGGCAGGTTAGGAAAACTAAATGAAAAAGAGGTTCAGAAAGAAAAGAAAGGAAAGGAAAGGAAAGGAAAAGGAAAGGAAAGGAAAAGGAAAAGGAACAATAAGAAAACACAAGTACAGGAAAACTAAAGAAAGGATATAAAAAAGGAGAAAAGAAAAGGTGAAGGAAGGAAAGAATGGAGAACAATATAGGGAAAAAATACTGCAAAGGTACGACTAAAGAGTCAAGGGAAAGAAAAGAGAAAAATGCAGGTAAGAAAAGAAAAAGAAAGAAATGGAGAGAAAATTTTAAAAAAAAATGAAGAAATGGGGAGAAAAAGAAAGGAGAGAAAAACAGGAATGTAAAGAAAGACGAGGAAACGAATAAAAGAGAGAAAAACTTGAGGAAAGAAATAAAATGAAGGAAAAGAGAAGAAAATAAAAAACAGGCAAGAATAAAGAAACGAAAAGAGGAGAAACAAGTGGAAACGAAAAGAAGGGAAAATACTGCAGAGAAGGAAAGGAAAAGTAACGAGAGGAAACAAATGAAAAGGATGAAAACAAACTGAATGAAGACAAAAAAGAAGATGAAGGACAAAGAAAGAAAGAAAGAAAGAAAGAGGAGGAGAGGCAATGTTGTGGACATGGCTGACCAGGCTGACGAGCCGAAAGAAGAAGTGCATTCTGGGTTATTGTGTTGATGTTGCTGCATCAGTAAACCTGCAGAAACAGATCTGCTGTGTTTCACCTGTGACACTGATGAAATACGAGGAGGACGTTCATTCATCCAGACACTCGTTCACTCGTTCACTGAGGCTGCAGGTTTAACTTCACATCATCCACAGGAGGGTTTATATTAACGAGGATAATCTGAGCCGTCAGAAGCTTTTATGATCCTGGATATCGTCTCAATAGCTTTGAGATACCAAAACATTTTCCACCTTTAACTTTACTGGACGTTCATCTAAACTTTTTCTTTTTACGCCAAAGTTCTGAAAAGTAAAATGTTTTCTAATCACACGTAGATGTACAAGAACTTTACTTCGACGTATACGACACATTTCCACAGTAAATGACTCGTCCTGTGTCAAATATTTTGTTGAGTTGTGTCCTTACATTATTCAAAATGTTTACATGTTCAAACCTGACAGTGCGTTTCATTTGGTCGCCTGTCAATGGCGTTTGACCCCCGTTAACCCCTCAAGGTGCTCCAACATCCGGGGAAACACAGGAAGCACCAGTTGATTCATCATTGTGAGTCGCACAGTGTCACAAAGTTAAATGCATTAACACAGAAATATGTGTCGATCCTGCTCACTACAATGTGCTGCTGTAACCAGTGTTTCACAGCAGCCACTGAGCTAATGCGTCCGGTTGTAACGTTAAGAGATGATTATCTCGACCACGTATATTAAGGCTGAGCTGCCCCATGATTGAAACCAGGGGCGGGGCTAAGGGGTGGCTACTTGGGCCCCAGGTGTTTTCTGAAAAGCCTCGAATGTGAGTTTTACTTTGAAAAACAAAAAAAAAACCAACGTCTCGTGAGTAACGTGCAGTACCGGAGTCCAACAGAGAGGCAGCAGCTGCGGGAAAGTAGCCTGCGTACTGCGTAGCCTGCCTGGGTCTGCCCTGAAGAAGAAGAAGTGTTTCCTTCTTTATTATTCTCCAGGGTAACATTTTTTTTTCCATGACCGTGGGTGAAAGCGAAGCACTTCTGACTGTCAGTGAACGGCCTGTGGTCACGACGAGTACCCGGATGCTGAAGAAGAAGAAGAAAGATGAAAGAAGACAAATGAAAGAAGAATATGGATATTCGGAAGTTTTTTAATTCAAAGCCGGCACCACGAGCTGTTTCAGGTTAGTGACTCTTATTTGAAAGGTGACTGATGACGTTACTTTGCTGGTTTGCTAATGTTAGCTGGCTATACGTTGTGTTATGATGAAAATGAAAGACAGCAAACTTGCAGCAAAAAACAAAAGCACCAATTTTTCCATCTGGGCTAAGCCCCGGATGTCCTACAATCCTAAATCCGCCTCTGATTGAAACTGTTGCAGCAAAGAACACTGACTGTTGCATCGCCTTAAAGCTAACGACTGTTGCATCGCCTTAAAGCTAACGGCTAACTAGCATATACTCTGGTGTGTCTCAAATCACATACTTCCATTAGTACCCTTCCATGTAGTATACTATGTGCACTATGTACTTATTGGCGTACCGCGCAAATTTTGACAGGGTAGTGTTGTCTCAAACCAAACACGGCCGTTGTGCACTCACCGGAAATGACGACCGCAAATTAGCTAGTTAGCAAACTAGCATTAGCATTCGCATTATCGTTCGTGGTGCCAAATCATTACAGACTGCTAAATTAACTCAACAAACACTCTGCTGGCTTATACCCGACAACAGTATAGTGGTGCTTAGTGCAAAAAACACATGTATTTGTACAATGCAGCGACGTCTTTCAAGTTTGAAAAGTGGCCCCTCCCCTTGTGCTACGTAGCCAAGAAGGCGACCATTGAGGGCGAGAAGTGTCCATAGTTCCACACTCAACTTCTTGACCATTTTGAGTGCACCATCCAGGTACTCATAGTGCACTGCATTTTTCCATACTTCTCAGTGTGAACGCACTCAAAATATTAAGTGCAAGTACAGAAGTATGCAATTTGAGACACAGCATAACTCTCCATACCAGCAGGAAGCGGTCGTCGTAATCATCATTCAAAAAGGGAAACCAGGAGATCAACAGAACAGATTCAAGATGCTAGTTAGCCAGTTAGCCTGTTAGCACACTAACGACACAACCTGATGTTCAAAGAACTTATGATATTCACCGTGTGCTAGCAAACAACAGCAAGCAATTAGGAAGCATTTCTACTGAAGCGCTGACACATTCGCTGTGTCATATACGCTGGCTAATACCATCATCATACCTGATATAACAAGTTTGTTTTTATCTCACTTTCTCTTGACTTTAGTTGTTTGTTTACTTTCCTCAATTTAGTTTCTCTTCTTGTGCGCTGAGCTAAACTGTCAATCAGAGTGATTTCACTCGCCGATGGGCGCTGCCATCTCTGACGCCGATTCAACATGCCCCGCTGGCCAAAAATAAGCCACCAAGGGCCGAGTGGTGCCAACCGTGAGGGACACACTGTAAAAACTAGCGCATCAGATGCTCAGTGACGACCAACAGCTGATCATCGGCTTGGTGTGTCAGGGCCCTTACAGACATTTGAATGTCACAGAATCCTGGACTCGACTCAGACCAGGTTCAGCCCCCTCTAGCACTATAATACCAAATGAAATACTGGTGTCCTGATGTTTAACGTGATCTGATGCGAGTAGCTGGCACACAGGCTGCAGGTGAGAGCAACGGACAATAACAAGACGGGATGACTGGAGCCATGGAGGGAGGAGGAGAGGAGGGATGAGCAGAATGAAAGGAATAATAGAGCAGATGGGGTCTCGTCTGTCCCTCAGCACATCACTCATTTCATGCACTTTGTTCTCCACGTTGCACTTGTTGTATGATGCGCTGAGATTCTGCCATTTACAGCCTGTTCTGCTCGTCTCTGTCCACAGATCCTCCTCAAGCTCCGACTTGTTGCGTCTCTTTCAGCGCACGATGCCCACCACCACCTCTCTTTGCTCTCCACCCCCGCTCCTGAATGAGGAAGCATGTGTGTACTGTATATGTCTGTGTTTGTATGCCTGTGTGTGTGTGTGTGTGTGTGTGTGTGTGTGTGTGTGCATGTGTGTGTGTGTGTGTGTGTGTGTGTGAAGAACATGTGGGTGCATCCAACTGCACCGTTGAGAGAGTGGCCGTGTCTTTTCTCTGTGGGGGTGTGAAATAACATCCATCCCTGTGTTTTTTGCTTTGTGCTAAAATACTGCGTGCCCACACACACACACACACACACACACACACACACACACACACACACACACACACACACACACACACACACACACACACACACATGCACACACACACACACACACACCTGTAATGAGATGCACACACCAGATTTCACATATAAAATCTGTATTCATGTAACGACAGCACACGGTTTGTTTCAGTGTGTGAATATCACACCTCTCTCTCAAGCCTTTGACTGTACTGGAGAGTGTGTTTTCTTTTTAAGCCTCAATCTGGGCGTAAATTAGTAAATCAGTGCTGGGCTGCTCTATATATAGAAGAGAGAGTCTTACTATTTGCACTATAATGCGTAACTGTATTTATTGTAAAAACAATTTAGTTTTCCTTTTTGTTTCTTCCTTAAATGCCACTTTTATACAGTTTGTTCTGTCTTAATGCCTACTGCTTTATTGTTAATACTCTGTTCTAATTTAAATATTAAATTAAATATATTTAAATAATAAAATAACTTTCTTTCTGTCTGTTCTGCTTGTTTGTATGTTCATGTCTTTTTTACATATTCAAAATAAATATGAAATATTTGTTCATTCATTCTTTGACGGTGTAGCATGAAGAGAAGTGCAACTGCATGTCATTGTGCAGTCACGTGCTGCACCGTACGACAATAAAACCCTTGAAATCCATTTAAGTATAATTCATTCATTCATCTTCTAACCGCTTCATCCTCTTGAGGGTCGCGGGGGGGCTGGAGCCTATCCCAGCTACAGCGGGTGAGAGGCAGGGTTCACCCTGGACAGGTCACCAGACTATTGCAGGGCTGACACATAGAGACAAACAACCATTCACGCTCACATTCACACCTACGGACAATTTAGAGTTACCAATTAACCTAGTCCCCAATCTGCATGTCTTTGGACTGTGGGAGGAAGCCGGAGTGCCCGGAGAGAACCCACGCTGACACGGGGAGAACATGCAAACTCCGCACAGAAGGGCTCCCACGCCCGGGATCGGGACCTCTTTTCTTTCATTGAGCAAACTGATGTCTCTTCACTAAGTGGCATATTTTATGGATATTTAATTCAAAGCACAACAATAACAGTACAGACTGTGCAAGACACCTAAATAGTGAACACAATAACTGCAGGACATTTGTGTAAAACAAGCAAACTGGATGCATTTTGGGCAGATTGTGTCCTGTGAATATTACAGATAATATTTCAGATATTTTTAGGAACTTTTTATAAAGATTTTCTGTATCATGTAAATATTATATTGTATTATATTGTAAATAATATTTTGCAGTGCCTGTTTTTATGGGTGCAGCACTTGTGAAGTTCTGGGCCAGCGTTAATGTTTAAAACAACAATTTAGCCGACAGCTGATACCAATGTTTTGTTGTTGTTTACTTTGTTTACAATGTTATTTATTTCCCCTTTTGTGCCAGGGAAACAAAGAAATCTGTATCATAAAATAACTGAGCTGTTTCAAAGTCATTCAGCCCTTCATTACACTATCTTTGAATGAGTACAGATGCAACCATATCATTTTGAATAAAATTTAAAAGGGCTCCCACGCCCAGGATCGAACTGGCAACCCTCTTGCTGTGAGGCGAGAGTGCTAACCACCACACCACCATGCCGCCCAACATCAACACATTTCTCCTTAAAATAGCCGTATTAATAGTCACGAAAAAGTATATTTTTACAAGGCTACATTTGAACACATGATGACGTCACAACTGATCTTTGCCCGATACTCATTTTTCCTGAATAGAGCTTGAATGCATCAACATGTAACATATGTGGAGGATGGTCCAGATGCATCCTTCATGGCCTAACCTATCCAGAGACTCACTGCACACCAGTGATAATTGTTTTTTTTTCTAAGACCATGGCGTCCCTGAACACACCACCAGCAGTACTGAGTTTGAACTCACGCAGATAGTTAATGATATAAAGGTTAAAAAAACAAGAAGCCTTCTTATCAAAATGACTACGTGACAGTAGTGATGCCGACTGAGGTATAAACACAGTAACAATGTCTGGGTCCATTATTTAACCAGCCTGTACCCGACTAACTTGTCTCATCAGGTGCAGCTGGTTGCTCAGTGACAGGAGCGTAAGTGGGTAGGGACGGGAACAGCTGGTGATGCAAACAGGAAATGCTCCATAAACCTGACCTTCCCATTTCAATTCAGCCGTTGCAGTTCCTTAAAGGATGCAGCCTTATCTGTCTGCGTCGGCCGCATCCTTCAGAGGCTGCAGCCCCTGACTTGAGACACAGCAAATGTAACCGCTGTCCTCAGTTAGTTTTGGCCACCAGCTGCTAACTGCTAACTGCTAACAGCTAATGTTTACTAGCTCTCCTCCTTGCAATATCAACACATATTTGTTGTTGACAACATAGTTTCATCAGGGAAACAGTAGGGAGCATCTTCTGATCATCAGTAGTTAGTTTTGTCCTGAAGGCGTCATGGGGAAGATCTCTGTTTGTCCCAAACATGTCTTCTATTATTCACAGGACAATGCTGTTGGTCTCGAGCTCTGCTTTTTAGCCTGTGTAATATTGATGTGACACAACAGAGCAACAGTAGCTGATAGCTGATAAATTGGGGCATCCCTACCTGCTTTTTGTTCTGCACCAGAATACCAGTGCAAGTTCCTTGTATGTAACCTACTTGGCAATAAACCTGCTTCTGTTCCTGACTGTGAAATAAAAGAATAAAACACACTCTTTATTGTTCTGTGATTAAAATCTGTAATTACAAACACACAAACTGACGGCAAACATTCCCCAACAAGAAAAACAAAAGCAGCGTTTGCAGCCTCCAAGTCGATGCAGAGCTGAAGTGTATCCGTCACAGGGTATCAGTCCTTGTGTTGTGATCTGAGTCAAGTGAAAAAATGTCCTCTGCGTGATGAAATATGCATCAACTGAGCGAGCAGGGTGTGAAAGTGCTGGCAAAAAGTGACACTGCGCTGTGCTCTTCAAATAGGGGTTTCAAAGCAGAGACAGGATCTTACTCTATTTCAATGATCTCGGCCAGTTGAAATATTAAAAACGAACATGTGCAACTCTCTGCTGCCAAAAACTGAAAAAAAGAGAAGAAGGCCAGACTGCTGTGGGCTGAATCTCTTAATCTGTAATTCATTTTGTTTGGAGGTCGATTCTCTCTTTGCTTCCATGAGTGTTTACGTGTCTAAAAATGACATCTTTTTCTATCCCCGCGTGGCCTCTTATGCGGCGGCAGTGTTTAAATAGCTGTCTATATGTCAGCGGAGATGTTTGAACTGGATTGCCTGCCTCTCTGTGGATCTCCTCCTCGATCTGCTCCTCTCTGACCACTTTTATTCAGCTGCTTCGGGAGCGCTGCTGCAGCTATTTTTGGAGAGGTAGTGGGAGGCTGTGGTCACACCTTTGTACAGGATGCAGGTAAAGAGCCATTTAAATTGAGCCTCCCTCCCTCTGAGTCATTGTCTCTCTCTCTGTTCTTTTCTCATTCTCACATGTACAGTGCAGAGGCCGACATGTACACACACACACGCACCCACACCCACACACACACACAAATATATCTCCTGTGTACGTTTGAACATACTGTACATCTATCTATTACCGTGTGTGTGTTTGCTGCTGAGAGAACACAGGGAGGAAAGAGCAATGCGGTAGCTATGGAGTCGTATCCATGGTGCCGTAGCTATGGCAACAAAGCTTGGAAAGCTAGTGACTTAATTGGCATCTCTGAGGCGCTCTGAAACTGTGATCCAGAATAGCAACCCTTGACACACTAATGTTTCCTTCACATGCCAGACAACGCTCACGTCATTAATGAGGATGCTAACAAGTTAATCAATACCCCTTATTGTTTCCTGCCCTTCAGGACAACGTGTGTGTGTGTGAGAGAGTGTGTGTTTAAATGTGTTGCACAGAATCAGTGACGAGGCAGAGGACAGAAACAGAGTCACAGAGGATGAAAAGGAATCAACATGAATGACTTACAGCGTCCACTGCAGCTTCTGATTCTTGATGGAGTTGTAGAGAGCCTGCAGAGGAAAACAAGAAATCACATTTTCAGACAAACATGACAAACAGCAGCTACGCTCAGCTTTTGGCGACTTCATCACATATTACGGGGGGGGGCACAGTAAGCAAGCAGGCTTTCATTCAATAAATTGTACTCAGAGAAATGTCATCCCTTCTTCACGCCGCTCAAACTGCCCTTTGCCTGAGCTTAACTCGTTTTCCTTCACCAAACAATCCATCAATCATCCAATCAGTCCGACCACCACAACATCAGTTACACAGCCATTATCCACAGAGCGCCCAGCCTGTCGATGGGCAGACCAGCAAATCAATTGGGCCGATAAATAATTTAGACTTTGACGCAAATGTATTGATCAGTGAGAGACAAAATTAAGTTACAGCTTAGGTACATCAACACAAAAAAACTTAACGTGACAAAGACGTTAGAAACACACGGCTGAGGTGACGTTACACGTTCGTCTAAATGCTGTCATGCTGGTCAGTTAGTTAATTAACTGATCAGTCAAGAAGAAGAATGATTTATTCTCTTTGTTTTATTATAAATTACAAAAAAAAACCTGAAGACGTGACTTTGGGCTGTAGGAAGTTTTGATGGACATTTTTCAACATTTCATTTATAGAAAACTCATTAGTTCTCCAGCCTAATCAACAGGAACAGTGTTGGCATGGCATTGTATATTTCTGCAAACCACAGATATGTTATATTTGTACATTATTATTTAGTGGATAAGTTGAACCTTTACATTTCAACAACACTGTGGTTTATGTGTAGTTAGGTTTAGGCATAAAAACCACTTGGTTATGTTGGGATAACGTCATGTTCTAAGCTTCAGTGTGGGGGGCACAGTTCTGGCATGAAAAGCAGCGATGTCTCAGTAAAACACAACTTATTTTCGTGGCCAAAAAGTCAGTCAAAACACAGAGCCAGGTCCTTAACAACACCCACAACTGGGGGCTTCAAAGCTGCTGGAAACACAGCGATGACTCGCTATGTAACTGTTGAAGTAGAAGTTTAAAGTGACATAAAATTTAAATACTTAAGTACAAGTACTGCACATTTGTACGTAATATGTCAAACATTTCCATTGATGGAGAAGCTGTTTATGAATAACAGGAGTGTCAGTTTTTGGCAAATCCATCCAGTTAAATACCTGATCAATCAAAGCAAAACCTTTATTAAAATCCATATTGCCATGAAGCAGCTCGGATTAATAACCTGCAGTATTGGTCTGATTCACCAGAGACACTGTGTTACTGTGAAGGGAAACCTTTCTTTTCATAAACAGCAAATTGAGTCTTGTGCAGGAGCATCACCACCAGGTTAGCTCCGTATCTCTATAAAAAGCACTGGATGTTTCTGCCTGTGCGCTTCGGCTAATTTCTACCATCTGTATTTGGGTTATCTTGATGTTTTTTTCAGATCCATCTCAGCTTGTTTGTGATTGAACTCCTTTTCGCTTCTTTGCACCAGTTTTTTTTATCTCTTTTTTTGGGGTCATTGTTTCTGCTCCCAGGAGAAAAACACTCCTTCACTTCATTATCATCATAATCAACACACAGAAAGAATAAAGAGAGTGTAATGAGGGAGCTGTTCGGCACTGCATCTCTGCTCTGAAGGGCTTCAGAGACATTTTGGCTTTAACTTCCTCAAAAACTGTAGCGACAATCAAAACCTGTGGACACTTTACAGACACTTAACAGGGCAGACAGCATGAAGCCATCACACTGCAGCTGATAGACAGCAGTGACAGCAGAGGTGATGGAGAGGACACTTAAAGGCACTTCATCACCACCTCGTTCACCTCTGAATTCCTGGTAGACCAGCTCCATACGTTCCCTCAAACCATGTCGGGGCAAAGAAACCTCACACTCAGCTGGAATCGATCATTTCCCATCACACTCCTTTGATTAAAGAGCTGCTGCTAATGCTCCTCTCCTGGACTTCTGCTGTTTAGACTTCCAACCTCTTCTGAATGTGATTTTGTTGCATTGTGACTCTTAGTCAAATGAAATTGGATTTATAATGGGGGTTTGATTCGGCATGTCTAATCAGGTTCATTTCCAGAGTCCTCTTTGAAACTGAAGCCTAATCAGAAATACTTCCATGAATATTAACGACCATCCAGCCTGGACCACGACGGATTCAGTTCTGGTTTCCATACTGTTTAATCTCAGCATTCAAACTATGTGTCCAGTTAAATGTGCTCATACATTTTAATTATCATGACATACAGCTGAGCTTCCAGAGTCAGCCAATTTAAAAGCAGAGCTGCTTCTGTCGCACAAATCTGGTCGACCTCAAATATTAACTGTGAATTTGTAATAGTTTACTGGTGTACCACAACCACAGCCAAATCACCAGAAGGAATCATTGGCATTGTGTGTTTGTGCAAACCAGAGACACGTTACATTCGTGCGTTTCATATGTATCACATCAAGTGACGTAGTGTGGGAGCTGACTTTGTTTAGGAGGTGGAGGGAATGGTGGATGGTGTTAGCTAAACGAGATGGCTGCCAAGCTGCAGACCAGTTTGAAACCAACAAACAACAAAACCAGTTGTTTTTCAGTGATTCAGTGATGTTTTTCCTGCGGCTTTTAGCCACCAAATGTGGGTGTTTTTTAGCAACCTGTTGCTGTTTATCCACTGGAGATAGTGCCACAATAAGCAGTTGTGCTTAACTGAGACAGTGCTGCGTTTCCTGTCACGAAAAGTGTATATTTTAACCCACAACATGATCTTAACTGAACCATACCAAGTGTACTTGTGCCTAAACCTAACCACACAGTAACCACAATGCTGGAATGTAAGAAAACGTATCTGCTGCATAATAATGTACAAATCGATCTGTAGTAAAAGTTCAGTTGATGCTTAGGCTGTTAATTTTTCTGTCACTCCTTGCACACATGCTCACCCTCCGTCTCTAGCTGTCATTGTCCGGGGCTGTCAACTGAGTCATCTGAGTCACACACCTTCACGTTAGCTTATCATCTTACTGCTTCTCATTTTAAATATGGTTCTTTTTCTGACTGTAGTTTATTCATGTTGAAGCCATGCGCACCCTCCACTTTCCCATCACCACCTAGTCTTCTCTGATTCATCATCCTCAACTGCCTCATCAGCCTCAGACTCATCAGCCTCAGACTCATCAGCCTCAGAGTCATCAGCTTCAGACTCATCAGCCTCAGACTCATCAGCCTCAGACTCATCAGCTTCAGACTCATCAGCCTCAGAGTCATCAGCTTCAGACTCATCAGCCTCAGAGTCATCAGCCTCAGACTCATCAGCCTCAGACTCATCAGCCTCAGAGTCATCAGCTTCAGACTCATCAGCCTCAGAGTCATCAGCTTCAGACTCATCAGCCTCAGACTCATCATCCTCAGAGTCATCAGCTTCAGACTCATCAGCCTCAGACTCATCATCCTCAGAGTCATCAGCTTCAGACTCATCAGCCTCAGACTCATCATCCTCAGAGGCATCAGCCTCAGAGTCATTTTAAAACCAAACTTCAAACTTTGGCTGGAAGGCATTTATCCTGCAACCAAACATTATATATATATATATATATATATATATATATATATATATATGCCTTATATATATATATATAAGGCAATAAACACATATACAGTCAGTAATAAAGCTATGAATTATTGAATTATATGCTAGATGAGTTATTGATTCGTCTGCAGACGACAGTTTCTCAATTTATTATTGGGTCTATTAAATGTTAAAAAAAACCTGCTAAAAGGTGACATTATCTAAAGAAGAGTTCACCCCACAAACATGAAATGTGTATTTATATTGCACTTGAAAAATGAATGCATATCAGTGCAAACAGGCTGAAACAGACACTGAACAAAAGACTACAAAAACGGTTATAAAACATCTGACAAACTCTGAAATCACTGAAACCCACTGAAATCCAAACACAACTGTTGTTGCATGCGGGGCAACCAGTGCCTTCACGGGAGGATTAGAAACTGTCAAATGAGCAAAGTTGTATTTTTTATTTTTTATTTCAGAAAGTTTGGTTCAGACTCCCTTAAAGTCTGTTTGTGCTGACTGTGGCTCAGAAGTAGAGCAGTCGTCCACTAATCAGAAGGTTGGCGGTTGGAACACTGGCTCCTACAGTCTGCATGTCAGAGTATTCTGGGGCAAAACACTGAACCCCAAATTGCTACCGATGGTCGTTTTGCCGGCAAGCTGCGAGCGTTTAGACGCACAAAGCCGGATTGGTGAGTTGATCTGAGGTGCCCAATTTTCCACCGCGTCGGGGTGAACATATTGGCAGAACCTTTTTGGTTTAAAAAGAACGAGGCACCCTTCCACAATGGGAGGAGCTGTTGATGACTTGTGGGAGGGGCTGTTGATGACTTGTGGGAGGGGCTGTTGATGACTTGTGGGAGGGGCTGTTGATGACTTGTGGGAGGAGCTGTTGATGACTTGTGGGAGGGGCTGTTGATGACTTGTGGGAGGAGCTGTTGATGACTTGTGGGAGGAGCTGTTGATGACGCCGCACGTGCGAGCCACTGGCGGTGGATAAACAGGAAACAGCTGATAGCAGGAATTAGCGAGCAGCTAGTAGCAAGAGGGAAACACAAACCTGACAGACACTATAAAGATGAGCAACTGGGGAGACAAGGAATTGCGCGCCCTCCTTGTCCTTGCAAATGAAGAGGCCATTAACCGTCAGATGACGGGGACGGTGAAGGACGGGCCGACTTACGAGAGAATCGCCAAAGGACTGATCAGCCGCGGCTTCCCTCCCACGTCACTGTTTACGTCACACGCTGAGCTACACGTTTTGTTACTTGCTCACGCCCCCCATTGCCCCGAAAAAGGCACATTCTGTATAAACAAAAGTATTTTGCTGCACTCCCCGATTTTGTTTTTATACTGCCAATGCTGATTGGGCTTTCCTACAAATTTGCACAACTCCTGTCTAAAAAGGGCTACAGACATGTGGTGTAAAAAGAGATCTGAGAGGTTGGAAGACTAAAAAAGGCGCTACACAAGTGCAGTCCATCTACCGTGATGTACTTTAATTTTCTGGTGTTTCACTCCCCCTAACACCATTTGATAGAAAACCTCCTCTGGGACCATAGCGAGCCGAAGGAGGTGAGTACTATATACTATTAATACGATTTTTGGGTGAAGTGTACTTTTAAAATTCTTCTGTCTGACAAACACTCTTAAACCTGAAGTATGTTTAGTTAATTATAACATAGGACAAAGATAAGCAGTAAATCCTCACATAAACAGCACAGTTTGAAGCTGGAACTGTCAAAATGTCTTGATCAGTAAATCTGTATAAAAACCTTTTCCTGATGATTGATTAATGAGTAATAATGATGTTAATGATGTTAATTCATGTTGCCATCTTTTTCCACGAGAAGTTTTTCTTGTGATTAATGTTAAAGTACACATATATTTTGGCTGAGCCCACATGGGACAGATTTAGTGTCAGTGTCACTGTCTTACAGCTGAATTTATTCCTAAAGAATATTTCTTATTTGTACAAAAACCCTTCATACTGTAAATCCTGAGGGAACACACAGCAGAGGGACTTAAAGATAGAAGACTAAACAGGAGGTAAGTAAAAAATAAATAAAGCTAGATTGATGGAGGTGGAGTATGGATCAGAGTCAGAGTCATTCAGTCTGGAGGCTCATTGAGACAAGGATGAATGTTCGTCACCTTCACCTACTTGCTTCATCAACGTCAGCGAGTGGCAGCAAATGAGAGCCATTAGCCTTGAGTGGTGGCTTTACACAATGTGCTGTACTGAGCTGGCAGTCAACCAATCTCCTTCATCAAACGCTCTCCACTCCATATGTGGATGTATACAAACTGCTTAGACGGTAAATCAATAATACAACAGCAGTTTCATAATTTGTAAAGCAGTAATGGTTTGCTGTGTGAGAAGATCAGAAGATAAAGAAGACGTGGCTGCAAAACGTCCACGATAAAAAAAGCTACCAGGTCATCTGACAAATGTGTCCAACTGGTTTTAAATAACGTAGAGCTGTTATTCAACATTATGTGGGATAAATAAAACTGTAACAGTTTGGGTTCTCGTACCAAACCATCATGGTACAGGGTCACGGTTTGGTGCACACATCCCCAAGCAGAATACAGGTATGTAACTTGATGCACGAAATTTGGGTACACAGGGTAGTGTTGTTTGAGACAACACTATCCTGTCGAAATTCACGCACTACGCCAATAAGTACATAGTGCACATAGTATACTACATGGAAGTGTGCTAACGGAAGTATGTGATTTGAGACACAGCACAAGACCGAACTCGAGTACTACAACACTACCGTTAGCAACATATATGGAGGTTAGCAAAAAAGCTAATTGGCGTGCAGGTCAGTCGCACTACAGTGAGCGCAAATGAAACAGTGGAGCTGAAAGACCTGTCTCCAGATAACTGGTCACCTACAACAGCACTGGAGAAAGAGTTGTGTATAAAGGGAACTGCCCATTGGTTCGACAGCCCATTGTTCCGACCATATTAAACTCATTGTTCCTAAGTCCGTTCCGAAATCATCATGGTGCCCTGTGGTTACGGCCTGGTTAGGTTTAAGCACAAAAACCACTTGGTTAGGGTCAGGAAAAGATCATGGTGTGGGTTAAAATGAAAAAGAAAGTGACAAACACATAAGCCGTGAGCCTGCTCCGCCTCAAGCCGGTCGCGGCGCACCATACGCCCGCCGCGAGCTGTTCAGCACCGCGGACAGTCGGACTAATGGGCTGTCGAACCAATGACATGGACCCGTGTATAAGATGAGGAAGGTGTGTCCAACATGCTAACGCACATTTGACAGAGTCACTCAGATGTGCCAGTCAACAAGGATGAGGACAAAAACAAACTGGAGTCCCTCCTTATTCCCATGGCTTTCAAGCAGAACAAAACCATTACTAAATCGATTGGCTTTTACATTTTCATACAGCAGACTGTTCTTGGGCACTGTTGGCGTGTAAACCTACGAAAAGTAATGCATCACAATTCGTGCATATCACACATAATCAGGAGGCAATAATTTGTGTATAACCTACGTCATCAGGGAGGCTGCGTTCACGTGAGTAAAGAAGCAGGCAGTCTGCGTAAGGAGGCAGGTTGGGGCGGTGGATGGGTCACAAAACAAGGAGCTTTTAAACACAGGACCCTCCCCCAGGAGACTAGTGATCGGAGCAGTGTGGATCCAAGTGAATGTTTAGTTACTTTGAGGTCTTCACCATGTTTGTTTTCCTAAACCTGACCTACGCAACTTCACGTAAAGTTTGTGACATCATTCATGGGGCGCTAATCCAGTAGATATCATAGGAACTGTTGCATTAGGACATATTACATAAAGCCAAGGTGGACCCGACTGTAACACTGCTCCAAATGCACAAGTTGTTTTTTATTCTTCAATATATTTTGTTTCATAGACTGACATGACCTGTTGCCTTTTGGGAAAGTGTTCGATAGAGCTGGTGAAGTGAAATGTTCCTTATTCATAATGAAAATAGCTCACCAAAGTGTTCAGTGGGTAAATGATGATTTAACCTGTCTCTGACATGTTGACACAACTGTCTGCTCAAAGTAAATGAAAAGTAAAGAATCTTTTTACATTTGGGTTTTTTCTTTTCCACCACACCAAACTCACACTGCACCATGACTCCGACCATTACAGCCATGAAGATGTGGATCAGCAGCACTTTTGTAAAGACAAACAAAGTGTCTCAGTAAATGTAAACAGGAAATAGCCAACAGTTTTCTGTACCTTCCTCCTCTTTCTGGCCTGTGGGTGATTCTGTCCGTCCTGAGCTTTCCCCAGCAGGTCTGGAAACACCAGGGGTTTGAGTGAACGTGAGCGCGGGGTTCTGGGATAGCGGAAAGGGTCCATCATCCGGAAGTCTCTTCCATAGCGCACGGTGCAGAGAGAGCGTGAGCGTAGGCGCCCCGCTGAGTGCAGGCTGTTAACACCAATCATGTCTCAGAGACAACAGTGCACAGAACTGAAGTCCAAAAAACGCTGGACATTCAAAACCTGCCCAAACAATTCAGCCGTTAAAGTTCTGCAGCAGAAAACAAGTCCATCCAAAGAGGTAAAGCGTGAAATGATGGTCTGATCTGGATGCAGTCTGGTGGACGCTGATGTGCCAACAGACAGCTGGAAGTGAATTCAGCTGTTACAGAAAGCAGCCGGTGATCAGTGGAGACTGTGGAGGGAGGCAACACATCATCAGGCTGTTGTCGGCGGCTATCAGCGGGCATCAAACCCCAACAGTCTCACCCCTCAGAGTCTTGATCAACACCCACTGAGCAACACCGGGGTGTCCACATGATGCTGAATTATTGATAAGGCAGCCATGTATTATACATGTGCAAAAACGACTCCTTCGCTGCACCTCAAGGCGGCGAGACTTTCTTCTGCAGGTGGCAGTAAATCCAGCACTTTTCTTCCGATTTGAGTGCTCAGGCCGCTCTGTGAAGCTTGTGGGGAATAAACTGTGTGATTTCTCCGGGTGAGTGAACACTCTCTACGTGCCCTCAGCACCATACAAGTCTCTGCCAAGTTACCCAAAGGTGACACCTGTCCAGCTGCCACCTTTTAGCGAAAGCCAAAGACAGAACGCTGCAGAGCTGAATCCTTGAACCTGTGCTCACACAGAGGGACCCTGACACCCTCACAGATGGTACGAAACACTGGCAGAGGTGTGAACGAACAGCCAGCATGAAACAGATGGGTGCAAAATGCAGAAACCAAGAGGCAAAAAACACACACAGGCGTACAGTGAGCTCTCTATGCCCATACGAACACAAACACACAGTTGGGCTAAAAATGCACACACAATAGAGGGAGATGCAGAGGGGTGGGAGGGAGGCACAGCCGCCTTCGGACTTCAGAGCAGGGAATCCAAAGAGCACGCTCGATTTCGTCACAAGCCCAAAAATATAAATTAAAGAGAAGAAAATAAGAGGTGGACGTAGAAGAATCAGAGCTGATCTGATTCCTGTTGCTCCCACTGTAAAATGGACACCATCAGTTTTACAGTCACAGAGCTGATGTTAGATTATCTTCCTCCGGCTGTCTGTCCATGTGTGGAGGTCCGCTGTCATTGTGTACCCCCTCCTCTGTGATCCACTTCTCTCTGTCAATATTTTCTCTCACACTCTCTTTGGTTTCAGTCTCTTCCCATCATCGTACGCTCGGCGGGTGTTTGAGGGGGAAAATGCTGCTCTCCTGCTGCTGCTGGTGTCTTTCATGCCCTCCTCGTCTTTGTGTGTGTGGATGGTTTATCTATCTGTTGCAATCTTTACGTCCAATCTGGCGCTTGTCTTTCTTCTCTTCTCCCTGCTGCTGCCTCTGCGGAGGAGGAGGAGGTGGAGGAGAGGAGAAGAGAGGAGAGGAGAGGAGAGGAGCGCTGGCTGCCTGAGTCGCAGAGCGAAAGAGAAGCTGATAGGGACAGTGCTCTCCCTCTCTCTGCCTCCCTCTGCCTTCGCTTCGTCAATGCGTACCTCCCTCCCTCCTTCCCTCCTTCTCTCAGTCATCGCCAGCAAATCACAGTCTGCCTCTTCCACACACACACACACACACACACACACACACACACACACACACACACACACACAGACAAGGTTACACACATGCACGCTTTTTTAAAAATATACTCGCAGTGGCAAATTAGCATTCAGTGGTGGTCTTGTAAGAGAGACTGGTGAGGTGAAGGAAGGAACAAACACAGACTTGGCAGCACAGAGACAGTGTGAAAAGGTGTGTACGGCCAGGTGTGTGTAATCATAACCACTATGAATTAAAGGAACAGTTCAACATTTTGGGAAGAAGATGTGTCGGTGTGGTTAGCCTAGCTTCACATACAGACTGTCTGACTCTGTCTGCTTTGTAAAAACACACCTACCTACACCTTAAGCTCACTAATTAACATGCTACATCTTGTTTTGTTTCACTATCACACTGATAGAAATATAATAATGAGCAGTTACAGAAGGAGTTCAATGCTTAGAAAATGTCTTGGCAACAACAGCTGGGTGCACTGAGGCTGCTGGGTTTGCCGACCCTTTAATCATTAAACTTCAGAGGTACTGGTATTGTGTATTTTGGAATTTTGGACGCTTCCATGCTCAGTCTTTATGCTAAAGGTGCGGACACACCAAACAGACATCAAAGAACTAGCGGCAATGAAAGCCAACTGTTGCGTCGTCTACGTCGCCTCACGTCGCCCTGTGTCAGTTGCATTTGAACACACTACACGGACTACATCCGACGGCCAAGTAGCACGTACGTTCTGCGCCTGCGTGAGAGAGAGCGGAGTGAGAGAGTGGTACATCCTGTCAGCCGAGGGGTTTCCTATCTGTGCAGCTGAGCACCGCAGCACCTTCACGGACTATCACATCCAGACGGTCCCGGTGTTTCCTCCGCAGGCTCCACTTCACTCAGCTGCCCGATAAACCCGCTGCTTCTTCCCACTTTAACCTGAATAACAAACCAGGGCTCGGTGCTCCGGTTGGATCCAAACGGAGAGCCGGGGCTAGCTCAGAGACTAGCGGAGGCTAACTGGCTGTGCTTCCCTCCGGTCATGCTGCGGCTAACGCTCCGCTAGCCGCTCCCAGCTAGCTCTGGTTTGTTATTCAGGTTAAAGTGGGAAGAAGCAGCGGGTCTGTGGGGCAGCTGAGTGAAGTGGAGCCTGAGGAGGAAGCACCGGTTAGCCCCGGTTTCACTACAGGCAGATTCACTCGCTACGGCGGTCGGCTTGGTGTTTTAGGGCCTTAACGTCTGCTAGATGTGTCCTGAACCTGCATTAAGTAATTCTGTTTGGCTCCACCTGGGGGCTGCAGAAGCAACCTTGTTAACAGCTGCCTATTTGACACATTTCTTGGAGTCTCTGTCTACGTGACGAATGTAAGTTTATTATCAATCAATCATTTCTCACATTAAGTCATACAAGCAGTGCTGGTACGCGTCCTGCATCCGTGATGCATTAAAATCTGAAAGGACACAGTAATCTCACTATCAGTGTGTCCCAGGGAGGCAGTAATATTTTCCCCAATCGCTGCGCTGTGAACATAAAAACCGTGTTGAAATCATTGTGTGACTTTACGTCCAGGGGACATGCCATGTTTTTCTCTTCCCTGATAACGCTGCATTGTGATAATGTGATTGTGCCACTGATACATATTGTATTCACTCATGTCGATGACGACCTGATAATGTTTCACTGTCCAGTGGACGCGCTCTGTGTGTGTGTGTGTGTGTGTGTGTGTGTGTACTTTGGTAAAAGATTATAAGCTGCGGCCGCCTTTTTCTTCAGGTAAATCTCATATGTGGCGTGCAAGAAGACGAGATCCTGTTTTGTAAGTAAAAGAAAACAAAAATACTTCTCAGAAAGAAACACAATTGATTTCTCAAAATGTTAAACTCTTACATTTATACAGTGGCTTATTTAAATTCTTTATGGATTTCACAGTGATGTCACATTTAATTTAGGTCTAAACTCAACCTCTCTAAACTCAAACTCAACCTTTTGTTGCTTGTGTTTCCAGATGCTTCAGGTAATCCATGGCTCCTGGTTGGGGATTGATTTGACTGTTATTTTTTGGTGCAGTTGCTTCTGTTGTTTTACAAATAAAATGCATCACCGACTCCGTGAATTCATTGATGCTATCGGCAATCCTGACGGTGGTGTCCTGGAACGCACTCCAGACTCTGATTGGCTCCATCTCTCGTGTCACTGAGGTCATGCATATTAACAAGATGGACAAATGATTGCTCCTCCAGAACGCTGGCTGTGACAAGGCTCTGCGATCAGGATTGCAGCCCGCGTTTGATTCCTCTACACTTGCCATGATGCTTCCAATTTCTTGTCCATGTGGTCAGGATTGCAGCTATCGCCATCTTCTCCATCTTCTCCTCAATGTTTACTGACGTTTACGTGTAAAAACCTCATCCTGATAAGCGACCCGCAGCCACGCCGGCCAACACCAACCACAAAAAGCACCATCAACTCCTATAGAATAGACATGAGGGCATAAAATTACATTTTGTTTTGGTCTCCACCAACTCCTGACTAAAATATCTGGCTCTTGAGCTGCTAAATGCTCTGCTATGTTCACCAGTTATTGTCTGTCTATGTCTGTCTGTTGTTTGGTGCTGAGCAGGAAGTGTACTGTGAGATTTATCAGGGATTTTTCACAAGACTGAATCAAAACACTGAAGTTGCTGGCCAAAACACAGAGCACAAAGATGCTGAAATGCTGAGGTAAGTGTGGTGGTAATTCACAACAGTGACCACTTTCATCTTTCATGACGCCGTGTGATTCGTTAATATAAATATAATGACTATAGTCGCTTAAATGCACAGGTATGAGTGTTATACAAATATTCTCGTCTGAAATTAGTGGTATTCCTTTAAATTTTCTACACAGAACCATAATTAATCAACCATATTCACACTTTTCCTTTCACCTTGCTCGAATGCCTCTGATGATTAGTGTATTAGTGATTTATCGCTCCCCTAAAAGCCTCACAATAATTAGCAATATGCCAACACACACTACTTTATCACAGCAGGAAGATTTATGGCATTTTTAAGTGATTATGAATGTTAAAACCCAAATTTTTTTCTACATTCGGTGAAACTATTCCTGCTCAAAATCAAATTTAAAAAGCAACCACACATAACCTCTGCAGTGAAATGCAAACGAGAACACTTTGGTGCCATAAAGCTGACACGTTGCCAGATCGTCAAATTCCTCTCGATGATTACGACTAAAACCTCACCGTCATAAAAGTGAAAGCAGGACAGAAGAAGGAGGTGATGGAGAGAACTGAGCGTCTGACAGCAAGCTCTGCTTGCAAGACAAATGAAGGAGGTGTTTCCCCCCAGAGAAATCGCTCAAATAGAATTATTGACTTGAGAGTGAGTAACAATGTGAGCTATAGGACTGTGACTGGACATTTAATGACTGTGTCAGTCACAGACCGCAGGGCATCGATCCCGCTGATTTTTACGTCCATAATCAAAACAAACGTAAAGACTCAGTTTCACGAGGTTGTCCTAAATGTAACCTTCACCATTTTATGATTAAGTGATTTTAAGACTTTGAACGTATTCATCAAGTGAAAAACAGTGTCAATATTAAAGCTGGGGTAGGCAGTTTTATTTGACATCATAATGACCTCTGAGTGTACCGTGATTCAACAGAAATAAATGTTGATTGACTGATCGATTGATAATATTAATGTGATGCATTTTACTGCTGTAGTTGTTTAAGGTTGTGCTCATTTTAACTCCTTTATATCCTGTTGGGTAGTTTAATCCAGTCGCACTCCGAAGTTGTTGAATTCTGACGCTTGGGCAGTGACTCAACGTTAGACACCGATGGAACAAGCCGTCCTTTAACGTTGGCATGATACACTGACGGTCGCCGTTATAGTTTAATGGTGGCCGGCAGCGTCAGGAGGAAACGTGGCGGGACAAGAACGAAAGTTATGGCGGCGAAAGTCTGAGTGGGGCGGGTGGGAGTAGTGGTGAAGGGTCCAACATCCATCAACTTTCACCCATGAGAGTGGTGTCTGCTGTGAGATTATAAAGCCAAACCCTGTTCTGTTTTCCTAAACCAAACCATGTGTGTTGTTGAAGGAAAAAAACACCAATTCTCGGTGTTCTACCGACGCAGTGAGTTTATTTGAAAGAGACTGTTTTTAAATGGTTAATATCCTGTGAAAGAAGACAATGCATGTAACAGGCAGAATTTGACACGGCGTCCCAGAACATCAACGACCAACACACCCAGGGTACCTTGCACCTTGAATCTGGACGTGACTACACGTCTATATGTGAGAATGTGTTGGAAAAACAGCTGTTTTCAGCTTTGCTTTTTCCACCTGATCCAACATGATTTTTAACATCTCTAACTCCGCCAGGACGCCGACGTCCGTGCCCCTCTCTCCTCTGTTAAATGGTATCTCCCAGGCGCACTACGTCATCAAACCATGTGATGTTTGGTATTGCTGGATTCAGGAAGCTCTCGACTTTTCAAAAACAACATTGTTTTTTTTTTTATTTATTATGTATTTCACACCAGAGCAGCCTAAACACACAAAGTTCAGAATCACCATGAGTGGTAACAAGTCATGTCATGCCGTTTTTCGACGGGAAAAGTTAAAGGATTACTCGCGATCTTATGTGGAGCTGTTAGCGGGGACTTAGCTGGTTTATAAAAGGTAAGAGTCTCACTCCTACCACTATTTTTGGCTGAGATATACCATCTAGAAAGTGGGATCATAACTTTCACGTTTCATATGGCTTTATTTGGTGATATTTTATGGTGTCTCTGTGTCATAAACAACATCAGCTATCATAATCACACCTGATTTCAATAAGGTACAATGTTTGAAGCTGGCTGAGTGTTGTTTGATCACTGATAGTACTGTTTTGAAGCCGAGTGACCCACTTGTCATTTGGAGCTCCGCCTGGATCTTTTCATGGTAAAAACACTGTAGAATGGTCATACTTTGAGCAGTCTTCTTCACATTTGAAACAAGTGTTCATTGATAGTGTGCCTACAGCCCCACAGTGTCATTTACCTGCTCAGATGAAGCCACAGACAGTTATTCATCCTGAAACACGTTTTATTTTATTTTAGGCAAAATCTTCAACTTGTTACTGACTTCAGAGGCCCATTACTCTGTCTCTGTATCACCTAGAGTGTTTCTGACACTTTCACAAGAAACTTCAGAGAGTTTTCTTTCTGACAAGACCTCGTGCATGCATGTAGTCAGAGCGGTTCAGAGGCTACAGTCATTTTAATTTGGGTATGTCATTTTAGGTGTTTTTGCTACAAAATGGGGGTGGAGTACAGTTTATTTATCTTAAGAAGGAGTTTCCTCAGCACATACAGGAACACTTCGTCCTTCAGTTTATCACAAACACTCAACATCAACACATCTGGAGATACGTGGTTTTCACTGGACATGAAGGGTAAAGTACCTAAAGCTGTCAGATGAAAGTAGTGCAGTATTAAGTACAGTTTTGACCTCTGAGATGTGGTGAGGTACGAGTATAAAGAAGCATAAAATTTTAAGTACAGGTACCTCAAATTTGCCCTTAGGTATAGTACTTGAGTAAAAGTACTTAATTACATTTCAACACTGGATGAAATGGGATCTATTCTCAGCCCTCAGACTTTATTTCCTCTTCTGTTGTCGTTGTTTTAAGACTTAATGCGCCTAAACCTTTCTGTAATGAACTGCACCTGTGAATGTTTGGATCCAATCGACAGCCTCATGCTGCAGCTCCTCCAGCTCCTGGTCTGTATTTTATGTCCTCTGCTAAATTTAAAACGTTATAATAAAACTTTAATGGGTGCTGTGACAGAATAAGAAAAAAAGGAGTTCCTCCCTCATGACCAGTGTCAGTTTTTTGACATGCAGCATCAGGATGGACACATTGGCGAGCTGTGACTCTAAGGGGAGGGAAGAGAAAGGAACATCAGTGAGCCTGGGGGGACGTGAAGCAAATGTCTGACTCTGAAACCCAAAACAAGGGGCATCAAGATGACAGTCTGTTACAGGAGGAGGTAAAAACTTCAGTGTTAGTTTCTGTCAGTGTCTGTCTGTCCTCTTCCTCCCTTACGCTCTGTGGGCAGCAGCAGCAGCTTGTGGCTTCAGTCCCAAGAAAACCATCAAGGTGCCTCCGAGCAAAGCACTTAACCTGGATTACTCCGACAAAGCTGCAGCTGACTGCACAACAAACAACTGCTGTTTACCAGAAGCCAACTCAAACAATAGTAAAAAAGCCAAATGAATCAGTCCGTGTGTTTCCTTCTGCCCTCGATCAGTTTCCCTGCTGCTGTCAGTCTCTCCATCCCTCTCAATATTTCACATCCTGTCTCAATCTCTCCTGCTGTCCCTCATGAGGAGTGCAGACAGCTCGGGGAGAAGGGGAGAGTATCCACAGCCACACGTCTCTGCTGACCTCAGCAGCTGTCTCTTCTTCACATGCTGTCTTCCTCTTTCACTACGTCTCTCTCTGCCCCTTCCCTTTAAACTGCACTACGTGTCTTTGCTTTTTGTTTTTATAGTAAAATGTGTGAGATTTGTATCTGAGGCCACGTTTTGCTGCAGCCATGAGGCGTTTGTGTTTCAGATAGCAGAGTAACAGCCCTGAGCTGTTTGGTACAGGATGTTCAGTTTGGTATGCGACCTGTGTTTGGTACACTCTGTGTCTCAAACAGTCAAAATAGTCTATTTGTGATACTGCTCACAAGCACCAAACAAAAACTCTGGAGTGCCAGTTTTACCCTCAAAGTGTTGACATCACACTAGTGTCTGTCTGTCAGCTATGGCATGCTAGTCAATATCAGTGGACAACGATTTGTGTTTAACTGTATGACATCATTGTTCAGCCTAAGTTGGGTATATCTGTGGAAACACTTCAAACATGTCATGTACGACAACGTCATGCAAATGTGTCACAAGACCAAACCAGACTGGGAGGCGAGTCCTTCTCCCCACAGCCTTCAGGCAGCCTCACACTGCAGCTTCTAGGAAGAGATCCATTTGAAGTGTTTTTCAAAAAATTCAAAATAGTACTGCACCTGATACAGTATACATATATAAATATAAATATAAATATATAACATATATATATATCCCTCAAACTCCCAGGCCGCTGGTAGAGGACTCCAGCTTGAGGAGGACACACCATCGCCCCCATGGGCATAAGAGGAGTGTATAAACTTTTATTTCTGAAAAATAGCTCAAACTGTTCTCTTAAAAAACTAGGCACTGTAGTTTTTATCAAACAAACAAAAGGAAACAGTGCATTTGATGGGGACTATTTTCAGCAGCGGATTAATCCACATTTGGTGCTCTAGTATCTGTGACAGCAAGACGGTGTGTGTGGGACTGAGTCAAAATAAACTACAGTGTGTGTGTTCATGGTAATGAAGGAACATGTCACCCAGTGTGACAGTGTGGCTCACTGATGTGTTTTTGGACAAAAATGGAGCTCTCTGGCACAGAGGAAGAAGATATATCATGACACCAACGCCTGTATTGTTGTGTATTTAAGTGATATTTGCTCTGTGTGCACAGTGAATATGGAAATCAGTAACAATCTGAGAAACAGTAGCATCTGTCTTTGGTTCCTGTCCCTCCTCAGACATCACCTGCTTGTCTCTGCCCAGGCTGGCGAGGCCATCGAGCTCTGGCACCGACGCTCCTGCGCACATTTCAGACACATCCGTGGCTGCTGCCAGATCGACAGCAGCAACACGTTCACAAATGATTTCTTCTCCTTCATTTACAAAAACAAATAAGTCATCCGTCTTTTCCCTCGCCATCGATGCTGCCACGCAATCGATAACATCACTGCGCCTAATTACTGTGTGAAGGGCGCTGTTCAGGCGTCTTGATTGAGCTGTGCAACATTTTCATTTCAGCAGAATTTGTTCTCCTGGTTTAATGCAGCTGGTAACCTACTTCAGTGCATCATTAGCTCCCACTTCAAGCTTTAAGCCCTGAGCAGTGCTGAAGAGAGGGAGGGAGTGCGAAGGAGTTCAAACCTATGCATCTCTGAGACTCACAATAAAGGAGGAAAGTTTCCTCCAAAGCACCAGCTTGGGCCGCAGCCAGAGCCTCACACTGTGCAGGGAGCTGCAGCAGCTCCAAGGCAGCTATGTCTCCCATGCAGGCTGCTGTAAAGGAGCGTGAAGTGGTTATGAAGGCTTAGCAGCTTTGGGACCATAAGTCTTAATAATTTCTTTTAGTGGCTGCTGCCCAACAGTGAGCCACTCACCACTTATGGACACATTGAGTCCAAATACTGCAGTGCTGCAAAAACAGCTGACAGTCTTTGACAGAAATGAGTAAGTGAATAAATAAACAACAACTGGACGAATCACAGCACAATATGTCTTCTGCTTCACACACTTACACTCACAAAAAAGCTCTGGCTCATTTTTAGGGGTTTCAGTCAAATTCCTGAATAAATAATTCAGTTTCTTCAAAAATAAACACACTTATTTTCTTCCTGGTGGAGCTCTGGATGAGGAGCCTGACACCACTCTCTTATCTGTTGGTTCAATATGAAGCCACAGCCAGTGGATGCTTAGCTTAGCTTAGCTTAGCTTAGCTTAGCTTAGTTTAGCACAAAGACTGGAAACAAAGGGGAACCGCTAGCCTGGCTCTGTCCAAAGGTAACAGCCTACATGCTACGCACCAACACCTCCAAAGTTTTCTAATTAGCATGTTATATCCTGTTTGTTTAATCCACCGTGTTATGCCTCGTTATGCCGGACTGTTCCCGGCTCTGAGCAGCCATTTCTGATGGTTGCCTGGCAACTGCTCAGAGCCAAGAAAGAGTTTGGCATAAAATGAACCATAAAACACTGAATCGTTGTTTTGTAGCGGTTAAACAAACAGATAACGGTGCAGCAGCAGCAGCAGCAGCTCAGGTTTGATTCTGACCCACGATCCTTTGCTGCATCTTGTCCCCTCTCTTCCTCCTCCGTCTTCAGCTGTCCTGTCTGATGAAGGCAATAAAGACCCCAAAATAATATTAAACGTGCAACAGCTGCACCCTAAGACAAACCCAGTTAAACTTTTTGAACGCAGCAGCACGCACCACATGTCATGTGATGAGGAACAACCAATCACAACCTCAGATATCTTTCCCTTCTGTAAATATCAGTCTGATAAACACAGAGAAATTGATCATGTTGGTGCAGAGCTACACAGAGCGTCACATTTACGATGATAGGCCTACACACTTAGAAACAGCTCCTGGAAGAAGATCAGCTCTCCTCTCAGGATTTCAGGTGTAGGCTATGATACGGTGCTTGTTAAGCTTGCTTAGCAACCTCAGAAACAACCTGCTGCCACGCTCTTGAAAGCTGGCTCAAAAAAAGCATAAAAGTTAGCGCCCAGTGTTCGACATTGTGTTTTCCAGGCGGTTAATGACGCGGCATGTGTACAGGCCGTAAAGCAGATTTACACCTGGGTCAAATGGCAGTTTTCCTGGAAATCAATTCTTCTTCACTGCTCTAAAACAGTAGCTTGTTGTGTACTGTTTTAGAGCAGTGAAGAAGAATTGATTTCTGGTAAACAGTGTATTACTAAATTGATTAGTTCATTTTGTCTTTTTAGAATTGTTCAGTATTTTCTTATCTTCAGACAAACAGTGTAGGAGATGTTTCTTTCACCTGCTTGACAGTTTCGACTGTGACTCCAGTCTTCCTCAGAAGTGTTTATCACCTGGCCGGCCCAACAGACCTGTCAGAGTCTGTCGGGCCGGTCATTGGATGGTCTCTGGAGGAGGGAATCCCAGGTGTGCGAGACGGTGTACGCCCCCCTCGTACCGGTTAGTGGTGCTGCTCGCCCGCTTCCTGATTTCAATTGCCTCTTTTATCAGACATCAGAGACCAATAAATTCAAACACTGGATAAAAGAGGCAATCGAAATCAGGAAGCAGGAGTGCAGCACCATCAACCGGTACCTGTCTTTTATCTGTCAAGCAGGTAAAAGAAACATCTCCTACATTTTTTTGTCTGAAGATAAGAAAATAATGAACAAGTGTATTATTAATCTTATTCATTAAAATTTCAAACTGGAAAGTCCTAAGAGTAAAAAGGAAGCGTGCACAGTATGCAGAGCTTTAACTTTGAGGAGCTGCATTAGCGTTGCCTCCGACTTCATCCAGTGCCTGCATCAGTATTTTTGCTTGTTAAGATGTCATTTCTTGTGGTGTCATCAAACGCTTCACATCCCTTAAATCTGTACTACCCAAACTAAACGGCTATGAAAGTCAATAAACCATAATGATTGATAAACAGTACAAGAGACATGACGAGCTGTGACACCTTGTCAGTTTATCAGATTGTCCAAACCACTTTTTTGGGAGGTAAAATTAAAAGTGCACAAACAGGAGAGGTTGTTAATAATTACTGCACAGTAATTCAGAGTGGAAAAAGAAGCTGTGATGGATGTTTGAAACTGAAACATTGGGTAATAATTTCACCATTCACCTTTGTTTTCTCTTCCAAATATGTCTGGGTAACCTGGAGGTTTGTCTAACCAGACTTTTCTCTCCCTGTCTGACTTCCTCTTTTATAATTAACTTGGTTTGTATAATGTCATTAGAGAATAAGACCCAAGTTGTAATAAACCAGAGTTACACTGGGCCTCTGATAATCTCAAAATATTTATCTGAATCCAAGTAGATTATCACACACAAGGAATTTGCTTTGGTGTTTTGGTGCATGAAGAAAATAGAAATTAAAGCAAATGATGATAGAACAGAAAAAATAACAATAAAAATATGAACATACAGGAGTATCTACTGTGCATATAACAGGTTTATGATTGAGAATGATGATGATGATGATAATGATGATGTTGACTGGCCTGTGTGAGCAGCCTGTCACATCTCTGTTGAGTGATCATCTGGTGTGTGTAACTGCGGAGGAAATATCCTCTGGAGTGCATTAACATAGTTTATTGCCTCGTTATGAAACCTGGAACACTCTCTGTATGTGCTGTATGTTCACTCACTGTATGTGCTGCATGTTCACTCACTGTATGTGCTGTATGTTCACTCACTGGATGTGCTGCATGTTCACTCACTGGATGTGCTGCATGTTCACTCACTGTATGTGCTGTATGTTCACTCACTGGATGTGCTGTATGTTCACTCACTGGATGTGCTGCATGTTCACTCACTGTATGTGCTGTATGTTCACTCACTGTATGTGCTGTATGTTCACTCACTGTATGTGCTGTATGTTCACTCACTGGATGTGCTGTATGTTCACTCACTGGATGTGCTGTATGTTCACTCACTGCATGTTCACTCACTGTATGTGCTGCATGTTCACTCACTGTATGTGCTGTATGTTCACTCACTGGATGTGCTGTATGTTCACTCACTGGATGTGCTGTATGTTCACTCACTGGATGTGCTGTATGTTCACTCACTGTATGTGCTGTATGTTCACTCACTGGATGTGCTGTATGTTCACTCACTGGATGTGCTGTATGTTCACTCACTGTATGTGCTGTATGTTCACTCACTGTATGTGCTGTATGTTCACTCACTGGATGTGCTGTATGTTCACTCACTGGATGTGCTGTATGTTCACTCACTGGATGTGCTGTATGTTCACTCACTGTATGTGCTGTATGTTCACTCACTGGATGTGCTGTATGTTCACTCACTGGATGTGCTGCATGTTCACTCACTGTATGTGCTGCATGTTCACTCTCTGTATGTGCTGTATGTTCACTCACTGCATGTGCTGTATGTTCACTCACTGGATGTGCTGCATGTTCACTCACTGTATGTGCTGCATGTTCACTCTCTGTATGTGCTGTATGTTCACTCACTGGATGTGCTGCATGTTCACTCACTGTATGTGCTGTATGTTCACTCACTGGATGTGCTGCATGTTCACTCACTGTATGTGCTGCATGTTCACTCACTGTATGTGCTGTATGTTCACTCACTGTATGTGCTGTATGTTCACTCACTGGATGTGCTGCATGTTCACTCACTGTATGTGCTGCATGTTCACTCACTGGATGTGCTGCATGTTCACTCACTGTATGTGCTGCATGTTCACTCACTGTATGTGCTGTATGTTCACTCACTGTATGTGCTGTATGTTCACTCACTGTATGTGCTGCATGTTCACTCACTGTATGTGCTGCATGTTCACTCACTGGATGTGCTGCATGTTCACTCACTGTATGTGCTGTATGTTCACTCACTGGATGTGCTGTATGTTCACTCACTGTATGTGCTGTATGTTCACTCACTGGATGTGCTGTATGTTCACTCACTGGATGTGCTCTGTGTTCACTCACTGTATGTGCTGTATGTTCACTCACTGGATGTGCTCTGTGTTCACTCACTGTATGTTCACTCACTGGATGTGCTGCATGTTCACTCACTGTATGTGCTGTATGTTCACTCACTGGATGTGTTGCATGTTCACTCACTGGATGTGCTGTATGTTCACTCACTGTATGTGCTGCATGTTCACTCACTGGATGTGCTGTATGTTCACTCACTGTATGTGCTGCATGTTCACTCACTGTATGTGCTGTATGTTCACTCACTGTATGTGCTGTATGTTCACTCACTGGATGTGCTGCATGTTCACTCACTGTATGTGCTGTATGTTCACTCACTGTATGTGCTGCATGTTCACTCACTGGATGTGCTGCATGTTCACTCACTGTATGTGCTGCATGTTCACTCACTGGATGTGCTGCATGTTCACTCACTGTATGTGCTGCATGTTCACTCACTGGATGTGCTGCATGTTCACTCACTGGATGTGCTGTATGTTCACTCACTGGATGTGCTCTGTGTTCACTCACTGTATGTTCACTCACTGGATGTGTTGCATGTTCACTCACTGTATGTTCACTCACTGTATGTGCTGTATGTTCACTCACTGTATGTGCTGTATGTTCACTCACTGTATGTGCTGCATGTTCACTCACTGTATGTGCTGTATGTTCACTCACTGTATGTGCTGCATGTTCACTCACTGTATGTGCTGCATGTTCACTCACTGTATGTGCTGCATGTTCACTCACTGTATGTGCTGTATGTTCACTCACTGTATGTTCACTCACTGTATGTGCTGCATGTTCACTCACTGTATGCACTACTCACTGTATGTGCTGTCATGCGTTGTGCTAAAGGTTCATTTCACTGCATGTTCACTCACTGTATGTGCTGCATGTTCACTCACTGTATGTGCTGTATGTTCACTCACTGTATGTGCTGTATGTTCACTCACTGTATGTTCACTCACTGTATGTGCTGTATGTTCACTCACTGTATGTTCACTCACTGTATGTGCTGCATGTTCACTCACTGGATGTGCTGTATGTTCACTCACTGTATGTGCTGTATGTTCACTCACTGTATGTTCACTCACTGTATGTGCTGTATGTTCACTCACTGTATGTTCACTCACTGGATGTGCTGCATGTTCACTCACTGGATGTGCTGCATAAACACATCCACTGTACGACCTCAGTTTAATCACACTGTCATTTTCACTTAGTCATTTAAATGACTATAAAACTGCTGCAATCAGCTCTCTATCAGGTTCAGAACATCTGGCAGGAAACTAATAAATGAATTATTGCTGCTTTGCTTTGGGCAAAAACACAATAAAGACAAAATAACTTCAGGCGAGACAGACGTGGACGCCTCTCCACTTTACCTTTATAATGCTATTCAAATGCATTTGTGACAGTTATCACATGAATCTGCAGCTCCCCACAACTCTAAAGTGTGTTAGCGTCTTTCAGCTCATTGTTTTGGTTTCAAGTTTACACTTTTGGCTCAATCCGTCTGCTCTCAGAGCGTTTTAATCCCCAGCAGGCAGCTGCTTTAAGTGGAAAAGCTCTAAATATGCGCGACACACAACTGTCTATGCAGCAAACATTACACAAGCATGACTCCAGGTGAATGCTAATATAACGCACATCAGCTTAAAACATGGTTCCATGTCGGTGTTGTGCTCACAACTTTTTCCCGCTGCCCCAAACCGCAAAATTTCAGCCTGAAATCAACTCAACGTCCATTGTGCAACTGTTGTGCTGAATTTAAGGGGAGTCAAATGAAGCCACTGTGTTAGCTGTGACAACTGTTTTATGCAGTTTCAATTACTGCATAAAGAACTTGAGCAGAAACACTGGAAATAAAGAGGAACGTTTAAATAATACAAGTATCATTTAACGATAAACCAATCGCCAGGCAAAATGTCGGCATTATACTGTACGTCCCCGAAACCTTGGATATGTTACATTAGTACATTTCTTTGTAGTGGAAACACCAAACTTTACATTTCAACAAGGCTGTAGTGAACATGTGGTTAGATTCAGACACAAAGACACCTGGTTATGGTTTGTGTTAAATCACACATCTCCACCTGCATCAGACTGTCACTCCTGACAAGACCACTCCACCCAAGATTATAAAACTCCACCCTTCAGGACTGTGACTCTCTTTTTCCCACCAAACAAACATGCAGAGCTGTAACATTTTCTTTAATATCTCCTTAATTTAAAAAACTACCACTTTCGAACTGTCCAGCGACCATGTCTACAATAAAGTCTTGAAACAGCTGCCGAGATCTTGCGTGTTCAAATGTGACCCCCAACATCATGTGTTCTGTGAGCCAGCGTCAACCTAACTGTACATGTTTCTCAGTTTGTCAAATATCATGTTTTGGCTTAAATTATCAATGTTTGGTGCACAACAGCCGCTGGAAAAGCAGGCATGACTCAGTGATCAACACTGGTTCAGGTTCAGTGCCACAAACACAGCTGGAGGTGGAAATGTCGTCAAACAAATGAAGCTGAGCGTAAGTTCAATCAGGAAGACCTTTCTCGTGCTCACCCTTTCACATTTCTCTCCACCCCACTCTCACTACTCCTTGTAATCAGCTAACTATGGGTGTTCTCTCCTCTAGTTATCCAATCACACTTTGCCATGATCTCTCAGCCAATCAGGATGCCACTGCAAAATTTTAAATCTGCTCTGTCTTCTGCTGCTGTCAGCGTCATGTTAGGCAGAATCTTGGCACCCTCCTCCACCCCGGTCACTTCCAGCCATCGTATCCAGAGTCCAGGACAAGCTGTCAAAGACTCACTGCTCTACTCATCCAGATCATCGGCACTTCTCCATCTTCCTCTAATCTCACCTTCACCACCTCTACCACCACCAGCGTCTAGACCCCGGGGGGGTTGACTGGCCTGTGTGTGAAGCAATGAGGAGACTCTGACCTTCCTCACATGACAAAAAGAACCAATGTCATATTTCCATCATGTTACCCACATCATTTTTGTTCATCTGAGGTTTGACTGGAGCTCTTTTAAAAACAGTATCTCATCTCATCTTCTTCTACAGTGGTTTATTTGCACCTGACTGGACTCTTAGCACCACCAACTGTTTATCTACTGCACCAGCTCCAAATATTCACATATATGAGTGTATTAGATGGAAACACACATTAATTTCTAGATTTTTCTGCCATGTTTCTGGAAATTTGTTTAAAGTTTGTGATAAATTGGATTGAAACCAAAACTCACAGCGCCACTCTCTGTTGAGACCATGGGCTTTATGCAGACTGAGCCATGTTGACTGTCATCTCCTTTACACTGCTCATCTCCTCTTTAATTATCTGTGTAATTTTTCTGTCATCATAAAGGTAAAAATGCAATAAAAGAGTCTTAAAACACCAAGTCTTTCTGGGTGTTACATCAAGTGTAAGAGAGGGTTTTGAAGCCAAAGCTTGACACACTCAGTTCAGGAGATTGCTTCATTTCCCTCCTCTATTGTGGTGGTAATGGGAAACATATCACCAGGTTTAATCACCAAGAAGCTGAACTGGTGAGAAAGAGAGGGAATAATTGAGAGAGGGGGAGAATTAGTGGCAATTGAGATGATGAGTTTTTGAGGAAAAAAGCATTAAAAAAAAAAAACACAAGGAAAGAGAGGACATAAAATAAGAAAGGAAGTTAGTGCTGATGAGAGAGGGAGGGCAGTGTACCTGAGGGAGAGAGGTGGCAGGAGGTGTCGTGGGGATGCAAAGCCCCTCTCGTTATTTTCCAGTCCACCAGGCAGCTGATTTCTGTTTTAGCTACAGGGCTCAGCAGTGTCTCCTGTCCCTCAGAGCAAAGCTTCCACATATGGCGCAGTCTTAAATAATCACATTGCACTGTGCGTTATGATGGATGAAGCGCACGTTAATGCAGAGCTGTGACTTTGATCCAACTCTGAATAAACGCAGACCTCAGTGACTGCCTGACATGCACCATTAAATGTGTATAACTCTGCTCCTGTGTTACTTTATAAAGGGCCACAGGTGTCGCAATATACCGGTGCTGACAATTAAATATTGATATCATGTTAATAATATTCATATGATATTATCATGTCAATAATCCAGCAGCTCTGAAATCATTTCCGTTTCTTTCTGTTCTCGCTTAGTCGCCCTCCCCCAGTGCCATCTGGCTGCCTTTCACTATCCACTTACTGTAAATGTTCTTTTTGTATAGTAATGGTCACTGACTTTCTTTCCACCTGCCTACACTTTACTTTGAGCGTAATTCATTTGCCAAAATGTGACAAAATAAGCCCCTTTTACACTGCCAGATTTTCAGCGAATGTTGGGCCGTTTTGCCGGCAAGCTGCAAGCGTTTAGACACACAGAGCCGGATTGGCGAGTTGATCCGAGGTGCCCAATTTTCCGCCTCGTAGGGTAGACATATTGGTGGAACCCTTTTAAGTTTAAAAAGAACAAGGCGGCCTTCTGCAACGGGAGGAGCTGTTGATGACTTGTGGGAGGAGCTGTTGATGACTTGTGGGAGGAGCTGTTGATGACTTGTGGGAGGGGCTGTTGATGACTTGTGGGAGGAGCTGTTGATGACTTGTGGGAGGAGCTGTTGATGACGCTGCACGTGCGAGCCACTGGCGGTGGATAAACAGGAAACAGCTGATAGCAGGAATTAGCGAGCAGCTAGTAGCAAGAGGGAAACACAAACCTGACAGACACTGTAAAGATGAGCAACTGGGGAGACAAGGAATTGCGCGCCCTCCTTGTCCTCGCAAACGAAGAGGCCATTAACTGTCAGATGACGGGGACGGTGAAGGACGGGCCGACTTACGAGAGAATCATAGAAGGACTGACCAGCCGCGGCTTCCCTCCCACGTCACTGTTTACGTCACACGCTGAGCTACACGTTTTGTTACTTGCTCACGCCCCCCATTGCCCCGAAAAAGGCACATTCTGTATAAACAAAAGTAGGTAGGCAGCATTTTGCTGCACTCCCCGATTTTGTTTTTATACTGCCAATGCTGAAAAAAGACTGATTGGGCTTTCCTGCTAATTTGCACAACTCCTGTCTAAAAAGTGCTACAGTTAGAAGCTAAAGCCTAACTACAGGCTACAGATCACAGTGTTAAGTGAACCACCAACATTCATCTGCACACACTGTGATGACACACACTGTGATGACACACACTGTGATGACACACACTGTGATGACACACAGCTGGTCTCCCTGCTTCCCTTCACTGGTTCCTGTACAGCAGGGTCGCTCTTTGTTTCACTGTTAGAATCATTACAAAGCAAAAGCAGCATGTGTATACGTTCAGTAGGCTATATCTTCAGTAGCTAGCTAACGTTAGCTAACCCTACACTTTTCAGGGTTTGATTTTGGAACAGGGAAGAAACGTAGATCTGTTTCCAACCTCTCCAGGTAACGAGTGTCATTAATGCACGACATTTAGCTCCACATCCTCAGAACCAGCCTGAAGATGAAGGAAATCTGAAACAATGGAGCACAGCTGGGTTGGTGTCGGACCCTGGTCTGAGCCGGCCCCATGCTACGTTATGAATGCTACAGAGAAAAGTCTGGAGTTCATCCTCTCTGCACTGTGATTACATCATGAATATCCATCCAGGTATTGATGAGATATTTCCCTCAAAAGCATCAAGGTCAACCTGCTCGTGGCGCCAGAGGAAAAGTCAGAGGATCAGCAAAGTCATTTGGGTTCATCCTTGTCTGTACAAACCTCACAGCAATCCACTGAATAATTGGGGAAACTTTTCAGTCTGGAGCGACAAGATACATATGTAAAGACAGATCTAAGATCTAGAAGGAATAAATGAATAAGTTGTAGCTATCTAGTAAGTAAACGGTGCAGGGTGTTTGGAAAATGTCTGAAAAGAATTATTATTATCATCTGCAGTGCGTGGATGAAAATAAACCACTTAAAACTGAGAGACAAGGAAAGAAAAGAGGGACAGAAGGATGGTGGAGACATGAAGCAAAGATGTGATGAGAGCACAATGGTCGCTGTGATGCTGTTGCAAACATGGTGACAGAGGAAACAAGTGCTGAGTCTGAGACAATGTGTGAGATATCCAGTGCATGTGTGTTGTTGTTGTTGGTGGTGTTGGTGTTGTGCAGAATGAGCACCAGGGAGTAAATGAGACAGCAGGAGGGATTTCTTGGGCTCATTGCTAATGCATTTACAGCACATACAAACACAGATACCAGACACGAAAGGGGAAATGGGAAAACAAAGAGAATGAGTGGAGGAAATGAGGTGATACAAGGATGGAGAAGAGGAGGAATAGCATTTATTATGTAGCAGAGAATGATGGAGAGATAACAGAGAAAAGAGAGAAGAGGAAAAAACTGGAAAGGGAGAACGTCCAGGCTTCACAAAGTTATAAGTTGCATTGCAAAAACTAGTTCTTCAGTAGAGGTTAGTTGTTTTTGTAATCCACACATACGTCTTCATTGTCAAAACCGGGTGCCTACATTACCCACATTACCCCTGGTGCCTACGTAAACACCAAACCTTTGGTTGGAGACATAGTTCGATATGCTAGCAGAGGTTAATGTATCCTGGAGCCTTTGACCTGCAGCAGAGATGAGCAGTGAGCTACAAAGGTCTGGTACAATCATTTCTTTCTGACTCCACACCTTTAGACTTTTTCCTTTTCAAACCTTCAGACCCAACTGAAAATGACTCAAGTGACATTACATGAGGCAGCTCGCCAACACCTGGAGAGACACTTCAATGTATAAAACTGCCAGAGTTCCCTTTAAAGTAGACTGTCCTCACAATGTTTGTGTGTTTTCCTACAAAAAGCAATGCACCTAAATTCGAAGATATACCACCTATTTTGAAAGGCTATGATCACGTGACCAACGCACTGACAGCAGTAAACAAGGAGGAGGCAGGACGAGTGGTGGATTTTTACCCGAGACCTTTCCTGGAGTTGGATGCTCAGATCCGTGTGAACCTTGTGTGAACTTTGAGTCATTTTAAGGAACGTCCTCAACATATCTCTTTTCCTAAACCTAACCTCAGTAACTTCACATCAGTTATGCAAGTGTAAATTAAGGTCGTAACATCATTCATGGGGCACACATTCGTAGGATATCATACAAACTATTGAGCGTGCATTTCTGTAGGATATCATCTGAACTGTTCTATGAGAATACTTTTGTATAAGAGGTATATAGCTTTTTCACACTGCCTATTCAAGGCAGGAATGCTGCGTCGTTATTCTGCTTCGTCGTCCTCTTTAAAAGGTTCGAACACAGAACGGGGGAAATTGTTGTTCTGCCTTTGAGCCGCCAGCGGAGTCAGTAACAAAGCTGGATGGATTTAATTTACAGTAGACAACAATAATGATAGGCTAACTGTTACCCATGAATTCTTGTGTAATCATGTGAGCTAGCTAAAATCATTGTGCAGCACTTATCCATAATGATGAGGTGAACAAGTAAGCTAACATTTAAGTACTTATAAAACATATTGGTAGTTAGTCGTATTATTGTTCCAAGTCTATGGACATATTGTGAGCCACAGTGGATCGTTTTTAACTTTTCGGACAAGAGACATACCACCCACCTCAGAAACCACCAACAAAAGTGCAGAGGGTGAGGCTAACCCACCTAGCCATGCTACAACTGCTGCTGCAGCTACCTGCAAGTGCAAACAAGGGAAGACCTGAAAATATTCAGAGAATTATCTCAACTGCAACTCAGTTAAAGTCTCCTTGGCCTGATAAACACTGGTTTAGGGCGGTGGTTCCCAACGGGTGGGTCATGGTCCAAAAGTGGGCCACGGGTCCATTCTGAAAGGGCCGCACGTTAGCAAAACGTGCACTCTATTTTGAAGTAAAGTGAATTATTTCAAAGTGCTGTTTCCTGCTGTAGACTGAGTGACTATGGGACAGCTACTTGACAGAAACAACAAACTAGCTCGACAACATGGCCAAGTGCACATATGACACTGAATTCATGAAACTGTGTGGACCTATTGACCAAGAGGAAATCTGGTCCCCATGGCTGGACGAGTTGGGAACCACTGGTTTAGGACATTCTTTAAGGGATAAGTTCACATTTCGAATACAAAATTCGCTTTATGTGTTCCACAAGAAAGTGTTTACTTGTTAACAGTAACACAAAGAGGGAATCAGTGCTAAAAACACTATACACACAATATATTCACTTGATTTGAACATCTCAGACTGCTGACGCCAAATGTTGAATTTTGTACAGAACAAGGACTCTCAAAATTCGTACAATGCAGCTGGGCTGGAAGGGACTTCTTTATGGACAGGAAAAATACAGCAAGAAGTAAGTCTCTAAATGTACATGTAAGGATTTTAGTTCTGTTTTAACAGACTGGCCTTTAAGTTTTAATGGTGCAACCTGATTTAGTAAATCACTTGTTTAAAAGACCACTGAAAAGACAAATGAGAGGAGAGGAGAGGAAAAGAAAGGAAATGAGAGGACGGAGAGCTTTAGGAGAGAGCCGAGACGACAAGTCAGGAGATGGGATGCAGAATTGGGTGGAGGTGAACGAGTGCAGATAAAGGTGGCAGCGAGGCCGTCTAGAGATGCAGATTAAACTGCACGAGAGCTTAACAGAGCCAAGATAAGGAGCAAGTGAGAGTGGGCCGGCAGAACATTTAGAGAATCAGAGAACAAGCGAAGGAGAGAGAAGAGAGAAAAGAGAGTGTAGCTGCAGGGTGAGAAGGAGTCTCATTGAGAGGGAGAGAGAATAAAGAGCTTGTGGAAAGTGGAAGGCATGATTAAAAAGACCGTTCCTGGATCTATACAAGCATTAATAAAACAGCTAATGCACATCTGTGGGACTGTTTCTCTGCCTCGCTTAGCTCGCGGTCACATGGCTGCAGCATGGATACTATCTTAATAACAGCTTTTCATTTCAGAATTCATTTCAGCAGACGGACGCAGCCTCTCTCCCTCTCTCTCATGCATTATAAATACCCCATTACAACTTGTTGAGTTGCACTCAGGGGCCCTGTGGCATGTTGACGGACCACTCTGCAGACAAAACTAATCAACAGCATCATCATTAGGCGCACCAATGGACAGGCAGCCCGCACTGATTGGGTTATTTCGCCACATCATGTGTCCCCAGGCCTCCGTCTGAACCCTGTCTGCTGGTTCACAATCTATTGCAGCCGAAGTCAACTGGGTTAAGATAATGGCTTAATCTAATGCTGCCGAAGTCACGCACAGATACCCCGAGGGCTGGCTGCGTCTCCTCGTCCCCAGATCATATAACAATTAGTCTTCCAGGCTGTGCCGTAGCTGGAGTGTACCAGGAAGTGGCAGGTCTAGGCAGGCCTCTGATTGGAGGCCTCTGGAGATGAGAGGAATGCCAGCTGGCAGTGAGCGCAGGCCAAACAGCCAGGCTCAGTCACACAGATCTGAGGGACAATACAATGCTGGCACATACAGTCTGCTCGCTCTCATTTGGGATGTGTGTCTGTGCATGACAGCATGTGTGTGTGTGTGTGTGTGTGTGTGTGTGTGTGTGTGTGTGTGCTATTTTAGACTTACTTTAAGCAGATCCTTGTGAAAATCTTGGCCGTCGTTCAGTCCCTCCAGGTTGCCAATGAACTGCGTACACGACATCCTCTTACCAATGTTCTGCAAGAAGAGAAATGTACTTTTATGTCACACAAATATGTTCACACAGTGGTGGGAGAAGTACTCAGATCTTTTACATAAAGGTCCTGTGTGGATGATTTAGTGGCATCTAGCAGTGAGGGTGCAGAACAGAAAATTCTCCTATGTGTTGAAGGTGTAGGAGAACTACAAAGTCTCTCCTTTTTAAACAGACTCTATGACAAGTTAACATATTAAACATGTGATCACAACACTGACTGGAAAGATTCAAATAGAAATAATTTGGAGGTCCAATAAAAACAAAGGCAGCTCCAGATTTAAATCAAAATGGTAAATTTAGGATGATTTTTTTTAGGCAATGTACTGTGACGGCTGCTTGGGTTTAAACAACATTAATCATGAGAGAACTTTTGGTTCATTTATGTCGGAAAAATGTGTTGCATTTCTAATAGTCTAATATAAATACTGTATATTGACATTATTACCTGCATATACTGCACATAACCCCACACATGTATATAAATCAATCTACTGCATTACTTATTAAGTATTTCTGTCTTTGAACTATTTGTCCTTCCTTACAATTTATAGAAACACTTGTACAGTGGTTTGGCGTTTAGCTTTTACCTGCATGTGTTCAGCTTTGTGGCCTGTGTTTTAAACTGTATGTGTATTTCTACCCTCTTATAAATTGTTCTTGAAAGTGGAACAAACATGGCCAATAAAGATGATTCAGATCAGGCAAAATATGCAAATTGAAGATATCATATTGGGCTCAGAGACATTAGGATTTAAATCAAAACATTTCCAAAGTCACGGCCTGTATGATCAGTCCTCTCTCACTGTGACAATCACGAGGAGGATAACACTCACACAAAGTTCAAACTAACAGAATATCTGCAAACATTTGTTGAAACTCTTCCTGATTGGCTCGTCCCTAAAGGAGCTGATCCCTGATCCAGTCACCTCTACTGCCACTTTAATTAATCATTCATCCGCAGAGCTGCATTATCACTGAGAAGAGTGGCCCAGATTTGCAGAGGGAGGCTCTGACTATAAAAGTAGCACATTAATAATGGTATAAGAGGCTCAGCAGGCAGACCTGCAGATCAGCTGGTGATCGGGCTTATATTCCCAAAACTCCAGGGGTTAATCAAAAGGGCACTGGAGCAGAATAGAGCTTTCTAAACTTTATCTTTTAATTGTTTATGCTTTGCTATGCTTTGACTGCGGCAGCTGCAGTAACGCCACCTTCACACTTACAGTACACAGTGTTGTACACATAAATGTACACCTGCATGGCTCTAGTTCTGACTCACCTGACCGTGTAGATCAGTGTTCAGCAGCATCAGGGCACAGGTGAGAGTGTGAACTGCATCTAAAGGATGAAAACAGCTGTTAGCTCCATCTACTAGAGTCAAATATGACACTTAAAAATTCATTCATTCATTCATTCATTCATTCATTCATTCAAACCTGTATTTAAGACTCTGGAAATCAATTGTGTGAGAGCCTCATTTTCAATGATGCAGAGCACAAAGACCTTAAAAACAGTCACTTAGCAAACAAAGACCCATCATGCGTATCAGTTAAAACAGATATTAAATCATACAAAACAACAAACAACAGCAGCAATAAATGATCGCTAAAAGTAGAAATACAGGGTGATAAATATGCTCAGGTGTAGATGTGTAGTTAAAAGCATTCACACTCATTAAAACAAGATCACAAATAAGGCATGTAAACAGGTGTAAGGGCGGCAGCGTCCAAGTTTAAGGTTTACTGCAGATTATTTCATGTATAAGGAGCACTGTGACAGAGCGACAGTCTTCCTAGTTCAGTTCTGATTAAAGGAGCGTGAAGCAACAACCTGTTCTGTGAATGAGTACCAAGGTTATGTGAGGTCAGAGTTAAAAGAGATGAAATATAGGGTGGAAGCATCCGTATCAAAGCTTTGTCAGTGAACAAATACCAACGCTGTTCCTGCCTCACAGCAGGCAGTTAATGTATAAATATGTTTAAAAATGTTAAAATGTTTAAAACCAGTCAATGTATTTACAGCTAAAACAGTCAGAATTCATGGTTGGAGTTATAACCATCATAGTTTGTTTGTTTGTTTGTGTTTGATTGTGTGTGTATGGAGCGTTTGAGCTTGATGTCAGCATGGAATTTCAGTCACTTATTCTCTCTTCTCTAATTGGGTTGTTTGTAGTCTTTAGTCACTCTTAATCTCACCTTGTTGAGGGAGGAGGTGTTTAGCCTGCCCTCCGTGAGAACGCAGGTTAGCTGCAGCAGAAGCTGTACTGCTGTCCGAGCTGAATAAGCATAAAGGAACAAGAATATAACACTCCAAACTACCAAGACTGACGGAGAGTCGTCTTGTGGTTGCTGTGTGTGACTTTTGAGAAGCTGCCAGAGGTAAATGAATGTGTTTTAATGTGTATAAAATGAGCTGTAATGCTAATCGCTGCTAGCCTTTAGCTTAGCCTCTCTATGGCGTGTCATACTGTTTATTTTGCATTGCATTTAGCACTAGCTCATTTGTTTAAGACATGCTGTGGTTACTTTACCATGAATTAGCCTGTAGTTTGTTTACTAAGAGGAACTGTGTGGTTCAGGACTGGACATTTGCCCGTGAGAGGGAGAGAGAAAGAGGACCGGGAGGGACCTGGACCGCTGGAGAGAGACTTAGAGCTGCTGTACTGAGCTCCGTTTCGGCACTGTGTGGCTGCACGGCCCCATTCCCCTTGGCGCCGAAACTGCATTGCCCTTTGTCATTTTCCCCTGCTCGTCTGCATTACTGACTGTCGGCTGGATTTGTAAGTACAGAACTAACTAACTTTTTGCACATGCGTTTTTGTTTATGCTGGTTAACCCCAGTGAACTGGCCATCTAGTTTCCGGCCTCCACGCTCACAAGCATCGACTGGGCCCACAACGTGTTTATTTGTCTCATTCAAATAAGCCCTGTGTGAATGTGTGTGTGAGAGTGGGCTGTGGACATTGGATTAAGTTTTCTTTACCAATACAGCTTTTTCTATTTGAGTTCATTTGTGATCAGAGTGAGTCTATTTTGCTGGAGAGGTATTGTGAACTGTGAATATTTTCATCAGTAATCCATTTAAAGGTCAACAGTGAGCCAGATAAATAATTTATGAATTGCCAATTCCTGTTTTTCTTTTATTAAATGCCTTATGTTTATTTTACTAAATTTGGTGTAGTAATTGCAAGTGAAGTTATTCATTTGGTTTAAAAGGGATAGTACCAAAATTTTTGGTTACTTCAGAAAAGTTATTGGAGGCACCGCCAAGTCATTGTATATCACTACCACAGTTGTCACTGTACTACAACACCCCCATTAGTATTAACTAGCTACATGGGACTGGGGTTACATAAGGTAGCAGTGATGGGTGCTGTAAGGATCACCTGTTATGAACCTTAGGGCTGAGTGGTAGGCAACGTCCAGGGATTTCACTGTGGAGCTTTTCCGTATATAACATCCTCATAATCCGGAACAGACAAAAACCAAAAGATTCTACAATTCTTTTTCTCTGTGCAAAAGGAAAACAGTTCTTATTTCGGTAAAGAAAGCCAAGTAATCAAACTAGTATTTCCTGATTTCTTCTTACCTGGTGTTGCTCTTAGTGTGTAATGAGATTAAATATCTCTGTCATTATATTGTCAATGACTTATCTGATGATAAAGACATCCACACGTGTTGCAAGTTATATTAGCTTATGCTTGCTCACAAATTCAGCATGTGTTCAGTTAATGTGATGATCGCTCTCTTTGGAGCATTTTGCACTCCGCTGTATAAACTGCCCACTTGTGGCGCTCCTATAGGAAGAGTACTAGCAGTACTAGCTAGCCGGAATGTACCGGTGACTCTGCTGCCCCCTATTGCGCGAGCAATGTATTGCATTTCAAGTGTCACCCGCGTCACTTGCGTTCAATGTGTTGACTATGAAAGGAAGTGCGTTGCTTGCGTCGCTTGCGTTGCTTGCTCACGTTGCGTGCGTCGACTATGAAACAGCCCTTAATGTGGCCTATAATGAGGGAATGAGACAACGAATACAAAATCTTACATATCGATTTAAGTGCAGGCTCTCTGTCTTGGTAAGTAGTATCACCCAGGCCTCGGCCGACCCTGAGCTGAGCTCAGTCAGGTTTTCATCCAGACTGAGGGGCCACTGGCTCTCAGCTTGTCTGTGGGGGTAGTTTATTGAATTTTCTCCATTTTTATGAACCTATAATGTAGTGTTGGGTATTTCTAGTCTTTTATAATATTTATTGTATCCTATTCTGTACATAGATGATTGTCTGTTTTATGTGTGGTATGCTAAGGACCTTTCTCGGTGTCCTTAATAAAGTCTTTGTCATTATGATTAATTAGACAGTCAGAATTTCAAGATGGTGCTTAAAATTAATCATCCAGTCAGATACCAAGGTGTTTACACTGTTGGACTCTCTCTGTGGACGTGCCATTGCAGAATGAATATTGAAAGATCAAGTATAAGTCCAGTACTAGTTTGTGATTATGTAACTGAAGCTGGAGCAAATCAAAAGACGATTGTGGACAAAATAAAACTACTTTTCCTGTCAGCTTGTACATAAATGCAATATATGTCAACAGATGTTAAAATCCACGAGCAATATAGCATTCATTTAGATAAAATTAGCTAACAAGATCACATGCTGTTTATATACATGCTGTTAGCTTTACTAGTTTAGCCCTGCTGCTTTAGCACAAAACAAATTAAACAAAATGATTAAAATGTCCTGTCTGTAGAGTTAAACATGAAGTAAATTAGTCCATGCTAGTTCATCAGATGCTGTGGAACCACTACAGTCAGTATTTTAATTACAGGTCTGGTGTACATTTCTGTTCATTAGCTAACAGTGTTCCTGCTAGCTAACATTAGCTCTAGCTAGCTAAAGTTCCCTAGGCTAAGCTAGTAAACCTGTCTGATGGATTAAAGTAATTGAAACTTATTTCAGGACGCTTGCATTAAAACGAAGTGGTGTGATTATTTGTGGCTTTTCTAATAAATAAACTGAGAATTTTAGAGCTGGTGTTACTTTCAAGTTGGTTTTGCCGTGTAATGTTATGTGTCTCTTTCTAAAGCTTGAGATTTAAGCTAGCTAACGAGCATTAGCCGTTTTGTTGCATTTTCCTGCAACAGACGGTTTCAAGGATGAAGCTGCAGCTCAGTTCACATTATAGGCACTGTCTTTCAGCTGTTTTTGGTTTTTAGCATCTCCTGAAATATCTGTGTTTTAACTGCTGCAGTCCTCACCCTCTGACGGTATGACCTTTGGGTTGCAGTCCCAGTAACGTTTGGAGAAGTGAGACAGCACCCTCTCTCTCTCCTGAGTCTCTCCCATCAGAGCAAACTGCCTCAGGAAAATCCTGCAGACACAAACACAACCACAGTTAGTAGATCTGAATCATCCAAATATTTAACATTAAAGATATCCTGTTAATAACAGAACTACTGAAACAGAATACAAACACTAGTTTTATTTTAAACAATATGCAGTAACAGTGCTGTGTGTCCCTTTCCCTGGTAAGATGAGTTTTTGTGTGTGTTCATACCGTGAGTCACAATAATTCAAGAACAGTATAATTTTGATGTACTTACTTTGTGCTACTTGTAGAGAAGGTTTCTATTTTTCTTTGTTTTTACACCTCTCTTCCTCACTTACCTCACTTCCTTTACCTCACTTACTTCACTTCCTGTACCTCACTTACTTCACTTCCTTTACCTCACTTCATTCATAGACATATATACATAGACGCTGCATCGACTGCCTGAGCGCGTCCTCGCCGGCCGCCATCTTGGATGGGTCTCGCTTCGCCTCCACAGTGCATTCACTTCTATTGAGGAAGGATCTGTATGCACAAGTAAAATAGAGTAACTCACTGAATTTTTAACTGATTTTCATGCGGTTTGGTTTGTTACAAACGGCACACATGTAGTTATGATACAGGATGCAGGGATGCGGGATTTCATGCTTTAATACTTCCTGCAGATAGCAACAGCATGTTATTTAGGTCACAACACAGTTATTTTATTCACCTCAACCCCAGAGTGGGATATATATATATATAGATAGATAGATAGATAGATATAGATATACACACACATATATATACTGTATAAACAAAAATACACAATACAAAACATAGTATAGCATATTAATAAATTTATTAATATATTTTAATAAAGAAAAAGCTCTATTGTTGATTGAGTTTATTTCTCACACACACCCACTCTCTTTTATACCCACAGCCATCAGACTTAATAATTCTTTGTTAAATAGATGATCTTACAGACTTCTTTGAAATTTTCTTTTCGGGGATTAGTAAAGTTGTTCTTATTACACTGACTGCTGTGATCCCTCAAAAGTAGTAAAAAACATTTTCAGTATTTACATAAACACTGAAATTGATTTTGGTATTGGTATTATAACTATGAAAATGGGACTGTGGTCAAGATAATTTGAAAAAAGATACAGAAGGATGAGCAGCAGGGGATATTTGCAGCACAGCTGGTGGAAAAGTGAATATGTGCACAAAGGTGCGCTGGGCAAGGTAAGGCAAGTTTATTTGTATAGCACAATTCAACACAAGGTAATTCAAAGTGCTTTACAGAGACATTAAAAGCAACAAGACAATTTAAAACAATAAAAACAGTCGATTGAAAAGGGAAATAGAAATTGAGAATGATAGTGATAATAATAAAATACAGTAACATAAAATAAAAACAGGCTCAATACATTGAACAGTCAGGATAAGAAAAGAAGTAAAATAATAAAAGGCATAAATCAGCAGTGTGTAGTTAAAAAGTACGGGCAGTAGAATACAGCAGGTAAGTATTGAATCTAAGAGTACGCTTCAGTAAACAATAGTGTTTTTAACCCTGATTTAAAGGAGCTGACAGTTTGAGCAAACCTCAGATCTACATATTATGCTATACATAATATGCTATACTGTGTTTTGTATTGTGTATATGGTGTTTATACAGTATGTTTATACAGAAAATAAATACTGTATATATATACACACATATATATATATATATATACATATATATATATATATATGTATATATATATATACATATATATATATATATGTATATCCCACTCTGGGGTTGAGGTGAATAAAATAACTGTGTTGTGACCTAAATAACATGCTGTTGCTATCTGCAGGAAGTATTAAAGCATGAAATCCCGCATTTTTAATGTACGAAAGCATCCTGTATCATAACTACATGTGTGCCGTTTGTAACAAACCAAACCGCGTGAAAATCAGTTGAAAATTCAGCGAGTTATTCTATTTTACTTGTGCATACAGATCCTTCCTCAATAGAAGTGAATGCACTGTGGAGGCGAAGCGAGACCCATCCAAGATGGCGGCTGGCGAGGACGCGCTCAGGCAGTGGATGCGGCGTCTATGTATATATGTCTATGACTTCATTTCCCCTTTCTTCAGCACTGATTGGTTCCTTTCACTCTTTGTTCACCCCTCATTAACCTGACCGAGTTCACCTGTCTTCATGGTCTCATGGGGTGGCAGTGGTGATAAGCAGTTGCTCTCTCTTTAGTTTATCTTGTACCTGTTATTACTTTAATTTAGAGCATTATTTACCCTCATTTAGCAACACTGACCTTTCTGAAAATTTTACACTTTTCTTTGTTTAGGTTAAAATGCTATCAATAAGCTGATGGCACACTGAAATATAGGTGAATTCCACCAGAGATAAAAACTCATAATTATACCATTCTCATATGGTTCTAAGAAAACTCCAGCCAATCATTGCATTCAGACCGAATGCAATGATTGGCCAAGCGTCCTGTCTGTCTTCCCCACGTGGAGGCCTCTGACTGACGTAACTGCTCACCTAACACTGAGAGAGAACTCGATGCTGCAGGAGCCAAAACTCAGGTCAACTTCGGCTCTGCTTTGGAGCGATGGCGAAGACTGATGCAGCTTCATCCTGAGCTAAAAAGGGACGAGACGGTTGCAGAGTTTCTGCTGGACAGGTATTTTTAGTTTGCCTCTAATGTAACATAGGCTTTGACGTTATTTATGACAACACAGCATCCAGTTGCTAACGGTTAGCCTACTGTAGCCTAACGTAGCCTCTGTATTATCATCCTTGTTTGTTGCCAGTCACCAGTACTATCTAACGTTAGCGTTTACGATATATTATAAAACTCATCAGTCATCACTGACCCCGGATACGTTTCAAAACTCTGGGTTGCGTTTGACTGTGCAGGACAGGTAATGTTACGTTCAGTTTGCTTCTAATATAACATATAACATTATATATTACAACACAGCATCAGTTGCTAATGGCTAACGTTAGCCTACTGTAGCGTAGCCTCTGAAACATTAACGTTATCTTCCTTGTGTGTTTCCACTTCCTAGTGACGTTAACGCTACTATCTAACGTTAGCACTGTAACCTTATTCTAAAACTCATCAGTCATCACTGACTCCGGTTGAGTTTTAAAACTCCGGGGTTGCGTTTGACTGTCTTGGTTGTAATGTTACACTCCTCTTCAGTGTATCTAACGTTACCATGCCAACGCCTACGTCTATCATAGACACAGCTAATGAGGACGTAATGGAGGAGGGGGGAGTAGGCCTTTGGAGGGAGGTGGAGTTGTGGATGTTCAAATTTTTTCTAAGTACTGTGTGAAATGCAGGAAAGGTAAGATTTGCTTTAAGCTGGACATTTGTTTAATTTGACTGAAGTTCTTATTTTGTATTTGTGTCTTTCAGATTCAAACCCATGTGTGTTTTTTTTTAACGACAGGTTCCTCAGTTTGGAAATAAATGTGTGTGCAAAGGAAAGTTTCTGATTGATGCCCGTGATGATAGACCTCTCCTCATGAACCTCCTCCTCCTTCACACTACTTTAAACTGTTACGTCACAATATCTCAGAGGGAAATATTGGACTTTTTACTACATTGTCTAACAGTTGTACCTGCTGCTCCCTATACAGCTTTCAAAATATGATGTAGGCCCATTTTTCACAGAATAAACTAGCAAGATATAAAAGAGTTAAAACTATGTCCACCTCAAGCTGCTGCAACATTAAGATAACATTAAATGCTAATGCACCAGTAGTAATAATAATAATGATATATCTTACTGTAATTTAAATACGTGACAGGAGTCTGCATAATCAGCCCTGTTAATTTTGAGACTTAAAGTTCATTTTGCTGATAGTATGTCTACATTTGCTCACAGTTTTTAATGCAAGACTTTTACTTGTAACGTATGACAGTACTTTCACCCTTAAAATCAGTTCCCCTCTTTTTAATTTCTGAGGAAAAAGCAGACCTAAAAACATAATTGTGGCTGCTGCTCAGCAAATTAGTCAGACCTCATTCAAATAAAAGTGCAGAAGGTGATGTAGCATGCTCACTATTCGAGTAAATAAAATAAAAGTGAAGCAAAGAAAATACAGTCTGAATCTGTCAACCAACACACTGAGTGCATTATGAGAGCTCACTGTACAAACTGTCATGTCACTCTAAATGCAACACCAAAGTGTCCCTCTAGAGAGCAGCGTTTGTCAGTGGAGAGTTTCTACGACAGACAAACAAACATAAAATCTAAATATCTGCAGCTTTTCATCTGATTGAGGCCAAATCAAAGGCACCATCACACAGGAATAATTAGCTGCTCTGTGCTAAATATTCTCTTTAGACTGCAGTCACAGTTTGAACAATGTAAACAGTCAGTTTTGTCACAAGAATGTGTTGGGTTTGTTTCTGGAGGAAGAACAGCTCATAGACGATGGTTGGTTATTTACCTGACATGCATTTAACATTAACAATTATTGTATGTGATAAACAAACAGTCAGGAATATTTTACTGTCCACACTTCACATGAGAAATATACTGAATATGTGTTGTTCTTGTATGTGTTTATGGTTTCATTATTGTGCTGTGGATTCTCACCGTAACGCCTGGTCGAGACCGAGTCCTGTGAAGTTGAAGAAACTCAGATACTCCTCTGCTACCATACGACTGAAGTCATTGCTGTAGACAGACAGAGAAGATATAAAATATCATCTTAGGACAAATAAAGCAATCCAACAACAACAATAAACCAAGAAGCACAATATGTCAGTCAAACATTCAGATGCTAACTTCCTCAGCTCAGTGAGAGGCCTCAGTTTGGGCTGTCAGTCAGTCACTCAGCTGGAGATGCAGACCGGAGGCCAGTAAAAAACAAGGAGATTCCCAGGGTGCTTTCTGTCAGCGAGGAAACACTTTAATCCCAATTTCTTTCTCATCAGCACAGCAAGCAGCTGACAGACCGAAGGGCTGATCGAGCAGCGCAGCTTTGCAAGAATGCAGATGTAGTAAAACACAACACTTTGTAGGCAGAATGTAAAGTGGCGTACAGTTAGTGTACAGGACACTGAATGTGCACCAGCACAGTCATTAAATAAACATAAGATGCAGTACTGCAGTTTTAGAGTACCTAACGTGTTAGTTAAGAGGAGACTTGCACTGATGACGACGTTATGATGATGATTTTACACCTTGTTTTTATAATTGTGATTTTTATTAAGTTACTTTTTTAACTTATTACTGTACATTACTTTTGTTTAACTTCATGATCTGTGGACACACTGCTGCTTGTTTTTAACTGTGTCTTGTAAGGTGTGCTTGAGTGCTTTGACAGGCGCCTATAAATAAAATGCACTATTATTATTATTATTATTACACTATTTAGGATGATTGTTGTGGTGTTTGAGGTGGCAGCTGTGAGAAGGAGCAACACATAAGCATGACTACAATATGTCGTAACAGCAGCTCACTTCTTGCTGAGGTGACGCGCCACATCAGACTTCCTGAAGCCGTCCAAGTTGAAGAGACGTTTGGCGAGGCGTCTGGCGGCTGCCACGTCGGCACGGTGGCTGCCATTGGTGAGGGTGTCACTGCTGCCCAGACCCAGCCGGTCACTGAGGTCCTGGTCCAGCTCCGAATCTGTCGCCAGACGAGCCTTGTCCCTGCTGAGAGGGTGAGACATTAAAATCAGAAGTTGTGGAGGATTAAAATCAATTACTTTAGTAAAAGTACTAATAACACTGTAAAAGTCCTGCATTCAAAACCTTAAAGTATGTCAGTACTATCATCAGTGTAGGCCTTAAAGTATGAGAAGTAAAGTACTCATTGTGCAGGTTCCTGTCAGTGTTTTACTGTGATGTGTTTGACTTAATATCCCTGCTGCATTAATGTGTATGTTGCATTTTACTGCTGTAGATGAGGGGGAGACAGGGGACATGTCCCCCTCCATATTAAGAACATGTTAGTAGCAGAGGACTTCTGACTAAATTAAAGACATTTACAGCATAAATTGATGCAGAAAAGACACAAATTTGTGCATCAGAATTCATCAGAAAGCAGGAAATCAAGTGTTTGATGCTAAAATGTTTTGCCACAGGACTCCCACCCCCCATGTTTTATGTGTGTCCCCACCCAGTGTTGTTTCTTTGCACACAGTCAGGTCATTGAATCATATCTTATAAGATCATCATGTGTTTGTAGTGTGGCTGCTGTGAGAACCATGTGTCACTAAATAGTCAGAAAAAAAGCCCTGTTTTCGATGCATTTCCAGCTGATCCAAGAGTGTTTTTTTACTTCAAAAATATTAATATTTTGAGAAAAGGAAAACAAAAAACACCAGGGTGGGCCAGATCCCCCGCCCATCCTCCTCCTATCCCCAGTTTTCTCTGTCGTTTAAATATTTCTAAGGCACAATGAATTTAATTTAATGTGCAGAACAGCAACACCATCAGTGGAGTCAGGTTTGACTTAAAACACATTCAGAGCTGATGTTGTTTGGGTGAAAATGAGACAGGAAGTGTCCCCTCGTCTTATAAGTGTTTATCTCTCAGACTGAATGGGCTGTTTGAAAGAGGTGAGTTTTGAGGTGGGAATTGAAAGTGGGGAGCATGTTGACGCTACGAATGTCTGGTGGGAGGAGTCCTCAGTGCGGTGTTTAACTGGGAGCCAGTGAAGCTGCTGAAAGACAGGAGTGATGTGATTGGTGGACGGGGTTCTGCTGATGATGTCAGCAGCAGAGTTCTGGACTAGTTGAAGTTTGTGGGTGGACTTGAGAGGGAGACCAAAAAGGAGGGAGTTACAGTGATCTATACGGGATGTAACCTGGGTGTGAACAAGAACTGGCGGCACTGTGCGATCTGAGGGACGGGCGAAGGCGCTTAATATTGCGTAGATGGAAGTAGGCAGACCGAGTGACATCACTGATGTGAGCTTGGAATGACAGAGTGCTGTCGAGGATGACGCTCAGACTCAGGAGTTAGTGTGAAACTGTTCATCTTTGCTGATGTGGATTTGGTGCCAGTGAGAAGTAACCCAGTTTTATCACTGTTCAGTTTGAGGAAGTTGCAGTCAGAGAGGGAGGAGGGCGTGAGGGTGGACAGATAGAGCTGTTCTCTACTTCTATTTGAGACAGGATGTGGAGGATATCTATCCAAAAGCCAGTGCACCTGGATCAGGGTGGCGTCATTGTTTTTGCATTTATCACAGGTGGGAACTGTACCAGGGTAGATGCTACAGAGCTTAGCTTTGGGCCCTATGGACCACCTTCATCAGAATAGAGACCAACTGGTCCTCAGATACAGGTCCTACATCCTGTTCCCAGGCTGCTTTAGTCCTGTCCAGAGGTGAACATGTCTGTAGGAGCCATTTCTATGTGAAAGTATGTAAAGCACCACATTGGGCCAGAAGGTGTCCTCGTTGTGTTGGGTGTACATTTCTATATCGGTGGGAATTTCTGTCAGGGGTCAGTCGTTGCTAGACAGAAGGAGCACACAGTTTGTCGACCGCCCCGCTCTACTAGGCTACGTTTAGCTTGTTGTATGATCTGTCTCACAGCTGAATGGACTTTCTATGCACTGGTATTGGATTCTTGCATGGTACTGAAGGTCCTTGAGACGGTGAGAAATAAAGAAAGCATCAAATGAAGAAGCAAATCCAGAAGCTGTTTGTTTCACTAGACACTGGTTACAGTTGTGCAGTAGCAAGTGCGTCGATTAGTTTTAGCCTGTCTATGCAGCCCCTCAGTGGCTTTAAGTTTTAGGGTTAGCCGCTACAATGTCAGCATGGAGATGTTTCTATATCTAATTTATAAGGTGCACCTCTAGACAATGGATTTAAGAAACATGTCAATTGGATTGGTATCAGGTTCTACAGGAAAACAGAGGGTTTTAAAGAGTTCATCAAGCTTAAGAAGGAGAATTTCTCAACACATGAAGCAACACATCCTTTGGTTCAGCCTTAACACAGCTGGAGATACAGGGTTTTCACTGGACAGGAAGGGGATGACACCTGTAATCTGAAAAGTAACCTGCTATTTACCTCTGAGATGTGGTAGAGTAGATTTAAAAAGTATCATAAAGTATGGAGTATAGTAAAGTCGGAGTATTGTACTTGAGTAAATGTACTTCATTACATTTCACCACTGACAGTCAGACACAAACAGGTGCACAGAAAGAGAAATGGAAAAGATGGGAAATGAACATTCTGGTTCCAGGCAGGAAAGTGGGACAAATGAGACACAGATTTGTAAATAATTGAAAAGGAACGAGAGAAATGGAAAAAAGGAGGAACAAAGAAAGATGATAATGTAATAATAAAACTAATAACTCCAGTGTATCAATAATTTAACATTACTAATATCTGATCTGTGCAGCACTGGTCCTAAATCAGAGTTTCCAGCCGAACAAGATGTTTAAAGACAAGAAAATACACAAGGGGCAGATGAAAACACGGCGGCAGATCAAGAGAAAGCAGCTTATGAGAAAGATAATATCTGTTTAATGAAACTAAACGGTAAGAGGTGAAGAAGGATGACAAAAGAGGATTTAAAGACATATAGGTGGAGAGATGGAAAGCAGAGAGAATGTAAGAGCACAAACACGGTCCATATTTCACATTATTGTAAGTTTAACAGAATGTATGCAAAATCATTTTAAATTCAAACACAACATTTGAGTTTTTTACACTTCACAAATCTCTTGCCAGCTCTCTCACTGTCTTGTTATCACTTCCTAATTAAGCTCCTCCGAAGCTTTAAACAGTTCAGAAGTGTGAAACTTATTACATCTGAATTATCCTGCGATAATAGTTTAAGCATGTTATGTCACGCTGAGCTGAAAGAGAACTACTTCTCTGACTTCTGGTCGACAAAAACGAGGTCTCTGAGTTCAGTTACTTAGAATTCGACATAACGCTGATGGTCATTGATGCTGGCAAGCGCTGTGTGACAATTCTAGTCACGCCAGCCGGGCTGATGGAAAACAATGACAGTTCAGAGTCGTATTCAAAAAAGCAAGAAACACTTCCTGAACAAGCGGAGCTCTCATTTGGATTTCTCAGCATGAGGAACAAGCCAAGAAAACCCACAGTCCCAGGGCTTTGCTTCCCACACTTACACATCTTTACACTGTAAATGAGTCAGGCCAAATCACACCAGAGCAAACAGTAATTAATAACACAAGCCGACTTCGAGAGAAAGCTACAGGGGTTCAAAGGTCAACTTTGGTTTCACAAAGTACACAAAAGAACAAGTCTACAAGGCTTCACTGAGGAACAGAAGTGCTTTGATCTAAATGCTAACATTAGTATGCTAACATGCTCATAATGTACAGACATGTTGATGTTCACCATCTTAGCTTAGTGTGTTAGTGCGCCGCTACTGTAACATGCCTGAAACACAAAGTACAGCTGAGGCTGATGAGGATGTCGTAACTTTGCAGGGATTTGGTCATAAACCAGCGTATATGACACAGTGAAATGTTGACCTGATGAAGGCACGGAACAAGAAGCCAGATGTTAAGTGATCACAGTCCAACCTGCAAAGAATGTGAATGTCAGTCGCAAATTTACTGGATGTTCGTCATAATTCTTTAGATGTTTCACTCAAACCACAAATGTGAACCTGTTGGTGGCGCTAAAGTTATTAAGCTGCATCATCTGGGCAACATAGTTCTACCAAATTTCATGGCAAATTAATTTCTATATAAATCATATTATAAATTTATAAATAAATAAAAAACAACAGAAATGTGAACCTCATGGTAACGCAAGAGGAAAAGTCAGAGTATCACCAGCATCGTACAAATTTATCCTCTGGGAACCACAAATTTGGTGCCGATCCATCAAGTAGATGTTGAGATATTTTACTAGATAAATGTACATCTTTTACCTGCTGGTGGCACCACAGGGAAAGTCAGGAGGTTAGAACAGTATATTAGAATTCATCCTCTGGGGACCATGAATGTCTGCACCAAATGTTACAGCAGTGGTATAAATTTGGTGTTGAGACATTTCACAAAATAACAAACCAAAAAGCCCAAATGTGAACCTCGTGGAGGCACAAGAGTAAAAGTCTGAGCATCACCAAGGTCATTAGGTTTTTGCATCCTCTGGGAACCATGAACATCTGTACCAAATTTCATAGCAATGTATTCAATTGGTGTTGAGACTTTCTCCAAAATAAAACCAAATATCAACATTGTGGTGGAGCTAGAGCATCACCAGAATCATTATAATTTATTATCTGGGGACCATGAATGTCTGTACCACATTTCATAGCAATGTATTGCACTCGTGTTGAGACAAAAAAAAAAGACGAAAAACAAAACAAATATCAACCTCTAGATGGTCTTAGATGATCACCAGAGTCATTAGGATTTATCATCAGGGGACCATGAATATAAAATAAAAGATGTTGAGATATTTAACTGGATAACTGTGATCTTTGATGTGCTGGTGGCGCCACAGGAAACATCAGAAGGCAAATGAGGTACATCAGAATTCATCCTCTGGGGACAACGAATGGCCGTACCACATGTAATAACAAAACAAACCCACACACAAATGTCAACCTGCAGGAGGCGCTAGAGGTAAAGGCAGAGGATCACCAAAATCAGTAGGATTTATCGTCTGGCGACCATGAATGTCTGAACAACATTTGATGGAAATCCATTCAATAGTTGAGATATTTTAGTCTTGACAAACACTGCCGTCCCTACAGCGAGTGTTAGCTCAAAATTAAAATGAGTACAGAGCCAGCAAAACATTTAAATGTTCATCTCAGCAGTGGTGACAGAAGCACTCGGACCCTTTACTGAGTGAAAGCAAAAAAACAAACAAAAATCACTGTCTAAAATATTCCTGAGAAGCAAAAGAAAAAAATTAACGTAGATGTACGTAAGTATCATCAGCAAAAATGGAGTCAACATATCAAAAGTAAAAGAACTCATTATGCACAATGGCTCATTTAAAGGTGCACTATTATTATTATAATTATTATTAGCCAATTTAACATACTTTGTTTACTACTGGGTAGATTAGTAATAGAGTACTGCATCATGCACACAGATATCATATATTTAATGATTAAACAGTGACTAGATGTGTCAAATAAAAGTACAGTACAGTATTCCCTTCGAACATGCATTGGAGAAGAAGTACAAAGTGACATGGGCAGAAAAGACTCTAGGAAAGTACAAGTACCTCAAAACTGTACTTAAGTAGGCCAAAGTACTTGAGTAAATCTTAGTTACTTTCCACCTCTGCATCCCAGTTATGGCAGCTTTCATACAGAAACTTTTCTACTCTGCAGTGAACATGGCAGCAAACACACTCTTCACACCTGAAAAGACCATTTGAATTTTCCCTTCGGCCCAATTTTATATTCAAATCCTCCGATCCACAAACACAGACAGGTGAGACAGGTGAGACAGGTTCCTACCTGTGACAAGACCGTCTGATCGCCAAATACTTCTCCTCTCCGACTGTAGCTGAGCCATGACAGCAAAACACAGATGGCGTCCTCATTGCCGTCCCCTGAACGCCCCCTCGCCTCAGAGCGCTCACCCGACTGACCCTTCCTCTCCTGCCGGCCTGGTAACCTGAACGCATCACCACCACCACCGGCGCCGGTGCAGAGGAACACCTGTAGTCGCTCCCGAGAGGCCCGCAGACTCTGACATTCCTCCGCTGGGTTTTGAGTCAAACTGAGACTTGATGTGTCTGAACTTTCTCCCTCTCGCTCTGTGTTTGCTGTCATCTGATCCTCACAGCGAGCTTCCTTCCCCCCCTCAAAGTAAAAGAGCTGTTTGTCCCGCAGTGCCTCTCCTTCTCTATCTTTTTCCCTCCGAGTCTGTTTGCTGTTGTTTCTGTTCCCTCGTTTCACTCCTCCCTCTCTCTCTCTCTGTTTCTCCCACCCTGTTCCACTGTGTAAACGCTCACTGTCCCCTGCTGACCTTGGATTCGAAGCATGGCATGAAACTTGGCTTGTCTGTCGCCTAAAAACCCCCCTCCCTTCCCTTCTCTTTTCCTCCCCTCTATTCATTCCCCTCTCTCTGGATCTCCAATTACACACACTCAGTGTGTCCATCCTTTGGGTGCTGTACTGATTCTAGTCTACCTTGTTTCTGGTGTTTAGCACACCTAGACAGAAAACAAAGAACTGAGGTGTCAGGTTTGAGCTCGCAGAGATATATGCACTGGGTGTGTGCCTTTAAACTGTTTCCTCTGCGACCAGTGGAGAGAATAGGCGGCCTTTTGTCAATGTCTGAGTCCATTGTGGAGTCTGTTTACAGCACACGCTTCATCAGGGCCTGCAGGAGTGTTCATAGTCAGAAGATTAAGCCGGCACTCCACTTCAGGCTCCGCCACCTGTTTGCATTGTCTCATCAAGAGCCCAGAGGTCCTGAGAGAATTCCTAGCGTCCGCCTCTCACTTTAACGGTATCCCCACATAATTGAAGCCCCTCTCAATGCGCTGGGCAGCTCAGCACAATGAGCCACTGTCTCATGGTGCACACTGATCTGAAAAGGGTGATGTGAGGGAAGGAGGAGGACGACGACAGGGGATTGAAATTCCAACTTTTATCAAAGTATGGACAAGAAATATTTGTCTCATCGTCTCGCTCCTGGATTCCACGGCTCCAGGGCTGCCAGAGCCGGGTCAGTTATAAGAGTGTGATAAGATCACAGCTAAGCAAACATTTACCTGAGCTGCTTCACATGAAGAGCTTTATCAGGAAGTTATGTGAGTTTATGTTTAAAGATTCTCAATAAGGAGGAAAGAGGGAACAAAATGAAAAGGCTGAGTTGTTTCTAACTTCTCAGAGAGTGTTTGTGTATCAAAGGTCCAGTCTGTAGAGTTTATATTGGCAGAAATATAATAACTATGTTTTCTTTAGTGTAAAATCACCTGAGAAAAAGAACTGTTGTGTTGTGTTACCTTAGAATGAGCCATTTAGATCAATGTTAACTGACAGCTATTTTAGATTTAGTCTTTGGGCCTGTCCCATTTCTACCCCTTAAATCTTCCACTTGGTATTGAGTGCCCTCGTTTGCGAGATAACCCTTGATGAGGGAAGTGAGAAATATTAGAGTAGAAATGTTTCCCTAAGAAATGAGACACCACTTCATGCAAATTGGCGTGGCCCACGTGTGGGCATACGTCACACGTAGTAGCGACGCAGTGAAAATGGCGGCTCCAGCGCTTGTGTTGAGGCGTGTGCTATGTTTATTCTTCTCCGTCTGATGAATCAACGGAGGGGTGGGGGATGGGGGGGTTGTTAGTCACATTTTAGTCATTTTTATCCTTAATTGTTACAGTCGACGAAAATTCATGACATTTTAGTCATGGGCCCAACTCAGGAGAAACTGCAAAAGTAATGCTTCATAGTTTGTATCAGTCCTAACATCCTCCTGCATCACAGTTTGAAAGTTTCCCTTTCTGGATTTCGTGGAACGTTATCTTTTCAATGTCAAAAGCAAATGAACATTTTACAGTTACATTGTCTGGGTGGTGACAGGTTTAGGGGCTGATTTACGAGCACACACTCACTGACCATCATTTGAAAAGCTCAACATCTCTCTGTTGATGCTCTCGACAACTTTGTTGGTGATTCAAACTAAACTTTGATCTCTGTCAGAGAAAACTGATCTGAGTTCAGCCTGTTTATTTAGAGCACAGCTACACTCACAGATAACTGAGCCTCCTACCTGCCTGTCAAACACCATCAATCCACAAACCTTCCTGACACAGTCCAGCTTTGGCTGCAGTCGTTGTTTATGTCTTTTATATTATATTATTATTTATATTTTATATTATTATTATTTTATAAGTATGTTCGCTCGTGTGAAGCAGGTGACTATAGAAACTGAATTGAAATGAACTCCGAAAGAGGACGTGGAAGAGAAACAGCCTCAAATCTCACTGTTGACCAGTGCATGAAAAACTTCTCACTTGCAGTGTTTCTCCTTGAACACTCACACACACACACACACACACACACACACACACATAAATACACTTCTGTCCCTGCTGCTCAGTTACCCACCTGCATTACTCTTACCAAACAAAAGGCCCCTGGCAGCCTGGTTGCGATCCTCTTACACCATCTAGTGGCCACAGCAACAAGGTGACCCCGGTGCAGTCACTACCTCTGCAGTGCTGTCACAGTTAGTTAGGATGACATTCACAAAGTGGTCTACCTCATCGTCACACAGCATGGCCGTCACTTCCTCACAATAACCAGGACGGAGGGTGGAAGATGCATCAAGACAAATCTACTGTTGCACTGCTTTTTTTTATTTCCTCTGAACATGTAGACTGTGTGCACCAAACACTACATGATTGTAAATCTTATTCTGATTGTTCTGTTTAGCTGTGAGAGAATATTTTGAGTGCAACATGAAGACAAAGAGTTCTGGATGTGAATCGCAGGTGGGAGTGTGCAGAGAGTTAAAACTAAAGTCTTTGGGACTCTGACAGTCAAGGTGAGTCCCTCACTGCTGCAGCAGCCATCTGCCTCTGTCACACACACACACACACACACACACACACACACACACACACACACACACACACGCAAAGCATGCACTTCAAGTATACAACCATCCAAGATACACGTGCATGCACACACTCAAACACACACAGAAACAGGAACACAGATGGATTCACATACCACACACATATGCCTCTCTCTCTCTCTCTCTCTCTCTCTCTCTCTCTCTCTCTCATACACACACACTCACACACACACTCGCCTGCCTGGCAGACAGCAGAGGGACCACAGGCAGCCTTCGAGCGACCTTCACTCTGAAGCCACTGGGCTCCAGAATAGCACTGCAGCACGGCGCTGCACAAGGAGAACGACACAGACTGAGACACTGGTTCATCTGGAGGCTGACAGACGTCCATTAACGGGGGCATGACCTCAGATAGAGGCAGTAAGAATGGCATTAATATTAACATCAAAAACTCAACTGTTTATGAACACACTGGCTGACATGAGACCAGGTGCAGCTTGTGTCTGTGCATATTCTAAACATGACAGCAGACACCATACAGTTACCTGATGACCTCACTGACACTGTGCCCTCTTATACTGCACAGTAACATGTGGCTGTTGTCCTGTTTCAGTGCAGAGTGGAGGTAGATTGAAAACAGAATGATGTGCTGCAGCAAACATGACCCAGATTCAGCATCACACAGATTCTTAGAGAATGACTGAAGAGCAGGTCACCTGCATCTCAGCTGTCAACATGTAAGCTCCTTGCGACTGCACACAACAGTGTAAAGGGACAGTTCACCCCCAAATCAAAAATACATGTTTTTCATCTGCGCTGTCGTGATATTTATCAGTCTAGATAGTTGTGGTGTGAGCTGCAGAGTGTTGGAGATATCGGCCGTACAGACGTCTCTCCAGTATAATGGGACTAGATGACACTCAGATTGTGGAGCGCCAAAGAAATAATAACTCAACTGCAATGTCTCTTTCCAGGAATCATGACCTGGTTGCTTCAAACAGGAACTATTTCCTTTGTACCTAACTATACCTGCCACAAGGATGGGTGCTGAATCCTGGTATTAAATGAGCCCCCAGGGCCAATGGCATGAGTGCAAAACGCTCCAAAGTCTGGTTACACTTCGTAAGAGTTGATGCCGACACTGCTTATTGCCACAAGCTCAACATCTCCTGTGCACGTGAGGGCAGAAACACAAGCAATCTTTAAAACATGTGGTACATACAGGCGGAGAGATGCACCATTTTTGACCGCCTAGCTCGTACTTCATCTCCCATTGATCCATCCACCTCAGGTATGTTATAGTCTATAACAATAATTTATTCAGCTTCCTGAAGTTTCTGTCATTGTTTCCTTGTTTACAGGTTTTTTGGGAGTTTTTTCTCATCAGCTCTGACGGTCCAGGGACAGAGGGATGTCGAATGCTGTAATGCCCCTAGAGGCTGATATTGGGCTTTACAAAAAACACTGAAAATTGAAATTAAATTTAAAACAATGCTGTAGCAGAGTGTTATTCTATATACTGTACTTAAACACATAGAAAATAAAGAATTGATCATTCTGTTCTTAATTTGTTTAAATTTTTTCTCTTAAAACCCCCCAAAGAACCGGCAGCAGTAGAGTTAAAGTGATGGATCAATAAGCAGTATTGATAAGAGTAGTGGGGCCATTAAACCCACTGCACAGAGGGAACTGTCCGTCTAATGCTAGCTCACCTAGCACCACTGAGCTACCTAACGTTACAGCTCAGCCAAGGAGGACAGGATCGTGTCAGGGTGTCGACAGTTATCAGACACATAAACTGATGCTTTTTTCAGACACTTTCTTATTTTTGCCTTTAAATGGATAGGAGAGTGTGAAATGGGGTGAGAGAGAGAGTTGGGGGATGACATGCAGCAAAGGGTTGCAAGCCGGAGTTGAGCCTGTGACCTCTGCAGCGAGGCATCACCTCTGACGATCCACTACACTACAGAAGCACCTTCACACAAGCTGATTTTTAACCCAAAAAAATCAACTAATTCATGTGATGTCATACAACATATCGTACGAAGCTGTGTGAGGACACACTGCAGGTGTGAACTTCCCACATGTATCCCAAACCCTTGACGTGCTGCTCACCCACCTTGGTAATGAGAAAGACAGGTTGCTGTACCAGCTGCTCCCCAGCTGTGAACACTGTCGTCCTCTGGGTGGCGTGTCTTCTGACCCGCTGCTCAGCCTCTCGCTGGAGGGGGCTCGGGTGGCGTCCGAGTCCCCCGTCACAGTGAAGATGGAATCAGACAGACTGGGCCTCTCGTCGTGCGCCAGTGGGGCGAAGCTGAGCTGGACGATCTGCCTGGCGCTCTGGCAGACCGGCCCGTGGATGGCAGGGGTCAATGTGGGCAGGTCAAAGGTCAGGACGGTTTGCGTGCTTGAGGTCAGCAGCTCCTCGCTGTCCAGGCTGTTGTACGACGTGCCTTTGGCTCTGTGGGACTCCATGATGCTCTCAAAGTGGCGGCTGAAGGTGTCCTCCGCGGCACAGCGAGGACCGGAGACCAGGATGGGGGATTTCAGGGCCGGGTGGTGGTTGTCAAAAAATGTCTCCATGGGTCTGGACAGAGACGGAGGATTGAGAAACACTGCGACAACATTAAGTGTGAAAAACATCTGGACTCCAACTGTGTCTGTAACATGTCATCATATCAATGTGCTGCACTGTGACGGACGCAAACAAACATGTTTACAATCTGCTCTATTAAAATTAGGTTACGAGTGAGATCCAAACTCAGATGAAAATATAGGTCAGGGGAAAATCCTGCTGCACCACAGTGTGTGTGTGTGTGTGTGTGTGTGTGTGTGTGTGTGTGTGTGTGTGTTTGAGGTTCACCTCTTCAGAAGGTGTCCAAACACCTCTGGCTCCTCCTGAGCTGCATACTGCTGCTTCCTGCTGTCTCCCTGCATCCTCACACTGGCCCAGCTCACCATCTCTTCCTCTTCCTCCTCCTCTTCTTCATCCTCCTCCTCCTCCCCATCCTCCCTTCCTCCTCTTCCCTCCTCTCCCTCCTCCCCATCTGTCCTCCCATAAGCCAGCCCCCCCAGCGGGCTGCTGCCTGTCCCCGAGGTGCCCTGCACGCTGCGGTTACTCCCGAACGCTGAATCGGCGTCCTCCTGCTCAGCCAGCAGCACCTCGTCTATGTCTGTCTCTCTGTAGCAGCGCAGTGGGACGGCGTCCAGGTCCGTTTCTGAGTACTTTAACGTCCGGCGAATGATGCCGGTTTTGGGTGACGTCCCGATAACAGCGGGAGGTGGGGTCACCAGCTCGACCTCCACGTGCTGCACCTCGTGATTGGCAGAAAGCAGAGGGAGGGAGGAAGGGGGAGTTGGGGTGGGAGACTCGCTGGAGTTACCGCTGGGAGGAGCTGTGGAGGTCTCCAGAGAATCTGCAGATGGAAAGAGTTAAACATCAACATCAGCGTGATCGGCTATATTTACTAACTCCCTGCTGCAACTGCACAGAACACAGATCTAGATCACTGCCTGCTCCACTGGGTCCAGAACCATAATTACAGTCTGAGTATCATCATCATCATCATCATCATCACTGTCCGGCTACAGTATCAGAAACTGAATCACTGAAAGATGGCTGATGAAGTGTCTGTTACAAGTCTTCGTCCTAAAAGAAGCACCAAACCTGTGTCACTCTGATCAGGGACGCAAATATAGACAGTGTGGTTGCACTGGGGCCCGTGAGGTGGGGGCCCATAGAGAGAGTGGGCCCTCCAACAATGTGTTGGGTGGACAATGGGCCCTTATGAGTGATCGCCACCTTGAAAATATGCCATTAAATTAAAACCAGTACCATTTGCTGTATACGCCCTTGAAAAAGGGAAACACATCACCTTAATATGTATCTTAAAGGACCTGCATTTTTTGTTTTTAAAAAACACTTCTTTACTTTAGTTTCTTCTGTCCTTTATTTTGTGTTTTCATTCCCCCGTAAGACATAAAACTATAAAAACAGGTCACAAGCGTGGACCGTCATGTTTAAAGGAAGTCTCAGTAATTTCCTGAAAAAGTCAGTTGCTGTGTTTGATAGCAAATGTTGCTCAATGTGGAAAAAACAGTGCATTTGTTGGTGCCTATTTTAATCATGAAACTGCAGTAAGTAGATGGAATAAGGGAGGAAACACTCTCACTTTTCTCCCCCCTGCCAGCAGCCTCCTCAGCAGGGGTCCCAAATAAAAACTCCCACTTGGCACGAGCGATCCTCTGACAGTGGAGCGAGGGCACGGGGACTGCACAGCCACTGTCCGTCTGAAACACACACAAAGACACGCTTAGCAGCTCTGCAGTGCAGCATTAAAGGAAGAGTCCAACAATTTGGAAAACACACTTAGTCACTGTGTTGCAGAGATTTAGATGAGGCTGATATCGCTCTCATGTCTGAGAGTCTGGAACTGGAGCCAGGAGGCTGCTCGTTAGCATCGAAACAGAAAGTGTAATTTGTGGTTGTGTGATTCACCTGTATTCCTGAGGTGGCGGCCCCGGTCTCGTTGCTCTGATGACTGGACTGACTGGACTCGGGGGACACACAGTCCCTGTCCCCCAAGCTGCCCGTCACCCCACTGGAGCTCCGCGAGGACGACCCTCCCATCGCTCCGTTCTGCTCCGCCTCTGCAGGCTCCTCCACCCTCTGCTGCTCTGCCTCATATCTCTCCATCTCGTTGCCCTGTCCCTCCTCATCACAACCCTCGTCCTCCTCTGCAGAGTCCAGCACCACCGGTCCCAGCAGCAGGATCTCTCTCCTCCTCTGCTCAGCCCGTTTCTGCTGGGCCGTGGGACTGAGCGGCCTGTGACGGCGACTCGACTGATGATCAGACGTTTGATCATTTATAGACCCAAATCCAGGCTCAGGGCTCGGCCTCGGCCTCGGGCTGCTCTCCACCTGATTCCCCCACTGCTGCCTCGATGTCCAACTGACTGGAGCCTCCTCAACGCTCTGATTGATGAAGAGCCTGCGAGCAAGCTCAGTGCAGTCCCCTCTCTCGAAACAGCTCAAGTCTCCTCTCTTGTCCAGGCACGGGGACCAGGACTCTCTGGCGTACTGTGGGAGCTGACGGCGATGCAGGGTGGGGGTATCCGGTGCTCGCAGCTCAGCTTGGAATAGCCTGGGGTCCCTCATGGGAGAGCTGAGCTCAGTGGGAGGATGTGAGGGACGGAGGACGCGTGAAGGAATGGCGGGGGAACTCGGAGCCGCTGATAAAATTGAGCTGGACTTCTGAACGCAGTCTGTCTGATAGTTAGAGTTTGTTTCATGTGAATGCATGACGGAGTTTTCAGGCTGGTGAGAGTCTGTGTTGTCAGTTGCTGGCGTGAATTGGTCGTTTAAAGGGATGTTCATCTTAAGCGTTTGCTTAGACTGTTGTGCGTTTGGAGCTGGACTTTGGAATTCTCCAGCAGGCTCACCTAAAGCGTTGTGCAGTGAGGACCGTCTCGCCTCTGTGAAAATAGAAGATACTTTGGTTGCCTCCTCTGCTAGCCTGCGGGCAACCTCAGGGCTGTGAGCTGGAGAGGAGGATTTACTGTCACTTAACTGGTTCAAGCCCTCAACTACATTATTGCCAAGTTGAAGGATTGCTCCCTGCGGTGAAGTGCTCCTGTTGCTGGACATGTGAACGTGTCTTTTTGCAGCTGGACTTCCTGTCACAGCTCTGTCCTCTCCTGACCAGTGAAGAGGACTCTGGATCTCGACACAGGGCTTCGAGTGAGGAGTCTGCCTGGACTGGGAGGACAGCTGGTCTGACGCGGGGCTCCGAGGCAGCCCACAAACAGCCTGGCTCCTATCTGCAACGTGGTCTTTGAGGTTTATGTTCGGACGCTGAACCGGAGACCCAGCCCAGGACTGACAGCGCGGCTGTCGGCTGTAGCGTGAGGATGAGGCTTGTTCGAGCGCGTGGGCTAGTTTGATCCTCAGCAGAGGGGAGCCAAACTCCTCCACAGCTCTCTGGGTAGCTGCCCTGCCGATGGGGTCCAAGGCTGGTTGGTGAAGGCCGGGAGAGAACATCTGCTGGTGACTTCCTGGAGATCGGAAAGTCAGCTTGGGACTGGAGCTGCACGATGAATCGGGACTCCCAAACCAAACTGGGTCGCTGAGTCTTTTACGAAAGTGAGAGGGGGTGGATCTCTCCTCTCTGGTCCGTCTCTCGCACACAGAGTTGCGCGGACTGTCCAAGGTCTTCACATTCGACTTCTCGATGTAGCTGAAGGTGACGACAGACCGCGTACCATCGCTGACCTCCTCCTCCTTAAACCTCCTGCAGTTGGGAGGCGTGTGCGTGACCTTTCCAGAAGAGGGCATCATTGGTGGCGAGTGGATGGCCGACACTCCATCACATGGTGCACTCCGATGCTTTGCGACTTTAGGGGAGCTGCTGGCTTGCTGGGGCTGAAAACTGTTTCTAGAAGGAGACTGTGTGCAGTCCTGAACCAGACTGTGAGCCGTGGAGGTCTTGGTGACTGCCGTCTGGCTTGCTAGCTGAGACAGGAGCTCCACTGGGCTGTCCTGAACCGAATGCCCCTGAGCTATCCCTTCCTTCCCTCCACTCTGATCTGGGGCAGACCTCACTTCTACATACAAATGAAGGACTTTTCCAGACTGGGACATGACCTCCTCTCAGGCCGTAATGAGGACAGACACACAGAAATGGAGCAGAGAGAGAGGGAGGGACAGACGGGGTGAAAGAGACAAAAACAAAAGGGGAGATCTTCTTTGTCCTCTTCTTCTTCTATCCGTCAGTTTGTTTTTCTGCTGGTGGTGCGTGTCAGTTTATTTTTAGACGGTCTTTCTTCTGCCTCCCAGAGCGTCTGTGTGCAGAGCAGAGACACACAGGCTGAACGGCCAGAGGACAAACATGCCCGTGGGACACCTCCGACACCTCCCTATTCTTCATACCTGTGAATGAAAGAAAAGAGGAGGTGTTATCTTTTGTGTCCTCAAGTGACACTTTACACACAGGATATTTGTGATGCAGGCATGTAGCTCATTAGTGCTGCTGCCAGTTTCTCTTAATACACTCTTTGTGCAGTAAATGGAACTGCGCCAACACTAAAGGGTAAGGCTGCTGGTACACTGCGTTTTATTCTTATTGTTAATAAATCCCATGAAAAGACCAAAACCAACAATGTCTCAGTCGGTCTCTTGATACTGTCCAGCTTCCCAACCTGTCTGCAACACTCAGCCCTGAGCTTGTTCATACATTTAAAAACAGGTTACAAACATACAGTCACAGCAGAAGTGTTCAGATCCTTCACCTGAGTAAAAGCATTTCACTACAAGTCCTGCACTGAAACCCTGAAGAGGACCAATTATGCTCAGTTTCAGGTTTATACTTGTATGTTGTCTTTCTACTAGAACATGTTAACATGCGGGATTTATACTTCAGAAATGTAACTCCACGTCACAGTGACGTAAGCTGAAACCATTTCCCTCAGTGGAAACAAAGCTTTGATTTACTTCACAGATAAGAAACAATAAATTGTGAAGACAATAAAGCCTCCATGTGGAGAGGAAATCTCTGCTAGCTGCTAGGCTAATTTATACAATGTAAAATGCCATAGGCTTGTGCTAATAACGTTAGCATGTTGTATTTGTTTGGAAAACGTTTTTAGTATCAGACAGTTGTTTTGTCAGTGAACCTTGTGAGCTGTAATAGAGCTGAATTATGTAACGTTACCTTTGTTACATGTTGCTGTTGTCTCTGGTTTTATATGAGCAGAGGAAATCTCTGCTAGCTGCTAGGCTAATTTATACAATGTAAAATGCCATAGGCTTGTGCTAATAACGTTAGCATGTTGTATTTGTGGGGAAATGTGTCCAGATAAAGACAAGTGTTTGTCTGTGAATGCTGCGAGTTATAGTGAAGCTGATTTGTGTTTGACACTGTCTCTATTAAGCCATGTTTAATGTGTGTTTAATGCGTGTTTAATGTGTGTTTAACGTGTGTTTAATGTGTGTTTAACGTGTGTTTAATGTGTGTTTTGAATCAACTAAACTTTACAGCACTTAACACAGTCCTCCACCGCTGACTAGTGTTTTGGAGGTGTAACTGCAGTATTAAAGTATAAATGCTCACAGAGGTGTAGTCTCTGCATAGAGCTGACACACAAGTATAAATCTGCCTTTAGTGGCGGTCTCTCTCTCTCTCAAGGACCAGACACAACAAACAGACATCAAAGAAGTAGTGGCGATGAAGGCCGACTGCTGTGTTGCCTCACGTCAGAAAAAACTGGCCCTGGGGGATGAAAAGAATCTGTAGTGTGCAAAGTAACTGAAGCTGTTAGACAAATGTAGTGCAACAATATTTACCTTTGAGATGTGGTGGAGAAGTATAAAGTTGCATAAAATGAAAATACTCATAAATATTGCACTTAAGTTCAGTACTTGTGGAAATGTACATTTAATTCCAACTCTGGGTGCATCAGCCCGACTATAGAAATATAATTTGGTCTGGATAAAATTTAGTCTGTGGATCTTTTTTCATCTGTCCTTTAGGATCTGTATTGAGCCTTGAAACTCTGGTGCACATCACGTTCTGTAGGATATATGTCGATATTAGTGAGGAGAGAACATGAGCTCATCCTGCAGGGACAGGAAGCAGGACATTATCCTTCACTTCCTCCCCTCCTGTCTGACTGATAAGACCTGGTGACAGCAGCTTTATCTCAACTCTGAATGACACAATTCAGCGCTCTGGGTTCAGTCACAAATGAATCTATTAAAGGGATCGACTGTCTGATTGTGAGAGGCTCAAAGAAATCATGGAAAATCTGATTATCTGATTAGATTTTATTTTGGGAAACGTTGTGACATTGATGCAGCATTGATGCAGAGGAAAATATATTAAGATGAGTAACAGCTTATTGAGCTCATCGTCTGTCTGTCTGTCTGTCTGTCTGTCTCGACCATGTCCAGAGGAAAGGTCCATTCATTCATGTAACTGAACATAAGCACAAATTTTAAGGTACTTTATTTAAGTATTTCCATGTTATGCTACTTTATACTGCTAATTAAACTACTACACACTTTATACATGTACAGCTGAAACCATTAGTCCAGTGGTTTTCAAACTTGTTGTGCCCAGGGCACACCTATCTTCATATCTGTGAACAACAGCTTCTATAACGTGTGTCATCACGACATAAGACAATAAAAACAATATTAAAAATAAGACAGTTAGCGTCATCATACTGTCTACTGTCAGTTTTTTCTTTCTCTTTTCTTTCAGTGGTCGGTCGTCTTCGCTGGTGTTTGTTGTAATTTGTTCTGCACAATAAATTGATCCATCGTCCCGCTCACGGTTTTCTCCTTTAAACTGTTATCATCCCTCACACTGGCTGCCAATCAGGGCTTTGATGTGTCACACACTTAAAATTCCCACACACAAAAGACAACAAATAGGTTCCCCGTGAAGGTTTTCTAAATTACATTAAATTAAATTAAATTACATTTGTTAGCTAGAGTTTGCATCTTTATTAGGAAATGGGTGCACACAGCAAACTGATAAAATCAATTAAAGACTCATTCAGAACTTTTCATAAAGGCCCAGTTCAGTGTTGCAATAATAATGTGTGGTTATCACAAAATCCCACGACACACCAGAATCCATGCATCATTCGTTCATTTGTTTTTCAAAATAAAACCAAATATGAAAAAACACAATAATGACTTGATTTATATGATAACGACTTGTTTTTCAATTTCCGATTTTCTGTTTAAATGAAAATGTAAAAAACGGATAACAGGCCGGATTTGGGCCTTTCATACACTTTCAATATTTTCATCTCTCGCACATTGCGTGACCTGGAAGCCAAGGTTTTTTTTCTTTTCTTTTTTATTATTATTATTATTATTATTATTATTATTATTATTGGCGACACGGTGGTGTGGTGGTTAGCACTCTGGCCTCACAGCAAGAGGGTTGCCAGTTCGATCCCGGGCGTGGGAGCCCTTCTGTGCGGAGTTTGCATGTTCTCCCCGTGTCAGCGTGAGTTTCCTCCAGATGCTCCAGCTTCCTCCCACAGTCCAAAGACATGCAGGTTAATTGGAGACTCTAAATTGTCCGTAGGTGTGAATGTGAGTGTGAATGGTTGTCTGTCTCTATGTGTCAGCCCTGTGATAGTCTGGCGACCTGTCCAGGGTGAACCCTGCCTCTCACCCAGTGTCAGCTGGGATAGGCTCCAGCCCCCCCACGACCCTCAAAAGGATGAAGCGGTTAGAAGATGAATGAATGAATGAATGAATGAATGAATTATTATTATTTTTATCACTGAAGAAATATACAAAGATATCCCACAAAATATCGGGACAAAAACGTTACATCAGTGAATAAAGGCAAAAAATAAATTAAAAAAAGGAGGCTCGAGGTACTTGTATAAAGAGATCTGCAGAGGAACTTTTGAACTTCGCATAGGAGCGCTCCATTCTCAACTGCTTGTGGCCTAGTTATGGCTTTATCCCCATCTTTATTCAAGAGAGTGGTCTATCAGTTTGAGAGCATTATTTATCGTTTTCATGTTCAGATGTTGTAATATTGTCCCTCAAACCCTGCCCTTGCACTCAAATAGCCTCTGCTTGCGCTTAGATCTACTCCATTTCTGCTCAAACGGTGTGCTCACATCGCTCTCATCTAACTGTCTGAATTACAGGTTTATTTCAACCAAACCAGAGCTGGTGATTGTTGAAATAGTAGAAGGACGCACAAAGATGGTTTTTGTGAGTTTTACTTTGTTTCTTGAATAAAGTGTGTTTTACACTGATAAAATAACTGTTTATTTAAATGGAGTCTGGTGGGTTTGACGCAAGTGATTTTGGGGCTGTTTCTGGTTAAACAAAAAGGATCTTACTCTCTAACACAAAGCTCTATCTCTGTAGGGATCATTTCCAAAATGTTGTCAGACACTTCTAACAATGTGAGCCTGTCAGTGACAAAAACAAACACTTTTAGGGAATGTCAATTAAATGTTTCACTGCTGCCAACTGCAGTGCTCTCGCTCAATACTGGACCAATTTCAAAAATTGTTGTTCCCATTTGTCACTTTGACACAAAAATATGGCAAAATTACTAACATTTTCAATTCAGGACTTTTACTATTAAAAGAGTATTTTCACAGTGTGGTATTGGTACATTTACTTCAGTAAAGGATCTAAATACTTCCTCCTCCACTGCTGATGAGTCAAACATCAGGTCCAGCACAACCACATCAAACACCAAACTCTCATCTCACACGTCTTTGTCATTCTGTGCTTGAACCCTTTTACTCTTTGTTGAGCTAAACCTCTCGGCACTCACTCACTCACTCACTCACTCACTCACTCACTCATTCAGCTGAAATCTTTCCAATTGCCGCCGATCTATTTAGCGTTCATGCAGAACGACTCTCACACCAGTAAAGCCACAGACAACAGAACTCTTGTTTAAAAAAAAAAAGTCACTCAGAGGAGGACGGTGCCAGCAGCGACAGATTGGAGTTGCCGTATGGTAGCAGTGGGAGAGAATGTGTGTGTTGAAAATGGAAGTTGACAGAACAAAGAGAACTTGTGAGAGATTTGGCATGAGAGGCGAGCGACTTTCCCTCCTTGACCTCAACTGATGTTTCTGCCCTCGTCTTCAAAGAGACCAAACAATCCCAACAACCTTTTCAGCCTCACAAATTCTTAATGATTTCAGCCGGCCTCTCTGCGTGCAGTCGCAGCAGCAGCATTTGTTAGTTGTTTTCACACCTCGCAGCTACTGTTCCAACTACACCATTCACAAAACAAGGCCTTTGTCCACTTGCTGGTGGCTCCACAGGGTCCTATTGTCTCTGAAGGTGTGAGGAAGACGACGTGGCTCCTCGGCTGCATCATGAATGTGGCAGAGATAGTTAAACAATGTAAACCTGCTAAGAATAAGCTAGAGACTCCTTTCCCATTGCCAGGAGACGTGAGCAGCTCTGCAGCCTTTCTGTGTGTGGGTGTTTTTTTTGGGTGTCACATTTGAAGTCACGGACAGGAGGCGATAAATACCTGGGTATACTGCAGTGATGTCAGATGTTAGCGGGTTTTTTGAGCAGTGGAAAAGGGACTTAAGAGATCCATGATTCTGAAGGCTTTTCAGATGCTAGTATAAACCTCTGCACAGACGTTTATAACATTATGAAGAAGGATTTTATAACTCTTGTAATCTGGACGTTTTCGATCGCCTCTCTGTCAGCTCAGCTAAACTATTATACATTTAGGCTCTTATATCTATTTTGCAAGTGTTGGTGGTGCTTTTTGTGGTTGGCTTTGGACGTGGGTGACGTGTGGCTGCAAGTTGCTCATCAGGATGAGGACATCATCTCATCAGTCTGTAAACTCTCCTCCTGTTGACTTCTGCTATAGCCAGGTCAATATTTTCAAATGTAAACATCAATAAACATTGAGGAAAAGAAGGAGATGAAGAAGCACTAGCTAAACTAGCATCCTGATAGCCATTGTGCAGGCGTTGGAAAATAAATTGGATGACCTTCGTGGCGCATCATTGTCCAACGGGAAATCAGAAAGTGTAATATGATTCGACTCACCTGGCCAGCACCATTCAACCAGGTGATTTTTCCTCTAGTAGTCAATCTGACAGAACAGAAGACTCTGAGAAGGAGAGGACACGTGCTTTATGGTGAAGAAGTACTGGTGTGATGTGGGAATGTGAGTGTTGTCCTGCTCCTGCCGTAGATCACTGTTATACGCTGTTCAGAGGCGGCTGCAGAGTAGTGCTGCCCATGTTCAGGAGGAGCGACCCTGTGGCTGTCTTGTTGAGGCCGGGATATGTAGACAGTTCACTCATGCCCCAACCAGATACCATGGATTACTAAGCTGGAAATCCAGATGCCCCGCCCCTAGCAAATTCAAATTCTGCACGGGGATCTGGCCTCGACAATCAGAGCCCGCTGAATCGCCATCGGACCAATCAGATCAGTCTATCTGAAGAGGCGGGCTCTGGGCGGGTGTAACATGATGAGGACAGCGCTGCGCCGTAGGAATCGAAAAGTAAACAGCCAAGATGGCAGCTGCCGAAGGACCGCGTCCTTTCAGTTTAGCTTTGGGAGAAACACTAAGCCAACTACACTTATCTTTCTCCTTGAGAGAGGAACAGAAAACTGCCCTAGAAGCCTTTGCTTCCAGGAAGGACATTTTTGCCGTTTTGCTGACGGGATACGGCAAAAGCATAATGTATCAGTTAGCCCCACTGGTCGGCAAACACATGGGGCTTAGTGCAATGAACACGTCACCTTGTTTTTTGCTCTGATTGGCCAACGTGCTATCCAATTGTGTGGCATCATTTAATATGCTTCAGTTAGTGCCGCCCCTTGGGTAGGAAGGGTATATCATTGAGGGCCAGACTCAAAATCTTTCTGGATTTGAGTCTGGATTCCCAGGCTCATGGATTACCAGAATCATCAGGACATATGGACAGTTACAAAGCAGCAGCCAAAAAGGACTAAACTACAGAGCACAAGTTAAAGAAGTTGATGGGATCACATTTTGAGTTGTGCCTTGTATAATTCCATGTTACAAATAAATTATTGATTGATTGAGTAGAACTACATCCTGAGTTTGGCTGCATGGAAACACAAAGAGCAGCAGGTTGAACCAACTGAGACTAGCAGTGTCCTTCAGTATGTTCACTGTGATGTACAGTGTTGTTGGGTGGACTGATAGATATTTCATTTATCCCTGTGGGACACTCACATGTACACAGCAGCACACAAACACACCACAGTGCAGAAACAAGTGTCCACCACAAGCCTCTTGTGAGCACAAGCACATAAAGTCCACAGACTGCAGTGAGGTCTGCTTTTAGTCTGCAGGACAGAAATAAATGAAGAGAAGAAGAATTGACCTGTTTCAGTCCTGCTCTCTTGAAATCAATACGATAGATGTAGCACATGGTGTTTTCAGCTTCACATGGGCGAGCTGTTGACTTCATCATAAATGTGACAGAGCTGGTGGAGGGATAGATCCACAGGGATCATCATTACATATGATTTGCCATCTCTGTCATCACAGAGGAAGTCTGTAGGAACGACGTCAGCTGGTATCGATCCTGAGAAAGAGCTGATGGGCCTGAACTTCATTTGATCCATTAATTCATCATGTGAGACAGATGTTGATGGAAGCAAAGGAGATAAAGACGGGTGAGAGAAAGAGCACGGGAGAGATGGATGGAGAGCAGGAAGCATCAAGAGAGACGGTGGAGCAGGACGAGGGAGGCATGTACGTGAAGGAGAGAGCTGAGCTGGCAGCCAGCCACAGGGATGATGGTGTAGAGTTACAGGAAGGTCCATGTTAGAAACACACAAGCCTCTTCCTCTGCAGTGACATCATGTAAAGAGACTGTTTAAAGGACCAGTTCACCTCAATCACAAAGGAACGCATTGTCCTGCTTAACCCCAGTCTGATGGGAGCATGCAGATAGTTCCCAAAAATACCAAATATCAGGGATTGTTTTAGAAAAGTGTGTACAATTATTCATAATACATGACCGATTGATTGTTTTTTTCTTTTGTGTCATGATGTTGCAGTAAACAAGAAACACAAGAAATCAACACAGATAGAGAACGTCGCTTATGTCTTCATATACAGGACAGTAAAACAAGAAGTGAACCCCATTCCCCATTTTTATTATCCTTCACACTGCAGCTATTCTTAATGACACAGTAAGTTTGTAGTTTTGGTTTATACCCTATCTCACACAGGTTAAGCTGTTCTGGAAAATAAATGACAAGTTGTTCAAATATAAAGTTCATTAGCCAAGGGATGATAATGGGATATCACCCAATTCAATATCATTTTACTGAGTCTCTGATCCGACATCTCAACAAGCATTTGACATGTATGTCTGATGTTTTGAGGGTCCCGTCCCATATCTCCACTAATGGCCAAAACTGAGTAAATTTATGGACACCCAGGATGGACCAAATCACTCAATGATGCACTGTGCTATGCTGCGTTCACACTACACATAATTTCTGTCTGTTTGTCCAACAGTCACTGTGTCACATTAAGCGATTGTGGAGTCATAAAATCGTGCCGTGACTTGGCCGACAGACATGACGGTTCATGACCAACCATCGCTGGCTGTCTTTCACAACGTGTGTGATGTCATCAGATTATTCTTCTCCTATATTTTTTATTATGACTATTATATCAGTCACTGTGTCTGTTCATGTTGCAGCCGAAATGTTATTGTAGTGACATAAAAAGCATCACCAGATGTCAGAAGCTACATTTGAATACCGCATAGAAACTATGTAAGTCACTGAATCCTCCATTTTTCCTTTTCTAGCTCTTTTTAGATAGAAATTGTGCAAATTTGCAGGAAAGCCCAATCAGTCTTTTTTCAGCATTGGCAGTATAAAAACAAAATCGGGGAGTGCAGCAAAATGCCGCCTACCTACTTTTGTTTATACAGAATGTGCCTTTTTTCAGGGCAATGGGGGGCGTGAGCAAGTAACAAAACATGCATTCTCGGAACCCATCGGCAGGCCCCCGACTTTTTGGCATTCCGGTTTGATTTGGGTGGAGGAGGCGAATTTCCATTTCCGACTTCCGTTTATATATCAGTAAATATGCTGAACCATTGCCATGGATTCAGAGTTTGCAGTGACACCAATTATGTTCCGCCTCGTTAGTTCATCGCACGGACTGTTTAACCTGGCAACAACTGCAGCTGGCTCAAACGTGATTGGTCAATATCACGCAGACTACAAACAGCTTACAACTGGAAACCAGGGCTCTTCTGCTCTTCTTCCAGAGGCAAGATCTCTGGGGTTTCACTGAATGTAGAGTCTGTGTATAGAGACTACAAAACGTGTAGCTCAGCATGTGACGTAAACAGTGACGTGGGAGGGAAGCCGCGGCTGGTCAGTCCTTCGGCGATTCACTCGTAAGTCGGCCCGTCCTTCACCGTCCCCGTCATCTGATGGTTAATGGCCTCTTCGTTTGCGAGGACAAGGAGGGCGCGCAATTCCTTGTCTCCCCAGTTGCTCATCTTTACAGTGTCTGTCAGGTTTGTGTTTCCCTCTTGCTACTAGCTGCTCGCTAATTCCTGCGATCAGCTGTTTCCTGTTTATCCACCGCCAGTGGCTCGCACGTGCGGCGTCATCAACAGCTCCTCCCACAAATCATCAACAGCCCCTCCCGTTGCAGAAGGCCACCTTGTTCTTTTTAAACCAAAAGGGTTCCACCAATATGTCTACCCTATGAGGTGGAAAATTGGGCACCTCGGATCAACTCGCCAATCCGGCTCTGTGTGTCTAAACGCTGGCAGGTTGCTGGCAAAACGGCCCAACATTCACCGAAAATCTGGCAGTGTATAAAAGGGGCTTGTGTTTCTACTCTGTGTGGTGACGTCCCTAAAGGAAATATCAAAAAGGCTGGGGTGTTGTTGCTGTACAGTTGTCCATGGCAGCAGATCGCTCTGTGACGGGAGAAGCTGTGCAGCATAAAGAAAATCAAACAGCCATCCCAGACACAGTGTTTCTACATAGAAATAAAATGAAAGTTATTCTACTTCTACGGCAGAAACACTCAGGACCAAGGCTGAAAAATGAAGCCAACACTGATGTTCTAAAAGCTGCAGTTCTTTGAACAACCACTTGGGGCTGACTCCAGGAGCAAGACAATCCACACAGACTCCCGTTTTAAAATGCAGACGGCCAATTTTACATTGTAGTAACTGCCCGATTTGATTTGATTGCACAGTGAATGTTTTTGTTCCTGGTTAAAACCTGTAGAGAACACTGTGTATCAATAAAGTTTAACATTTAGTTTAACACACAAAACATTTTTTATTTCTCATCCTAATTTGTTAAATGCTGATTGTTGCTATAACGGAGACACTGGAACAAAGTGACTCTTTGAGAGTAAGTATGAGGTGAAAACTGGGATGTGATGCAGCAGCTGTTGTGTTGTCCTTTTCTCTTCTTGGATGCATATAATAATCTGAACTCCCGGGTGCTGCAGTGTTAACCCCTCAGTGCCCAGTCCTCTGACAGCCGTCCAGCTTGGCAGCGGTCCTGGAGGGACCGTCGCTGCTGTGCCAGAAGTTACAATAGAAACAGACCATTACCACTCGCCACCTGCCAGGACGCTCGGCTTGATTTACAGAACTACACTTCAATCATTATGAATTAGCTGAGCCTGAGCCTGAGCACAGAATATTTATCTACTATAGCAAGCTCATATTCAGATTGTACTTTGAGTTGGACCATTTTCTGCTTCTTTATGTAACTTATTTTACTCTGCTACAGATGGATATACAGTAACAGGACACACTGCAGATTAAGATATAACATGGGTGCCCATTAGCATAGTGTTCAAAGGCACAGGCAGTTTTTCCTGATCAGCTGTGAGGGTCCTAAGGACAGAGGGATGTCGTATGCTGTAAAGCTCTGTGAGGCAAATGTGATATTGGGCTTTATAAATAGAATCGATTGATTGATTGATTAATTGTGCATGGAAATCGCCATGCTACGGCACCATGTTCCTATGGCGTCGGTCGCCATCGTTAGCAGCCGCACTGTGATGAGCAGTGTTGGAAAACACAGCTTTTTTATTGTGAAGCTGCTCTAATCAGTGTTTTTAAATCACCTGGTGTGTTTGTTTTGTTTTGTTTTGGAGACGAGGAGCATCTGTGGATAATTCAGCCTCTGGTAAAAACCTCCTGAACATCTGGATCTTAAGTTATCAGAGAGAAGAGGTGAACACACATTAGCAGGTACTGGGCTGGCAGCAAGTCTGCGACCAGCCAAACTGCATCAGAGGAAAACTGATCTGTAACATGAAGCTGTTTTATTCAGTGTTTTACTGATTTTAATCACCTGGTTCTTTTGTTTTGAAGAGGAAGAGACCTCTGTGGATAATTCAGCTGCAGGTAAAAGGTGACGCAGACTTCCTGTCTGTCTCTGTAAGCTGAAACCATTTCCCTCAGTGGAAACTAAGCTTGTATTTACTGTATTTCACAGATAATAAACAATAAATTGTGAAGGGAGGTGTTTCGGGCATGTCCAACCGGGAGGAGACCTCGGGGCCGCCCCAGGACACGCTGGAGGGACTACATCACCCGGCTGGCCTGGGAACGCCTCGGGGTTCCCGCGGAAGAGCTGATGGAAGTGGCTGGGGAGAGGACTGTCTGGGCTTCCTTGCTGAGGCTGCTGCCCTCGCGACCCGGACCCGGATAAGCGGAGGACGACGAGTACGAGGACGAAATTGTGAAGACAGTAAAGCCTCCACTAAAATAGCATTTTAAGTCTTGTGTGTGATTTATCCTTCAGGGATTTATACTCCAGGATTTATCCTGGCTTCATATGAGCAAAGGAAATCTCTGCTTGTCACTAGGCTAATGTATACAGTGTTACAGCGCTAATAACGTTAGCATGTTGTATTTGCTTGGAAAACGTGTTATAAGACAGTTGTTTTGTTGGTGAATGTTGTGAGTTGTAATGGAGCCAAATTATGTGCCGTTACAGCTTCTTATTTAGCTTAAACAGTCCGATTTCCCCATTATACAATGTTTTTAAAATAAAGCGGCCGAAATCAGTTGAAAGCTTGGTGGCGGTGACGTCAAGAGTCATGCGACTGTGGAGTAGTCACGTAGTCTGTTAAAGCCTAACGTTAGCTTTTTACTTCTGGCGATCTCACTTAAGCTTCAAATGCAGTATGAAAGGTGTTCATATGTGAAGATTATTTCGCTGAACAAAACCTGTAAGTATCATAAACTTGTGTTAGCCACAGAGCTTATTTTCTGACATAATCCAAAACGCAATGCAAAAATCACATTCACTTTCTCTTCCGGGAACCAGCGCAATGCTAAACTTCCGGGTTTTGATGTCATAATGTGTGTTTTGAATCAACTATATAAATAAAGTTTGATGTGAGCTAAACTTTACAGCACTTAACACAGTCCTCCACCACTAGTGTTTTGGAGGTGTAACTGCAGAGTGACACAGACACACCACCACACAAGTAAAAGTAACGTGCAGATTTTTTTCCCCCACGACTAATCGATTAGTTGAAGGTTATGTGCGACTTTAGTCAACCAAGATTTTCTTTGGTTGACTACAGCCCTTTGTAAAAACCTCTTGAGGAATGAACACTGAAGGAATCCTGATCAGGAGTTCATGCTTGGCACACAGAAGCTTCAGATGGTTGCAAACTGCAGGCCTCAGGTACCACTGAATCCTGTGACTTCTACACATTGCTGCTCCTTTAAAAGGAAAAGTTCACATTTCTTAAGTCTGTCTCAAAACAATATTCACATCACTATATGTAAAACAAATCAGAGGCTACAGCCAGCAGCCTGTTAGCTTAGCTTAGCATTTACAACACAGAGCTAACATGTGAGATCTGTAACTGAAGGACAAGATGCACAATGTTGACAGGCTGCAGCAGCTCCACCTGACACACCTCCATAACCACAAAAAAAGAGCCACAGCTGCTTGATATTGATGACTCATCCTCTTGTTGTCCTCCTGGGTCACAATACCAACACAAGGACACACACACACACACACACACACACACACACACGCACTCACATGGACAAAGTCCATCGGGTCTGTGGTTGGGCTTTTACGAGTCAAATCACACAGGTAATTAAACCCCAGGCAGCATGTGCGGCTCTAATATTAGCTCCCTGGATACGCCGGGTGCAGGTGGTGCAGGTGGTGCTGGTGGTGCTGGTGGGGGCTCATGCTAATATTAGCTCTCAGCTTGCTTGTTGCTGGCACGGTGGTGCACCAGCAGCTATGACTTCAGCAACATGACAGGTTGTGCAGTTTTAGGTAGTAACACATTAAAGCCCGGGGGGTGGGGGGGGGGGGGACTCAGAGGGTTTGTATTAGGCTAATGGGTGCTGAGGGACGTCCACAAGGCAACATCAGACCCCTAATCATCCACTCACCACTACTGATTTCTCCACATATAAGGTTACATCATACTGTATTTGGCTCAGCTGCCTACACATGCGGATTCCCAAGAAATGGCAGAGGGTTCACTGTCACACCTAAAATACTCCATGAACTTCCACTGAATCATAATTAGCCGAGCAGGGACTGTACAGGACGAGCTGAAACTAAAGGGACGTATGTCGGAGCCGTTTGTGGAGAGATGACTTTGTTTGCGTTTGATGCGAGGCTCTCTCTCTCTCACCGGCTCTTTCTTTTTTGCTGCTGCTGCCTTCAAAGACACATTCAGACAAAAGAGACGGGTCCTCTGACTCATGCAGCGCCACAGAAAGTGTGTGAGAGGAGCGACGCAGAGAGGCTTATTGGTGGAGAGAAGAAGGGGAGAGACACCACATTGGCCATGACCTTGCTGCCTGTACAACTCCTCCGCTCACTAACCTGCAGGCCCGCCCGAACAGAGCTCGGATTTACAAGCACAAAGCTCACATGTCATGCAGCATCAGAACCAGCGTTAACTCTGCACAACGTGTCCAGATAACACACAGTATCACTCCAACTACTGAACAGTGTCACCCTTTTTCCATGGAGCCTATTTTTAGTTGGTTTTGGAATATCTGAAGTGAAAAAATATGCTGTTTATGTTATTAGACTTTCTCCGCTGGTGCTCATCTTGTTGCTGGTTGCGCTCGTCTCTACAGTAAGCTGTCATGTGCATGATTCAAAGAGGAGCTTAGAGATGAAACTTGAAAACACACCAGTGCTGCCGCCGCATGGCGTGTCATGTGACACGTGTCAAGTGCTACCCCAAGCACACACTGGACAAGTCGTGCTGCAGCTCGTCAACAGACGACCATGTAAAGTTTTTACTACTTTTACTGAAATCTCTGTAGGCTACTACTTCCACCTCTGCGTTAGCTTCAAATCATGTGCAGAGAGCTCCTGATTAAAGCTGATTTGTCACCAGAAAAGCCGATCCCCAGAGCTGTGACTCGCCAGCCATCTTTTTGGCCGTCACAGGAACTATGTCCATTATTTCTACAGTCTATAGTAGCTGCTAAGTCAGCAGCAGTTGCAGCATGGCTAAGTGTGTTAGCTTCACGCTCTGCACTTTCGCTGGTGGTTTCTGAGGTGGACAGTGTGTCCGAGTCTCTTGCTTGAAAAGTTGCAAAAAAATCCACAGTGTCTCACAGGAATGTTCGCACAGTTGAACTAATAAAACACAACATGTTTCAGTAGTACGTACCTGTTAGCTGACGAGTTCACCTCATCATTATGGATAAGTGCCGCACAGTGATTTAGCTTTAGCTAGCTCACAGGATTGCACAAGGATTCTTTGGTAACAGTTAGCTTATCATTAATGTCGTGCACTGTAAATCTAGTGGGGGTTTTTAATAAGAAAAGGCTGATTTATCGTTGGTAATGTTGGTTTTATGCAGCCCCCCCCTCAGGAAGTGAGCTGGGCTTAGAAACCAATTTTCATAGTGGCCAAACAGTGGTACTGCAATCTCTGGTGTCTGTTACATGACGCCATTGGGCCCAGAAAGACTTTTTTTTCATAGACTTTCATCGGGAAAGAGACAGCTATACTTTTTTTTCTTAGCTTCACACCCCCCCCGCAAGATGACTGGTTCCACTATAAGGATATAATCCATCCAGTCCAATAACCTTTTGAAAGTCTAAGGGGCCGTACACATGCCACGTCTTTAACCACCTGGAAAACGCTACTTTGTGCCCTTGTCTGTGCCAGCTTTCAAGAGCGCGGTGGTTTCAAGAGGTTGCTAAGTAACTTCAACAAGCACAGCACCATAGCCTGTTTACCTGAAATCCTGAGAGCAGAGCTGATCTTCTTCCAGGAGCTGTTTATAAGTGTGTAGGCCTATCGTCTGTGGGACAGATGTAAAGCTCTGGGTAGCCCTGCACTAACATGATCGACTTCTTCTCCATATTTACCACAGACTGATATTTATGGAAAAAGGGAAATATATCTGTCGGCTATGACTGGTTGACCTTGTCACATGACATGCAGTGCATGCTGCTGCGGTCCAAAAGTTGAACTCTGTTTATCTCAAAGCGCAGTCATCGTGCCCTGAAAAATGGGCGCTTGGGAATGCATGCGCACCACGAAGATGTCACTCTGGTGTTTGAGCGTGCCTGTCACACTTCGACATTGAAAACAACAAATCTGAAGGCGCAAAAAAACGCGGCATGTGTATGACCCCTAAAAGAGCCGCGCGATTGAATTATTTTATCCCTGCTGAATTTAGTGGAGTGCTAAACTGGAGGTCAGCCGCCTGGCCAGCAGAAGTTGGCTGCTCGTGCTTTGCTCTGGGCCAAATGATGCGGAGCGCTGATCATGGGGGGACTTCTTTGGCTTCATGTGCCACTGAGCTGCTTTCAAAGGAATGAATGGGGTCCTGCCTGCAGTGCTGTATCCAGGTCTCTTTATACATCCATGGCTTTATGTTGATGTGAATTTTGAGATATGTTTTTATTTCTGGGAAAAAAACAATACTTTAGCAGCCCCCCTGCAGTCACTCTGAGATACACATAGTGGTTGTGCACCCTCTGTTGCAGACCCAGGTTCTTGGCCTAATCATGTGTGTTGTTTGCCTACACCTAAGGAAGTTATTAAGACAATGCATGTAAGGAGTGTTCATTGACACACTGTCACTGAACATCCAAAACTGATGCTGGAGGGAACCCCAGCACATCATATTTTGATGTGTAGGGTCACTGACCAAGTGTCGCTATTCGACAAATTGGGAATGAGAATGTGTTGTTTAAATAATCAAATGTTTAGAATTCGAAGTCGATGATGTGAAAGAAGCTTCAAACTATTTTATATGTTCCTTAAAGTTTTGACGGAGACATGTCAACTGATTTCAGACTTTTCTACAAAACACAGAGGGTGCATTGACATCAGTTTATATTATACTGCAAATAAATGCAAAATCACATATGAAATCAAAGCAATAAATTGTGCTCCTCTGTCGTGCATTACAAACTTCTAAAATGTGCAAACAGAACCATTAATGACTTTAGTTCTGACAGTTTGGTTAGAGTTATTGGTTTGCAGCACAGATCAGATCATCCCTTTCTCTCTGCTCTGGGAGCGTACAGCTGCTCAGTGTTGGTATGAGTGACATTGTTGATCATAAGCATTGCATCTCAAACACTGGTGACATTACTGCATGTATTGACATGCTCACAGGCTCAGTTATACAAAAATATGCAGTCCCTCGTTTCACACATGTTCCCTCATTCATGCCTTCACACTCTCACCCACGCAAACACACAATACACTGCAGAGCCCCACTTTATATGCCATTAGTCATCAGGTCCATAAGACTCACAGCATGACATGCACATCTGTATCATGTGCACGGTGGTGCAAAGCTGTCGGCCACCTCACTGGTTGTTTATCCCGATCGACCCCGAGCTGGCGGCAGTAAACCAGAGACACTAACAGCTACATTTCTACTACAGACACACAATATCTTCAATCTCACACTCACCTCTCCTCCTCTCACTGCCGCTTCACCCTTTACAGGATTTACACCTCCCACATGGTTTGTCTTGTCTCATCCTCTCTGCTGTTCCTTCTTCCTTCCCTCCCATCTTCCCTCCTGCCTTCCTTCCTTCCTTCTCTCCAGCAGAGCAGTGCAGACCTGTCCGACCAGCACAGCCACCATCCCTCCCTCCCCGGCAGCGACGCTCACACTCAGCCAATTAGCAGGCTCACATCACCCGGCCCTGCCCCCTTCCCTTCCCCTCTGCCTCTCACATACGTGCTGAGTCAGTGTGGAGTAGTTAGTGTGGGCACGGGGAGGTGCAGCACTGAGGGGATGCACTGGATGTGAAGTGTTTAAAGGCACAAACTGGACCCCCCCCCCCCCCCTCCCCCATGTGGGATACAGCTCAAAATGAGAGAGGCAGATGTATGAAAACTGGACATGTGGTCTGATGATCTGCAGGGCGACAACGTCTCAAGCATGTGTGAACCCCTCCTCCCAAACACTTCAGTCAGAGAAGACAAGATAAAAATAAACACCCCCGACAAAACATTTGCACATAAACATCGTTAAAGGAATTTTTCATGCAATAGATTCACCTTTTTGAAACCAAATACATCGATATCAATACTGTGACAGTAATGTAGGGTTGACTAATGCTGCGTTCACAAAATATTTATCATTGATAAATAATGATCAGTAATGTGGATGTAGTGACTAAGTAGTTAAATGCAATAATAAACCAGCTGAAACAGTCTCGTATGTCCAGAATATTTCAACACTTTACTGTAACGCAACCTTTAAAACCAGGAAAAGACACTTACAATATAACAATGTCAAAAATTAAAGACGGTATCTAGTCTTATATCAATATATCTTCCTGCGACCCCGACTTTTGTTTGGTATACATTTTTAATTTCTCCAAACTATTTGGGATCAGTAGGACTCGATAAGTATAAAAAAATAAACATGTGAATGATAATTAGGTCCCAGTGTCCTCAAACGAGCACTTCCTCATTAGCAGCATCTCAGCTTGTGACTGTTGCTAAAACTGGTCACATGTGTGTCAAACTATAAAAAGTTTTAATCATGAATAAAAAAAGTTTCAATAATAAAACGTGATAATGTTTTGTCCACTTTTGTGTCGGAGTTGGCTGCAGACTGACTCGGCAGAGATGGCTGCCATCTTGTTTTTAACATGGATCAGTGTAGTGTGCTCCTACCACCACTAGATGGCACAAAAACGTGTCCACAAACCGTATAAAAGTATAAGGTCAAGTAAACCTAAAATGTGATGTCCATGTAATGTATTTTATCTAAATATATTTCACATACTCTTCACATTTGCTTTTTCTGTGTTGAAGAGAACAACAGAAAATATAGAGACTGAAAATCACAATTACATTTACAAAGATCACTAGAAAGGTTTAAGGTTAAAGGTTTTGCTTCAGCTTTGGGTGGCTCAAGTGTCTTGGAAATACAAAGGCAAGTCAATAGATAAAGCATGACATCTTTCTATTGGTCTTTTTAGATTTACATTTTAATTTTCTCGTTTGTCAAGCTTCTTGAGATTACGGATCATAATCAGTCGTACAAAATCTGGTTTTAGTTTCTTTATAACTGCCACATGGTAGAACTATCATTCTCTTTTTTCCTGTACATCTGTATCGATATATTTAAAACTCATTTTGTAAAACTCATTTTTCAGCCTTGGATGTTGCTTCTTGGTTGCAGTCCATTCTTATTCCCAGATTGTTGACACTTTGTCAGACCCTTCGCCGTCTGATGGCGATGCACACGGCACCCTTAAGTGTCTCTTTGTCACGTGATTAGGTTTAGGCAACAAAACCACAAAAAAATTATGTTTTGGTTTACAAAAAAAGTAACAATTCGTACATATGTCACGAGAGTAATGTCAATGAGTGCGTTTACATGGATAGTTTAATTCTCTTTTCATTCGTAATGAAAGTTCATTCCTATTAAAAGTGATCTTGTAAACACCTAATTCAGAATGAAAATGGCCAATGCTATTGAAAATTCAATCCGATGTAAGGGGCTGGAATATTCCGTTTCTAATTCCGAATGAAAGAATTTCTTGCACTTGTATACACTCATTCCTCTTTAAGTTCATTCCGGTCTTTCTGCACATGCTCGTTTCCTTGCCCTTCTGGCGCGATGACGTATATAGCGCGCATAGCAACGGGCTGAGATAGAGCAGTCGGACTTGTTGTACTCACCGGTTTCCATTCGCCACAGCACGGTCTTCTACCTCCCTTCTTCGACCTTCTACCTCCCTTCTCCCCCTCAACAGACGAAGCATTAGCAGAACAAGGTTGTTGTCGTACTGCTGCTTCAAGAATATCAGCAAAACAAGCCCGAAAAAGGCACTAAGAACGGCGTTGTCAAGCATCTTGTTATCCGGAGCGAGGACTACAGTGTTTTCTTCTGGTAAACGTAAACACGTAACATCCGCCCTGCCCCCTATCCAATCAGAAACCTTCCCTGCCCCAAACCTTGCGCAGACACGAATACAGGCGATTAAACTGATCTCCGTGTAAACCCTCATTCGGAATGAATATTTCTCATATTTCTCATTCATTCAGATTTATTTCATTCTGAATGAGAAGCCATCATGTAACCGCAGCCAGTGTGCGACAACTAAATTATGTAACGTTACACAATTACAAAAACATTACAAACAACAGTGATTGTTGGTTTCATGCAGGACATGAACAGTGGACTCCTGGATGAAAGTCCAGATTCGTTCAAGCTATTCATATTGTGCACTTTTTTTATTTTGTTGATTGATTGCATTAACATTAAAAATTATATAAACACGCCAAAGGCTGCCTTTGGCATTGATATTAGGGTTGTGGCGTTACACCGATATCAAGGTATACCGTGATATATAAGTTGACAGTTAACATACCATGTACATTTGCTTATATACAATACTGTATATATTTTTCAAGTTTTAATTATAGAAATAAAACGTTTGTTTGACCAACAATGACTCTTCTGTTTTCGTTCCTTCAGGGTCATTCTTACCGATGATAAGATAAATTCTTTAATACCGTGATACCATGATATTTTCTGAGATGATGATCATACTGTGAAAATCTCATACTGTTGCAACCCTAACTGTTATCACATGTCAGGGGCTGTGACAAAACATCAGTATTTGACGCCCTGCAGGTAGGTTGTTTGCAGATGACATGTTTCAGTGTCTTTCTTCATTAATTCTCTTGTGGTGCTTTGGCTGTACTGAAGCCAAAGACAATCGTGCATTATCTGGACATTGAAGTTGTCCAACAAATAAACTGTTTAATTAAAAACGGAACAACACAACTAAAGACTTCACCGTTTAAAACCAAATCTGAACTACACTATGTGGCCAAAAGTAAATGGACACTTACACTATTAGTAATTTGTGTACTTTTAGTCTGGGGCTGCTTTTTTTTTAATGGTTCGGCAACTGTCCACAAACTTTTGTCCATGTTCTGTAATGTCTATACTTAGCAGGCTACATACAGTTATGTCACTGTTTTTTTGCTTCATGATGTTTTGTGTCAGGTTTTAAATAATTCAATAGAACATATGGCGTAACATCAGAGTTCCTCCTAATGCTGCTGGACTAAATATATTTGATGATTATTCTATATGACAGATATTCAGTAAAAAGGTTTTTCTTTACGAGAGACAGAAAATAAAAAAGAGCTACATATGTGAGCTGTGATTTTATCAGAAACCTCTCAGAGTCTGAACACGTCAGAAAAAGGAGCAGCTTACTCTCACTCCACTGAAATATTAAAGAGAAGTATGGGAGGAAGAAAAAAGTTTTCCATTTCCTCTACATATGAACCGAGGCTGCGTTTGACCTCACATCCACACTCTATAAAACTTCCTCCAACCCCTGATTTACTGACGTGTTATACGCACAATGTTGTGTTTATGAGCAAATCCAAGCAGAAGTCATGGCGCTGGGTGAAGAAATACACCTCTACTATTGTCTTAACTTACTAAACACAGCTACAATAAAGACATTTTGAGCTCCACATCCCCTCTGAGATTCTGCAGACAGTAAAATGTAAAATGTTTCCCTGTTTACTGTGACGTGGCTGAAGGTCACAACCTCCACTATTAACAGGTACAAGGAAAGAACTATAAATATCTATCTGAGGAGACATCATGTTACACACTGTCATGTCCGACAAACTTTCAAGAATAAATCAGAATGTCTTTCTATTAGATCTTGTTTATTTTGGATGAAGGATCTATCGTATTGCCATAAAAGCTGTTCACATGGATTTTCTACAGTATGTTGCAGTTTATAAAAAGCCATTTTCAAATGTGTCCTTGATTTGAGACAGAATTAAACAAAAGGACAAATTATAAGTGTCACTGGCAGATTTTTCTAGCTGCAGCTAATGAGCTAATTAAGCTAATGTAAGCTAACGTTAGCTAATGTCAGGCTATTGCAAGCAAAATGAACCAAAACTAACATCCTTAATCAATAGATAGTCGGTCAGTGTGTTTACATACACACTTGAGTGTTTCTATAGACCCAGCTGGACGAGGACATCTAACTGGCCTACTGTCCTTGTCCCAGTATACAAGCACGGGAGGGGAATCCATTTATTGAGCCAAGTATGTGCGACTCCTCTACGATAGGTGGAGATATGCCCCCTTTCAGCTTGTTAGTATTGGACCTTTTTCCTGTTGACCTATTACGTCACAGACCAAACAATCAACCGTCGTCCAGCTGTTCTACCTTTTTTTTTTCAACAAGTCGCCATTTTGTGTTTTCTTCACGTCAATGTATTTTAAAATCTCCTTGCACGTCCAAAAAGTCACTGCTTTAGCTATAGATTCTTCATGTTGTGACCGGCTTCTTCTTCTGTTACGCATTTAATGCTATTCGACTTCTGGGTCGAAGCCCGGGGCGGAAACTGTGGAGCATGCTCAGAGCACCTCGGCCAGTTTGGGTCCGATTGACTGTAAACATGCAGGAGGAATTCAACTCCCAGTCACAGTAGACACTTTTACACTGCCAGATTTTCAGCGAATGTTGGGCCGTTTTGCCGGCAAGCTGCGAGCGTTTAGACACACAGAGCCGGATTGGCGAGTTGATCCGAGGTGCCCAATTTTCCGCCTCGTAGGGTAGACATATTGGTGGAACCATTTTAGTTTAAACAGACCGAGGCAGCCTTCTGCAACGGGAGGGGCTGTTGATGACTTGTGGGAGGAGCTGTTGAAGACTTGTGGGAGGAGCTGTTGATGACGCCGCATGTGCGAGCCACTGGTGGTGGATAAACAGGAAACAGCTGATAGCAGGAATTAGCGAGCAGCTAGTAGCAAGAGGGAAACACAAACCTGACAGACACTGTAAAGATGAGCAACTGGGGAGACAAGGAATTGCGCACCCTCCTTGTCCTCGCAAACGAAGAGGCCATTAACCGTCAGATGACGGGGACGGTGAAGGACGGGCCGACTTACGAGAGAATCACCGAAGGACTGACCAGCCGCGGCTTCCCTCCCACGTCACTGTTTACGTCACACGCTGAGCTACATGTTTTGTAGTCTCTATGTACAGACTCTACATTCAGTGAATGTAGAGTCCCCATGAACCCCAGAGATCTTGCCTCTGGAAGAAGAGCGGAAGAGCCCTTGTTTCCAGTTGTAAGCTGTTTGTAGTCTGCGTGATATTGACCAATCACGTTTGAGCTGGCTGCAGTTGTTGACAGGTTAAACAGTCCGTGCGATGAACTAACGAGGCGGAACATAATTGGTGTCACTGCAAACTCTGAATCCATGGCAATGGTTCAGCATATTTACTGATATATAAACGGAAGTCGGAAATGGAAATTCGCCTCCTCCGCCCAAATCGAACCGGAATGCCAAAAAGTCGGGGGACTGCCGATGGGTTCTGAGAATGCATGTTTTGTTACTTGCTCACGCCCCCCATTGCCCCGAAAAAGGCACATTCTGTATAAACAAAAGTAGGTAGGCGGCATTTTGCTGCACTCCCCGATTTTGTTTTTATACTGCCAATGCTGAAAAAAGACTGATTGGGCTGTCCTGCAAATTTGCACAACTCCTGTTTAAAAAAGGCTAATATCTGGGTGCCTTGGTCCGACTTTGTGAAATTCAATATCAATATCAATCAGTCCCTGTTTATCTGTGCATCTATCTCTGTGCTGTCTAACATCAGGGTGACTGACCATGAGATACCAGGTCCCCCTCAGATTTATACCCTGTGATAAACTGTGGACTTCACAACTATAACTGTCTCCTCCTCCTCTCATCCGAAACAGCCTTCAGAAACACAACAGACCCTCAAATCAAAGTTTCAGTGAGCTGAGAAGTTTTTAAATGGGCTCAGAGTCAGAAATTACATCAGCCAGTCAGGTCCTCTAAGAAGACAGAGAATGGATCAGGCAGGCTCACAGCTAAAGCAGCTTATGTTTACTTATATTAATACCTTGGAGGGTTTGGAGATGTCTGACAATGATGCACCTCTGACAGGGGATTCATCACTCACGGTCTGGCTCAACAAAGCACTAAAGTCAACAGTTTCCCTGTGTGTGTGTGTGTGTGTGTGTGTGTGTGTGTGAGTGTATGAGATGAAACAGGTGAAGATGACAGGCAGCGATCAGCACATCTCTGCAGTCTGCACCAAGCACCACCAAGCCAGCTTTTACCAAACAGCAGTGTCAGCAATCCCGAGGCAGATGAAAGTTTTTTTCAAAGCAGGGAGGCTTTCAGCAGCCGGCGTGAAACACAACAACATCCTGACCGCTGTTCTATTTCAGACAAATAACATTAAGGACAATCAAATTAAAAGATTATGTTGACTGCCTCCTCCGTCGGTCAGCGCCGACCTTTGTGGGTGAACTTGAGAGTCCTGCAGAGACAAACAATGGCACTCATTGATCGACGGGGTTTTAAAAATAAACTCCTCGGTGTGACAAGTGGAGGATGAAGATAGGATCTCCTCTTTCTCCCAGTCTGGCCTTCACTCACAACTGTCTGTCTCCACTTATGTCTGGTCAGAAATACACTGAAGCCATTTTGACTGGTGGTAAAATGATGAGGTGAAGCTACAGAGAGTCAGCCAATAACAATATTGATAACCAATCAGCTGTTTCAGTCATTAATGAAGAAACTGTTTCTGGTTTTAGCTTCTCAAATTCCTGTTTGAGACTATTCAAAGTTCAGTGTCTTTGGGTTTTAGACTGTTGGTTGCACAAAACATTTGAGAGCCTTACAGGTTTTGGGAATGATAGGCACTTTCTGACGTTTATATAGAATAAATGAACGTCAGAAGGTGCCTATCTGACGTTCATATAGAATAAATGATTACTGGTTGAACCACTAATTTACAATTTTAATTTAATTTAAATTCAATCTGATGGATGCCTTTATTTAAAGCTGACTTGACGACTGTAACGGACTTTTTACTGAGAGACTTCAGCTTGTTCAAAACTCTGAAGCTCGGCTATGAACCAGAACCAAGACGAGAGAGCACGTCAGGCCAGTCTGAGCTGCTCTGCACTGACTTCCTGTTACATTTAGAATTAAGCTCCTCCTCCTTGTATACAAAGCCCTACATGGGTTTGAACCGAGCTACATCACTAACTCCCTTGTTAACTATTTCCCTCCAAGAACACTGCAATCATCTGCTGCTGGTTAACTGAAGAAGATCAGGGATGCAGTGTTTGTCAGTGACGCCTCAAAGCTGTGGAACACACGACCTGTAGATATCAGAGAAGCTGCTCGCTAAATATTTTTAAAAGAAAGCTAAAATCGTATCTGTTCACTTCAGCCTATAACAAGCTCTGGCTTTCCTCATTTTAAAAGTCCATTCTCACTGAGGGCGAATATTGACGCGGATTATTCTTGCGGAAAAAATATAAAAGCTGATTTCATGGGTTGTTATGGAAGTTTGCACACCGCGACGGAACTTTCATGCGGTGAAAAAAGTTTCTGCCCAGATTTGACCCCTGCGGAATTTGCTGGCATCGCACAGACCCGGGAGAGTCCGAAATCCAGCCAGGCAGGACAGTATGAGAGAAAGACTGATAACAGCACCCCGTCCTTTTTGATAAAAGATGGGATGATTTTATGAACAATGAATTACAGGACAACTTCTGGCAGTCCATTGTCCAGCTTGGTGGCTGCGGTGAGTGTGCTAAGTGCTAAAGAGAGTTGAATGCTTGTTAAACGTTAGCTTGCTAGCTCGCTGCTGCTGCTACTCTCATCCACGTTCACCCACACCTGTTCACACTGCGCGGAATTGGAACACAACAACACGAAATTCCACACTGCGTCCGTAGCACGCCTGTGTGTATGGTTTAAACACGGAAAAGCGCTGCGCGAATATTCCGCAAATCCGTCCCGCATTTCCGCATCGCGGCAGTGAGAATGAATGAACACTTCACGCTGCTGCAACTCTTATTAACATCTTACTTGATTTTATGATTTAAAGATTTACAATTCTATGATGTCACGATTTTATGAGTCCATGATTTATTTCATCTTAGGATTTTTTTATTTGGCTAACCACGCTAACTGCATTCAAGTTTGTTTTTTTTTACCTGTGAGGTTGTGGATCGCTGTCTGTTCAACCTAACAACATTGCTACGGTGGGTCCTGCGTTTCAACTTTCCAAACTCTACCAGGCTGGTCTCATTCTCAGGGCATCAAATACAGCTGCATGTCACGCACCCTTGGTGTGTTGTATCGACGACAGAGGCACCCTTCAACTCCTTTATTAAACACACCAGACTTTCAGCTAACGCTAACGTAAACCTGCACGCTGCAGTACTTAACGCTGAGAACAACTGACATGGTATAAAGAGCGAGAAAGTCTGCGCACGGTGGAAGAGAGGAGAAATGGATGAGTCAAACAAAACATGACTTTGACCGAAGTGGCCGCAGTCCGTGTACTGTTTGAAACCAAAGGCGATGTTATTCTAACGCAACTGTAAGGTTTACAAGTTAAGTTAAATATGAGTTTTAGTTATTTACTAAAAATGCATTTCCAGTGTGTGTACAGTGAAGTATTTAAATATTTATGTTCACAATTAGTATTTACAGTATTCCCAGCAGCATTATCGAGAACAGTTAAATAATTTGTTGGATCTGCCTCAGTGATTCTCACACACATTGACCTCAGTCTAACTCCTTCTCTCATTGGTTATTTAAGAGACATGTGACCCATAACGAGGAAGTGTAACCTGGAAATGCGGCTGTTGTGCAGCTGCCTAAGACAGTATCCATCTCCATCCTGCTGTGTACTCTCAATAAGAGTGACCCAACCACCACACATCCAGCCCTCACGTTACACAACGTTAGGCACTTTATATGTTTTTGCACACTGATGTCATACGTGAGAAATTTACTGATTTTAAACCAAGCCATTTCTTTTCTGTAACCCTAACCAAGTAGTGTTGTTGCTTAAACATTAACCACATGTTGCATTGTCTTTCAGCTGTGTTTCACGCATCCAGGATTTTGTTGTGCACACCTGTGTGTGTTTACTTATTGGCAGGTCATCACTTCCAAGCACGAGTAGTGTTTCCATGAGCCCACAAACGGATATACGACACAGAGGGTTTTTCAGGTGTTTTTGCTGTCTCTCATCTGGCGTTTGTCAAAGTATTTTTGGCAGCTTCTCTCTCCTTACTGCCTAACTTTATCAAGGACCATGTAGAGCTTCAGGAGGTGAGTACTGTGTCCAGCTCATACTGTTTAAAGGTGAACTATTCCTTTAAGACTTTTACTTCAAAGCAACAGATTTCTACCCAAATCAAAAATATTAAAAGGTGCATTACAGAGCTGGTGATTTATGTAACTCTACTCCTCCATTAAACTCCTTGGAACCAGATAAGCTGTGATATCACTTGCTGCTGGACACTAAGCGGGGCACTGTGGGCTATCAAGCGTCGGGAAAATCAATTACTGGCATCAAAATGTTACCAAACAGCCAAGACTGAAGCCTGTATATCCCCGTACTCATGCTGCAACATTTCTGAGTGACCGGCATGACAAAACGAGAAGGCGTTTCAGCATGTAACGAGGAGAAAGCGCCTCTACAACAGATTTGCGTTTCATTAATCACACAGGATCCAGGCCACTGCAAAGCGCTCCATCTGCACCGCAGCCAACATACAGAAAAAGCCTCACAGATTGGAGCATCTAGCAGCAGACGACCGCTCATTATACCAACACACAGCAGGATTGTAAAATGCTAATGCTCGCCATCATCACACAAGCTCACTCCTATCCAAATGCTAAAAGGCCTTTTTCATTGCCAGCACTCTCACCTCCTAAATACTCCCACTACCACACCTCCGAAACGTATTCTTGGCCTTCAGCCCTGGATATTATTATGAGCAGAAAATCCAGCTTATTGCAGCCACACTGACTTTACAGTTGTATCTGCCGGTTCTTTTACACCAAAGGCAACAGAAACCAGAGGCAGCGAGCACAGGCTATAGTGAGAGGGAGCAAAGAGTGAGAGAGTGTAGGAAGAAATAAAAACAGACGTGGGAAGGAGACAAAAACAGTAATTCAAGACCGCTCTGGTCACTAATGCTGTTTTCTCAGCACCACTAAAAACACAGGAGCAGAACAAGGCCTGACCATCTCAATCTTCCAGTAAGAACTGATGGGAACCAAAACATTGTTAGTGCTAACCACTTTGTTATCACAGCTCTCACACACCGGCCATCAAGGCATCTGTGTGTGTCCTGCTGCCTACAACACAACCTTTTATCCTCCACCTAAAGGAGAGGCCTGCTGACTCACTCTTTCTTTATCATTGTCCATAAATTTCATGTGAAAAACAACCAACAATGACGCTGATATCTCCTCTTCCTCTGAGCCACACAGCTCCACCGTCCATCAAAACACTATTAAAAACACATCAATGAGCCACACTGTTGAACTGGGTGACATTTTCCTTTATTACCATGAACACACACACTGTGATTTATTTAAGCCACAGCTCACAACAGACTGTGGTGTTCTGTGAATATACCTCAGCTAAGAGGCCGTGATCACAGACGGCCGTTATAGATACATTCAACCTGAAACTGGTTTTATTGGCATGCTCATAAAGCACTGTTCTTAGAAGGAAATAGGTGGTTGCTATGCAACAAAACGTCATTAGCTTACGCATCTCTGCATGTTGTCTTTTGGGTCCAAATGATTTCCCCTGTAGATGTATAAACAGAACGGGATAAAGTGTTAAAGGCAGCGCCAGATTTATTCCAATGAGAGTTGCTCAGTGGCACATGAAGCTGGGGATAAAATGAATTAATCTTATGGCTGTTCTGGTCCCTTTAAATGTTTTCGTACCAAACAGATCAAATCCCGATCCTGAGAGTTGTGACTTTTTCCCGATACAGGCGGGAATGGCCTTAACCAGGATTTATACTTCTGTGTTGAATTGACGCTGTATGCCATACCCTACACTGTAGCGTGATGTGCACCTCCACAGAAATGTAACTACACGTCACAGCGACGCAGACCTCCTGTCTCTGTAAACCTGGCTAGGCTAATTTATACAATGTAAAATGCCATAGGCTTGTGCTAATAACGTTAGCGTGTTGTATTTGTTTGGAAAACGTTTTTAGTATCAGACAGTTGTTTTGTCAGTGAACCTTGTGAGTTGTAATGGAGCTGAATTATGTAACGTTACCTTTGTTACATGTTGCTGTTGTCCCTGGTTTTATATGAGCAGAGGAAATCTCTGCTAGCTGCTATGCTAATTTATACAATGTAAAATGCCATAGGCTTGTGCTAATAACGTTAGCATGTTGTATTTGTGGGGAAAATGTGTCCAGATAAAGACAAGTGTTTGTCTGTGAATGCTGCGAGTTATAGTGAAGCTGATTTGTGTACTTGTGTTTGATACTGTCTCTATTAAGCCATGTTTAATGTGTGTTTACTGTGTGTTTAATGTGTGTTTTGAATCAACTAAACTTTACAGCACTTCACAGAAACCCCACCGCCAACTAGTGTTTTGGAGGTGTAACTGCAGAGTGACACAGACACACCACAGCTCAAGTAAAAATGCTCACAAGGGTGTAGTTCATGTGCTTAGGCCATGGCGTTGACTCTGCGTAGAGCTGACGCACATGTATAAATCTGCCTTTAAATATAACGTGCTGCAGTTGTTACATGCAAGTTTTCTTTTGCTACAGAAATGTCATCATAATGTCATCATGATGTCATCACAATGTCATCATGATGTCATCATAATGTCATCATGATGTCATCATAATGTCATCATGATGTCATCATGTTAGCATGGGGCCAGAACAGTAGTGAACATATCTGAGAAACATCAACAGGATTCGTCCACTCTGCAGGAAACTGGAAAACCAGTTTAGCACAAAATCAAAATTAAGTCTGAGGGATATTTTTCAGTATGAAGTTGTATTTGTATGATGTGGAACTAAAATCCACACGGCTGTCTGCGTGTGACTGTTCTCCAACAGTGGGCATAGTTTTCACATGTCCTGCATGCATATTATGGTCTGTAAGAGACGCCAAAGAATGGACAGGACCAGCGGCTTAACTGTAACACGTGTTACGTTTTTAACTGCCTAGGTTTGCGAACACAGCTCAATAACTTGACTTGTATTTATATATATGATATATGTATAACTTGTATGTGTGTTTGTATTGTGTTTGCTAGCTAACTAGCTTGTGGGGCTAACTTTTTTTGCTGTTACGCTCAGTCAGGTACAAAACTCCATAAACAAGCTCTGTTTATGGAGTTAATAAAGTGTCAGAAGATGTGTCATATTGTTCAACAACTGCATGAAAACTGAGAGCAATGAGCCCTGAAAACTGAACCACCAGATAGAGCGACACAAACATTAGAAACATTAATGTTAAAGATCTGTTTACACGTACTGAGCTCCTCTAGATTATATCATTGCTACTGATTTTTAGAAGAATCTTAAGAAAATGGTGCAACAAAAAGGCAGTACACACCCTGCTGCTGTTAATACTTACTGGATCAACAAATGTGTGTTCATCCACAGCTGAAAATAGTCCCCAATAAATACACTGTTTCCTCCTGTTTGAGTAATGTTTGCTACAATCCACAGTGACCAGGTGTCTCAGGAGTTACTGAGCCTTCTTTAAAGATATAAATCAATATTTGTGACCTGTTTTAAAGATTTACGTCTTCAGCAGGAGCCAGACGGGGCAGGAAAGTCAGAGAGTATCGAGGGACTGACAAACACGTTGTTGGTTTGTCTTTGACCTTCAACTTTTTCACTCTCGTCTCACTCTGAACACATTTAACGATTTGTGATCAACCAGCCAGTGAAGTGAAACAATACCTGATCGTCTCAGCATCACAGAGTTAAAGCAACATCAAGTTTTCCATCTGCAGTGTAACAAACACAAACAGTGTGAGTGCAGCTGACTCCACAGAGACACTCAGACAAACAGCCCTGCAAACGTGATGGAGTAGATGTGTGTTTCTGTGTGTGTTTTACTTCTCTCCAGGAAAGGTGAGAAGAATGGAGTCTTTTTTCTACCCCCACCGTCCGGTCAGCCTGAGTCTAGACTGAGCCCCAGATGGGGGATTCATAAACTGCAACAAATGAAGACAAAATGCTTCCAGCTGCCCTCGGCGGCCGGCTGGGAATGGGCTCATATATGTGTGTGGGGGGGACATTTGACAGGGTCTGCTCTGGTGTCCTGCAGCTCTGTCCTCTCTGAGCTGCAGAGAAGACACTTTGCCTGCAGTGTCATTTATCATCAGGAGCATGTATTAGCACACAGCCAGATCTGATCCTGTCAAATATGCAACTGTATCTCAGGAGCAAACAACGCTGCTGCAACAATCGATTACAAGAATCATTGATTAATCTACTGATTGTTTTCTCATTCGATTGTTTGGTCTGTAAAATGTCAGCAAACGGTGAAAATGCAGATTGCATTTGACCGATGTTATAATCATAGAAGAGAAGAATAACCAGAATATATCAGCATCTGTGACGCTGGAACCAGCTGATCAATGAATAGTTGATTACTAGAATTGTTCCTTTTCTATCGATTGACAAATCTATTTCTCGACTACTCTAGATTTACTCTACTGTGAACTTTTGCACATCCTGCACAAAACTGTAGAGCTTTATTCTGAAACAGTTTTAGTTTACAGTTTTATATCTTTGTCATAATTTTGTAACTTTTCTGTTCTATATTTATGTTCTCGAGTGTTGCAGTGCTTTACCTTGTTTTTATTTCCTCTTAAAATGTTTAATCCATGTTTAATGTATTGATTCTGATTATTTCATTTTAAGATTTAAATTATGTAAAATCTGTGAATCAGATTAATTTCTGTTGATCCACAAATCAATTAATCGACCAATAGTTTCATCTTTAGATCTAATTTATGTAAAAAGTCTATTTATAGATGGAAAGGGTAAGGTAAGGTAAGGTAAGGTAAGGTAAGGTAAGGGAAAACTTTAATGTTCCTGAGGGCAGTTGGCGATAGTCGGCATGAGTGCAACAAAAGAGACACGACAATAAACACACTCAGGTATCACACAGTCAGTGGTGACCAGAAGATTCTGTCTGAAGCTGCTCAAATCAAAAATCAAATATCCAAATGACTGCAGATCAATGTTCTGTAATCCACAAATCAATCAATCAAATAAAAGTTTCAGCTTCAGATTTTATTCATGAAAAATCTAGAAAATTTTAATATTAAATGGAAGATTTTGCAACGTTTGGCTTAAAGTTGCCCAAAAATAATTAGGCCAAATTCAATATCAAAATGACTGCAGATTAATTTTCTGTTGATCCACAAATGAATTAATCCACTAACAGTTTCAGCTTGAGATTTGATTTTTGTAAAAAGGGATGAAAAGTGTGTGTTTGTGCTGTCCCGTTAATGTGGGCTTCAAAACTGCTTGTAATAATTAATGGAATATCAAAATGACTGCAGATTAATTTTCTGCTGATCCACAAATGAATTAATCCACTAACAGTTTCAGCTTCAGATCTTATTTGTCTATAATATAATAAGTCTATGAAGGGATGTGAAAGTTTGTGCTGACAGCTTTAGCCTGGCTGAATGAAACCTCTGCAGTGACATGTATGTTCTGCTGTCAGCCAACATGAGATGTCACATTTCAGCCTATAAGGTCAAATGGATCCTCAACATCACCTCCGTCAGGCCTCGAGGAGCAGCTCTGCATTCACCTGTGTGTCTCCGGTGCTCAGGTGCAGACTAACTTATCTACAGTCCTGTCACGTACACACTCACCTTACAGATAAAACACTCCGGAGCCAACTTTTCCTGCCAAGGGCGAAAGTTAGCGAGGCTCTGCGGGCTGAGTGTGAGCGGCACGCACAGATGCGTCACTGACAGCGGTGTGTCGGGAGGTGTATGACCTTTCTCTCCGGCGGCTCTGCGTCCTACAGGTCCGGCTGCCTGTGTCACTGATGCAGTGCACTCGCTCCAACAGTACGTGGCTCAACTTATGCACTTATACTGCGTGCATCCGAGGCAGCGGCAGAAACGCATCGAGCTGAAAACACGCCAGTCATTCCTTCAGTAGGACGAAGGAAGGAAGAATGGATGGATGGATGGATGGATGGAGGGATGATGCAGAGAGGTGTCTACTCACCAGATACTGTGATGTTATCTCTGGAGCAGCAGCAGCAGCAGCAGCAGCAGCAGCAGCGTCTGTCTCCCACTGATGATGAGATGCTGCAAATGAGACACTGCGGTCCACATTTATCCGCTCCCTCCAGATCCGTGTGTGTGTGTGTGTGTGTGTGTGTGAGTGTGTGTGAGTGTGTGTCGTGTGAAGGGATGAAATTAGGGAGGAAGAGGGCGGTCTGTTTCACGTCAGGTGGGAACAGACGTGATGCGGAGAAAAGGGACAGATCCTCGGTGTTTTAGTGTCCGCCTCAGCTCTCACACATCTCAACTCTTCCACTCTCTGTCTTCGTCTTCTCCCATCCAGCCTCCTCTCCCTCCCTCTCTCCCTCCCTACCCACCGGGCTGGGCATGCCCAGTCTCTGCCTCCTCTTCATCAACACCACTTCATTACTTGCAGGTTCAAGTTGGTCTGATTCACTGGCTCAAAGTAAAGTAGGCGACATTTACTCATCAGTATCGTCAGATATCGTCTTTAAGTGAAATATAGGAATCGGCCGACATGCCGATTATTTGCCCAAATGATGAACCGATATCTATCTATCTATCTATCTATCTATCTATCTATCTATCTATCTATCTATCTATCTATCTATCTATCCTATAGGGCCTATATATGTATAAAGAAAGACATGATTAGTTGCTGTCAGGGCTGCCCCCTGATAGACCAAATGTTAGTCATTAGTCGGCAAGACAAACAAAAACGTGAAATTCTTTTAGGAGCTGCGCCTTGTCAAAATAAATCAAAACCTTAATGTGAAAGGACAGACACAGGAAGTGTCCACACTCAACAGTCAGACAGAAGTCACATTGCAAACCAATCACAGCCGACAGATATCGGAGAGGAGGTAGCAACACAACTCCACCTAATGGAGGCTGACGGCGCCCCAGATTCAAACGTCCAAAAACACATCATTGAAACCACAAAATATCTCCATACTGCTCGTCCGTAGTGATCCAAGTGTCCTGAAGCCCCGACATAAAAAGTTGTTTGGAAAAACCTCATCTGAACTCTGTTTTTAGCCTCATTGTAGCCTGTAGCTCTGTAGACCGTGAGACATGGGCACCGCCTTCATGTGGTTTCAGTGATGTGTTTGAATCTGGGGCGCCATCAGCCTCCATTAGGTGGAGTTGTGTTGCTACCTCCTCTCCCCTTGGATCTCTGCAAGTGATGTGAGGACTCTAAAACTTCACCTGAGCCTCCCTCGGCATATGGGTGAGTAGATAATGGCTGAATTTACATTTTTGGGTGCACTATCCCTTTAAGATTGCTTAGCAACCTCAGATACAACCTGTCACCACACTCTTGGAAGCTGGCTCAAAACCTTGCCTTTTCCAGGTGGTTAAAGACGCAGCATGTGCACGGCCCATATATCTACAGAGGAAGTGAGTCCTCATCATATACTGTATCAGTAATGGACGCAGCTACCGTGACGTCAACCACTGGTTTGTGGACTGTCATTTTGAAGCCCTGAGTTTAGCATTTATGCAGTTGCCATCTTGGTTTTTTGGAGCCAGAAGTGACCATATGTGGACGAGAGGGTGGAGCTGAGGAGGAACGTGGGGTGGATCTACCGACGCCTCACAGACAGCTTGTCACTCAAGTGGCCACTCCCGTAAATATATATAACTCTGGGCCTTAATAAATGTAAACGGGTGAGTTATATAAAAATTCACCCCTGTACAGTCATGAATGTTGAAGCTAGCTAAGGAGACCAAAACCTTTTTTGTATCAGGCTGTAAACATGTTTATTTCTGCTGTAAAGTTGGGTATTTTACCGCGTGGGGATTGACTCTGCTTTGTAGTCAGCCTCAAGTGGCCGTTAGAGGAACTGCAGCTTTTGGCACTAACGACTTGGCTTCATTTGTCAGTCTCAGAGGTTGCCGCTTGGTCCTCCTCCACGGGTCTGCTACGTTGCACCACCGTGTTTCTACAGTAGCTCAGAAAGGACAAACCAAACACTGGTTCAAGATAAGGCTATTTGTGTTTTCCTGATTTTTGTGTTGGCCACTGTGATTAGAAGCACATCTGCATCAAGCAACGTCTGATTTGTAATATGACACTTTATTCACTGTTTCTACCAGTTTAAATCAATGGGTCCGTTTGTTTGGATTGTAATAGACCTTTGCGGATAATTCAGCTCCCGCTAAAAACCTGCTGAATGTCTGGATGTTAAGCTATCAGAGAAAAAAGGTTTAGCAGCTAAAACATTAGCAGGTGTTGAGCTAGCAGCCCATCCTGATGAGCTGAACAGCATCAGAGAAACACTGATTGATAACATGAAACTGCTTTAATCAAAATTTTACCAGTTTAAATCACCGGGCCTGTTTTTGGCCTGAGAGGAGGAGACCTCTGTGGATACCTCGGCTCCTGGTAAAAAACCAGCTGAAGGAATTCTAACAGGGAGAAGTTTGAGCTGGTTGCAGTCTGCAGTCCTGCACCATTAGAAGCCACTTAATCCCTTAAATCTTACACACTCAACAGAACTTTGATGCTGATACTTTTGTAATTTTACTTGAGTAAGATTTTGAATGCAGGACATTTATTAACAAAGTATTTTTGCTGTCTTAACTTTCTTCCACTACTGGTAGCAGAGTTGAAAAAACAATTTGCAAGAATTGTAAAACAAGGAAAAACCAAACTCCAACTAAGATGTCGTGTGGTTTTGAGGAAAGACAGAGAAATAGAAAGTTTCCAATTTAGAAAGCCTTGAAGAAATATGTCAGAGTGCAGAAGACATATATTTAAACACATTTTGCATCCTACCACTGCTCGAACCTTGTTTGTAGGCTACATAATAAAGAAAATCCCTTAGCTTCTCTGAAACAATACATATATTTAAATATATAATATATGTATTAGCTGTAACATAGAGATTTGGTTTGAAGGTGACAGTTCCCTCTGAAATTCTGCACACACTCTATTCAGGTGCTTCCTGATAGTAATGACACTGATTATTTCCATGGGGAAATAAATACATTCCTTGTGTGATTAAAGTAATGTGAGGACGCCTTGAGATGTCCATGAGTTTCATCTCATTGTCCTCTGGAGTGTAACAGCCTGGCTGTTGTTTATGTGGGATAATGAACTCATCTTCATATCACTGTGACCTGAATGTTAATAAAGTCAGGAAACACTCTGAGGAAATGCATGAATGAGCTGCCCTACAAAAACACAATAGAGTAGCCTCACTATATATTTAGTCAAAATAGACTTTTGACGTCTCTTTTTAACCACTATTATGCAATAAAAATGTGTCTGAGGAAAAAAGCATGTAATATTTAGAGTTAATTAAATTAAAGGTACTTGAGGCTAGCTGGTGAGTTAGCTTACCTGTAGCTAATTAAGCCTACTCACTTTTTTCAAGTTTCCTAAAATTTAAAAATCAATTTTTAAGCTCCAACATCTCCGACAATGGAGTTTGATCAACTAGACATATGCAAAAACAAATAATAAAGGAGAGAAATAACACCAGATAACCTTGTCCTGCTAAAAGCTAGCTAGCAGAGAAGGCTAGCAGCTACTGCTGTCTCTACAGCCTCTGATGAAATTCCAGCTAATTGAGGCTAGCTGGTGGGTTAGCTTTAGCCGAGGCTTGTTTACCCACCTTTTTTCTGGTTTCCTGAAATTAAAAACAAACAAACAAACAAAAAACTCTAACTTCTTAGAAACTAAGTTAGTTATATGACGTTAAGGCAATCTTAATGTCATGGAGAAAGAAGAAGTTGGCAGATAAACTAGCCCTGCTTAAAGCCAGCTAGCCTTGGTTAGCATATTAGCAGACACAGGACAAAGCTGAAAAATAAAGAACATATTTTGTTTTCAGATAAACATAGAGGCCAGTGTCTAAATGTTATTATTATTTTTTTTAAGGTTTTTAAAGTTATCCGGTGGTGGAAAACAACAATATGTATCCTACATTTACTCACATACCGTACGTCTACTTAAGTAGGCTACAATGTCAGGCTGTGCTCAGGCACTGTTCGTATAAATCAATGAAGAAAGACAACACGCACTCTGAAAAAAAGCAGAAAAAAGTCTGTAGGTGCTCGGCAACAGAACAAGGGTTAGAAAAAGAAGAAAAAGCCAGCAACACTCCTTCGTTGGCAACTTTTAATACGTCACTGGTACAGACGGTTAAACACACAGACCGGTTTCAACAAGTGTCTTCCTCAGTGTGTGAAAAGTCTATCCCCCTGAACGTGAGAGGAAGGATAAGGAGACACAGGTGAGGCTGATCAGGGCGGGACAGACAATCAGACAGGAAGTGATGTGATCTGAAACGAGAGAAAATGTGAGCTTCAAAGTAAAACAGGAAACAACATGAGTGAATAGAACAAAATAAAAAACATGACCTCAGAAAGTTGAGCTGTGACAGGTTCAGGCGTTAACTTAAGGTTTTACAGCAACACCTTTTGGTTAACTTCAAGGTTCCTGTTCTGTTCTGTGCAGACAGATGAGAAATGTACCCAGACATTTCCTCTGTAATCCGTCTCTCTCTTTACCCCGCGCTCTGATGGCCGTGCCTGTATGTTCATGTTCATGCTTGTCTCAACTGCCAGCCTCATTTCCTGCCTGAGGCATTAGAGCTAACTGACTGTACACTGCACGTCACAGCCGTTGTGTTCCTTATAATTCCTGCATTAATCCCTTTGGATGAGACAAGCAAGTCATTTCAGAGGTATGATTTAGTAGCATTATGTAGCAGGCATCTTCTGTAACTGTCAGGATTCAGATTTGAAGTCTTAATTTGTCCGTCTTCACCATATGTCCTCATGTAATCCCTTCATTCTGTCTCTATCACTGCTGTGAGACACAACAGGTGTAATACTGCTGCTGCTGCTGCTGCTAGTTTGACTGCTGTGTTCATCCTGTGAACAGACACTGCAACATCTTCTGGTTCAGCATATGTGAAGGACTCTTAACTTATCACTCTTACTGTTGGTCTAATATTGTTGTCTTCCTATTTATCCATATTGTAATTATATGCCACCTTCTTATATTCATTCATGTCCTGAGCTGGATTCTGGGAAGTGTAGGCTGTTTTATTTGAGTATTTTAAACACTTACAATGCAAATCCAGTTGGATGGAGGTGGAGCCAATATTTAAAATATAGAGTTGACATCAAAACATCACAGACCGACCTTCACCTGGGAGAGCGGTGTTTGCATCCCTTAAGATTCTAAAGCCAAACCCTGTTCTTTTTGCCTGAACCCAACCACGTGTTCTCTATATATATCCGTCACTTCTTTTGGGCTAGTTTCCATAGCCCTGGTTGCTTGTTTCTCTCCCAAGATCTGGCAACACTGACAAGCCGGCAAGCAACAACAACAACAATGGCGTTGTCCACAGGATCACGGGGAGCGCGTTGTGTTTTAAAAGAAGACAATGCATGTAACAGGCATAACTTGACACAGTGTCCCAGAACGTCATCCACCAACGTACCCAGGGTACCTTGGACGTCACATGCGGACGTGGAAGGTCCATGACCAAATGTCGATATGCGTTGAGGTTAAAAGTGAGAACGTGTTGAGTATCACAGCTTCAAAACATCCAGCTAAAGCCTAGTTCACATTCACGATTTTCACCCTGATTTTGTGTCACAGAGACTATCGTAGTCTTTTGAGTGTTCATACCTGGCGACGTGTATTTCTGTCATGAGGAGTCTCGCCAACTGCGTTACGACCTGTGTGTGCACACCACAAGATTTCTCCACCGAGCCCTCGCCAACAGAGCCCCAGATAATGTGGTGACGTCACCAAACTTGGAGACGACACATCGTAAAGGCATGGATATTCTTCCCAGTGTTGAATCAGATCTGCCTCCAGGGCCTGGGTCCAAACACAGCACGCTCCATGTGATCCTGTGGATGCCGCCTTTGTTGTTGTTGCTTGTCAGTGTTGCCAGATCTTGGGAGAGGAACAAGCAACCACAGCTATGGAAACAAGCCCAAAAGAAGTGACGGATATATATATAGAGAGGTGATGTTTAGAGAGCAAGCCCAAATAAGCAGCTCCACTTTAGAAACAAGCCCAAATACTAGAGCTGTACTGATACCGATACCAGTATCGGAAATGCCTCCGATACTGCCTAAAATGCGGTATCGGGTATTGGTGAGTACAGCCTATGAGCAATCCGATACCACGTAATGCCTCACGTCATTATGCATACGCACGCTACAGGCAAACAAAATGGAAACAGAGCGGAGTTTAAAAAGCATTCTACTGTACTGTTATGTATTTATTCCTTAATATTTTACACAGAGTTTTAGGAGTTGAGACATACAACAATTCATATCCCATCCATTTTTATTTTACGTGCTGGTATTGGATTGGTACTCGGTATCGGTTCAGGGATTGGAATCAGTATGTGAAGTGTGTAAGTGGTATCGGTACATCTCTACCAAATACCGCAACCCACGATTACCAATATTTGTAAGCGACTTTACAAAAAACAAGCCCAAAGTCGCAGCTAATAAGCGGACCTGGCAACCCTGCGGCTTGTCCTCCTCACATTTCTTCCGTCCTCCTGCGTGTTGACGTGGGACGTATCCCGCCTCTCATTGGCTGATGCTCTTTGTCAGTCGTGTCACACTTCTCCAGTTCTCTAGCATGCCAGATATCCAGTCCCAGTCACAGATGAGGGGGCGACTTGCTCATAGGCTTGTTCACACATGAGGACTCGTCATGGCAGACGATCTGCCAACTCACCTCCGACCCAAGGTGGCTCTCAAGATCCTCTGCGACGTCAAAATCACGGTGAAAATCGTGTAATGTGAACTAGGCTTAAGAGTCTTTCAGTTCTTGTTCGGAGGATTTTCATCCATTCTTCCTGCAAAAGGGTTAGGGTTTCTAACTTTCTGTGAGATTCCTGGAACGTCTTCATGCTCTGCTCTTTGAGCTCTATCCACAGATGTTTAATGATGTTTAGGTTGATGGACTGTGAGGGCCATAGCAAAACCTTCAGCTGGCTCCTCTTGAGGTCATCCATTGTGGATTTGGAGGTGTGTTTAGGATCACTTAGGATGCTGTGATGTTTGCTTCCAGACTTTGCTAGAATTTAACTGAATCCATTCTTCCCTCTACCTGTGATATGTTCCCTGTGCTGCTGGCTGCAACACCAGCCCAAAGCATCATCGCATGAACCCTAACCCTAACCCACTGATAAAACTCATAGATACCCTCTGAAAAATGTCTGAAAAAAAAGGTATTTCCCTTTCTGAATGACAAATATCTCTGGTATCTGGGGATCCTTGTGCTGCTGTGTCCGACCCAGATCTGCAGCATTGTGCTGGTGGCTGCCGGCTGCAGGCAGAGATGGAGGTTGTGTTACAGGCAGAGATGGAGGTTGAGTTACAGGCAGAGATGGAGGTTGAGTCCTTGGTGGAAGTGGATCAAAGTGCAGCAGCAGCAGCAGCAGAAAGGTCGAGTCCAGACGGCGGCTGAAAGGACGTCTGCGTTTGAGCTGTTTTCACTCCACAGACTCACAGTAAGTCTCCTGCTCCCCTCCAGCTGCTCCACGTCAGCTCTGAAGTGCAGTTTAGTCTTCTTGTTGATCAATCTGACGGCTGCTGCTTTCAGTTAGAAATAAATGACTTGTTTGGAAACAGTAACGCTCCGACTCTTTTGTCTCAGCAGCTGAAGAACAGAAGACATTTACAAGCTGAGCCTCTTCATGCTTTGTCCAGCAGATGGCACTAAATGTTCACTCTTTACATCTGAACCTTGTGACTCAAACAACAGCCGTGAAATGCAACAACACGTTCAGTCAAGCACTGAACTCAGGTACAGATTTGAGATACTTGTATTTCACTTTAGTGTATTACTATTTTATGCTTCTACATGTTGCAGAGAAATATTGTCTTATTCACTTTACTGCATTTATTTAACAGCTATAGTTATCTTTTTCAAATTAGGGTTATAGAAAACAGAATTTTACAATATTCTATATAATAATGATAATAAGATATTACCTAATGATTATACTCTTAACCTTTATGTTTGTATTTCCAGTGCTGACATCAGTGTGCCTTCGTATAATGTGGTGAAAGTAGGAGACTGCTCCCTCACTACGAGGATTAAAGTTATTAATACTCTCAAAGGAGTCATGGACATTTTACATTTTAATCATTCTGTGATTTGATTATTTTGTTCATATTTCATCTGCTTTATTATTTAGGGCCCACGTCTGTGGAGCAGCCTGAGGGCCACAGAGAATGCTGAGGTTTTTCAAATCGAACTCATGACCGACCTTTTTAGCCTGGCTTTGAATTAAACTTTATGTCTTTTTTTATTTTGTATTTATTATTATTAGATTAATAAAAATAAAATAAATAAATAGATAAATACGCAATAATAATAATAAATACAATTGTTTTTATTTTTAATCTGTTTTTCTAGCTGGCATTTTCATTACTTATTTATTCATTTTAACGTATTTATTTACCTACTGACTGATTTAAGTTTAAGTCAGTCTTTACTACTGCAGTCTTTGCTTTGTGTGTGTGTGTGTGTGTGTGTGTGTGTGTGTGTGTGTGTTGTTTCTATTGTGTGAAGCACTTTGTGTTGCATTCTGTTTGTATGAAAAATGCTATATAAATAAAGTTTGATTGATTGATTGATTGACATAAGTCTGGTGTTTCTCAGGACACTTTTTTTAAATGAAGGTCTTAAGTCTAGATGCTGACACCTTCGGTCTAGTTCTTTATTTGTGCATGTGGTAAATGTGGACCTGGGGAAGGCTTACAACCACGTCCCTCTGGGGGTCTTGTGGGGGGTACTGTGGGAGTACGGGGTTCCAGGCTCGCTGCTACGAGCCATTTGGTCCCTGTGTGACCAAAGTGAGAGCTGTGTCCGCATACTCGGTGTGAAGTCGACCACTTTCTCAGTGGGTGTTGGCCTCCGCCAAGGTTGTCCCTTGTCACCAATCTTGTTTGTGATCTTCATGGACAGGATCTCAAGGTGCAGCCGGGGGGAGGAAAGGGTCCGGTTTGGGACCTCAGAATTACATCCCTGCTTTTCGCAGGTGATGTGGCTCTGTTGGCTCCATCACACCATGACCTCCAGCATGACCTGGAGTGTTTTGCAGCCGAGTGTGAAGCAGTTGGGATGAGAGTCAGCTCCAAGTCTGAGGTCATGGTCCTCTGCTGGAAACCAGTGGTTTGCCCTCTCCAGGTTGGAGGAGAGTTACTGCCTCAAGCGAGGGAGTTCAAGTATCTTGGGGTCTTGTTCACGAGTGAGGGTCATTCTCAGAACCCATCGGCTGTATTCGGCGTCTGACTTCTGGCAGACGGCGATACAGTCTCTGGGGGCAGACCCCCGACTTTTTGGCATTCCGGTTTGATTTGGGCGGAGGAGGCAAATTTCCGTTTCCAACTTCCGTTTATATATAAGTAAATATGCTGAACCATTGCGATGGATTCAGAGATTGTAGTGACGCCAATTATGTTCCGCCTCGTTAGTTCACCGCACGGGGCGTTTAACCTGGCAACAACTGCAGCCGACTCAAACGTGATTGGTCAATATCACGCGGACTACAAACAGCCTACAACTGGAAACCAGGGCTCTTCTGCTCTTCTTCCAGAGGTAAGATCTCCAGGGTTTGCCTACAGACTCTACATTCACTGAATGTAGAATTTATAGAGACTAAGGGGTGAGGGTTGAATGGAGCGTGAGATGGATCGGCGGGTCAGTGTGGCTTCTGCAGTGATGCGGGTGCTGTGCTGGTCCGTCGTGGTTCAGAGGGAGCTGAGCCAGAGCTTTCCATTTCCTGGTCCATCTGCATCCCAACCCTCACCTATGGTCATGAGCTCTGGGTAGTGACTGAAAGAATGAGGTCACAGATACAAGCGTCTGAAATGAGTTTCCTCTGTAGGGTGTCTGGGCTCAGCCTTAGAGATAGGGGGAGGAGTCAGACATCTGGAGGGAGCTCGGAGTAGAGCCGCTGCTCCTTTGCGTCGAAAGGGGTCAGTTGAGGTGGCTCGGGCATCTGATCAGGATCCTCCTGGGCGGTGGATCCTGATCAGATGCTGGAGGTGTTCTGGGCACGTCCAGCTGGTAGGAGGCCCCGGGGCAGACCCAGGACACACTGGAGGGATTACATATCTCATCTGGTCTGGGAACACCTCGGGGTCCTCCAGGAGGAGCTGGAGAGTGTTGCTGGGGAGAGGGACGTCTGTGGTGCTTTGCCCAGCCTGCTGCCCCCGAGACCCGGCTTTGGATAAGCGGATGAAAATGGATGGATGGATGGTTGGTAAATGTAGTACAATAAAACAAAAGAATTTTCTTTTTAAATTGAGACTTGACATTAAAGACAGCTGTATATGCATATCACCAGTTTACAGTGAGCTCAGGTGATGATGGAGGACCTGCCTTATGGATGACATTTTGTTTAATCTGTGCACATGGATCAAATCACCACAAATCAGTTGCTCAACACAGTGAACCTGAGATCTGAGCGTTACCTTTGCCCTGCTGATAATCCTCACTGATTGTGTCACTGCTGCTCCGTCACAGCAGTGAGCTAACAGATGTGTGCAGCTGTGCTATCAGGACTCTTACATAACTGCACACCTCACTGCTGCAAATGTAATGTGACTCTCTCCCTTTGGACCAGTTTAAGCAATCACAGATATCATGACTGCACATGTAGTTGGCAGGTAAAGATAAGGAACATGTGTTCATGTCTTACACACAGATAGACGGCTTTAATCAAGATTTAACTGCAAGTAATTAATATTTCCATCACCAGTCGATACATCAGATTAATCATGGACGACATAGGAAGGACAGAAAATAATAATTAAGATTAAACAAAATAAACAATAAATAACATTTTAAACACATGAGATTAAAAAAATCTGAAGCATGACAGTCCCAGTTATGAGTGTGTGTGTGATACTGGTGTACACTGGGCTCAGACTGGACTCACTGGGAGGGATCAGTGAGACACTCCCAACAGATGATCCAACGTCACAGCCAAGCCCCGCCCCCTGCGCCTCCATCACTGCACGCTGGAGGAGCAGAGGGAAGAGAACGTGCTCCCACTGCGTCAAACTGCACAGTGACAGCGCGAGGAACCGGAAGCGATAGCCTCTACCTTCACAATAAAATTTAGGATTGCAACAATATGATAATTTTCATTTTCCTCAGTAGTTTATGACTTAACTTATTTAATCTGTAAAATGTCAGAAATGAGAAGTCAACAAAGCCCCAAAGCATTTCTTTAAAGAGCTTGTTGTGTTTTGGAAATTCCAAAAATGAACGGATAAACAATACTCCCCACATTCGAGAAGCTTCAGCAGATGTTTGCCATTTTTGTTCAGATGTTGCCTCGATGTTTTTCAACTTGACCAGAATGCAGCTCTCTGAAAGAGCAATGCATTCTTGTTATGGTCATATGTTAAAGACAGAGACAGAGAGACGTAGTGTGGGAACTACATTTATTCCTCTGAGAGCATGGTCTCTGTAGTCGCTGAAATCAGGCGCTTGGAAAGTGACATCTGAAACCAATAATAGCTCCTTTCACACTGCCAGATTTTCGGTGAATGTTGGGCCGTTTTGCCGGCAAGCTGCGAGCGTTTAGACACACAGAGCCGGATTGGTGAGTTGATCTGAGGTGCCCAATTTTCCTCCTCGTAGGGTAGACATATTGGTGGAACCCTTTTAGTTTAAACAGACTGAGGCGGCCTTCTGCAACGGGAGGAGCTGTTGATGACTTGTGGGAGGAGCTGTTGATGACTTGTGGGAGGAGCTGTTGAAGACTTGTGGGAGGAGCTGTTGATGACTTGTGTGAGGGGCTGTTGAAGACTTGTGGGAGGAGCTGTTGATGACTTGTGGGAGGAGCTGTTGATGACTTGTGGGAGGAGCTGTTGATGACTTGTGGGAGGGGCTGTTGATGACTTGTGTGAGGGGCTGTTGAAGACTTGTGGGAGGAGCTGTTGATGACTTGTGGGAGGAGCTGTTGATGACTTGTGGGAGGGGCTGTTGATGACTTGTGGGAGGAGCTGTTGATGACTTGTGGGAGGAGCTGTTGATGACTTGTGGGAGGAGCTGTTGACGCCGCACGTGCGAGCCACTGGCGGTGGATACAGGAACAGGAAACAGCTGATAGCAGGAATTAGCGAGCAGCTAGTAGCAAGAGGGAAACACAAACCTGACAGACACTGTAAAGATGAGCAACTGGGGAGACAAGGAATTGCGCGCCCTCCTTGTCCTCGCAAACGAAGAGGCCATTAACCGTCAGATGACGGGGACGGTGAAGGACGGGCCGACTTATGAGAGAATCACCGAAGGACTGACCAGCCGCGGCTTCCCTCCCACGTCACTGTTTACGTCACACGCTGAGCTACACGTTTTGTTACTTGCTCACGCCCCCCATTGCCCCGAAAAAGGCACATTCTGTATAAACAAAAGTAGGTAGGCGGCATTTTGCTGCACTCCCCGATTTTGTTTTGTTATTTACAGGATATCCTGCAGTGGTTTTACTGCTGTGATCAGACCAGACTGTGTGTGGCCCCTGAGCTGCAGTGACTCTGACAACCAGCATCACAGGCTGCTCATAAACAGGTCCCACACTCATCTGCTGCGTCATAGCGGCCACGCATTTTATTTTGAAAGTCCAAACCGGAAATGACTCGTCTTTATTTTAGCCAGCTCTCCGGGAGAGGAAAGTGAGAGGCAGACAGAGGGAAGTGCATCTGCTGGTACCTCATCATCCTCCCGTCGCCCCGGACTGCAGCCGCTGATAACCCCGCTAACGTCAGCCGGATAACGGAGCAGAGGTCGGACCGTGTCCCGCCACTCAGCCGGTTCGGCCCGGTCACGTTTATTAACCCCTCAACAAACCGTCCACAAAGTTCTGGTTCCTGCGGCGGAAGAAAAGCGGACAGAAAATGAACGAGAGTCAGGTCCATCCGCTGCTGGCCGAGTACGACTTCGAGAGGCGTTTCGACGAGAGACGGGCTCTGGAGTGGATGCAAGAAAACTGGTGAGTTCACAGGAGGAAGAGGAGCTCCCGGTACACATGATAAAATGTCGGCTCCCTCCTCCTCCTCCTGCTCCTCCTCCTCCTGCTGCTGCTCCTGCTCCTGCCTGCACCTCATGTCCTGTCGGGCTGCTCGCCATGCGGACCGGCCGGTGCACTGTAATCTCTCCACATCTTCCTCCTTCACTGTGATGCATTCTGCACCTTAATGCGCCACATAACAGCAGAGCGAGCTGGAGACACGATGAATCTCATTTTACCGCTTTAATTCAAACGTCCTTGAGGATGTGACTCCGTCTGTGCTCCCATAGGTCAGACTGGATCCTCATTTAAACTGCATTTAACAGCTGGTTACATGCATCATCAATAAGTATAGCTTTGTGTGTATGCACCAAAAACATAAAATAAATGTTGTCACCTAGATTCATATAAAGCACGTGTTTATGCACATTCCTGCAAGCAGTGGGGAAAACCAATACAGCATAGTATCACGATATTTTTGTGACAATATGGTGTCGTCACTATGCCATCTATCTTTTTTTTTTATTTAATAAATTATTAATATTAGAAATACAACTTTCAGTACCCTACTAGAATAATATAATCAGTCACATTTTTCTGCCACAGAAATAAACAGACTGAACGTACTTTTACTGGATAAAAAGATGTGGACAAAGTTATCCTCTGGAGACGTAATTTACAGTTTAAAAAAAGATAATAAATTGCAATATATTTTATCACAATACTCAGCATATCACAACATGTTTAAAATCGTAATAATAATCGTATCATGACTTGGCGATAATATCATGGGCTGAGCGATACGTCGATATTTATCGTGTGACGAGAGAAAAATGTCCATCGTTTATGTCGTTGTGACGCAAATTACACTTTGTACGGCGATATTTTTCATCATTTGGAGTCTGTCCATCTTTTGCACGGATCACATTGATAAATTACTCTTCTTGGCTTTTTAATTCGCGAAGCTTTTACGGTGCTTACAGTAACATAACGAGTTTATATGGTGGTGCAGCCTCAGTGTTGAGCAGAGGTGCGGGCAACTTTTTATTCATTGGATTAAAATGTGCCATATCTATCTATATATGTGTCGTTATCAGGATATGAAATGACCTCTAGCGTGATATGAGAGTTTGGTCATATCGCCCAGCCCTATCCCCTGATGATTCCTACCCCTAATATATATACATATACGTATACATATATATACATATATGTATACATATATACGTATATATACATATATGTATATATATGTAAACATTTAAAGAATATACATCCTGCAGTGTAACCGATTAAGATACAAGGGCTAGGCAGGAATTAGGGATGAGTTCACCAGAGGATCCACGATACGATATTATCACGATAGTTCAGTCAAGATAAAATGTTACTGTGATCTTAAACTTTTTGCAATATGCTGAGTATTGCCTTAACTTGTGATTTATTACCTTTCTTTCAGCTGGAAATATCAGGTCTGACCCCTGACAGTGAACAAAACGACCAGAAAGGTCATTCGTCAGCAAGATTTCATTGGTCGCTTAGTCACAGAAAAAAACAACAACTAACAAATGTGAAACTCTGTGAGGAGCTGCACCTCGTCAGAATAAATCCAAACCTATATGACTGGAGCATGTGTGACTTTACTTTGAAAGGACAGGCACAGGAAGTGTCCACACTCAGCAGTCAGACAGGAGTCAGGTTAATCTCCAGGGCTGGTACCTGCGGTTATTCCACAGGCTAGTTAATAACATGTCGGGCAGGAAATCCAAAGTGTGGGATCATTTTGAGAAGGTGAAGGACGAACCCAAGGTGATATGTAAACTCATCTTCATTGGTCGACTACAAACATGACGTATCATGTGAAACATGGAAGTAGCTACATGCCCATTAGCCCACAGCGTCATTAACAGGCGGCTCGCTCAGTGTGTGACGTGCACTTGGAGATAAAATACAGGCCTATATTAATGAAGGTTCATTAGTACGGTTTGTATTTCTCTGTAATGTAGCACAGTGTTAACAATGTTACTGATACTATTCTTTCTCACACCTTCAACTCAAACCACCAAAACATATCATTTCATCATTACAGCAATATCAGAAACATGCAGGCTTGTCTGAGGTGAGCTGATCTTATCTTATAAGTTAAAGTGGATGCTGACAGTTTTCCTTTGGGGACATAATTTACAGTTGAAAAAAGGAAATAAATCACAATATATCGCAACGTGTTTTATTGCAATGCTCAGCATATATCATCATATTTAAAATATCAATAATATTGTATCGTGATTTAAGCATCGTGATGATATCCTGTCATGGATCCTCTGGTGATCATCGCCCCACATCCCTGACGAGCTCTTACATTTCAAACTCTTACATTGTACTTTTTTTATATATTATATTCTACATTAATGTTTCCTGTAAACGCTCCTAAACACCACATAACATTCCTTATATATGAAAACCTAATCATCAGATTCTGATTCTGAAATGGTTCAGTCTCAGCTCACATAAACTCCTTCTTCACTGTCCAGTAAAATCTGTTGCACATAGGAAGTGATCCGTCCCTCAGTCAAAGGGAAACCTGGTAGGACCACATTTTTTAGCCTCACGTCCACGAGGCTGTGCAAGACAGAAACTAAATACAGCTGTGTTTCTGTTACCAGAGCTGTCACATGAAGTCCCGTAAAGCTCAGGGGGTAAAAGTGCATTCCCTCCTCGCCGGCGGCCTGGAGCTGCACGCTGTGCACACAGCATGAACCATGTAGACACATTTTAAAGAGTAGCATGAGAGTAACAGCACGGACGCTTCGTGTTGTGTTTGGATCTGCTTCAGCATTCCTTCTGTCGTCATGTAGCGTCACTGTGAAGACACACTGTTGTACTTCAGACAGCTGCTTCATGGATCACATCAGATTCATCGAACAGAATAATGTGCTGTTAATACTCTTCACTCCTCCTCTTCCTCCTGACCTGTACTTGAAACTTTATCATTGTTGTTTCTGACGTACAGTATCACTATAGAGCAGCTGATAACTTTACTGATACCACATTCCGCTTTGAGGAATATAAACATGTTTTTCCACAAAACTAATGCTGCAGATATTTTCTTTAATCTGCAGGGTTTTTTATTAATCGTTCATTAAACATTTTGGCAGCTAGCTGTTTCAGTTGATTAACGATAAATAAGAAGTTGGAGTAGAAAAATGCCAAAGATCAAAGAGGAAAACATCCTGCCCAGTGGGGGTGAGAATCACCCAACGATACGATATTATCATGATACAGAAGTTGCGATACGATATTATTGCAGTTTTAAATATATTGCAATATGCTGAGTATTGGGATAAAATATACTGCGATATATTGCGATTTATTACCTTTTTCCAGCTGCAAATTATTTCTCCAAAGGAAAACTCTGTCTCATTAGATAATATAGATGTTTACAAAGTTTTTTATTTGTTCATCAGTAAGTTTTTATTGCAGCAAAGTGTATCTGGTAAACTGAAAAAGCAATTTATTATGTTACTCTAGTAGGCTACCAAAAGTTTAAATTGTATTTGTAATATTAATAATTTATATAGTAAAAAAATCAACACTCAGGTCTGTGTCACAGTATGATATATGATGTTATTGCGATACAAAAGTCGTGATACAATATTATTATGATTTTAAATGTGTTGCAATATGCTGAGTATTGGGATAAAAGACACTGCGATAAATTGCGATTTATTACCTTTCTGCAACTGCAAATTATGTCTCTAAAGGAAAACTGTCTTATTAGATGATATAGATCATATGATATCATGGTTGTATTCGTTCATCTGCAGGGCTCAACAATAAGGATTGCCCGATTGCCCGGGGCAAGTAAAACTCACGGTCGGGCATGTAAACTAACAACTCACTTGCCCGATCGGGCAAGTTGCTAAAAATAGTAAAAGTTAATAACTAATTGATAAAATAAATGTATTTTAAAACGTGCTCCTTTGGCTCTGATGCAGCGGTCTCTCTGCCTGAAGTCACAGGCACAGCTGTGTAACAATGTCCTGCCCACAGCCCCCACTGATATTATTTTGCGTGACGGACGCTTCATATAATAACATAACAACATATTATTTCATCGTCATCGTGTCATTTCTGTCTCTACATGGTCACGCGTTAACAATGCTCCTCTGCTCTCTGTATCGCGCACGGCGGAGTTCCGCCACACACACAGGTGAGCACGCTAGAGCGGCTCGGGCCGCATTTTCCTGACCAAACCTGACCCCGAGCCCGGTGCAGTTTGTCAGCTGACAAAGTTATTGAAATGGACAGTGTGTAAATAACCAACAGACTGCTGTTACGCACAGACAGACACGCTGCTCGCACAGCAGCTCAGCACAGCACTCATGCAGAGCTTGTGTTGCATTCAGGCGTTGTCACGTAAATAACAACTTCAAGCACTTAAATAGGTCATAGCACAAAACAGCAGCATGTCAAGTGACTTTTTACTTTATTATATTCAATAAAATTGTATGTTCCTAAATCTTGAGACATGTCATATGTAAGCTAGACAGACATTTCACTTGCTCATACTGTGCACACATGTACTGTATGTACTTAGTCCTAAAGAGCCCTTCTGGTGCCAGTAGATACACAGAAACATCCCAGCAGGCTGTGCTTTGCAAGCATACAAAAAAGTTTCACGCATGTGAAAATTATTTTTCATGCGTGTGCTTCACCTCCGCTGCTACAACTCCATCCTAGGGGAAACACTGCTGTGTGCGTTTTGTGCAACAGGTGGATGTGGTAGTCTACTGGTAGAGTAGAGAGAGAGCTAAGTAGCGTTGAAGTAGAGTAGAGCAGGGCAGAGAGATGGAAGCAAAGTATATTAAACCCGGTGTTAATACAGCAGAACTGGAGAGGGGGGTGAAAATAAATAGAGGTGGGCATGGCTCAAGTAGGGCGCAAAATTATAGACGGAGAACGATTGACAAATTTTTCACTTTAAGCCCTGACACTGTCATTTTTGTGTAGGAATTAAGCTACAATACATGACATATGTTGTTTTAATTAATAAATACAGTGTGAATAAAGATTACATAACATAAAAATAACTGCAGTCTTTGTTATTTGATAGCCGCTTAAATTAAACAGTTTTTATAGGGCAAGTAAAAACTGACTTCGGGCAAGTAGATCTCTGACCAACTTGCCCGACTGGGCAAGTGAAAAACAACCTTAGCGTTGAACCCCGATCAGTAAGTTTTTATTGTAGCAAAATGTATCTGGTAAACTGAAAACGCAAAGTATGGAGCAGTGAAACTCTAGTAGACTACCAAAAGTTTAATTTGTATTTGTAATATTAATAATTTATATGATAAAAATATCTGTACCCAGGTCTGTGTCACAGTACGATATTGCCACACTAAAATATCGCAATACTATGCTATATAAATTTTTTTGACCCCACCGCTGCTACCCAGTAGATCTCATGGTAGCAAAACAAAAAACAACAAAAATGGAACTTTCCCAGAAATGTTTATTTTTATTATTTATGTTTGTCTCAAAACTCCTGGTACTGGTCTGTTTGTAGTGACGCTAGGTAACTGTGGCTGGTTGTAGCTAATGTAACTTAATCAGTCATAAGAGACGAAAATATAAGAATAGGTAGAGTTTAGAGCTGAAACACGTAGTTAAATAATCAGTGACATTTTGACAACTGATTTATTGTTTCACTCATTTTTCAACGTTTGATGGCTCCTGCTTCTCTAATGTGAGGTTTTGATGCTTTGTGTGGTCACATATGAAGGAAACTGAGTGTCTTTGGGTTTCAGACTGCAGGTTGGATTAAATAAAAACATTACTATACTGTTATTGAGGCTGTGGGAATTTATAGTGTCAGATTCCTCTTTTCACTCACAGTTTGTAAACAGCCCACAGCCACACCTGAGGCTGAGCGCTCAGACACGTGCCTTACTACCTGACCTGTATCACCTGTCACTGACACACACACACAAACCCTGTCTGTCTGACATCATGTGTTGTGTAACAGATGAAAACATGACCCAAGGTAACCCTGTCAGCTGCTTGTAATACTACAATGTTTACTACAATGTTTATATGCTTCATGTTGATTTATCGTGTTTGATTCACAACAGTTTAACAAAGAAAATGACTGAATGAAGGGTCATTGTCAGGCGGTGCTTTGTGGATGTTTATGTAGGGGGCGTTCAAGTGCCTCTTTTGGTGTCATTTAATCTATTAAAATGCACATCAGAAGTAGGGCTGGGCGACATGGAGAAAATGAAATGTCACAATATTTGTGAGGAGGATATTGTAGGGTTGACTGTGACAAAATATTTATTCAGTCACAGTCACAGGTAGATTGGTCACTTTACTGTAATGCAGCTTTTAACACCAGGAAAAGACACTTATGATATTACAATATCCAAAATCTAAGATGATATCTAGTCTCATATTAGTGATGCAGGTGATGCAGGGCGCAACACTGACTCTTAAACCGGCTGCCAGGCTCAGTTTGGAGGGTGAAACTGAAAATATGGTTGTGTTTTTAGTCACCTTATATTTTGAGTAATTAAGACACTATGCAATTACATTTTAGCTTAATGATAAAAATGTGACCCAAAAGAATGTTTGTAATGACGGGGGAGTGGAACTTGTCTTTTAAACAGATTCCTGTTCACACATGAGTAAACACACCAACGCATGTGCATCTTTATCTTGCGGGGGGAAAAAAATTGCAGCATTTTTCTGTGATTTTTTTTTTTTTTAAATTTTTTTTTTGCGTGAAATTGCGGCTAATGACAAAAGGAGAAAAAAAGAGTGATTTTTTATTTTATTTTATATTTAATTAGTTTCGAAACATGGTCTCCAATAACGCTGCAAAATATCCTGAGTGAATATTGTCGCTCTCAAACCAGACAGTGTGACTGTACAACATGTCAGTTACACTTTCTGTAAACATAACATTTAATACATTCAACACATATTGTCTGTTTTTACACAGTGCACATTCTGTTGTCAATACTGAGCGTTTCTCCACACTGCAGTTCCATTAGCACATTTGATGACGCGTCTGATGACGTTTCAAATGATGTCGCATGCGCTTTTGAAAAATTGCAAGCCCCTGCAAATATTTAAGACTTTCATTGAATTTGCGTTAATTATTGTGATCGCAAGGTCACGATTTTCTGGAGGGACTGATTGTCATTAAAAACTAAATATCTTTGGGTTTTTGAAATCTGCCCATTCGTTGTCAGTTCTTACCTGCAGCTGTGCTAATTGTTTTATGCATTAGCAGTTATCACATAGCGCTGCAGCGATACATAGGTCTCAAGGTATACAGTGATGTAAAAGTTGATGGTTATCATACCGTATACATTTGCTTATTTACGATATTGGGGGGAAAAAAGCAACTGGACGGAAAATCTCAACTTTATGTTAGTGAATTTCTAGAGAGGAGACTTTGTACATAAACTTCTATTAACAAAATGGTTGATACCGTGAAACCACAATAATTTTTGAGACAGTTATCGTACAGTGAAAATCTCATACTGTTGCAATCCTGTAATCAAATAACAACAAAGACTGAACAGCTCTTGTTATGCCACTTCAGGGTGATTGAGAACTTGACATGCCTTTGAAAAATAAACCGTTTCACCCGCCACACCCCAAACTTGTGGCAAACTGCACAAGTCATAGTTGGAGTTTCTCCCACATCCTTTAACGCCACCAGAATAAACTCCTGTTTCCAGGATGATTGAAATGCTCCCTTGTGCTTCAGCTCATAAACATTGTCTTTACCCGCCGCCATTTTCTTGCAAGTGCCAGACTGGTACTGTACGTAGGCATCTCAACAGAGAGGAGGAGGGAGTGAGATATTTCCACCATCTGCTCCAGAGAAAAGATGTTTAATCTTTTAGTTTTCACTTGCCTGATCAGGCAGGTGTGTCGCCCGCCGTGTCATTTGACCTGTCCTGTGCAGTCAGACAGTCCTCACTGTTGAACCCGAACAGTCATATAACCAAATTAAATAAGCAGCTGTTCAATCAAAAACAGAAGCGATGGCTAGTTGCAGCCTTTTTAAATACTTCAGATATTATCAGCTCGTACTTGGCTTTTGCTTCATGCAGGTTTTTCATGAATGAAGTGGGAACAGCCGTCAGAAGATCCTGCAGCATTAACTGGGTCAAGCAGCAGCATCTACTCTGACTAATATGTATTGTGCCAATCTGGATTAGTCATCTGGTGTATTCCCACTCCACCTCCGACACATGCACAGATGTGATGCACACATGGAGTCTGGGCTTTATAAAGTCAGGTGTGGCTGTTTCTGTCACGCTCACACATGATCTTCTCCATCGCTCAGTATTCTGAGCGCAGGAGTCCACCTTGTTTTCTCTGTGCTCATTTTCAGCTGTGATTAAAATGATATCGGTTGTTGCTGACGAGCCAGGCGCAGCAGTGCCCGGTCAAAATTACCTCATCACTCAGAGCTGGCAGTCTGAATGGTCACTGTGTCAGCGACTAATCTGTTAATCCTTTGCTGTGATTATAAATGAGGATGAGGATGAAGGATGGGTTTATAAAACGCTCATACATGTGTTCATGTGCTCACCTCACTATGGCCCCAGTGAGCAGACAGTCACATCATGTCATGTTTGTTTTTATTTGCAGTTGTCTGGTGCGTTCACCCTAATTGTGTAACGTCCTTGCGTAACAGCGCTTCATCTGTATAATCACAAGTGGTTCAGGATCTGACTGAGGTGATTTCACAGTCAGAGGAAGTCGGCTTCTTCCTGTTTTTGGAACCAGACAGAGGTTCATGTAGAACAGGTTATTCCACATAAATGAAAGCAATATTCATTCTAAAATTTCTTCCTTTTGGCTCATTTTTTATGTTAAATAATGATTTGTCTCTAAATCACTTTAACTGTTTGAGTAAAATCAACAACATTTCCCACAAAGCTGCAGGTGCATCACATCAGTGTGAGGTGCTGGGTATTCATTTCATGCTGCATGTGCTTGTTCTCAGGTAATAAAGTCTATTCTCTTGTGTTCAGTAGTGCTAATCAATGTGATATTATGGTCTGTTTTTCTGGTCCACAGGAGCAAAGCATTCATGTTCTGTGGCCTGTATGCTGCGCTCGTATTTGGTGGTCAGCACTTCATGAGGGAGAGGCCCAAGTTAAACCTGCGGCGCCCGTTAGTGCTGTGGTCACTCAGCCTGGCCATCTTCAGGTGAGTCACACTTGAGTTTGTGAGTAGTCCATCTGTAGGGAAATGAATATGTGATATTGGTTAGTGGATTGAACTTACATTACGTAATTTTCTGTCACTAGTGGTCGATCAATCAAAACAGTAACAGAAGACGAAGCAATGCTGTGATTGCAGTCAGTTTCTGCTGGTCAGAGTTCCTTCAGTGTTCATCGTTCAGCAGGTTTTTACCAGGAGCTGAATTATTCACACAGGTCTCCTCCTCTGCAAAACAAACTGACCCTCTGATTTAAACCAGTAAAAACACTGAGTGAAGCACAGGATTCCTACAGTCACAGAAAACCTTTTACAGTCTCATTTTCCAGGCCTGGAAAAGTCTCGTAATTTGAAAAATCATTGAAAGTTTTAAGATGTTACACGTGTATTTGACAAAGTGTGGCAGCGTATGTTAACAAGTGTGTTAACTGAGCCACGTGCAGCAGACACAGTTAAGGGATTTTCTGAAATGAACATTTTATTATGGGTCCTTAAAAAGTCACTGAAGACTTTGGAAATTCTGTCACTTACCATGTGCAGGAACCCTGAAAGCAGTTCACATTAAAAATCTGTATTTCTGGGATGCTGTTGGGCTGCAGCTGAGTCGCCGCTCATGTTTGCTCAGCTTCAGTTTCTCTCATAACTTCAGATCCAGACGTCCAGTGACTTGACATCCTTCATCGGGTTAAAAATATAGTTAAAAACGACCAAGAACTAAAAGCTCTATCATAAAAATGTGGCTTAAAAATTAATAAAAATTCAATTCATGACAACCACTACCCTGACACATGATGCCACTGACAGGAGATGGAGTCCAAATGACACAGACCGCGTCCTTAGTTCAAGTTTGAACATCGTTGGTAATGTTTTAATAATATAAGTACACAACTCAACAAAATATACAACACGGGTCTAGTTGTTTTTAGACATGTAAATGCCAAAAAGTCCTATTTTGTATCCTTGAATGGTTTAAGTCATTTATCAAGAAAAAAATATCAAATATTCTCTGGTGTGATTTGAAGAATTTCAGCTTTCCTTCTTTTTATATCATTTAAACTGTGATCCTTATCAGGCTCTGAAATTCATTTTAGTTAAGCAAAAGTACAAAAGCAATAGCATCAAAATTAATTAATTAATTAATTATTGATGCATTAATGTGTTCATCACTTAAATGTTGCAGCTGCTAAAAGTGGGGCTTATTTTAATGACTTTCTATCCTGCTGCTGGGTCGCCCCTTATCTCTAAAAAGATATCGTATGTTATTAGTCGATTATACATTGTATTAATCTGAATCTGCAATTTAACTCATTACTGGCATTTTTCACCATTAACTGACATTTTACAGACTAAGTAATTCATTGAAATTATCGACAGTTTGATTATGAAAATGATCGTGCGTTGCAGCCCTAGTCTGCAGTTACTGAGGTTTAAAGGTCAAACAAAGGCAGACAGGATGTAAAATCCTGAAGGCCAGAAAATCCTTTTATTCCTCTGAAGATAAGAGATAAGATGAGATAAGATAGAACTTCGTTTATCTCAAGGGAAATTGTTTTGTAGCAGCTGCAGTACAAAGTAGGAAAGAGTGCAAATACACATGGAGAGCATATAAAATATCCAGGATTCCCAAAGTCATGGAAAACCTGGTCAAATTTATCTCATTTTCCAGGCCTGGAAAAGTCGTGGAATTAGAAAAGTCAAGGAATTTTGTTGTGTGTAATTAAATGTGTTATTGCAGTGATCTTTCAAGGATAACTTTGTGCTTAATGGAACATGACAGTGAATTTATTTCTTGTTGGCTGCTGACACAACGTCGCTCTGATATGCACCAGTGTGTGTCAGTGTTTTGTTTACATCACGTTCACTTCCTCATTTTCTCTTTACCTCCTGTCTCTCTTTTCATGTTTGCCAGCTCGCTGGAATTATGTTTCTATAGATTTGGAATCTGACATTTTGCATAAGCGAGATCTGATGTTATGAAAGTGTGACCTTGTCTGTCTCATTTTCGTGTACACAATATCTGAAGAATACCTAAGAGAGTTTCTATAGATTTGACACAAACGTCCACTTGGACTGAAGAATAAACTTTCAAAGTTCAAGGTCACTGTGACCTCACAAAATATGTTTTTGGCCATAACTCAAGCATTCACACACTTATTGTGACAAAACTTCACTCAGATGTCTAAAATGTGTATGATAATGGAGTGATGACATTTTATATCCAAAAGGTCAAAGGTCAACCTCACAGTGACATCATAATGTTCTGCATAAAGAACTTTTCTGGCCTTTATTAAACGTCATATCTCAGGAACAGAAGGGGAGACATTTGGTCAGATCCTGACTTGGTGACTCTGATCTTGGGTGTCAGTCTTGACTCTTGTGATTTAGATCTTCTGTGCTGTCGGGGGACAGTGGCTGTGATGCATCCATGTTTTCACAGACGTGGATGTAAACTGTCAGAGAAACTGTGTGTGTGGAGGCGTACAACTGCGGGGTGGTAATTCTAGTTTTAAAGCTGTAGTTGGTAATGTTGGAGAGCTAGCAAGATTTGAAAGCGGCACCTCCTCTAAGCTCCGCCCCCTGCTCCCCCTCCCGTCAGTGCTCCATCCAAAGCCACGAGCCCAGACATGCCTGAACGCGCAGCCTGCAGTCAGCAGAGCAGAGGAGAGCTGAGTAAAATAACAAATCCCCCCAAAGCAAACAAATAATTACCTGTCCAACAGAAAGACAGCAACCTCTGCATCACTTTTCAGGCCCTTCAGCTCCCTCAGTTGTCTCCACCGTTCAAAAGGTGCACCGATGTTGACATCTGGTTTGTCCTCTCACTTTATCCTTTTCTGCCTCTGACTTTATCTTCTCAGCCTGTTTAGCGCAGCGAGCCGTTGCAAGTAACACTGGAAGTGGTGCTTTGGCTGCATTTTCTCTGCCATTGTGCAGCAAACTCCTGCTAACTCAGTATTTCTGCTGAGGAGTGTGCTGAATATTTCCGGCAACGGTGACATGTGATGAGTGAGCGCAGGGAGGAGGGAGGGAGGGGGGCCCAGGCAATACGAGACATGAAGGCATCTGATTGGTTCTTTCCATTTGCACCGAATGGCAGGGATTGGTCAGAGTTTTTACAGGCCTGCAGCTGCCACAGAGGTCGGATTTTTTAAATTCCTTTTTCTGAGCACATTATGTATTGACTCCTCTCAGGATGAAGGACCATTTCACCCAGTATAACAAAAAGTGTTTCTGAACAGGATTACCAACTGTAAATCTTACTGCATTTATCAGATGGATCGTTGTTCATTCTCTGTCTGTGAATGGTCACAGAAATGTTAGTGTGGGTTTAAGAACTGTGTCCATGGAAATGCGTGGGAGCCCTGAATATCACTTAGGTGCAAATCCAAAATATAAGTTAAAATAAAGAGTTTAGATACCTGCTGCATCATTCAGATGTACCTTCACTTGAACGAGCATGACTCAGGAAAAACTGCGTCAGACCAAAAGTATCATATGGACTGTTTTTAAATTGTCTTCCAAAGATTTCTCTACGTACATTATTCAAGTTCTGTGTATTTATGTGACGTGACGGAGGAAAGCTGAAGCAGTTTTGATTTTTTGACTCTGGCTATATGGGATGGCTTATCTTATTCAGCCAGAGGCTCATTGTTGGCGTCCCAGTGAGGCAGCAGCCATGACAGAAATGCTTTTGGCATTTATCTTGTAGTGGAATGTTATTTTAGTATCAATGAAAAAATAAACCACAGTCACTAACACAGTGTAAAATCATCAGTGGGGCTGCTCAGCTGCTCTCAGCCCCTCAAACAGCTATTTTCATCTGAGATTTTCTGTTGACAAAAGTGTTTTGACGGGGAATGCTGAGAATTTCTGTGTAAATAGGAAGATTACATGATTGTTTTTACCTGCAGGAGGTCACAAGTGAACGGAGGGAATGTGTACTGAGAGGGCGTCTCCGTGTGAAAATGCTGAAACCAGTTTGATGACACATCTGTCATGAAAACAATCCTCACTGGGTTTCAGGCTCTGAGCTGTGCACTCGACACAGACGCCAAACTTTTCACACAATAGAAATAATCTTTACACCTTAGAAGCTGAGACTGCCACCCTGCGTCTGCTCTCAGTATTTATTACAGTATATATACATATATTTACATGCCATCAGATGAGAGAAGCAAGATTACAGTAAAACCCTGGAGAGTTCAGTCATTTTTATCTAATTATCAAATGAAAATACACTTACGCATTTAGAGCATCTGTTGCTGTATGTTACAGAAAGTTTCACCCTGAACAAAACAAACATGGTGCCTTGTTTGCGAACTCTGCAAGCAGAATTTATAGAGATTGTGATCCACTTGGCAGGTGGCTGCAGACGAGGCTGTCGTCCTGAGATTCATCAATGGTGCATCTGTGATGTGTTGAGCCCTCCGTCTGATCTAAATCCCACAGCAGTGGGCACAACCTGCCCTCTCCACCCCTCAGCTGTCTGCATACCGGACACGACAACATGACTGTGGGGTTAAATAAATGTGTTATTAATTCAAGAACAGAATCAGTGACCTGGTTTCACAGTTTGCTTCAAATATTCAGTAAAAACTAAACTGATCTCTCATTTCTTCAGTTTGTGAACAACGACAGTAACTCAGAGTCAGATTCAGATTCTGTCACAATATTAAATGTTCAACTAAATCAAATCTACCACTAATTACACATTTAAACAAATGTCTCCTGGGATCTATATATATATATATAAACCAACAGCTGATTTCCTTCTTTGAGTAAAATCCTAAATGACTGAGTTGTTTTGTTTCCACCTGGACCTTTATGCTCTGCCATTTCTCCTCTAGTCATCAGGCTGTAACCTGTCACAGGCTGTTATGATACAGTCACATATATGGAGTTTATTCACGTAGGTTTACATCACCAAAGGTTTATGACAGAATCACTTGACGACACCGACTCCCGTGTGTGCACGACGAGATAGGAGAGACGCTGTGCTGCTGCCAGAGGAGCCGCTGAATGAGTTCCCTCTGAGCGGACGCCACAGTTAATTCCACACTACTGAAGCTGCTCCTCTTTGTGGATCCACCTCAGAGTTGGTAATGAGTTCACTTTCAGCCATGCTTGTTGTCAGACCACCGCCCATTTATAAACCAATTGATGTCAAATATAAGGTGAGGAAACCCACGTAGATGAACGTAACTGTGTCATGTAAAGTTCTTTAGTCCGCTCACAGAATTGCAATGTGAATGCAACACCAAGGGACCAAATGTACACAGTGTAACACAAACATGAACCTTGGTCGGGACTTTCAGGTCTGAAAACGCCCTAATACTGGCAGCGGCGTCCCACAACCAGGATGGCGTTGCTGCTGTCATCCTTCGGTTTCCCTTCAGATAGCCCTGTTGAGTAAGCAGCTTCATTTTGAGCTGCTATGTTAGCACTGCTAGCTGTGCTGACATTGCTAACTGTGCTAGCAGAGCTAACAGTGATAACATGGACAACAATGCTAAAAGGTGTTTGTATGAGCGACACCACCTGTTAGCTCCCGCCAGACCTGGTGTGCAGTGCAGTCATCTGATCAACCCACAGACCAACATGTGTCACCGGTCACAAATGTTCTCTGACATTCCTGAAACATACAGTGTAGTTTATCTGACTCAGTCCCACATACTTTGTCCTGCTGCCCTAAAAACTCACTAGAGCACCAAATGTGGATTAATCCGCCACTGAAAATAGTCCCCAACAAATGCACTATTGCCTTTTATTTGTGTGATCAAAGCTGCATTAACCAGGTGTTTATCAATCACTGATGACTGTGTAATAAAGACTGATGTCTTCAGCAGGAACCAGTGAGCTCAGACAGTATTTGGAGACAGACTAACACACTGTTGGTTCGTATCTTCTCATGAGACATGTTGACAATAAGAAATACGTAGAACATGTGTAGATCTTATCTTTTTACTCTACAGTCGTTATGTAACCTGACGGATCAGAGAACAGTGAGGAAGATGATGGAAGATTAGCGGAAACGCCCACAGTGCGATCTACAGAGTGATGACAGAGCAACTTGATGGTTTGGCTTGTGAAGATGTTGAAATAAGATTATTTCTGATTCATCATTGATAAACATGTTGGGACACATGAAGGAGGGAGTCTGTCCTTTGACTCCACACATCTACTTCTTTTATACTTTTCTTTTCTGGAAATCAGTGGAGTGATTCCTCTTGTTAATTTGTGTTTTATATTTATATTGTACAGTTTGTGCTTGAAAAATCTGAGAAAAGTAGCAGCAGTACTCACTTCCTGCAATCTGTGGATCCATGTATGATGGCCCTACACTGTGACTGCAGGACTCTTAGAGGGTTTTATTGACCTTTCAGGATGAGTAACAGCTGTAGCAGAGCTGAGATGATAGACGTGTGGGATGAACTCTGGTTCAGTGACTTTTTTCATGAGTAACAATGTTATGGGTCGTAAAAATGGTGCATTTAAGGCTAAAGTGGGTGACCTTAAAGTGTGTTGGCCTTTGTACATTCATACACTGTCACACATCAGAGCTCTGGACTGAGACCATCCCATCTTTGTTGGGCGATAAGAGGACTGTATTGAATTTGTGCAGGTGTGAACACCCCAGAACAACCGGACTGAGACCTTCTTGAAGAGGTGGTCTCAGCGCCTCGTTTTCACCTCGACTAAAATGAACAATGACAGCAATATAGTCCACGATGAGCAGCGCTAAAATCAACCTGCGTAGTTGTCCCTCCATTGTGACATTAGAAAGTGTCACATTTATCTTGCAAGTGTACTCTTCTTCAACGTTTGCTTTACTTCCTGGATTTTTCCCACATGGAAATTCTGACCAATCAAGAGCAGCTTTCTCACACAAGGCATTTGATCTGGTCCTCTTGTAAATGCTGCCGTGAGAACACCAACCAACTCTAGGCAATTATACAACTTTGGAACAACATGAGTCCCTGATTCAGACCAGAGGAGACCACTCTAGGGCTGACAGCAGCCAAAGGAAGGCTAAAAATTAATCTTTAAATAGAAACACTAAGGAAGAGCTTTAATTAATATTGTGTAAGACTGGATATTGGTGTCCCATATGCACACGTGAAAAGTTTTCCTCGAAGAGCAACAGAAATTGATTCATTTTAAACCAAACCACTACTTTTTTTGTAACCTTAACCCAGGGAACTCTTTCTGGGAGAAAACCCTCAAGGAAAATTTCTCCCAACTGCATCCCATGTTTGATTTTAGATGCAGAAAGTCCAGATTTTATATGATGCTTGAGCAGGTTGTAAATTAGATAACAGTTTGTGTAAAGCACTTCATTTGGAGGTAAAATTAAAAGTGTCTGCAGCAGAAATGTTGGTAATAATTCCTCATTGCACCTGAAACTGTGCACACACCAACAGTGAATGCAGTCGGTCTGTGTAACGCTGCCTGTTTTGGTTTAGCTGCTTGTCTGATCCAAGGAGCATTTAAGAGTGGAGCCAGGAGCACCAACTGGAGGACTGTGTGTTGGTGCTCCATGTTTGATTGATTATAGATGCAGAAAGTCCAGATTTGTTTAACCCTTTGGGCCCTAGGCGTTTTTAGGGTATTTTTACTGCCTTTACTTTTAAGCTCATATCACAGTCATTATAAAGGCTACATACACATGCTATATCTTGTTTTTTTTACATGTATCTCAGCATAGCAAGTTGGAAGTTGACATATTCTGCCATATATGAAGAGGGGAGACTCTCTAGAATCTGGCAATATAAGAACCATGATGGTGGGACATTCTGTCACTTCACAGCTGTCCAAAACATGTGGTTTGTGCCAGGCGGACATGATTGCCAGTATTTTTTCATTCTTGCAAGAAATTCCATTGACTCATTCACAAATCAAACATGTGTTTTATCTGAAAGAAACATGCAATATTTATATCTAAGATCATAGAAAAATAGTCAACCAAGTGCAATGATGTCCTCCAAGATAATATTTGCCACTTTGTTTGCAGTAAACAAAGTTTGTTGTTGTTTTTCAGTTTCAGTTATATATTGGGGGGTATTTTGGGCTTTGGGGGGGGGGTGCTTAAGACGTGGTAAGATACGATATTCCTCACTATATGAAGTGACTGATAACAAGATCTGTATAATGGATTGTAAAGAAATTCGTCAGGTTTTTATCTCGTAGATAATTGATCTGCATTTATAGCGTGATGGGATGACAGCACAATGATGTGTGTGGTATCAGTGGAAAGCTCTGCTCCTGCGCTTTCATGTGATATACATGGCATTTCTGTGTGAGCCTGCATTCACGAGTAATCCATCCAACAGTAATGTGTGCACAGAGCTGTATGAAAGCTCTGCTATACATAATTTTAGTGTGATTTTATCTTTTTTTTCGCTATGAAAACATTGGACTACTGACAAGTGCTTGGTCTTGTCGGAAAGCTACAATTCTGCTGTTTCACGTGATATGCGTGGCTTCTGGCTATGACGCACGGAGAAAATCCACAGAGAAGAACAGGTGTGAATTTGGACGCACTATGCGTCGTTTGGGCCCATAGGGTTAATTCATTCAGTGTAATTCTTGAAGATTCTTCTGTTGCATCAGACAGATATTAATACCAGTGTTACATAAACATGAAACTCTTCCTAGAATGTATGTTGAGGGAAAGATATCTCAGATAAGACTTCTGTCCTCAGGTCATCAGGATGGTGACCTCTGACCTCTGTACAGTGTGTCCTCAGCCTTGTGCCTCTGTGCTTTGGATAATTGCACTTTTATGACTTTTTTTTTTTTACATTTTTATCTGCGTCTTTATCCTTAATATTCCTTTCTTCCTGATCTAGTCTTTTGGCACAACCAAGACAGAGCTCAACACTGACATTTACAAGTGGCTGCAGGCTGGCAAACAGGCTTTTGGTTGCAGAAACTGTCTTTTAAACACCTCCTAACCCCCCCACAATGTATTTGTTAATGTCAGTGTAATTAAACAGGAGGTAAATTGTTTGCTGATGTGTTTATGGGTTCACTTTACAGCATCATCGGAGCACTGAGGACTGGATCGTACATGCTGCACGTCATCACGACCAGCGGCTTCAGACAGACAGTGTGTGACACCAGTTTCTACAGCGCCCCCATCACCAAATTCTGGGCCTACGCTTTTGTCCTTAGCAAGGCCCCCGAGCTGGGTAAGGCGTCCTCTGACTTCTCTGATGTTGTCCTAAATGTCCTCGTCATGTGTTGAAAGCAGCGTCACACAGGCTCTTTGTACTGTAAGTCTAAAGATGTGTAGATGTATGAGACTTCTCTTCAGGTCATGGGTCAACACATGGAGGTCTTTATCCTCAGTGATTTACTGTCTCACAGATTAGCTGTCCTGATGCAGAGGGAGCAGCAGTGTTGTTGTAGAAGCAACGACAGACATAAACTGTAACCTTGAGATAGATTCCTTGGAGCACTCAAACTTTCCAGTAAATTTATCAGCAGACAATTACCTTAAGAGCCGTTTCCCTGGGCGGTGTAGCTGTCTCTCTGTCTGCAAGCTCATCTCTTCATGCTCTCTGTCGGAGAGCACAGACACCTGAGTGCTCTGGGAAATGGAGGCAGATGCTGAGGTGGCAAGAAAATCGCATTAGTGGACGATCGATAAAGACAGTGTTTCCTCAGCCGCAGGCAGGAAGAGTATCTTCATCCTCCAGTTGGTCAGGCATTACTGTAGTACAGGATATATACTGTGTACATGTCATAGACGAAGAAGAATAATTCTTCTTCATAACAGCAGAGCAGTATCAGCACAACAAAATCTGATGGGAAAGAAAGCAGTCAGATTGTTGAGCAGTTTGTGAACAAGCCAACATTTTATCTAAAGCACTTGTTTGGAGGTAAAACTGAAAGTGGGTGGAGCCAAAATATTGGTAATAATTCCTGATTGGTACAGTGAATACAGTCAGTCAGGAAACCTTTAAGAAATTAGCAGGAGGCAAGGGCAGTGGTGTTGTACCCCTTTGAAACGTGCCGGTTCATACTCAGCACTGCTCTTCCCTGAGTCCTATGTATGTATATACATATATATATATATATATATATATATATATATATATATATATGTATATATATGTATATATATACATATATAGCTTACTCACCTCGTTAACTCACACTTCATTTAAACTTGACAGAGACGAAATAAAACTCCTGACTCCTAACTCCTGTTATTCGTCCAGTTAGTTAGTCCACTGTCAGTTAGAGATGAACCCTGTTAGGTCATAATAACGTTCTGAAATCAGCAAATATTGGAGTTAAATCAGGAACTGTCAGAGGAAAGAATAAATCAACAAAATGACTAATCTGACCAGAAATACGATACGATAAGTTTTTAGGCGTGTAAATCACTAGTTTCATTATGATTCAATATTACATCCATTGTTTGGACAATGATACGATATTTGCCGATATCGCACATTCTGCTGCAATACGATTTTGATTTGATGCGACTCTGGTGCCCGGATCAATATGAGAAAATATTATCCGCCCGTTTAACAAAACCTGTTACAGATGAAGCTGCTACCCCTTTACTTTTTGCTTTTGGCCATTAAAGATTAAAACAACATGTAATGTAAATAATTTTAACCACTTAAGTGCAGTGAAGTTTATTTTAAATTGACTCCACTAATTAAAACAGCACATTGAATAAGTTAACCTTCAGAGCTTTCTGTCAGAAAACCTTTTCTGGAAACAATCTTTAATTTTAACTCAAACCATCATCTATTTCCTTAAAGGGATAGTGCACCCAAAAATGAAAATTCAGCCATTATCTACTCACCCATATGCCGAGGGATCTTGGATCACTACGGACGAGCAGTATGGAGATATTTTGTGGTTTCAGTGATGTGTTTTTGGACGTTTGAATCTGGGGCGCCGTCAGCCTCCATTAGGTGGAGTTGTGTTGCTACCTCCTCTCCCCTTGGATCTCTGCAAGTGATGTGAGGACTCTAAAACTTCACCTGAGCCTCCCTCGCCATATGGGTGAGTAGATAATGGCTGCATTTACATTTTTGGGTGCACTATCCCTTTAAACTTCAGGGTTATCTGGCTCAAAGCCCTGAAGGCAAACGTCTTCTAACAAACATAAAACAACAAGATTATTTAATGAAAGTATAAAATCCAGCTCAATAAAAACTGTCAAGGTTCATAGACAAAACAATTGTTTGTTGCCAGTCACTCATCGTTAGCCAAAGCACATTTACATTGCATAAATTAGCCTAGCAGCTAATGGACTTCTCCTCTGGATCAGAGCTGAAAGCAGCTGTGCGGAACTTTTCGTTTTCGTTGATTATAGCGCCCCTTTGGTCGAAGCGGTATGACACCCACAGCCTGGTGTCGTAAAATCTCGACTGCAACTGGCAATTACCGCATGCATTTGTTTTGGAGAGCGAGAGGATTAGCTAACGTCAGGTCAGTCCAAGTAGTTAGTGGAAACAGCAAAAAGACTCAGTAAATTCTCCTGTCGTGTTTCTGTTCTGATCTAATCCAACACAGCAAAGCTGTTACCTGCAGCCTTCGCTTGCAAAGCTAACGCTATTAACGTTAGGTCAGTCCAAGTGATTAGTGGAAACATGCTAACATGCTAACGTTACACACAAGTTAGTAGACCTGTTCATAAATGTTCTGGTGTAGCTCTGAATTTCTTATAAACTGAGGACAACTGCCTGCTGTATATTTGTGTTCATGGTCACAGTCACAGATAATTTTGTGGCGTTTGTTGTAACGTTGCTAGACAAAAGCGGTTCACATCAGCTAACGTTACATTTAGCTTGCTTATAACTTCCATGTCGTCATATATTGAAGTGAAACAACGTCTAACAAGTTGCGGTATATTCTCTAAATAAAAACAAAAATGACATACCTGTCGATTAGGAAAAGGGCCAACTCGGGATCAGTTTTAAAACCTTTCAAATCTCTCAGCTCTCTCCACTTGGTGAATGTCTGACCGAGGTTTACACGTGTTTGGGTTCGAGCCCTATCACTGTCCCGTTTAGCCTTCTTCTGTTCTTTTAGATGGTGCTCCTTCTTTATCCGCCATGACATCAAAAGCACAGCCAAGTCCTTATAGATACATCTGGTAAAACTGTTATGTCTTGAACAATGCCCGTTGCGTACCGCTTACTTGGAGAACACTTTCTGTAAACACGGCTCTTCTTCTTCTCTGGTTTAATGGCTGCAGGCCGCTGCGGGTGAGCAGAATCACTTCTGCCTCGGGTGCCGTATACTAGTTTGTTGACTTCCGCTGTCCGTCCGACCTGCGTGAGGCTACGCTAAATAGCCACATAGAGAAAGGCTTTTTTGTCGCTGTTGGGTTCAAATAAATATGCGGATCTTCAAGGGGGGGTGATACGAACATTTTTCCAGCCTAGTGTTGTTGAAATTGAGCAACTGATGTGTTGCTGCAAGAAGTTAGCAGAGTGAGAAGTCCATCCAGGCATGTACGTTGTGTTTACATTTGGCATGTGCTCTGTGTGTTGACCCAGACTTTCTCCGAAATCAGCTGCTGGTACTGACGTACTGAGGTTAACATTTCCGCCCTGGTTCTTGCGACTGACTCCCTCTCCCCACCTCTTTTAGGTGACACCATGTTCATCATCCTCCGGAAGCAGCGCCTCATCTTCCTGCACTGGTACCATCACATCACCGTGCTGCTCTACTCCTGGTACTCCTACAAGGACCAGGTGGCGGGCGGCGGCTGGTTCATGACCATGAACTACGTGGTTCATTCTCTCATGTACACGTACTACGCAGCCCGGGCGGCCGGCCTACGGGTGCCCCGTCCTTGCGCCATGATCATCACAGCCACCCAGATCCTGCAGATGGTGATGGGCCTGACCGTCCTCGGCCTGGTGTACCTCTGGATGCACGAGGTGCGCTGTCCGTCCAACATGGACAACATCACATGGGGCTCTCTCATGTACCTCAGCTACCTGGTCCTCTTCGCCTTGTTCTTCTACAACACCTACCTCAGAGGCTCCTCTAAAGGATCCAAGGCAGAGTAGCATGTCGGTACTGTGCTATTAAAGTGTGCCATACATAGAAACGACCAACAGCGAGGGGCCATGAATGTGTGAGTCACAACTAGTTAACTGGTCGCTCACTCCTCCTCTTTTTACGACATTTTCACTTGACTTTTTACAGACGTCTGTAGCTCAGCACTGATACATCCAAGGTTTTACAGCGGTAGGAAAGAGGAGACCAGCGCACAGTTCATTATCTCATGATTCGTAGGGAGTTCTGTACGGAAATTGATTTAACACAAGAATGGAGGACTAACATGTTTGTGTTTGACTAACATCGTTCTCACCTCATTTAAACGATTGCCTTGGTGACTCTCGACCAGTTTAACAAAAAGCAGCCATATAAGGGCCAAATATCTGTCACAGGTAGTTAACAAATGTTTGTATGTCATAATCATCCTTGATTTATACGTAAAAGCTCTGAAGTAGAAAAAGTACGTATGAGTGTTAAGTTGTTAGAGGAGTAGTTTGACATGTTGGGTAATGTAGTCGTTTGCTTTCTGTCTGAAAAGAGCTGGAATCAGGATGTTCAGCTTAGCATGATCTCGCTTAGCCAGACCTTTATCTATAGAGCTGTGTCAGCGCCAGAGAAAGGTCTGGAGCACTCATTATCAATCTGCTGTAGGGAATGAAAATACTCTGACTTATTTGTATTCCTGTAAACCAGTCACACTTGACTGTGGCGGTGCGAAGCCGAGGATGCAGCAGCTTATTTTGGTGGAACATTTGCATGTTGGGAGATGAGCACTGTTGTTAAAATGATAAAAAAGACTGACACTGAATCTGTCAGAACAGCAGACGATTTGCTGGCTGTAAGTGGCTTTTGCATATTGGACAAATCAACTCCGACTGGCCGTGTCAGAAAATGGAGCAACATCAGGGGCACGAGAGCCCTGTGAGTGGCAGTCTGGGCTTCTCAGAGGTGTGTTTGCAAGTTGTTTTATTTGTTGTAGATCTTTATAACAGTTCACAGAAAGAGCAAAGCAAGCATGCCGTACTGCACGAACCAAGTCTTTGTCAAAACGTGCTGTTTTTGGCATTTAAATTTTTAACCTGGAAGTTGTTGTTGTTGGAAAACGGTATCATGCAGTTAGCAGCAGAGGAGAGAATGCTGGCTGAAATAGCCCCAGTCTGCATCCAGTGAGTCAGAATCAGCTCAGCATGAAGTCTGGAAGCAGTAGGAAGGTGAAAAAATACTCTGCTTGTAACACCTCAAAAAAAAACAAAACATTTTAAAAATCGGATTTATTTGTCATTCCATAAAAGAAATGTAAAAACGCCCACAGGTGAGTTTAGGTGGGAGTTACGTGCTGGAACGTCTTGACAAACAACAGTGTCTCCAGCTACAGCGCAGGCTGCCAGATACAGCTGATATTAACAGTAATAACAGAGCAGGTTTTACACGTGGTGACAAAGCAACAGCGTGACCAGCTACATGTTTGTTGAGTCACTGTTGAAGTGTTGCTGAAGCACTTGTTTAGATCATTATGTCATCACTGGCGCATGTGTGTCTACACACAAAAAAGCACCTTGACGGAACAACTTAAAGCAAATGTCCACTTCAGAATGAAAATACAGACAGTACTTACTGACCCTCATGCTGACAAGAAGCCCAGTGTAGTTTTTTAATCCACAAAACTCGTTCAGGGTATCAGAGGATAACAGCTAGCTGGAATAACAGCTACACTTGAAGTGCACAGAACCCACATTTTGAAAATGTAATAAAACTTCGCTAATGCATTTTAAAGACATCAGAACGGCTCGTCCGTCGTAATCCAAGTGCCCTGAAGCCGCGGCATGCAACACTGACTTGAAAAGACGTAATTTACTCCACTTTTATAGCATCATTTCTCACCGTGGTCAGTCAGCCTGCCCGCAGGAGTGCTGTGTTTACATGGCAACTCACACGAGACTCGAGAACTAGCACCACCACTAGCCATCAGCTAGTCTCGCGCGAGTTGGGCACTTGGATTACGGCGGATGAGCCGTTGTGACGTTTTTGAAATGCCTTATCGGAGTTTTAATACATTTTCAAAATGTGGGTTCTATGCACTAATAGTGTATGAAAAAATCTGGCTAGCTGTTATCCTCCGATACCCTGAGTGAGTTTTGTGCCTCAGCAGCAATTAAGACGGTGAAAACAGCGTTATCTGGTGGCCGGAAAGCACGTCTTGTTCTACTTGCTAAATATTGTTGTAATTCTAAAGTTGAAATTAATGTTCTGTGTTGGAAAAAAAACAAAGTGAAAAATACAAAAAAACATATTATATTCTGTGTTGGTACAAAACAAAAACGAAATAAATACACCACAGTGTCTCCATGGTGAAGACATATATAACCTAATAATGATAGTGATGCAAATAACCTAATTGTGATGCAGGCTGCAAAATCTGATGCAGAGGGGGAGGGAATATCACCTACTTGGCAGAGGTCTGCACTCTCTGAGTGCTTTTCTAGTCATTCTAAAGCTGGCCATTTCCTTTAAGTTTGTATTTGGTCAAAGGTATCTTTGCTTTTGATCAATGTCTGAGCTGCATTTTAACATCACATATTTCTGCCCCATTCTCATAGATAGATAGATAGATGGATAGATGGATGGATAGATAGATGGATAGATAGATGGATATTGCCATTGCATATAAAAAAACACAACGAAATTTCTTTTGCAGCACCAAAAGTCAGCATAAAAAGGGCATAAATAGGGTTAGGTAATAAATAAATAAATAAATAAATATAGATAATGCACAGATAAAATAAAATAATGCACAGGTATTGCACTTGTACTGTTCATCAGGTAAGTGTATGTGTGTTTTTATGAGAATAGTGTGTGTTTATGTCTGAGGAGAGAATCCACAGCTCTTGGAAAGAAGCTGCATTCCTGTGTGCACTGCAGTAAACAAAATGTTAGCATAGCAACAGCTAAGTAAGCTAGGTAACGCCTCAGCCAGAAACAAAAACATATGATTGGTTGACGCTTCACAGCATCACTGGAGTGCTGAAAAAGGTTAAAACTAGCTCTTTTGAATTGTAGCGTGTCATTACACAGTGTCATGTGCTGGGCGTCAGTTTGTAGCTTACTAGTCATTAGCTTCCATTGAACATGACTTGTAACCTGTTGCTATATCACTCATTGTGTAAACGCAGCTTTATGGTGTCCGTGTTGCCAAACTTGGCAACCTTACTGTGAGAACAAGACTTGTTTGGCAAGAAATAGTTCCAGCGTGTAACTCCCCGTGAAACCACAAATGATCTTTTTAACATTTCTGTTTATGTGAAAAGGGAAGCAATGAAACAGTGAAGACACAGCGTGCTTTAGACTGATCCACGCTAACCTCATCCTGACTCCAGATCTGTGTTTAATACTCAGACAGAAAGCTAATAAGTGTGTTACCCAAAATGTTGAACTCCTCTTAGTGTCTGTTTTTAGCCCGAGCACAACTGTGACCTGCAATATAGTGAGTTTAGGATCACCAGAAGGGAACGAAGACTTCACAATGCACTGAACGAAAGAAGGGTGTTTTCTCATGTTTAGTTTTAGCACTCACAACACACACACACACACACACACACACACACACACACACACACACTATGTTGGTCTGAAGCTGTCAGAGCATCTTTTTATGAAGCCTGTGTGGTGACAGGAAGCTGACACACGCTCATACACACTCATTATTTAAAAACTGAATACTGAGGATGAGCGTATCACAGCCGAGACTTGACGTTTGCTCTTACAACACAAGCACTTTGTTAAATGATAAGATCTGACACATTCCTCTGCTGACAGCCGTCCCACAGCAGAAAACCTCTAGGAAATGGGTTGTGTAACGTGTTGTTTAAAGTCCTCCTGTCCCAAATCATGTTTACACACCGCGCACGTTTTGCCTTCTTCATCTCACCCGAGATCTTAACTGGACAAAGGTCAGTCTGCAGCTCCTCGTCATGATGAGGAGAGCTTTAGTCTGTGGTGTCAGTCACATAAACCAGCGGCCAGATGTTTAAAACCTTTTGTGTGTATTGTGTTCAGTTGTGACAGTGCGGATCTGTTTAATGATTCTCTCAGTTGTGATGAAACAACACACACGAGCCTGACCTCCACTCCCACAGTTAACTATTAATAGATACAGACAGACACACCCAGAATGACTCGTGTGCACCTACTGTAGCACTGCTGCTACTACAGGTGCTTACCTTTGCTCTACAGGACTTTAGACCTGCCAATGAAAGAACTGACTGTGTTGCAACAGCAGGTCCTTCTGACACAGGTTTAATCATCCAGTTATCACACGCACCTGTAAACTTTCACCTGCACAGATGTCTCAGTCAGTATCAAACATCAGACATGATTTAGTTATAGAGCACTTACCATTGAAACAGACTGAAAGATAAAAGGTGAAAGAAAGACGCAAATAAAACTCAAATCGAACATGCAAAATTAAACAGCAACTTAACACAGAACTCTTGAGTTTATATATGATATGAAATATATGTACAATCACGTAATTATACTATTCTTCTATAATTATACTTATTAAAGGGATAGTGCACCCAAAACTGTAAATGCAGCCATTATCTACTCACCCATATGCCGAGGGGGGCTCAGGTGAAGTTTTAGAGTCCTCACATCACTTGCAGAGATCCAAGGGGAGAGGAGGTAGCAACACAACTCCACCTAATGGAGGCTGACGGCGCCCCAGATTCAAACGTCCAAAAACACATCATTGAAACCACAAAATATCTCCATACTGCTCGTCCGTAGTGATCCAAGTGTCCTGAAGCCCCGACATAAAAAGTTGTTTGGAAAAACCTCATTTGAACTCTGTTTTTAGCCTCATTGTAGCCTGTAGCTCTGACTGCCTCTCTTTGCACTGCGCTCATGTGTGCGCTTGCGGGCGAGACCAGCAAAAACATGTCGCTACTATCCCTTTAAGCTTTTTCCAGAGAAAAAAGTCTGTTGATCAACACAAAGAAGTCTGTGAAAATCTGACGTTTTCTTGGACTGTTCCCTCTAAAGGCAGATTTATGCTTGTGCATCAGTAGTCTACGCTGTTGTGAGCATTTATACTTGAGCTGTGGTGTGTGTGTGTCACTCTGCAGTTACACCTCCAAACCACAAGTCAGTGGTGGGGTTTCTGTGAAGTGCTCCAAATTTGAGTTGACTCAAAACACACAGTAAGCACACATTAAACATGGCTTAATAGAGACAGTTTCAAACACAAATCAGCTTCACTATAACTCGCAGCATTCACAGACAAACACTTGTCTTTATCTGGACACATTTTCCCCACAAATACAACATGCTAACGTTATTAGCACAAGCCTATGGCATTTTACATTGTATAAATTAGCCTAGCAGCTAGCAGAGATTTCCTCTGCTCATATTTCAGCCAGGATAAATCACACACAGTGTGTGGAGGCTTTATTGTCTTCACAATTTATTGTTTCTTATCTGTGAAATTAAAGTAAATCAAAGTTTTGTTTCCAGTAGCGTAGTGGATAGTGCTGGCGTACAGAGGCGATGCTTCGCTGCAGCGGTCGCAGGTTCGATTCCGGCTTGCAACCCCTTGCTGCATGTCATCTCCCCACTTCACACTGTCCTGTCAATTTAATTTTAGAGTTAATCTCTGGGGAGGTGCACGTCAGGCTATGGTGTCGATTCAACACAGAAGTATAAATCCCTCCTCAGATTAGGTAATTTTAAAGAGTTTTTAAGGTCCTGAAGAGGTGAAAGTATCCAGTGTTTCATCTGGGAATAAAAGGGTAAAATTAGAGAGAATTCAGGAAAAATACAAAATATTTGTGTTTCATCCTATTAATCTTCATATAAACCTTCATATTAATCGTTGTCCCTTTGGGGTTCTTGAACACTACTTTGGAAACCTGTGTTTCTATGATTTATGCCTAAAGGTTCAAACAGTCTCTTCCTTTGAATATACTCATGTAAAAACTGTTTTTATGCAAAGACATCGCCATACATCTGACCCCTGGGATTTCTGTTTTGTTGCCCTTTATTTTAAAGCTGTGGTAGGCGGTTTTCTGGAGGAGAAAAAAAAAGGCACAATTTGAAAATCCCCCCTCCTCCTGCAGCTCTCTCCTCTCTGTCCTAAGCTCCTCCTACCAGTCGACCACAGGCACATGCACATGCTTCATACAGTAACCCAGTGTTTCCCATACCCACACATAATCTTATTTCATTGTAGAGTTGCATGTAGCGTATTCACTCCGTCCCAGTCTGTCTTTCACTTTATCCAACCGCAAATTTCGAGAGGAATTAAGAAGCTAGCCAACTCAGGAGATTTACTTTTAGTCAGCGGCTGTAGCAGTTGAATTCAGCCAGGTCGAACCCCCCAGCACTGGGTGTCACAACCAGCTGGTGGTCAGCCACAACACTGGGTCTAACCTGTGTAACAGCAGCAACAGAAAGTTTGCTGATGTGGCAGGGAGTTGGGGCTGTCAGGTTCCCTTGAAGCTCGGGTTTGTAAGTATTGTCTCTGGAGCTGCTGTCTGCTCTCCTCCGAGTGGGGAGGAGAGCAGAGGCAGGGAGGGAGAAGGAAGACACACTGTGATTTGAGGCTCTAGCTAACGTTAGCTACATCAAAGTGAACTTTAAGCTGCAGCCGTTAGCTCCAGTAAGCAGAAGGTGATGTGGTTAAACAGAAAACAGACAGGGCTGCTGCACTCAATGAGCTGCTAAGAAGGACGAAGCAGGACGACGTTTCTGTTGTAAATAATAAGAATCTATTTATTTTCTTAATATAAAACATTTTCCAGCAGACCTGAAGTTAAAGCACCTGGTAGATGTTATTAGAGTATTTTATTAGGATGTGCACTTAGCTGTGGTTCATTTTGTTCCTCTCTCCATCCAAATGTCATGTTGGTGCTTTTTCCTCATTCCTCACATCTGCTGACATCTTGACACCATTTCTGCCTCTTAAATGTTGGATCACTGTAGACTCTCAAAGCCATTAATGTTGAAAGGAGTGTGTTTAATTTGTGACATGTGTAGTGTGATTTCATGCCGTCCTCGTGTCCTGTGTTTCATGTCCTTTTTAGGTGATAACTGTGCTGTAGCAGCTTACAAATGTACATTAAGGGAGATTGTGGCACAGACGTATGAAGTGAAGACGTATGTTCTGCCATAAGGTTTAACCACTGTGACTGTGTGTCTGTTGTGAAGGAGGAGTTGACGTTTCGGCACTTAGGCCTTTCTGCTGTGAGCGTGGCTTTTAAAAAGGGACATAGCTGTGATAAGATGGTATTCATAGTTTTCCAGCTGTAACATCAAACATCCCCACAGCCCCATCTGTGACCTCAGCACTTCGTACAATACTGGGTGATTCAGTCTGTACGTAAACTGTAGGGGGAAAAGTCAAACTGCTTTTATCTGTTATTCAGCAGCACGTTTTTATCTCCCAAGATATTTGCATGATTTCTGTCTGCCTGAAGAAATCAGAGAGGACCTGTTGTGCTCATGTTCAGATTAGTTTGTATTTTTGGTTTCTACGAGAATACGTTTACACGCTTTAATGTTCAAAAAACAATTTATGTTCCACGTACTGTCTGTGCTGGAACACATGTATCAACCATCTGTCTGAAACACAAAGTTTTAGCGCCTGTCTCTTTTAACTACCACCTGAAAAAGCCCAGTCTGCTCTGATTGGTCGGTGTTTTCGGGGCATCTGCACCCCAGCATTTTTGGACCATCACTGAAACAGTGGAACGACTGTAATGGAAAATAACAGCATTTTGTTTCGTGAAAAATCACCATTAAAAACTTGTAAACGCAACCTAACGTTCAGCAGGAATATGGTCCAAAATCATAACAACATCAGCATGTTTCCCTGACGTTAGCATGTAGCTACATGTAGCAGTGTATGTTACCTTTATTGACAGGACAGAGGGTGAAATGAGGAGACAGAGAGAGAGTGGGGACTGACATGCAGCAAAGGGCCGTGAGCTGGATTCGAACCCGCGACCGCTGCAGCGAGGTGATGCCTGTACACATGGGGTGCTGGCACTATCCACTACGCTACCAATGTACCAATAAAAGCTTCTAAACACAACCAGACATGTTTCAGCAGGAGTATGATCCAAAATCAGGGAGAAATAAACAACGTCAGCAACCAAGTTGTTTCCCTGACGTTAGCGTGTAGCTACATGTAGCAGTGTATGTTATGTAAACACTTGCAGTAAAGTGCCTGAAGCAGACGGCCATATAAAGAGTATTCAGAGCAGTCTGAGGTTTTTGCTCACAGGAATTACTTTTACATACATTTACCTCATTATTTTAAACTTTGACTGCATTTAATGTGAACATGCGACACTGTAATGTTAAATATATGACAGAATATAAGACAAAGCAAAACAGGTCCCCTTTAAATTTTTGCCAGTGTTAAAATCCGTGCAGGCCACTGCACACTAACTGTGCAAATATTCAAACAGGTGGAGCCTGTGGACTTACAGAAACACCTGCAGCTGGACGACCACTAAACAATAATGTTTTGACTTTTCCACTAAGGCTGCCGTATGGTTACGTTATATGACTGAATCACAAAGTACTGTATGGAAAGCTGAGAGCACAAATGGGGCTCTGAACCATCACCATGTTTCCAGTGTAGCCTGAAGTTCACTGGTGTTTCTCACTTCTATTAAACCTGTGTCTTTACCCTGAATCAGCTGTTCAATCATGTTGAGACAACGCCAGGCGACGACTGTCAGAAGTGTTTTGTGACGTCGGTAATGATTCCTGGTCAGAACTTTTAACACCTTTTTTTTAACACCTTTAAAACTTGAAGTTAATTTTGGGTCATTTTTGTGCCAAACAGTGCTTCTGTTATTTTTTTTTTCTATCATGAATCAATATGTTTAATAATGTGGTCAGTAATGTTGGTGTGTGCATTAAAGGTACAGTTTGTCTCTTCTCAAACACACTGATGTAACCATGGTGGATTTTACTGTCAACTGCAACTGAAGGGAAAAACAGTTTAAGGGCTCTTGATGTTGAAATGTTGTTAAATGAATAAATTACAATAACGGTTTTAAAACGTTTCAGTTCATTGTGTCAGACGGGAAGATTTCTTTGTTGTCATGTCACAGATAATGACATTTAATCAAGTCTTAACCCTTTAAGAACCTGAAAACCTGACCCTGGAGCAGTTGGCTTGATTTTGTTGTTTTTCAAAACCTTGGAAGAAGGCAGCGAGAAACAAAACTAGAAATGACCCAAAGAAATTGGTTTAAAGAGTAAATTAATAAAAAGACAATTTATTAAAATAACAAAATAGAAACAAAGAAGTATGACCATAATAATTCTGTACCATAATTTAAAATATGTGATAATAATAATTAGAAATATGTTTCCTTAGTTTGAAAAAAAAGAAATTGCACTTCAGGGTTCAAAGGTTTAAAAACTTGTGAAAAAAGAAAAGTGACGTCTCTCCAGGTTTCAGAGTTAAAAGAGAAACTAACTGTTCATATAATGTACCAAAAAAAACTTTTTGGAATTTCAAACTGATTGACAGTTCAACTCCTAAATTTCAGTCAATCCAACAATTATTTAAGAGTAAAAAAATTGTTCCAGACTATCTGCAGATTAGTTTCTGTTTCTACGTTTTGGGTTTATAGATCTCATATATTAGTCATCATGCTTGGACTGAAGGCCGGGCGCTACGCCTCTGCGATGGTGATGTCCAGCCATTGGTAGTAACTGGTGGCAATGAGCGAGCCAGTGGAAAACACACATGCACTAAACATGTATGCACAACTGGACCGGCCTGCCACAACAAAGCACAGAGAAGCTCAGATGACAGCACGTACAGAGTGAGTGTGGCTTCAGTCTGTGCTCTGCTCTCCACCACATCTTTACACAGCAAATAAAGGTTTGCTGCTATATTAACGCTCAATCTGAAAATGAAAGTTTTAACACAGGATTTCTACACTGTGCTACTGATACTTTTGTTTTAAGGCCCAGTGTGGAGGATTTAGAGGGATCTGTTGGCAGATATGGTACATAACACTCAAAACTATGTTTTGATTAGTTTATAGTCTCCCGAAACTAAGAATCATTGTTTTCATTTCCTTTTGACGGGTTCAGACTGCATGATATCAGCTTGATTATAAGTCTACGCAGTGTCACATGGTGTCGGCTCAGATTGTGAACACGTGTCGTACTGTACTCCCATAATCCTTTGTTTTATCCTGTGCAGTGCGTCATAGTGGGCGACAACTGATGCCACATCTGGGACGCCTCATGACGTCCCGACAAAAAGCTTACCATGTTTGATTTTTTTTCTTTTTTCTTTTCCTCAACCTCACCACTAGATGTCACTAAACCCTACACACTGGACCTTTAATCAGTCATTACTGGGAGCTGTTTTAGTCTTGTGTGTATCACAGCCACACCCCCCGCCCCCTCTCCTCTGCTGATGATTGATTGCGGAGAGTAATAATCCATCTCTCTGATATCCTCCGTCCTCCACACTGAGGACCAGTTAACTCCCTGAGTACAGTGTAAGCACATGAATCTGTCTTGCAGACAGTTAAGACCCTGCAGCAGCCTCACAGTGTCTGTCCTGTAAACGTCCAGGCTGAGATATGAAGCTGTGTGAGGTCTGTGGGCTGACGGAGGACAAAGCTCTGTGTGCTCAGCACATTAGTCTCCCAGCTGTGGGTGGAGGTGACACCAGAGGACACCAGAGGACACCAGAGGACGGACACACTGTGAGGAAGCTTTGATACTCTGCAGCCCAGACAGGATTACGGTCACGACTCTTCTGACTATATTTAATATTTGAGACAGTTCATGTTTTTCACTGAAACTAAATCTCATCAGGTTCAAAGTAAAATAATCACTGCTGATGGAGCAGGACTGGGCGATGGAACTAAATAACCGTGTAACTGTACTCAAGTACAACTTTGAGGGACTTGAACTCTACATTTTACTTTTACTCTGCTGCATCTTGGAGGCAAATCATGTTCTTTTCACTTCACACACATGTACATATCTAAGTTATCTACCTCCATAACATACACACACATGTACACACATACACACACGTACACACATACACACACGTACACACATACACACACATGTACACACATGCACAGACATGTACACACATGCGCAGACATGTACACACATACACACACATGTACACACATGCACAGACATGTACACATATACACACACATGTACACACATGCACACACATGTACACACATGCACACACATGTACACACATGCACACACATGCACACACATGCACACACATGTACATATCTAAGTTATCTCACACATATTTATAAAAATGCTGTTTTGTTTTCATCTCACTAACACAGTCTTCAGATGATCAGACACTGTTGCAGTCAGTTACACACTACAGTGATCAATACAAAATACATTTGTAAAAACCCCTATTTTAGGAGATAGCTGGTCTAGTGCTAGACTTTTTTGCCAGACATTTTTATGTAAGGGATCATTTAGATGACAAAAAGATATTGTCAAACCCACAACATTCTTCATGATTACTTTGAGGTACACAGAGAAAGTACACAAATACAACAAACAAACACAACACTGATTGCTGCAGACTGAAAATATTGATTTCTTACCACACTCAGTTACAGTAACAGATCAACAATGAAAATCAGAACAAAACAGTAGTTTTTCTTACTACTGTAAAGTGTAGACAAATAAAAACTCCTCTGTTGGGTTTAGGAATGGGGAGCATGGTGGAAGGTATAAGACTGCAAATTCAGTGTGCTCATGGAACCAACTGTGGACCAGAGCAGATCGATGGAAAGAGACATTGTCCCAAACGACAATGTGCTGCATGTGGTCCACTTGGTTTACAGTAAGCACCTGTGTGCTTCCACACCAGGTGGATGTGATCATCTAATTCGTTCATCAGTGTGGTCGTTGACAAGCCGGGGCTTTGTAATGACAAGGAGGTAACCTCACAATCCTGATCTGTGTCTACGGTGTGATAATGCGTGTAGAGTTTTGCAAAAAGTGTGAAGCTGAGTCTGTGCTTATTGTTGTGCAACTATGGACAGGTGTTTTGCTTCTTGAGTGTAAAGAGCTGTTAACTGTGTGAAAATTTTCATTTTAGTGCGTAAACAACTGTAAAAAACTGTAATGCATGTGTTGGTCCTGTGTGTGCATGTGTGTGTGTGTGTGTGTGTGTGTGTGTGACAACAGAGTGAAAAAATTGAATTTTCCCTCAGGGGACTAATAAAGTAAATCTTCTTCTGTAATACATACACACAACCACACGTCTCCACAAATGATGTAATACATACCAAGCACACACACACACACACACACACACACACACACACACACACACACACACGCAGTATGTATGTATGTACAGAGGCAGGTGAGTGGGCAAAACAAGTAGCAGCATAAACGTTGAGGTGAATAAATGATATTAATAGTTATAATGACTGCAACAGTGATGAGAGTAAATATTAATATAAATATATGATGAATAATTCCTCATCAGCGTTGTGTGGCCCCGACTGGGCCGATCTGATCGACCAGGCTCACGGCCGGCCCTGAAGCAGGCACCACATTGGCCCAGTCTCTCCCTCTGTTCCCATCCCTCCCTGAGGCTGAGTTGTTCCCATCTCTTTGGGAATTCCAAGGTTTGTAGTTTTCTCTCTTCGACGTTAATGTTTCTGTCATCCAGTGTGTTTAAGATAAGTTTTAAATTCTGAAATATTATGCTGTGATTATTTTCTGTTTCATTATTAAAACTTTGCCAAACAATGTGACGGTGTTACTGATCTCTGATCTGCTGCTGCTCAATTCTCCTAAAATGACTCTTTGTAAGTTGACTGTGTATCAATTGATCGATTATCGAAGGTATCAATAATTATCACCCAATAATATCATACATATGATTGTGAAAGTGGCCATTCTGCATAGAGACTACTTTTACTTTGGGTATTTTAAGTAGAGTTGCTAATATTTTTGAACTCAGGACATTTACCTGTAACACAGTGTTTCTACCTGAGCACGTCTTCCTCCTCTGCGCACCTGTAGCTGTTCATACAGGAAGTTGGTCACAGCAGAGTCACCATGAAGTCACCACGAGGACACAACTATTATTTAGTTATGCTGAGGGAAGACAAACAGTCTCACGTGCAGCTCCACACTGCAGCATCATGAGCAGGTCGTGCCCGTTTGTCACAATGTAAATCCTGCAGCGCCCCCCTGTGGCGGCCACAGCTCAGTGTCCCCGCTGCAGCAGCTTCAGTGCAGCTCTGTAAGTGGCGCCATTTATTCAGACTGAAACACATGCTCATTGAAAACAGCTGTGGGGACCTCCGCACTGTGACGCACGCGAGGAGCCACGTGATGTTGCCTTCACGTGCCATGAGGAGAACATAAACATATCTCTGATTATGGGATGTTTTTCTCTTCTTCATGTGTTTTTTGTTTTAACCTCAGAATCAAACATTTGTCATGTTTCTCTGCATCTTCTCACTGAACTTGTTACTACATTGCATTTATCTGACTGCTGTTACGTTGCCTGACACAGTTAGTTCACAGGGCTCTGTGCATGCTGCCAGTATGAGGAACATGAACAGGTAATGTGCATCTGATGAATAATGTCCTCAGGTATTGATCCCAAGCACACAGTCCGTGTGGGAGCTTGTCACCTTAAACTCTCTCAACGGTCAGAATAATCCTAGAATCTCAGAATGTTGGTGGTTTTAAACATGACCAAAATATAATTATCATCCGCCTGCACACAGAGTCTGCAGCAGCTGTTGTTGTTGTTGTTTACCTGATTGTTTGTATTTTGTATGTGATGTCGTTTCAGTCTTTTTATTGTTTGCAACACGGAGATCTAAACTTTCTAAATTCATTCCAACATGATGATTTTCATATATGTTTTACTAAAAGAGCAAAAATGAGAAAAAGTCCACACCTCAATAAATAAATAAATAAATAATAATAATAAATAAAATAAATGATGTGTAGATTTGTTTTCTTTTGTTCCTGTCACCTCACGTCTCCTCAGAGTAACACATGGATCCATCAGCATGAACAGTTTGATAATATATAATATAATAACAGCCCATATCAGTCACAGGGCAGCTTTTGTTTTTACTTCAGAGTCTGTACTTTTACTTCGGATACTTCCAGAAGAGTGTTTTGCTTGTCAAACTTTGAATGCTGGACTTTTAAAGAGTGTTTAAACATTGTTTGGTGACGCCTGGCCTCGTGCACACAGGACAATAGAGGCAACAGTAACAAGCAAATAAATAAAGTAATAAATTAATTTTTAAAAAAGGAAAAATAAGACAACTATTAAATCACAGAGGAGTGCAGCAGCAGTAATTAAAGATCAGGATGACGATGGTTAAATTAAAAGTGACATTAAACCAGCAATAAATATATTTTGTGAGATTCAGACCAAGTTTATTCAGACTGATCAGTGCAGGTTCACACGTGTTGCACACTGACTTGTTTCAATGTTTAATATCAGAAAAAACAAATCAAATGATCCACTTCAAAACCTGAACTTTTCCAGTCTCACATCACACAGACCATCATGCACCTCTGTCACCACAGACACTGGATCTTCCAGAGGGGCACCTGAAGGCATCATATCCGCTTTCCAGGAAAACTTTTGGAGCTTGTTTGAGTGAAGCAAAGAAAACAGCACTCCAGTTTGCCACTCTGCAGAAGCGACGCATGAATCACCTGCAGTCCGACTGTGCAATCTGTTTCCAGGAACTAGACACAATGACAACACCTGAACGCAGCTGATCACACACACACTTTAACACTGTCCGCACAGCTCCACACACTGTCAGACACGAGATTATAAACTCATATAAAGAAGACAGAACATTAATACTGAGCACAAAGTGATGAGAAGTGTGTTTAGAGCAGCTCAGTGTGTCAGCTGTTCCTCTCAGAGGGCAGAAACATGTGAGTGAGTGTGGACACTGGGAGGAGTTTAACTTCCTGTCTCCAGCTGCTCTGTGCACACAGGCTCAGAACCACCAGGCTGCTGACACACACACACACACACACACACACACACTCAGAGAGCAGCCTCAGCCACGGAGATGAATGAAACCAGTCTGTGGTGATCGTGAAGGAATAAACCTGCATCAGATCTGTCCTGTGTTGGACCATGACCCCGGCTGCAGCAGCAGCTGATGCTCAGGACCTCACACACACTGCCACTCTCTGCAACTTCTCCTCCAGGCTGGAGGAGCTCAGATGAGGAGGACACACTGAAGCTTTTTTCCACCCAGCAGACCAGAGGTGAGACAGAAAGCATGACACTGTGTCTCAGTTCACAGGTGAAACAGTCCCAGGTGAAGCATGGACAGGTAGGAAGGAGCAGCTCTGTACAGAGTCAGTTAAACCAGAGGAGACAAACAGGAAACTGTCACAGTGACTTTAAAGTTTGTTTCATGAGTGGAGGTGAAGTTTCTGCTTTGTTCACACAGACTGAGAATAATGAATGAACTCAGAGACACTGCAGGGACACGTCTGTCTTCTGCTCTTTATTTCTTTATTTCAGTTTACAGAGACGTATTGAACGGAGTTACAAGAGACATTCGGAGCATTTAATTGATGATCAGAGTAGTTAGGGTGATATTGTCTCTGGTCTGAGCATCATTCACAGCGTGCTCCTTTAAACAGCTCTTACATGTGTGCACAGCAGCTGTTTTATGAATTTCTTGTGTTCAACAGATGAATATAAAAACAGGCAGCACTGTAAATTTGCTGGAGTTTATGGATCAATTAATAACAAGTATGGACTGTAGTGAGTATCATCCAAGGCTGGAGACAGGATTAAAGGGACGTGCGTAGTTTAAAACATTAGTAAAGTAAAAGTCTGACGGTTCAGCTGAAACACACTGAGACACTTCTCACTGTGTTTCAACTGCTTTGTGCTTATTTCATTAAAAGCTGAGGTGTAAAGTTCAGCACTGACCTTTGAAACACAGACTGAGAGAAATTAAAAGCAGCTGTCCCGGAGCTTTCACGTACACAACATGATCTTCATCAGCAGATAGAAATTGCCCAGCAGCACTTACGGAAAAAAAGATGTTTAAATTTCCATTTTTTTCCGGAGCACTTGAACAACTTGTCGTCTGTGTTTGCTTCAAAGCTGAAGTCTGCAGAAATATTATAAAGACTTTAATGTGTTAATGTCAGAGGAGCTGAGACGTCAGTCAGTTGACAGACAGACAGACAGACAGACAGACAGACAGACAGACAGAAGAGTTTAAGTCATTCTTCAAGCAAAAACACCAACACAATCATCAGTTTTGAGGACTTCTTGTTTCTGTGTGTCCTGTGTGATCGTGTATACAGCGCATTTTGGCAGCGAGGCAACTCAAAGTGCTTAAAGTACATTAAACATTAAAAACATTGAGACAAAGTGCAGAAAAAACACATTATAAACATTATTACAGATCCAGAGATAATAGAAAATGAGAAAAGAGGCAGGTATAAAAAAGAAGAATAAAAGTCACAGTGCAGTGTAAGAAATGAATATTTGGTTTCATAAGAGGCAGCAGAACACAGGGAAGGCTTCTGAAAGCTGCAGCAGACCTGCAGGTTTCTGGAGTTTGTTCCAGATGTGGAGCATAAACACTAAACGCTGCTTCTTCATGTTTAGTTTTGACTCTGGCGACACGACGCAGACGTGTCCCAGGTGACCTGAGAGGGCTCGACGGTTCATACTGTAGTGTGAATCAATCATTTTGGGGGTTATGGATCAAACAAACTATTGAAGGACTTCAACTTTTTGAATATTTTATAAACTAAAAATCAATGAATAAAGTAAATAATCAACACATTGCTGGATGTTAAGAATCACTAGCTGCAGCTGTAACTTCATTTAAAGGTCCTGAATCCACTTTTAGAATCTCTGTTCTGTCTTAACATGTCACATATGAATAAGTTAACGTGTTTAATGTAACAGCTCCAGGCGCCAGGTGTGTTACCTGAGAAACACTGTGCACACTGTAGACAGAGGGGCAGGAACAGGACGTTAAGAGGACCAAACCAGAGGTGGAGATCTTCAGGGGGACTCAGGGGCCACGACCCCTCAGTACTTATAATTAGAGCCTGTTTCTGACTCAGTGTTTGAGCTGCACGACTGGTTTTAGAGTCAGACTGAGTTTCAGCAGCAGCTTCGTCAGGTGTCATGTCCTGTGCAGTGTGCAGAGCTGATGAAGGCTCCATCAGCTGCTCCCGACCGGCTGTCGGATGTTCAGAGGAATTTCTGATCTTCAGAAACTTTGGTTGGGCTGTTGTTGAAGCAGAGCCACGAGTTGATCCTCCAAGATCACTGGCCTCTTTCTCACTTAATCAAATCACTCATACATCAGTCGCCCAGTGATGCTCAACTTGTGGCCTGTGGGCCAAATCTGGCCGGTGACAGGGTGCCAGGTGGCCTGTGGATCAGTTTTTACTCCACAGTTAAAATAACAAAGGGCCAGGGGACATTTCCACCAGACTGAATGTCCTCAAATCCTAGAAACACACCTGCGTACACCTGAGCTGCTGCACGGGGCTGTGACTGGGTTTGTTTCTTGGCAAAGATGAGTGATGACAGCAAACGTCAAAAGGTTTAAAGCAGGTAAATTCAATATTTTATACTGGTTCATTAACTGGCCCCTGTCCTCCCGTCATGTTGCAAAAGTGGCCCCTGGACCGAATTAGTAGGGCATCCCTGGTGCAGCCTCAAAGCAGCTTGTTCCTTGGTGCTGATAATGTGTGTGTGAGACGGAGATAAAGAGACAGAAACCTGCAGAGCTGGAATCAGAACTTGGACTCACCTGTTTCTGCAGAAACTGTCTTTTTGGGAACTCTGTGTCCACATACATGAGCCACACCTCTGTTACCTGCCTGCAGCCCCGCAGCTTTCAAATGAATCTTTACTGACAGCTGTCGACAGCCACAAGAGTCTGCAGGTGCCGACAGACTGTTTATTTTTTATTCTCTATTTCACTCACAGTGTGAGCACTCAGGACCCCGGACCCTCTGCTGAGCACGTGTCCCCTTAAATGTTGAAACGAATCCTCTGTCTTTGGGCTCAGCAGCTCCTTTTGGGCCCTGGGCCCCCTGGGAGGTTCATCTGATGGCTGCATTGTCCACTAGTTAGGGTCCACCAGGACACTATTGTAATCCTAGGTATTCTTCTTCTTCTTCTTCTTCTTCTTCTTCTTCTTCTTCTTCTTCTTTCTTTCTTTCTTCTTCTTCTTCTTCTTCTTCTTCTTCTTCTTCTTCTTTCTTTCTTTCTTTCTTTCTTCTTCTTCTTCTTCTTCTTCTTCCTTCTTTCTTTCTATCTTTCTTTCTTTCTTTCTTTCTTTCTTTCTTTCTTTCTTTCTTCTTCTTCTTCAGAGGAAATCATACTTCCCATGGGTGAAAACTCCACAAACTTTGCACAAAGGTCCAGTCTCATGCCAGATATCCTCAGCTGTAAACTCAAGCCAATAGTCCTGATGGTGGCGCTACAGCAAGCGTCTAAAGTTCAAAACTTAATAACAAATCAACCATACGTGCTACAACTTCACAACTTCCATCAAACTGTAGCCCCAATACTGAAGAAACTTTTGTACATTTAAACCTATTAAAAATTATGAAGTCCATCACTCTGTTTTTTTTTCAAAAACTGTAAAACTTATTAAACCTGTCTCCTCCCACAGTTTTTGCTCAGTTGACACCAAACTTGCTACAGAGCATCTTCAGACTGTCCTACACAAACTATGTTTCTCAGATTTTTGATTGATCAAAAATTGAGCCTACAGTGCATCAAAGTGTTTGACTGTAAACGGTACTGTAAACATATACATGCAAATTCTTGCTAAATAAATCTTCAATGTTCATGAAAAAAAGACAAAATTCCAGAGTCATGGTAGATGATGTGTGGCAAGTTTCAGAATTTTATCTCAAACTGAATTTTTGACAGCGTTTTGAATTTTGCTCTAATGTGAACAATTGGAGTCAATGTAAAAATGGCAAATTTAAATCAGTCATTGTTACAAACAAATTACCAACATCTCCATGCTGACTAGATGCAATATGTGTATTTTCAGATTTTTGTTTCGATAACTGAATTTTTTACAGTGGTTTGAAATCTGCTTTTCCATGCATGGACGGCTGCTAAACCTGCACGTCTGGCTTAGTCAGTTTGTGAAGCTACACATGAATTGTCACTGACTAATTAGCTCAGTGAGATAGAAATTGATTCTTAGTCTCAGAGGTTGTGAGTTCAAGCCTCAGCTGATGCAAAAGGCAGATTGTGTTGCTAAATTCCTAAATGTCTTCCAATTCTTCTGCTTGTTGCTCAGAATTGCCTAAAAATGCCCGGACCGACCCATCACTGCACAGCAGCTATTATTCAGATTAGTTCTGATAAGATCAATCAGTAAGTGATAAACTGTGAGAGTATTGATGTCACGTGGTGTAACTGCAGCTCTCAAACAGTTTGCCTCTTACACAACAACTGGTTCATTGTGATGCTGCAACTGCTTACTATTTTCATTGTCAGTTAATCTCTGGGTTTGTTTCATGATTTGTCTGTAGACCGTCAGAAAAAAGCTTCAAATGTCCAGTTGTGTCCCACCAACAGTTCAGAACTCAAAGATATGTAACTGTACACTGACAGGAAACAGAGACGCAGCAGAGTCACATTCAAGAAGCTGGAACAAGAACGTTTTTGCATTTTCACTTCATTAAGACTGAAACAGGCACTTGATTGTCAGAATAGTTGCAGATGAATCACTCATACATGTTGTGGTGTCCTACAGGTGCATAACAGGATGATATCAGTTCTGTCTGAGCAGAGTAAACTGCAGGTGATGCTCAGTCCTTCAGGTGTGTGATGGTGTGTGTCGTTCTCTGCAGTGGAGACGTCGAGGTGCTCATCATGTCCCTGTGGATGATCCTTCCTGTCAGCCTGCCTGTCTTCACCATCACTGGGATATGGGTCGTGTGAGTACCTCACAGTCTGTGTCAATAACCCTGCGGACAGACGTAGTGCGGAGTGTGTGTGTGTGTACATCAGCCTGGTTTCACCTGCAGCCGTGGTTGTGACGACCTCAGCCGGCTGCACAAAGTTCAGGAACGTAAAACACTTTCCTTTTTTGGAAGTAGAGAGTTTAATGGCTCGCTGTTTATTCTACGACTGTGTCACGCAAGAGTCAGCCTTGAAATTCCTCTCTTGTCTGGTCTGTGTGTGCGTGTGCATCTGTTTCACACACAGCGGTCACATCTGTAGCTCAGCATGTGACAACATATACATGCATGTGCAACACATACAACAGTAAGAGCTGCTTTTAATGGTGGAAGTGAGCGAGCACAGTGTCTTCTGTCTGCGCTGTCAGTGTGTTACAACAAGACTAGATCTGAGGAACACATGTCGCTGAAAACATCATTAAAGGAAAAGTTTCAGATCACTGAAAACAGATCTTTTGTAAAACTGTTCAGAGTGAACATGTTCAGAAACTCCATTTTCAGTGTTGACGTGCACACAGAGAAAAAATATTTTTTTTGCTTTATGCAGCGTTATCTCCTTTAGTGAGGTGCCACAAATGAGGCAACATTTCTTGCGGTGACACACATGACCAGAACAGACCTTATGCTCTAACGTTGCTAACGGGACTTTTCAGGTGTTACCAGAAGCATCAGAATGAACCACGGAGGTCGCTGCTCCAGGAGCCTTCTGTTGATGTAGTGAAGCAGAGATGATGTTTTTCTGTCGGCTGACGCAGAAGTTATCGTCACCTGGTTCCCTCGTCTGAAAGCGTGGGAGACTTTTCCATTGGATTTTGGATTATTGCAGAAAATAAACTCTGTGGTGAACAATAGTTTATAATATGTACACTCTTTGTTCATCATCTTAAATGAACACCACTTTGTGATTTTTGAAGCGTTAATGCAACCAACAGAAGTAGAAAGAAACATCAGGCTATGAACCAGCTACTCCACAATCACATGACGAACCAAAAACTCTGAGACAAGGTCACCTGAGTGCTAACATGCTAACTCGTCTCTGCGTCTCAGGACTCGTTCCTGGATCACTCTTCTTATGATCTTTTTGTCAGGCCTCTGATTGGCCAACATCGTCTTTGCGTTGCTGTAGGGTTTCAGTTATATCTCCGCCTGTTGCTTTGCTCATAACCCAAAGTTCAGGGTGTGATGTTATGAGACAGCAGTGTGTCCTGACTGTGAGCACACTGGATGTAACAGTGTGGACTTTTTGAATACCTACTAAAAGTGAAAAGAAAAAGTACGCAGACACGCCAACGCACAAGAGTAAATGCTCACAACAGCATAGACCACCTGCAGATGCTGCGCTACGCTCTGCATAAATCAGGCTTCACACACCTTGGCTGGCCGACCTCAGCTCCCTCAGATGGTTCAACATCCCAGATGTGAAATGGAGAGTTTAAGGATTTAACTGACACCTCCAATGATCACACATTAACACTGGTTTGTTTAATCAGGACACAAAACAGACATTAAATGAGAGAGGCGTCCATCTGCTCATCTGATTCACTGCAAGACAGCAAATAAGTGGATTCAGAGTGGCCTCTGCTGCATCAAATTAAACAGTTTAAAGTGCTAAATTTTTGGAAGTACGGCACTAATTTCCTGCAGTGACCCTTTAATGAAAAGTAAAGCAGCTCTAGCTTCGTGTCCTTCCTCCTGCACACCCTCACTTGTGTCTCTGTAACTCCACTGTGTGCATTTGCTAGTTATTGTTCAGGTCAAACCACTGATCTGTGGTTGTACCTGTGCTTCACAGCTGTTACTGTTACTGACAGTCTGTCAGCTGTGACACTTTCACCCACTGTGTGCTGCAGGTTCAGGACGTCGAGCCGTGATGAGACGTTCAGTTTATTCCTGGACTCTTTTGTCTTCCTCTTCTTCCTCCTTTCTCTCCTCGGTGTGAGCACACTGACACACACTCTCCTTTTGTCAGAAGCCTTTCACACCTTCACAAAGCGGGCGCAGGAATTTTTCACACCAGGTTTCCAAAGCGTCTCCTATCAGAGACGAGCCTGTGATCCCCCTCGTTGTGTTTCTCAGACACGTTGACACCTGTCTGCTGAGCGCTCTGCTGAGGAGTCGTGTGACCCAGAGACAGAGCTGAAGCGTCAACTGAAGCCTGGGAAGGGTTCACAGGTCACAGTGAAGACATGTGGCTGTAAAACCAATCTGTGCTTCACGTTTGAACCAAAGTCAATTATTTAAATCACACAGCACAGAAACTTCATCACTGTTTGTTCAAGTGAAGGTGAATCACTTCTGCTGACCTGAGTGTGTTATCACAGATCAATAGAGACACGCCATGAGTAACAGCTGTGTGTGTCTTGTTCCTGTGTATCCAATCTGAAGCTCAGTGTGTCTTCTGAGTGTTTCAGTGATTCAAACTCTGTTTATCGTTTCTCTATTTAAGACTCAGATAACATTCTTGACATGGCTGCCGTTAGAAGACGAAGCACAGAAACTAGAGAGCACAGAGACACGTGTACTAAAAGGTGTCCATCACACAAAAACAATATAAACTGTGTATAGCACTCACCAACTCTTTGTTCTGCACACATGCGCTTAACAAATTCCTTCGAGGGAGGATAATCCAGAAATACACATCTCTTGTATTGTTTTGGGACGAACTACTCCTGTAAAACTGAAACCTCTCAATTTCTGTTCTTACGTCTTTTAAAGCAGTGGTTCCCAACTGGTGGCTTCATTTGCGTCGCATCCATCACGCCGCCCGGTGGGAATTCACATCTAGTTGCATCTTTGCCTTGACTTGACAGCCACTTGACAGAGGCAGCAAACTATCTTGATGACATGGGCAAAGTTCTGTATGAGGCTGAGTGTATGTAACTGTGTGGACCTTGAACTAATGACCAGGGAGAAATCTGGACCCTGTAGCTGCACCAGTTGGAACCACTGATTAAAAACATAAAATCCTGCTTCAGCTGTTTTAAATGGTCATTTTTAAGATGCGGACACACCAAACCGACATCAAAGAACTAGTGGTGACGAAAGCCAACTGTTGCGTCGTCTACGTCGCCTCACGTCGCCCTGTGTCAGTTGCATTTGAACACACTACACGGACTACATCCGACGGCCAAGTAGCACGTACGTTCTGCGCCTGCGTGAGAGAGAGCGGAGTGAGAGAGTGGTACATCCTGTCAGCCGAGGGGTTTCCTATCTGTGCAGCCGAGCACCGCAGCACCTCCACGGACTATTACATCCAGACGGTCCCGGTGTTTCCTCCGCAGGCTCCACTTCACTCAGCTGCCCAATAAACCCGCTGCTTCTTCCCACTTTAACCTGAATAACAAACCAGGGCTCGGTGCTCCGGTTGGATCCAAACGGAGAGCCGGGGCTAGCTCAGAGACTAGCGGAGGCTAACTGGCTGTGCTTCCCTCCGGTCATGCTGCGGCTAACGCTCCGCTAGCCGCTCCGCTAGCCGCTCCCAGCTAGCTCCGGTTTGTTATTCAGGTTAAAGTGTGAAGAAGCAGCGGGTCTGTGGGGCAGCTGAGTGAAGTGGAGCCTGAGGAGGAAGCACCGGTTAGCCCCGGTTTCACTACAGGCAGATTCACTCGCTACAGGGGCGAGGAAATAAAACCTGAACAGCCAATCAGAGTGATCTCTCTCACCGACAAGCTCCACCGCTGATTCAACATGCTCAATCGGCCAAAAAGCCACCGACACCAAAGTGCCAATGGTGCGGGACACACCGCAAAAACTAGGGCGACAGACGCTCACCGACAGCCTGACTTTGGTAGACGGCCGACCGTCGGCTTGGTGTGTCAGGGCCTTTAGGACAGGTTAGGTTTGAATTTAGAAAAAAGCACAGAGGATCACTGAGGTCAAAGTTTCAGAATGCTAACGTGCTGATGTTTAGCAGCAGTTATAATCATGGATGTATAAACAGAAGTGGAAACAGTGTTGGAGGCAGAAACATGAAGCCAAGAAAGCTCAGTTTCCATAGGATGAAATTCCCCAGGACTTTTGTCAGACTGAACAGATCAGGTCCTGACAAGACGAGTCATTTTTCTGCGTCATGTTGCTTGAAGAAATGCCCAGTGGTGTTACTTGACGATGTAATTCCAGTGTTTGGCCACAGTGAGAGGTGGCTTCACGACAGACTGACGCTAGCTGCTAGTGTTGCTAAACATGTACCATAGTTTCAGACTCTAAAGGTTTGCTGCTCTGTTCTTTATCTATAAAGACTCTTCATACTGTATGCATGTGTATAATGAATGATCTCAGACTATGTTTGTTGAGGTGGTCATTGTGTAGCTGACAGGTTTATACAGGACGTAAGAAGCAGCAGCAGCTCGTCTGGCGTCAGAGTGCAGTTTGAAACACAGCCAGCAATTTCTGCGCACACGTATGATGAACACAGGCGGCCTCAGCCTGTGAGAGAGACAGGATGATAATTCATATGACACATGTTTTGTTAGTGGAAAAAGTATGTTCCATTTTACAGCCTGGACGAACATTCATCTCAATATACTGTATGTGACGTGTTTTTAAGGGATTCGTTTTAACAAACGAAACAGAACGTTTGCACCAGTGAAGATTATTTATTCTGTGTTAAACAATAATAAGATGATGTTCAGAGTAAATCACATCATGCTGATTGAAACAATATCATTTTATTTGAGGGCGTCCTGTTCAGGTCTTTAACTAAAGATTCTTTTCTCTTTTAACTTCACAGATATGCGATGGCCCTGTACAACCAGCACGTCTGCCCCGTGCATAACTGGTACAGTACGCGCACACACACTCCGCTCACACACACACACACACACTCTAACAGCCTAATGATGTCAGTCATGTCGGTGACACACTTACTATCATTGATTTTCTCATGCACCAATGTGTGCTGTACATTTTAAAGGTTTTCAGGAACTCACACAGTGAACCTGATAAACCAACATGTTCAGTATCAACCAGCTGAAGTGCAGTTTCTCCTTCACAGTGACTGCACACACACAACAGCCTTTTCCCCCTAATAATTCATAAGTCTTCCAGCTACAGTAGCAGTATCTGTTGTCAGTGAGCAAGCTGTAAAAAGCCACAGTGCACTTTGTGCTCAGTAGCAAACACACACAGTGAGAGACTAGCTGGTGAACTTGGTGAAGCATTAAGCAGCTGAAGAGACAAAGATCTGCCTCAGGAGGAGGAGGAGACCAAAAACAGAGTGAAAAGTAAGTGAATATTGGACTGAGTTGTCAGTGTTGAGTTTACAGCTTGTCTTTGCTGCCCCCAAATGACAAAAAAATAACTTAATGTAGGTTTAAAGGAACAGTGTGTGAGATGCACTGTAGGGGATTTAGTCTCATCTAGCTGTGAGGCTTGCTGATTGCAACCAGCTGAAACTTCTCCCGGCTGAATTTCCTTCAGTGTTTATTGTTCAGGAGGTTTTAACTAATCAAATCAAATGTTCTCTGACCATCAGTAGCCCCTTTTACACTGCCAGATTTTCGGTGAATGTTGGGCCGTTTTGCCGGCAAGCTGCGAGCGTTTAGACACACAGAGCCGGATTGGCGAGTTGATCCGAGGTGCCCAATTTTCCGCCTCGTAGGGTAGACATATTGGTGGAACCTTTTAGTTTAAACAGACCAAGGCGGCCTTCTGCCACGGGAGGAGCTGTTGATGACTTGTGGGAGGAGCTGTTGATGACTTGTGGGAAGAGCTGTTGATGACTTGTGGGAGGAGCTGTTGACGACTTGTGGGAGGAGCTGTTGATGACGCTGCACGTGTGAGCCACTGGCGGTGGATAAACAGGAAACAGCTGATAGCAGGAATTAGCGAGCAGCTAGTAGCAAGAGGGAAACACAAACCTGACAGACACTGTAAAGATGAGCAACTGGGGAGACAAGGAATTGCGCGCCCTCCTTGTCCTCGCAAACGAAGAGGCCATTAACCGTCAGATGACGGGGACGGTGAAGGACGGGCCGACTTACGAGAGAATCACCGAAGGACTGACCAGCCGTGGCTTCCCTCCCACGTCACTGTTTACGTCACACGCTGAGCTACACGTTTTGTTACTTGCTCACGCCCCCCATTGCCCCGAAAAAGGCACATTCTGTATAAACAAAAGTAGGTAGGCGGCATTTTGCTGCACTCCCCGATTTTGTTTTTATACTGCCAATGCTGAAAAAAGACTGATTGGGCTTTCCTGCAAATTTGCACAACTCCTATCTAAAAAGGGCTAGTGTTTCTCCGACGCTGTTCAGCGTGTCAGATGAGCTGCAAGCTTGGCACCTGCAAATGTGTGCTCACCTTTTTCTCTAGTCATTTAAGTTCTACATGTTGAGGAGGTTTTTAGTGGGAGCTGAATTATCTGCAGAGGTCTCTTCAGTCGGCAACAAAGGACAAGTTACATTTGTTTGTAGCAGAAATGTTGAAAGGTCGCTAAAAAACACTTTTGTTTCCAGTCTCAAAAGCTGCTGGAAATGCGGTGATGATTCTCAAAAAAACCCAGCTGGTTTTGTTGCTTGTTGGTCTCGTACAGCTGTCTGCAGTTTGGCAGGTGACTCGTAAGTGTCACGCCATCCACCATCCCCTCCACCTCTGGAAGACAGCTCATGTACTACATCAATTCAGAAAGCTTGATATGATACGTATGGAATGTTCCTGTGGTTTGCAGGAACTGACGGTGCCAACATTTCTCCAGGAGACCAGACAGCCTGTTTACTCTGCTGAGTCTGGTTTAAACTCTGTTTTGTGTTTTTAAAAGACGCAGACTCACTTTTTAATTTTTCTCATTCAGGTATCTTTTTGTTCGGTTGTCAGCTGAAACATAAAACAGGATTTACATCATTGTTTTTCCCTCGTTCACTCTGAAACAAGACACCAGAATTGAATGTTCGTTTAAGCTGAACCAGCTCAGTGAGGACGCAGCGCCAAAACACAGAGGAAACAATCCTTTCTCTCAGTCCCTGTTAATGTGCTACAAACTCCAAAAAACTCAGTCACTGATTGTGAATAATTACTCGCAGATGCCCACTGTGAAAACTGTGAAATCTGTGGAAGGAAAAACTTTCTCAGCTGGCATGTTTACGCAGCGCTGATTCAGGAGAAAGGTCATTCATGGCTTTTTGCACCGGGAATCGTTTCCCTACCTACATCGACGAGGCCTCACTCCAAACTTCCTGTCAGTCTGTTGGGCTTAATTCAAACATAGCGAGGCACGAGGTGGAGAGATGAAGACGATGGGGGAGTGGACACTGAGAAAATAAAGTGCTGCAGGGGCAAATGTTGACACGAGGGGAGAAAGAGTGTCTGTGGGAGTTACAGTAAACTGAAGTTTCAGAATGCAAACAGATTGAAAAGGAAGAAGGAGGAACGCAAACCGGAGTCAGAGTTACAGCTGCATTTACCTCTTGATGTTGAGTCTCTTCTGAGGAATGTGAACCCTGAACATCACCTGTTAATAAAAGCACCTCTCCAGCTGGTACAGGAAACACATCATGACACCAGGGTGCATTAATAACTGTTGGACTTATCACACGTTAAGATGTTTTAAAAAACCTAATCAGCAGAAAAGTTCATTAATAAGTCAATATCTGCAAAACACCTGCATCACCCCGACAACCTGTATAAATAATGATGCAGGATTTTAAGGGAGGACGGCTGTGTGGTTTTTAGCCGAGGCTGGAGGCATTATGTTTGTGGGGTGTCTGTACGCAAGTCCATCGGTCCCATGTTTGTGAACATGATTTCCCAAGAACGCATCAAGGGAATTTCAAATTTGGCACAGCAATAAAGTGACAAGGTTTTGGGGGTCAAGGGGGGTGGAGCCTATCCCAGCTGACACTGGGTGAGAGGCAGGGTTCAACCTGGACAGCTCACCAGACTATCACAGGGCTGACACATAGAGACAGACAACCATTCACACTCACATTCACACCTACGGACAATTTAGAGTTATCAATTAACCTGCATGTCTTTGGACTGTGGGAGGAAGCTGGAGCACCTGGAGGAAACCCACGCTGACACAGGGAGAACATGTCAGAGCACCTGGAGGAAACCCACACCGACACAGTGAGAACATGTCAGAGCACCTGGAGGAAACCCACGCTGACACAGGGAGAACATGTCAGAGCACCTGGAGGAAACCCACACTGACACAGGGAGAACATGTGGGAGCACCTGGAGGAAACCCACGCTGACACAGGGAGAACGTGTCGGAGCACCAGGAGGAAACCCACACTGACACAGGGAGAACATGTCAGAGCACCTGGAGGAAACCCACGCTGACACGGGGAGAACATGTCAGAGCACCTGGAGGAAACCCACGCTGACACAGGGAGAACATGTCAGAGCACCTGGAGGAAACCCACACTGACACAGTAAGAACATGTCAGAGCACCTGGAGGAAACCCACACTGACACGGGAGAACATGTCAGAGCACCTGGAGGAAACCCACGCTGACACGGGAGAACATGTCAGAGCACCTGGAAACCCACACTGACACGGGAGAACATGTCAGAGCACCTGGAGGAAACCCACGCTGACACAGGAGAACATGTGGGAGCACCTGGAGGAAACCCACACTGACACGGTGAGAACATGTCAGAGCACCTGGAGCAAACCCACGCTGACACGGGGAGAACATGTCAGAGCACCTGGAGGAAACCCACGCTGACACGGGAGAACATGTCAGAGCACCTGGAGAAACCCACGCTGACAACGGGAGAACATGTCAGAGCACCTGGAGGAAACCCACGCTGACACAGGGAGAACATGTCAGAGCACCTGGAGGAAACCCACGCTGACACAGGGAGAACATCTCCGAGCACCTGGAGGAAACCCACGCTGACACAGGGAGAACATGTCAGAGCACCTGGAGCAAACCCACGCTGACACAGGGAGAACATGTCAGAGCACCTGGAGGAAACCCACGCTGACACGGGGAGAACATGTCAGAGCACCTGGAGGAAACCCACGCTAACACAGGGAGAACATGTCAGAGCACCTGGAGGAAACCCCCGCTGACACAGGAGAACATGTGGGAGCACCTGGAGGAAACCCACGCTGACACAGGGAGAACATGTCAGAGCACCTGGAGCAAACCCACGCTGACACAGGGAGAACATGTCAGAGCACCTGGAGGAAACCCACGCTGACACGGGGAGAACATGTCAGAGCACCTGGAGGAAACCCACGCTGACACGGGGAGAACATGTGGGAGCACCTGGAGGAAACCCACGCTAACACGGGGAGAACATGTCAGAGCACCTGGAGGAAACCCACGCTAACACAGGGAGAACATGTGGGAGCACCTGGAGGAAACCCACGCTGACACGGGGAGAACATGTCAGAGCACCTGGAGGAAACCCACGCTGACACAGGGAGAACATGTCAGAGCACCTGGAGGAAACCCACGCTGACACGGGGAGAACATGTCAGAGCACCTGGAGGAAACCCACGCTGACACAGGGAGAACATGTCAGAGCACCTGGAGGAAACCCACGCTGACACGGGGAGAACATGTCAGAGCACCTGGAGGAAACCCACGCTGACACGAATAGAACATGTCAGAGCACCTGGAGGAAACCCACGCTGACACAGGGAGAACATGCAAACTCTGCACAGAAGGGCTCCCTCACCCTGGGTTTTAACCAGGAACCGTCTTGCACACTTGTAAATGCAAAAATTGTGATAGTGTCATATCTCCTAAATGGTGCTTTTTTCGGTGCAGCTCAACATTTAACTGTTACTTAACAGACTTTTCACCTAAAAATATTTTGGGTTAATTTTCTACAGTTGTTCCCGTAGAGTGTGATGTCATGGTGCTCCGGCAAAGAGGGTCGATGCTCAAACATTGACTGAGTTTTGACATGTGCTTACTTTAGATTCATTGCACCACTGAGGTCATTAAATAAAGTTTGATTTAAACTGTGGACTTCTTTACGATGAGTTAAAAAGATTCCACTTGGACCCAAAATGAGGTTTAACACATTTTGAAACCTTCAAACCTTTTGTCAGTATCTGCAGACTGAAAGTGTGTGTGTGTGTGTGTGTGTGTGTGTGTGTGTGTGTGTGTGTGTGTGTGTGTGTGTGTGTGTGTGTTCACAGGCTTTACAATGAGTCGTGTGAGGAGCCGCTTCCTCTCCAGAGAGGTCCAGTCCTCTGCTGCACTCTGGACAACGTACCGCTCATCAGGTGAGAGATCAAACCTGTGCAGGAGTATCTTGGTCGTCCTGTAACACTGCTGCTGTGAAGCTGCTCTCATACAATCCTCACACTATCTGCTTCCTGCACTTGATCCTCAATGACCCAAACAACGGCACATTGTTGACATGAGTGCTGCGGTTTCTGGAGCCACAGTGACGACACTGACCTGACGACCGGATCCTCTTTCCACTCTCACAACAATAATAATCTCATTGAAGCACAACAGAACACACATTGTACGCACGAGGTGAGACCGCGGGTATCGAATGATATGAAAGAACAGCAGCTCGCCTGGCTGTGGTCTGAGGTTTCCACCAGTCGGTTTTAAAGCCTCTGTTTCTTTTAACTGCTTTTTAAATGTCTTTTTTGTGGAGACACTGGATCCAAACAGCAAATACATAAACAAGAATATGTCAGTGCATGTTGTGTTGCACTTGGCACACAGCTCAGCCTGTGATTGATGAGAGAACTTTGGAAAAATGTACCTTTGTACTGTAACTAGTGTGAGTCATGGAGACATGTGGAATATAAGACATTGAAGTGGTTGCAACAGAACATTTGTCAGTGTGAAACTGACTGAACATTGAGCACCGATCTGAAGCCGCTTGGAGACGTGAACCTCTTAACGTTAATCTGACAGCAGTCTCATGTCTTGAACTGAACTGAGTTGGAACCTTCAGATTAACGTGAAGGCTGCATGTTGTGTTGCACTTGGCACACAGTGATGCAGCCTGCTCTTTCCTGAACTTTGAAACATCTGTAATCACGTTGTGTCAGTCAGTAAAGTATGAAGGTGTGATCACAGGCGGGTTATGAGACAACAGCAGTCTCATGTCTTGAACTGAACTGAGTTGGAACCTTCAGATTAACGTGAAGGCAGCGTTACCGTCCTCTGAACTCAAGCTTCATCTTTTATATAAAAAGAAATTAAATTCTCTCCATTAATAAAAAAGAGAGACTGAAACAGACAGTTGTAACATCGTCTCATATCAGATCAGGATCAGGTCAGACAAACAGACAGTTATAATCTGACCAACAGTCTGTCCCTGTGTCTTTAATCTTCATCATTACAGTTGAGATGCTCATGTGTGTGTCCATCAGTGATGCAGCCTGCTCTTCCTCGTTGTTATAACATCTTAATCACGTTGTGTCAGTAAAAGTATGAAGGTGTGATCACAGGCGGGTTATGAGACAATGGGCAGAGGGTCCCAACACCTCTCCTACACAGGACTTTGTAGTTCTTTATTCTCTTTGTGTAGTTGTTACACATCTCTCGGTGGTTTTCTGTCTCTTTGTTGATATTGTGTGTCTCTCTGCAGCTGTTTTACGTCTCTTTGTAGTTGTTTTTCTGTCTCTTTGTAGCAGCTCTGAATATCTTTCTGGCAACTTTGCATCTCATTGGAGTCGTTCTGTCTCTTTGAGGTTGTTTTGCCCCTTTTTGTGGTTGTTTGCAGCTGTTTTACATCTCTTTGTTGTAGTTTTCTGTCTCTTTGCAGTTGTTTTAAATTTCTTGGTAGTTGCTTTGTGTCAGTTTGTCGTCATTTTGTGTCTCTTCTTTGTCATTTTTCAGTCTTAGTGTCATCTTTTGTCTTTTTGTCGACATTTTGTGTCTTTTTAAGGTTGTTTGACCCTTTTTGTAGTTGTTGTGTCTTTGCAGCCGTTTCACATCTCTTTGTAGTTGTTTCCTGTCTCTTTGTAGCAGCTCTGAATATCTTTCTGGTTACTTTGCATCTCACTGAAGTCGTTCTGTGTCTCTTTGTGGTTGTTTTGAGGGTGTTTGCAGCAGTTTTACACCTCTTTGTTGTAGTTTTGTGTCTCTTTGTGGACTCTGTAAGTCTCTTTGTAGTTGTTTTAAATCTCTTAGTGGTTGCTTTGTGTCACTTTGTCGTCATTTGTCTCTTTTCTTTGTCATTTTTCAGTCTTAGTGTCATCTTTTGTTTTTTTTGGTGACATTTTGTGTCTTTTTAAGGTTGTTTGACCCTTTTTGTAGTTGTTGTGTCTTTGCAGCTGTTTCACAGCTCTTTGTAGTTGTTGTGTCTTCTTGCAATTTGTCAGTGAAGATTCTCAGTCATCCAGGTCATGGTAATCATAAGTGCTGTATCGTAGGCGACTGGACTTGCTTACGTTTCTTGAAGACGTTTCGCCTCTCATCTAAGAAGCTTCTTCAGACTGGCGAGGAGTTGCAGGCTATAAAGAGAGAGTCATAGGGGTCACGTGAGCTCTTAGTTTCAGAGTCGTTAAGGTCACAATGTGAGTCATTAGGGTCAGGTGGGACCAGGGGTGAATCGGTGTGAAGTCACCTAACTGCATTGTAATGTCTTTGTGATTGCTTTACATCGGTTTGTAGTCCCTTTGGTTCTATGTGTAGTTCCCTTACCTCTCTCTGTAGTCATATTCTGTCTCTTGGTGGTTGCTTTGCTGCTTGTCATAGTAATTGTGCATCTCTTCATAGTCATCTCGTGTCTCTTTGTGGACATTTTGTGGTTGTTTTGCACCGTTTCGTGGTTGTTGTGAGTTTTGTTGCAGCTGTTTTACATTTATTTTTAGCTGTTTTGTGTCTCTTTGTGGACTTTGTCATGTCTTTGTAGTTGCTTTGCATCTTTTTGTTTTTGTGTTGTGAGTCTCTGTGTCTCTTTGCAGCTGTTATGTATTTTGTTGTCATGTTGTCACTTTATAGTCCTCTTATGTTTCTTTGTGATCATTTTTAGTCTGTTTTTGGTCGACAGGTGTTTATTTCAGTGACAGTCTGCAGGTGAGGACAAGCGGGGCCTCCAGTAGGCCTGTTCATTAATCCATTCATGAGTTAAACCAGGGAAATGTACTGAAAGGATTAAAAGTACTCAATAAAGACACGTTTTATATCATTAGAGTATTAATACTCATGCATTAATGATTTTGTACAGAACTGATTATTTTCATCTGCTTAATTGTTTGATAAAAATTCTGGAAATAGATAAATGTAGTTAAGTACTTATTCTATACTAATATTTCCCTCTGAGTTGTTGTAGCGTGAGAAGAAAAGACTCAATACTTAGTTACACAACTTGAGTAAATATACTTAGTTACATTTTATCACTGTAACAGTCAGCCGATTGCAGAGAAACATATCAGACAGTGAAAATGACAAAGGAGTGTTTCTAGTTGAGCTGTTTGGATGTGTTGCTGTGAGAGCTGGTGAGCAGCTGCAGTGCAGTTGGTTGTGTGATGAGTCTACACTCGCCTGGCTGAGGCTCGCAGTCAGAGGTTAACCTCGTCACCTCGACAGGAAGAAGAGCCTTTGTCGTGTGGAGTGGATCCTTCGTCGCTCTTTGAAATGTCACCACACTGAGTCCCGAGATGTAAACAGGGAATGCTTTTATATCCTCCCTGCGTACGAAAACACCAGAGTGATGAACGAGGGGTTCATGTTACTGAGGATGCAACTACACATTCATATCTTTAACACATCTACAGCATGTCTTTGATATTTAATGTTGCTTTTGATCTGCAGACAAACATCTCTGTGTCATTCTCTCCTCAGCCTCCCAGCAAGACTGTCCTTTTCCATTTATAGACATCTTTTCTCTGTTAAACATGTTGGCATGCTTTAGTACCGCAGAGTAAGTAAGAACACAAATAAGGCCACACTGCTGTTTCATGACTGTTTCTGAGGAATTCTGCACCACAGTAAAAACAAAACACAGAACCAGAGACCACGAGCAGGAACATGGAGGTCACAGATCTGATGTGAACTCTGCAGGAACTTGATTGAATGAACCCAGTGAGCCTGCAGGCCGGCGCACACTGACTCCCTCTCCTCTGCTCTCTCTTTTCTCTGCAGTAAATGTGGAACGCTGCCGCCTGAAAGCTGCTTTTTCAGCCTCATATGCAGCACTGGCTCCTTCATGGGTAAGTGTGTGACCAGGGGACCTGACTCTAGTATTCTTACATTCACACACACTTTTACCCAACATGCAGCTCGTGGTTGAACGGCTCTCTGTGCACTCAGCTTGTTTTCTCAGCTGTAGTGTCTCCAGCCAAGTCTCTGTTCCCCAGGACCCACTGCCAGGGCCCGCCTCGCCCCCCTCACCACTCTCTGAAGGGAAACTTTACTCTGTGCCATTAATGGTACATTTTTGTGACCCATTAGTATTCGTCCTCTGACCATGAGGGCAGCTACTCTGCTGTGCTGCGAGCCAAACTACTATAAAGCATCTATTTTAGGTGGTTTACTCTGAGTGGGTGCAGGGTGGTGCATGTAGATGTTTTTCTGTTTGCTGTATAAACTTTCTGAGAATTTACGCAGCAGGAGTTCACCATACTACCATACTGAGCTTTGACCTACTGAGATCTTTGAGCTTAAAGGCTGACATGTTTGACATTACACAGAGCAACACTGTTAGTTATGGCAGAGAGCAGCTTCTTTCAGGCATTACCCTGATTTTCTGCAGCTGACTCACACAGAACCAGCTTGTTAGAGGTGTTTTCTGACCATGTTGGAAATTCAGTGTTAACTAGTCCATAGCCACTGGTAGCTTTGTCACCTTCTACCTATGCCAGTCCTCAGTGCCTATGTGCAGTTTCACATAGATTGACCACGTCAGTGAGTAGAAAAACGTGGGACAGACAGAATGACTGACTGACAGAATGACACACTGACAGTTTCCGTGATTATGTACAGCATACCATACCATGACTTAGTCATACCAAACATTAGAAACAACACCAACATTGGTCCACAGGGGGAGCCACAGCGATCGGTCGCATTTTAGCCATTTTGAAGCATTTTTCTGTTGTTATAGCGCCACCCAGTTGCCAATTAGAGTTAAATTTCTCCAGTCACCTTGAGGCGTCCTGTTCTACATATCTACCAAGTTTAGTAAAAATCCATATGGCGCTTAGGCCTAGATAAGAAATGAGCTCTCTAGCGCCCCCATTTTGTTTGATGGGCTCAATAATGGAGGGGTCCCCTCAGATTATGTGTGGTCATATGCCTACAAAGTTGCGTGGTGATGGGTGAAACCCTTGAGATGTTCTACACCTTTATGTGATGAGCCACGCCCTCCGCAATATTCATTGCCTTATAGAAGCTCAGTTTTAGGAAGTTTTCCAACTTTTGCCAAGAGGGAACTTTAGATATTGCTCCCTAGATTATGTTCACCCAGTTTCATGCAGATCGCTCAAACTTCCTAGGAAGAGATCCATTTGAAGTGTTTTTCAACAAATTCAAAATGGTGGAAAATCTATATAAGCGGAAGTTATGGGTTCTTGAGGCAAATGTGTTCCTCATGAGGAGAGGCATCTCTGTGCAAAGTTTCATGTCCCTACCACATACGGGGCATGAGATATGCCCATTCAAAGTTTGACATTTCAATGGGTTGCTATAGCGCCCCCCTTTGGCCAATTGATGTAATATTGCTTCATTGGCATCCTCCCATGACCCTCTACCACTGTGCCAAATTTCACATGGATTGACCAAGTCAGTGAGGAGAAAAACGTGGAACACACACACACACACACACACACACACACACACACACACACACACAGTTTTCATCATTACAAATGGCTAAAATGCGACCGATCGCTGTGGCTCCTCCTGTGGCCCAATTTTTTTTGGCCACTTTTCTTTTCATACTATGAAACTCACAAACACTCTGTCTGAATACATTGCTCTTCTTAATGGGTTCAGTTGACTATTTAATCTGCAATTTCCTATGACCTGTATCCCAAACACACACCATGTGAAACTGTACGTGGGCAACTGTGCACTCAGTGGGTATGGACTAGTTTCACTTCAAACTGAAAGTGTTAACCTGATGGTGGTGCTTCACATGGATTGACCAAGCCAGTGAGGAGAAAAACATGGAACACACACACACACACACACACACACACACACACACACACACACACACACAGTTTTCCTCATTATATATTAAGATAGTTCTTAAAGGGATAGTGCACCCAAAAATGTAAATTCAGCCATTATCTACTCACCCATATGCCGACGGAGGCCATGGTGAAGTTTAGGCTAACTTTAGCTAACGTTAGCTAGAGATGTTAAAGATAACTTTATATTTCTTTCCAGCAAAGTGACAATATGTTGCCTCAAACACAATGTTGACTTACCTTAGAACAGATGTAGACATCATTGTTAATCTTATTCACGTTGAGTTGATGTTGTGGTCTAACGTTACCACACAACTTTATCCAAAGGAGACACTTTTCTCGCTTGAGATGTGGTTTAAAGTGTAAAAATACACCTGGTCGCCCAGCCTCTCAGGATACCTTGTGTCAGAGTTGCATGTACCCCATGCACACCGTTTGACCATTTTTAAACTTCAAATCTCAGAAAAAGCTCATAAAACCCAACAAACTGACTTTCTGTAATGCATTTCAATGGACGTCCAGGCAGAGAATGTCCCAGTGTATGGGAATGGCTATACGCACTGTGATTGGCTCATCGCGTTTGAGGGCGGGGCTTAGCCATAGGTCAATTAAAGCCCGTAGACATCCTCCCCTTATAATACCTGTAAATATGGGTCATAATTTCTGCTTGCACAGACGACCCATATGGGCATTTCTTTGGAGGAGTTACACTTTGTGGTTATGCTGTATTCTGTAAACTCCCATCAGTGCAACACAAAGGCAGCGTCACACGGCACAACACTGTAAAATAATGTCACAATTAGACGTTCTTTGTTTTCAACATTTTCCATAAGAGACGTGAGGACAGCTGCAGGAGAGATAAAGTCATATCAATAATCTCGACCGGTCTCTAACAACCACCAGGCGCTCCTCATGAACAGACACACAGCATGCATGCTCATATTCGGTGTTTTCAGACTGTGTCTCTGTTAATGTTCAGTCGCTGTGTCGTGTCTCTGCCTCTGCCGGCAGTGTGTGAGGTCAGAGATGAGCTCGTTGACTCCATGAGCTCACCATTAAACTGAAATGTGTCTAATGTTTCAGTAAATGTTTAAACCATGACGCAAGTGTCCCGACTGAAGCTGCCTGATGAACTCTCCTCAGACGTTGAATCACCAGTGAACACCTGCTTCTTAAATGCTGGAATTTCAGGATGTTTTACGAGCCCATTAACCTGTGCGAGCCCAAGGTTTGTTCTCTGTGTCTGCTGTTTATCTCACAGCTCGGACGGTAACACCTGCTGAGCGTCCGGCCGCTCTTCATGACGTCACATAATCCAGATTTAGTATGAAAATCAGAGGGTAGAACAGAGAGGAATATTGTCTTGTCTCATGTTTGTTTAGAAGCATCATGTATCTCTGCCAGTTACTGTAGTTAACGCCTCGTTACTCACTGATGAGCAGTGTGGTGTGGACACGTAGTGATGTCATTAACTCCTGGGAGAGGCGCTGCTAACCCTCAAAGGTCAAAGGTCAAAGGTCAGACAGTAAAGGACTGAGTCACATTCAGGCTGCAGCTAACACTTATGTTTATGAGCGTTTTTACGTAAAACATAAGTAAATAGCAAAAATTCTACTTGTTATACTTTTTTGGATTCTAACGTCTTCAAGTTGTTTACCTTTTTTTACCCAACAATATAAAACTGAAAGTATTCAGTTTATTGTCGTGTGACAAAGAAAAGCGGAACATCCTCACATACGAGAGGCTGAAACGATATTTGACTTTATTTTATCTATTTATTTTTCAGGCATGCAAGCAGCATGGATGATAACAGAACAGGAATGTGGTTTGATTAGTCTTTGGTCCAGACTAAACTATATCTACACATACTGAATGAATTACTATTAATTTCAGACATTCATGATCCCCAGAGGATGAATTCTACCGCGTGTAGAGATCCCCTGACTTTTCCTTTAGCACCACCATCAGGTTAACACTTTCAGTTTGAAGTGAAACTAGTCCATACCCACGGAGTGCACAGTTGCCCACGTACAGTTTCACATGGTGTGTGTTTGGGATACAGGTCATAGGAAATTGCAGATTAAATAGTCAACTGAACCCATTAAGAAGAGCAATGTATTCAGACAGAGTGTTTGTGAGTTTCATAGTATGAAAAGAAAAGTGGCCAAAAAAAAATTGGGCCACAGGAGGAGCCACAGCGATCGGTCGCATTTTAGCCATTTGTAATGGTGAAAACTCTGTGTGTGTGTGTGTGTGTGTGTGTGTGTGTGTGTGTGTTCCATGTTTTTCTCCTCACTGACTTGGTCAATCCATGTGAAATTTGGCACAGTGGTAGAGGGTCATGGGAGGATGCCAATGAAGCAATATTACATCAATTGGCCAAAGGGGGGCGCTATAGCAACCCATTGAAATGTCAAACTTTGAATGGGCATATCTCATGCCCCGTATGTGGTAGAGACATGAAACTTTGCACAGAGATGCCTCTCCTCATGAGGAACACATTTGCCTCAAGAACCCATAACTTCCGCTTATATAGATTTTCCGCCATTTTGATTTTTTTGAAAAACACTTCAAATGGATCTCTTCCTAGGAAGTTTGAGCGATCTGCATGAAACTGGGTGAACATAATCTAGGGAGCAATATCTAAAGTTCCCTCTTGGCAAAAGTTGGAAAACTTCCTAAAACTGAGCTTCTATAAGGCAATGAATATTGCGGAGGGCGTGGCTCATCACATAAAGGTGTAGAACATCTCAAGGGTTTCACCCATCACCACGCAACTTTGTAGGCATATGACCACACATAATCTGAGGGGACCCCTCCATTATTGAGCCCATCAAACAAAATGGGGGCGCTAGAGAGCTCATTTCTTATCTAGGCCTAAGCGCCATATGGATTTTTACTAAACTTGGTAGATATGTAGAACAGGACGCCTCAAGGTGACTGGAGAAATTTAACTCTAATTGGCAACTGGGTGGCGCTATAACAACAGAAAAATGCTTCAAAATGGCTAAAATGTGACCGATCGCTGTGGCTCCCCCTGTGGACCAATGTTGGTGTTGTTTCTAATGTTTGGTATGACTAAGTCATGGTATGGTATGCTGTACTCAGTGGGTATGGACTAGTGTGATATAAATAACCAATTATCATATAAGTTTAAACCTTTCTCAACGTATGATATATATTACCAAAAAATAAATATAAATATTAATATTTCATATGTAACATAAACTAAGAACATGGTAAACATTATACCTGTAAAACGTAAGCATTAGCATTTTCATTGCAAGCGTGTTGCCATGCTAGCATTAGCATTTAGCTCAAAGCACCGCTGTGCCTTAATACAGCTGAACCAACCTGTTTTAATCCAAGGTGGTCAAATACAGACTTTTGTCATCACACCCCTCAGCGTCTGAGTTAGAATAAGTTTGTTAAGCAACAGTAATGTTAATGTGGTGAATATGTGAGTGATGCCAGTGCATGACAACTGTACATACATTATATATGTATGTATGTATTATAACATGAGACAACAGTGACAGGATATAGGAACCTAAATTATGTTCTGTCACGTTAAAACAACATTGACTTTAGGTGTCACACAGGTAGTGAACTCCCCTCCCTCCAGCTCTGTGTGAACTGTCTTTGCTCTTTGTACTGCGTCAGTTGCTCTCAGCATCTGATATTCTGCTGGATGGGTTTATATTAGAGTTCGTTAAAGCCTGGTGCGTCTCGCAAAGATACTAATGGGTGCTGAACAGGCTGTCTGAGCAGAGCTGCTATCAAGGATGTAGACTGGCTTTAAAAAATGACTGAAACCATTAAATTACAATAAAAAACGTTGGTGATCAATGAATCAAATAAATAATCTGTCAGTGGACCAATCGCTTTATCGGCTGATCATTTCAGCTCTAACTGAAAGCGACTGTTTTGGCGTGTGCGAACTCTCGCTCTGGAAATTTCCCCACCATCAACGCTTCCCTCTCTTTTTACTGTTTGTTCATAAACAAGGCTGAGTTTATGTTTGTGAGGCGGTTTGTTTGACTCGGAGGTGTGGCGTGAGTGGACATGAGACAACCAGAAAACCACAGACAACCCAGAACCCTTATCGCTGACCACTGCGTTCACTGCTGGACTAACAACATGAACATGAAAACAGTCGCTGTCTGTTCTCTACAGCGTGATGAGCACCAGATGTGGACGCGTGGGAGAGCGGCGTGAAACTGCTGTGAAGCTTTGATGAAACAGTTTAATAAACAGACATCAGGAATCTGCTCACACTGAGATCTGCAGCATCGTCGCTCTGTGATTCACATTCAACACGGTGAACTCGCTGCTCCTTTGATGCTGCGTCTTGGAGGACAGAGCTGTCTCCTTTCAGCTCTGATACACTGGTTTAATCAGAGTGTTTAGGTATTGTTAGTGTTCGTATTTCAAAATGGAAAAAGACAACTTTTCCCTCCACAGTGTTTCCAAGTGGTGCTATTATTGATACCAAGACAATCGGATCATTGTCTGTTTTCCTCAGAGCCTAAAAACTCCCAACAACACAGACAGACTGCATCTTGAGTTCCACACTTCAGTTGTTCTGTCCAGCCACAGATTCTGCTACCAGGGTAAATATAAAGAGAAAAGGAGCTGGAAACATTCCTCAGAGATGTTGGTCCATATTGACATGATGACATCACACAGTTGATCCATGATGAGAATCTCCCGTTCCAGCACATCCCAAAGGTGCTCTATTGGACTGAGATCTGGTGACTGTGGAGGCCATTGGAGTACAGTGAAGTCATTGTCATGTTTGAGATGATGTGAGCTTTGTGACATGGTGCGTTATCCTGCTGGAAGCAGCCATCAGAAGATGGGTACACTGTGGTCATAAAGGGATGGACACGCTCAGCAACAATACTCAGGTAGGCTGTGGTGTTTAAACCATGCTCAGTTGGTACTAAGAAAATCTCCCCCACACCATTACACCACCAGCAGCAGCAGCAGCAGCCTGAAGCGTTGATACAAGGCAGGATGGATCCATGCTTCCATCTGAATGTGGTTTTTCCAATCTTCTATTGTCCAGTTTTGGTGAGAAAACCCGTGTGAACTATAGCCTCAGTTTCCTGTTGTTAGCTGACAGGAGTGGCACCTGGTGTGGTCTTCTGCTGCTGTAGCCCATCTGCTTCAAGGTTGGACAAGGTGTTGTTGCTTCAGAGATGCTCTTCTGCACACCTTGGTTGGAACCAGTGCTTATTTGAGTGACTCTGCAGAGCTCATGTTTTTTCAGACCTGAGTCGTGCCTACAGATTTTTCTTTCAGGCTGCGTACGATCAGTGGCTTCATCACACAGATGAACATGGCAGCCTGTATGTGACAGAGCAGAAGCTCAGGAACAAGCTTCTTATTGTGAGCAAACAGAAACAGATGACGAAGGCATAGATGAGCGTTGAGAGGTTTTCTCATCTGGATCATAACACCTCAGCAGACACAGTGAAAGAGAGGAGAGTCCAAAGGAGGACAGAAGAAATGATACTCCTGAGAACAGGAAAGTAACTGATTCTTGTTGAAGCAAAGACGGATGATGAACAGGAATGATGAAGGGTGGACGGGGTGTAAACTCCTGAATCTACATGTGTGTTTTTCTTCTGTTTAACAAGAACATAAAGCAGGGAAGGACCCAAACTATAAACACCTGACATGACATGTACTGTGGGCATGGGTCCTGGATCACATTCAATGCAACATGATGACTCAACTGTTTGATGAAGTATGTCTCATTTCTTTCTCCCTCCACATCTGTTCTTGCAGTGATGCTGATTGGCCTGCTGCGTTACGCTCACGTCATAGAGAAGCACCAGAACTGTGTCCTCAACACGGCCGGCCTGTCCACAGCGTGGATCTGTGCCGCCGGTCTCATCATGGTGGGAAACTTCCAGGTAAACAGTCTGATCACTGTTAAAGTCAGTCTTTGTGTTGATGATGTTGGTTTAGACAGATCGACCTTTACTCTCCTGCCTGTGTGTGTGTAATCATTCACCTTATGTTAATCAAGATAACTGATGTCAACACGTTCCTTCTTCTGCAGGTTAATGGTAATGTGTTACTTTGAGAATAGATTTTTGGACAGTTACGCATTATAAGGCTGGATTACTGAGCTGTCAGGGCCGTCACACCTTCAGGGCCCACAGTGGCTCCAGAAAACAATGATAAGTGTTTAAAAGGCAGGTTCCTTCTTTATTTTAGCCTCAACATGGTTCTAGTTATGGTAGAGTTGATCCGTCCTTTGCTCCACCACTTTGGTCCAGGCTGAAATATCTCAACAACAGTTTGATAGATTGAACTTCTTTGTGGTTTCCCAACAATTTAACTCAATTACTTTGGTTATCCTTTGACTTTTTCTATCGTGCCAACATGAGGGTGACGTGTGGTTTTTAGTGAAGTCTCTCTACTATTAAATGCATTTCTTATTCCCCTTCAGGATGAATTGTCATAACTTTGGTGATCGCTTAACTTTCCCTCAAGCGGCATCATCAGGTCAACAGTTTGATTAGTGATTCTCTCGCTCAGCTCAGAGTCTTCACGTTGGGATGACTTCATGCACATAAAAATCACTTTTCTAGGCTCTGGTGAAGTTTCTAAATATTTAATTATGTTTAAAATCTAAAGCTGGGGTTTGCAGTTTTCTGGAAAAGGCCAAAAAAAGGTGTAATTTGATAAAACACCCTCCTATTGCAGTTCCCCCTCTGTCCTTATCCCCTCCATCCAGATACCCAGATGCACATGCTTCTTACAGTAACCCTGTGTTTTCTATACATTGCTTTATTTACCTGTGTAATGGCAGCAACAGAAAGTTTGCTGATCCTGCAGGGAGTTTCCAGCTAATAACGAGCCAAGCTAAAATTAATTTTATTAAGCCAGCGTGTTCCTAACTACGGTTTGGAGCTGGTAAGGTGTCACTGAGAGAGGTGACTCTTGGAGCTGGAGTTTGCACTGACTGGATTTGGGTTGCAGCAGCCATTAGCTGGGGGTCAGTCTCCAGAGCTGCCGCTTGCTCTCCTCACAGTGAGTTGGTCTGTGGTGGCAGGCAGTGAGGCGGAGAACATGGTGAGTCGAGGCTCCAGCTAACATTAGCTACGTAAACATGAAGCGGCAGCCATGCCATGCAGCCTTTGGCTCCAACTAGCAGAAAGTTAAACTATCAGCAACATTTTCTCTCCATCTCTGACACACTTTGCTGATTATTGTGTTTTGTTTTGTTTATTGTCAGACTCTCTGTCGAACGTCTTGATGAGTCTGTCTTCCTGTTTTGGGTTGCTCTGCAGTGAAGGCAGTTGTTTCCAATGCTGGAAGAGCAACTTTTTCTGCAGGACCATTGAATCAGACTTTCACTGAGGGGATGTTCACGCACATCTGCATCTGTACATCAGCCAGTAGGAACGCCCTCTCTCTGAAATGTCCTGTGATTGGCCAAAGTCTCCCGTTGTGGGCTAGATTTTCTCACGCCTGAAAACAGAAGAGGAGGTGCAGAAGTCTAGTTTTCTCTCAGACCACTTGAATTACAATATGCTTAAAGTTTATTGTCAGATTTTTACCCAGTGAAGCCAAAATCAAACTGCCTACACCTGCTTTAATGTGACAGGATCCCATAGTACAAAGATCAATAGTTATCAGGAGCTAAATATGTTGTTACCTGCTGAACATCAGCATGTTAGTTTGGATGAATTTCTAGTTTTCAAATTTCTAGTTACTTCAGTTTATTCTGTGCACATGTGATGCACATTCCATGTTATGTTTACCCAAATTTTCATAAAGTCAGAACAAGTAGTGCTCCAGAATAATAGACATAATAGATCTCCTTGTGGTAATTTATTACAGTTTTTGAGTCATCAGAAGATGGAGAGAAAAACAAGCATGGATTACGTCACTAAAATGTCCTGAAAGAAGTGGTGGAAAAATAAGTTGGAGCACTCAAAACAAAAGCCAGAAAAAATCTATTATGGATCAGTTTTAATAAAAACAATCAGATGGATGAATAAATAAATCTCAAAGCAAAAATGCTGCATTTTTCTAAAGTGCAAGTTACATCATTTCTTATATAATTTCCAAACATTATTCATTCACAGAGAGAGAGATTGTTATCTCACTGTTTGTGATTTTCACCACCTCCGGTTATTGTGTCTCACAGTCACTTTGATGTTTGATCCTGCAGAGGAGACCAGGTGACGTCTAATTACAGTCAGCGGGGCATTTTGGACTCGTGGCAGTGTAACGTGTGGCCTTCACATAGACATTTTAAAATACGTTAAAACACCAATCACATGTTGTCATTTTCTGTTTTTCCCAACTAGAATTCCGCATGAGGTTAAAATACTGCTTAACTGTCAATTTTCTTTTCTTGCTCTTTAGACACTGCTCTGACCTCGCCGCTTAGATAAGACTTTTCTTGGTATATGGTCAGTGTCATGGCAACTGAAAGCAGAGGGTCTCTGTGTAACATAAACAGTGTGGAGGTAACAGTAGAGACGGGCCGTCCTGCTCCTCTTTAACTACAGTTACACACAAATACTCTGAGCTCATGGACACAATGTTTGCTCGTAGAAGAGCATCAACCCAGCAGCAGGACCCTGGGTTCCTCCTGGTGCAGAGGGCCCTGGGTTCCTCCTGGTGCAGAGGGCCCTGGGTTCCTCCTGGTGCAGATGCATGCCCAGATGTTGTCGGGGGTGCATACAGGCATGTGGGAACCATACGCACATCTTACTTTGACTTTGAATCAGCCCTCAGTGGGTTGGTGGTTTTGGTTTCCACTGACCGTTGTTACATCATTTTGTTCTCAACAAATCATCAGTAAAGGTTTTCAAACTGAGAAATTCGTTCATCAAGATCTGATCTGTGATTCAAGTGATCATTTAATTTCATGAGCAGTGTAGTTCTCTGCTTCTCTCACTGTCATACCTGCTGCTGCGTGAACTCTCTCTGTACCACCCAAACAGTGATTTAAGGATATTTCATCACTGCTTCACTTGAAAGAAAGAACAGCAACACATGTACGTGATGCTTCTGCTGGCTCTCTGGCGTGCGTCTCCTCCTGCAGTCTCTCAGCACTTTGTAGACCTTCCAAGCAAATCTCTCTTTTGATGTTGTGTTTGTTCTGTCAGGAAATTGTCTGGCGGACCTCTCTGTGGTAGTATGATCGTGAAAACAAGACATGTTGGCTGTGTGTCGGCGTTCCTGTCCTCGGTGCAGTCCAGTTCAAGGACGTGCTCTCATGATAAAATCCATCATTTGTATCTTAAAGAAGCTCAATGTAAGGGTCACCTTTTGTGCTGTTTTCTAAAAAAAAACAGCTGTTGAGATAAAGACAGATTTACTGTAGAGGAGAAGAGCTGCAGCACATGTGCACACACGTATGGAACATACTGTACATACATGAACACACCTGCACTCATCCCATCAGTACCGAGAGTTTTCATGGCCTCAGGTGTTGAATCAGCTGCTCAACATGTGATGACTTTGGGTGTTTGCCAGGAATGTAGTTTGGCATGCATGTGTTCAGCATTTGAATATTACACAGACATTTATAAGTTGAGGCATGTGCAGCGGTGAAAAAAGAAAAAGTGCATTTACTCAAATATTACATGTAGTTGTTTGTTAGACTGCAGACTCAGATTTTACACACAAAACATATGAAAGCTTATAAAATATGGAGCATTTTTATACATGAAAAACCATCATTTTATACATCGTTCACTTGCACCATCCTTCAGATCGTCTGCTTCCACATAAGTGTCACTAATTAGACTTCTGGTCGGCACAGGTGCAAATTTTTGGGCAGAAAATTAAATATTTGATGCGCAAAATTATCTGAAAAGCCGACCCTAGATTTACTTTTTGGTGTTTCTCAAAATGATCCCACACTTTGGATTTCCTGCCCGACATTAACTAGCCTGTGGAATAGGTTCAGGTTCAGGTTACTTTACTGATACCCGAGGGTAAACTAGTTTTGCAGTCGAGAGTCAAAACATCCATCACAGTTTGAACAATCAAAACAAAACATAGAATACAAGAAAGAAATTTAGAATTGACAGAAAGTGCTGCAATCCATAAAATAAAAGCAAATAATTAAAAACGCCAAGAGCAAAATTCCCTATAACCGCAGGTACCAGCCCTGCCACCTGTCTGACTGCTGAGCGTGGACACTTCCTGTGTCTGTCCTTTCAAATTAAAGCCCCACATGGTCCAGTCATATAGGTTTGGATTTATTTTGACAATGTGCAGCTCCTAATAGAGTTTCACTTTTGTTTTCCTGTGACTAAGCGACCAATGAAATCTTGTCGACTAATGACCTTTCAGCAGAGGGCGGCTCTACAGCAAACAGTTTCTTATTTACACATCCAGCTGTTACAGAGCAACAAAATGATTCAGAGTCTGTGTGTCTGTGTCCATCTGATGAATTTAAGTCCAATATTCACTTTTCTTTTAGCTCCGTTTTTAGCCTCCACCAACTCCTCCTGCTAAATGCTCCACTGTGTTCACCAGCGAGTCTCTAACTGTGTCTGTCTGCCAGAGCAGTAAAGCTACGGGGCTGAAAACCAAAACAATGAGCTGAACCTGACTGTAAAGCTGTGGCTGTATTACTCAGGCACGTGAGTGTGTTTTCAGAGGTCAGTGTTGTAGTCGGAGGCCCTCTCGAGTGTGTGTGTGTGTGTCTCAGATTCCTCCTGCTCTGTCTGCACATGCCTGGGCCCCTCTAATCACATTTTGGGGAACACACTGCACAGTTCATCCTCGGGGTCTGTCGTCCAACTCCCCCTCTCGTGGTTAAGGCTGGTCCTCCTCTTTTCTGATTGGCTGACGGGGCCCTCCTCCCTGTCGGTGCTCATTCTTACATAATGAATCTCGGTGTTTCCCGTTTAGAGTAAACATGGCAAGAGTCCTTGAAGAGGTGATTTACAGCATAAATGTGCTCCATCCATCTGCTGAGCACTAAACGGCCACACACACACACACACACACACACACGAGGAGCCGCTGTTTATATCGCAGTGATTAAGTGTTGATGTTGAATTGGAGTTTTTGGAAATTATGAATGAGATTTGGCAAAGAGAGGCTGCAGAGAGGAGACGTACCGAACACTGTGTGTATCAGGTTTTCAAAAGATTTAATTCAAGAGTCATTTGTCCAGTTTTAACCCTTAAGAGTGGAAACAGACGTCCAGATGGCTTTTGTTTTCTTCAGAGCCTAGCAACAACAACAACACAAACACACTGCAATTTGTTTTCCACCTTTTCTTCTGTTGTCTCTCCTATTCCACAACTGAGGATAACACCTGCAAAGAACTTACACTGATTCTCTTTAGTAACTGGATTTAGATACTGACAGCTAACGGGGAAACAAAAGGGTTAATCTCATGTGGTTTTGGTTGCACAACACACTGTAAACCCCAATTTATCCACGACACTAAATTTAAGTGTCCCAGCATGCTATGAGACGATGCATTTAAAGCCACTTTGTAGCCTTTATATTTGGCATTACACTGCACAACCTACAGCATAGGCTTTGGGCTGTTTCTGTGTGGTGTTATTGAATATTATTTCTGGCATACGCGATTCAAGTATTGTTGTAATGGGCTACAGTAACTGTTTTTTACATGCACATAAGTTTTGTCTTTTTAGTCGGCTGTTGAAAAAAAAAAATACCACGTCACATCCATATTGCAATGAATTGTGGGCAATTAAATCAGTAAAGTGGCTGAAGTCTGCGCCCAAAATGGACTCTCTGGAAGTCTGCAGAAACCCCTCTTTAGGCCCCTTGTGGACTGGATGAATTGTGGTTCAGTCAGGAACACTTAAGTCAAAGAAAACTTTACTTCCATTTGCAGTATTATATTTGGCGGTATGGCTCTGTTATCGGGCCTCTCTGCCTTTCCACAGGCCTACATGGAAAGCCTAAGGCGGAGAGAGCAAACCTCACCACCCTTCCATGTGCAAACAGAGAAAGCTTGAGGCAGAGAGAGCAAATCTCCCTGCCCTTCTGTGTGCTAATGTGGAAAGCCTAAGGCGGAGAGAGCACACCTCTCTGCCCTTCCACATGCAGATGAGTAAGCCTTCAGGCAGATGCCCTTCCATGTGCATACATGGAAAGCCTAAGGTGGAGAGAGTACACCTCTCTGCCCTTCCATGTGCAAACATGGAAAGCCTAAGGCGGAGAGAGCAAACCTCACCACCCTTCCATGTGCAAACAGAGAAAGCTTGAAGCAGAGAGAGCAAATCTCCCTGCCCTTCTGTTTGCTAATGTGGAAAGCCTAAGGCGGAGAGAGCACACCTCTCTGCCCTTCCACATGCAGATGAGTAAGCCTTAAGGCAGATGCCCTTCCATGTGCATACATGGAAAGCCTAAGGCAGGGAGAGCAGCAGCAAAGACCTCCGGGAACAGAACAGAGCAGCATCAGTGACAAACAGAAATGACATTGATGAGTCAGACACAGCATGAAAAGGAGGAGCTGGGGTGGAGGCAGGTTGCAAAGCAGCTTGCAGAGGAAGCAGCAACAGTAGGCAGGTCAGAGCAGTTTAAATAGGGCGCCCTGAATGATTTGGTTGCATAGAAAGGAATCATGTGATCTATCAGCTGACTCCCTTCCATCAATCAGCTGATCCATCAGTTGGTTAGGCTGTTTGAGATCAGCTGATGTAGCTGGGATGTGAGTTGAGCCTGACATCTTGTCCTGCCTGAACTAACGCTATGCTCAGTTCTTGGACAGCCCAGACTTCCCGGGAATCTGCTCGCAACGTCCATGAATCTGTAAGTGCGGTAAGATCGGGACATTTGTATTCAGCTGAACACTGGCTCAGGAAAGGGCCAATCAGGTTTTCATGAAAGCCATTTTGCATTTTCGCCTCGGCCACTGTAGTTCTCCTATATGCTTGGCATACAAGAGGCAAATTTATTTTTTCTAGGATGGTGAAGGCACGACCCACCTTACTCTGCCTTACTCTGCCTCTGATTGGCTTGAGCCCTGTTCCCTGCCCCCCCCCCCCCCCCCACCACCACCACCACCACCACCACCACCACCACCACCACGTGAACGAGGCAAAGCCAGCACAGTGGGTGGATCTGAGGGGTCTGGTGGAGCTGTAAGTGTGAAAATCAATTTTAAAACTGCCGATAAAAAACTTAAGTTGATGCAATTTAAAGTCTTCAGCAGAGAGGCGTGAGCATAGTCAGTCTTCCTCGTGTTCTTCCTCCCTGTCGACCTGAACAGAGAACTTCTTCATGGTTTTTGTGGAACCAGCACACACACATATAATTCAACCAGACTATACGCTTGCTCGCTCTTTGTGTCCTCTCCCTGTAATTACTCACCTCAAACAGCTGTGACGTCTCCCACAATGCACCTCTGCACTGCATTTAACCCCACGTTCAGGATGTGTCTTCATCGTACCAGCTGCTGCATTTGAAAATATGCACTCAGGAAGCATTTTAAAGATTATAAATGCAGTAGAGATGAACTTCCTCTGTGATGCTGAAACTGAACGAGTAGATCACAGCAACAGGTTCTTATCAGTTCAAACACTGAGCGTTCTGTCTTTCAGAGTCACAGACGATAACAGAGATGATCACATTGGTTGTGTAAATGAGTATCATTACAGTTTTTCTTTCATCATGTGATTTGCTGGTTGAGATCATCCCGTCCTGTCCTCTGGCGTTCTTTGTCCGGTGATCTTGTAACAGTGATTACCCAGAGTTCCAGTGTCAGGTCACCATGACCCTTTGTGTATTTTTTTATCAGCTTTGTTGTGTTCAGATGTTCCCACAAGAAGACCACAAGAAATGTTGCTCAGATGTTCGTACATTTAGAGGTCGAGGGTTAACTTCTCACACATCTTTGAAGGATGATTGTTAGAAGAGAATTTAACATGACAATATTTTTTGTGAAATAAATAGGTATCAGCATCAATATTTAGATACAGCACATGTGAGACTGTTATCTTTGGTAAAGAAGAAATAAATAAATATCCATCCAAATTCAAGACTGATCTGTAGCAGCTGTGTGAGGCACAGCAGTGCTTAAAGTCCACATGCTCACAATACAATGCTAACATGCAGATGTTTAGCAGGTATAATAATCACCATCTTAGTTTAGTATGTCAGCATTCATAGGCCCCGATCTGTGTGGGTACATGAGACCCTAAGAAAGAGGCGGAATCATGGGGCCAGCTGTAAACTTGTTGTTATGATGAGTGAAAACTTTGACCTGCTAGTGGCACAGGGAGAAATGTCAGGGGATTAGGATTTATCCTCAGTGGACCTTGAATGTCTGCACAGATTTGAATGGAAATCTATTTAATAGTCATTGAAATACTTTACAGAAAAAAACAAATGTGAACCTCATGGTGGCGCTATAGTAAAAGTGAGGAGATCGTTAATGACGTTAGGCTTCATCCTTTGGGGGACATGAATATTTGTACAAAACTTGTCCAGTGTCCTTGCTGCAGTGATGAGGGGTTTGATTCCAGCCTGCAGCCCTTTGTTGCATGTCATCCCCTCTCTCTACCCCTTTTACGCTTAGACTATCCTATCTAATAAAACCAAAAATCCCCCAAAATAATCTTTAAAAAACAAGGAAGAAAAGACAAGAAATGAAAAACGAAGTGGGACTCGGCTGACAAGGAAACAGGAGCAACAACACTGAGGGACAGAAACCATAACAGCTGATTGTGTATAATGATGCTCACCCTTGTGAAAGACTGTTTGTAACGTTAGTATACTGTATGTGATAATTCTGTCTTTTCTCCAAGAACACAAAGTTTAAGCGATAAAAGCAAAGTCCTGTGTGTGTGCAAATAGTTTTGCTAGTTGTGCACTTTTCACTACATGGCTCATGTAGTCACTTTGTCTCTTTGTTTTCTTTTTTGTCGTATATTGCTCTTGTGAAGCACTTTGTGACCTATGTCTGTGAAAAGTGCCCTATAAATAAAATGTACTTACTTATAGATATAAAATCATTAAAAAATGCTTAATGATAAAAACAAAATCTCTCCAAGTTTTCCTGTGATCATCGCTTCTACTGCTACCTGCATTTCCCTGAGGTTAAATAGTACCTGTGCACTCTTTAAACGTTTCGTGTGTTTATTTCTCAGGTGGATTTTGCCAAAGTCCTGCACTATGTTGGAGCCGGCGTGGCCTTCCCCTCCAGCATGCTGTTTGTATGTCTTCAGTCGGCTCTGACCTACAGACTGGCCAAGACCCAGGAGGAGTACCGGATAGGTCACCTGCGTGTGGGGATGACCCTGATGGCACTGATCGCCCTGGTGCTCAGTATCCTGCCAACATGAAGCTTATTCTGTGTTTGTCTCAAAGCAACACTTTTCTTGCTATTTAAGGTATTTGCCTTTTACTTTTAGTGAGTTTTGGGCGTATACGACCAGTTCAGATAGCTCACAAAGATTTCCTATTATTTTTTTCCTCTTAAATGACTTGAGGGAACTTTTTGGAATCCGGACGTAACATCTGGTTTAATAAATGTCGTGGAGGTAGAGTGCGTTATGTTCACGTCCATGTTCTTGGCTGTCCACACAGACTGTGATGCTCTCCTGTCCTTCAGTCTGTTCAGAGGTTGTTTGTGTAAGCTGTGTTATGTGGCCCCCTGCTGGAGAAAAAACTCTCCTACATCCCTTTCTTGAATCAATACAACCAAACTCTGGACTGTTTTACATTGGACACTGTTGTATAACAGCACGTACTGCATGAATAACCTTCTACATCAAAAATAAGAAAACAGACGTCCTCAAATAACACACCCATAAAAACCACACATCTGCATGTTTTGGATTCATGAGAGAGATTTTCTGACCTCGTCTTCCTCCTGCTGTGCAGCCATTGTTCTCCTTAACCTCTGATCACCAGGTGGAGTTTTCTTTTGCCAGGAAAGCTTCGCCCTGCAGCACACCTCCGCCATCTTTGAGTGGGTCTACTGTATGCTCATCATGCTCTTCTATGGGACCTTTGCCTTTGAGTTCGGGGGCATGTCCGGGGACACCTTGATGGTGCTGTCCAGAGGAGGAGGGCTGCAAAGCTTCTCCACCTCTGGACACAAGACGGAGGTGGGTGGCAGCTCCAACCACCACCAGCCAGAGAACTTTTCAATGCTGTAACCATACTGTAGCGAGCTTCAGCGCCCCTGAAGGTCAAAGGGACGATCTGGAAGACACCAACATGGAGTCTAGAAGCTGGAGGCTGCACATCCTCACGCTCACTATCGCACACAGCCATGGTGCCAAAGCTCTTCTGCTCAGCAGCGACCAAAGACTGACAGACTTTACAGACTTTTATCCTGCTTTGCTAAAGCGTGCAGGCTACGACTGCAAAACGTTGCACAATACTATAAGTGCCTTTCTGAGCACTGAAAGAGACACACATGTGCACACACACGCACACAGCCCTCGCTGTTTGTTTTAACTCTGTTAATGTAACAATCACTCTCTGCATTCTTGGCTGAGGTTGCCTTTTATCAGACTGAGCGTCCTGAAAGGGCCTCAGATGCAGTGGCGTCAGTTTGTTTGCATGTTAAGATGTTCAGACACCGAGCTCCATATTGTTTTTAACTCAGGAAGTTTTGTTACACAATCAACTTTCACTCCTTACCTCACTAGTAAGGTGGAGTTCTCCAAAAAAGTTTGACAATAGATGGACTAAAGGTTACTCAGTGCCAAGAATAATTCATTTACAGGTTCTGTCTGTAACTGTTTTTTATTTTCAGTGGGTGAACAGGTTCTGACATTACTTAAAAAATGAGACTGTCCCCAACTTTCTCAGTTGCCTCTTGCAGCCTGTGCGCTGACTTCTAGGTAAAAGACTCGGGACCTGATGCACATTCCCTAGTGCCTTGCCTCTCTTCATCTTCACTACAGCGCTAACAGTGTGCAACAGTAGCTAATGTTAGCCAAGAAATGGAGTCTGCTAACTTCAACAAATGACGTGCACCCACAGCGGCGGCCTGGTGGAGATGGATCTTCACTTAGCACCCTGTAGCAACTTGAATTCAGACAGGACAAAACCTTATTGTTGCAGCTTCAGGGGTCTGATCTCACACTGCCCTCTCAACTGCCCCAACTCCCTGCCGGATAAGCAAACTTTCTGTTGCTGCCATTACACAGGTAAGACCCAGTGCAGCTGCTGGCTGCCAGCCTTTTGTGAATCCCGAGGTTGGGGGTTTGCGCTAACTGAATTTAAGTTGCCACAGTGGCTAAGGTCTGAGCTGCAGTCTGCTCTTGTCCAGGGAAGTAGTGTCCTCGTGGCAGAAGTGAGGCTGATGGTCCACCAGCTAGCTAGTTCTTGACTCATTTGTGAAATTATAAGAAAGAAATTACGTTATGAGGCAACCAATGCTTAGTTACAGCTAGCTAGCTACCTTAGCTTGCTTGTTCACTAACATTATCACCAGCAAAATACAATCTGAGTGGATTTTTTAGTTGGCTAGTTTGCCAAATTACTTCACCAGCCAATGTAATTCATTATACTAACTTATGTATAGTGACAACCTGTGTTGATTTAATCAACAATTAAAGATTGTTGATTCAAGTGCTTTCTACGAGCCAAAAGTGATGCAGTACAGGCCAAGAAGTTAACCTGAGCTGATGTTAGCTGCTAGCTAGCTGTAACTTAGCTAATCTACATGGTTGCTCAATGTTCTTAAAGTTTCATAAAGAACCTTTAATGTTGTTTATTTTTGTATGTCCATATGTTGAACTATTTTTAGTTTTTTATCGTATCTACAGAAATATTTTGTTCAACTCTTTACGTCGCCAACGTCGCCCAAGTAGTTGTCTCATACTTTCCTCAAATAAGCTCTGTTGTATATTTTATTGTATCAGCTCTGCGCCAAAAGATGTTGTATCGTTGCTCTCGGTTTCAGTGGGACCAAACTATTTGTATCGTCATGCTGATATTTGATATTTGATCATATGCAGAAATACTTTTAAAGAACATGAAGTTCAACAATGTATACAGATGACAAAAGAATTAAAGCGAATATGGAAAAATGACGATTTCTTTATTTTCAGTCATTCATGCAGCTTTGAAGAAAAACTAAATACCTCTTTTGAAATATTTTATTGTTCAAACATATTTACATATTTTTTCAGGACTAATGACACAGTATGTGTAAAGAATGTGATTTCAGATGAGAAAATGTTCCTGTCAAGGTGACAGATTTGAAGGTTTTTCTCTGATTCTGACTTTAAAATATTTTGAGATCACACCTCATCTCTGCTTTGCAGATATTTGCAGGTCTTGATGAAATTAATACTAATTTCAGTGTCAAATAATAATAAAACTTAATAAACAGCTATTTCATTTCAATCAAAAATATAACAGCATGTTAAGAATGCAGGTTTGTTTGTTTATTTGTTACTAAAACTCTAAAAACATAAGACTTTCAGCCTAAACTGAATGTAATCATCCAGCATGACACTAAAACATGCAGCTATCTAATATTTTAACTTCAGGATTTTTCTCATTTCCAAGGTTGCTGACATTTGAAACTTCATCCACTGTATTTTGAGATCACATCTCATATTTGCTTTTCAAGTGTCCTCAGGTCTTTAATTCAGAACTTTATGTCAAGGCTGCAGGTTTGTGCATTAATTTCTGACTAAAACAGAAACAAGAGTTCTGAAACTATATAGCTGTATTACTGAATGTTAACTAACCTGTGTTAAGTTGAATTTGTGAAGAAAACATTTTTCTTGCCTCCTTGGTGAATGAAAAATCCAAAAACTGAGAAAATTCTTGATTCTTGAGGGTCCACGTAAAACAACAGCAGAAAACATCTTTTTACGAACTTCCACACAACTGTTGCAGTATAATCCAGATCTGAAATGTACAGTATGCTCTGTACTTCCTGAACACTTGCATTTTTGCTACAACCTTACAAGTTAGTACACTTCCACATACTCAGATGAGTGCAATGCCTGCTCGGTCGCCTTTACTCCAAGTCAGTAAGAAATGTTTCTGTTTCTGTATTCTTTGTTCACTGTGGAGGCATGCAAGAAAACCAGGGTAAGTAATTAATAAACAAATGACCTTTTAAGACCTTTTAAAGGCCTTAAAATACCCAGCATAACACTAACACCTGCTCTATATAAAAAAACATTTTCTCTAGTTCCCACTTCATACGTTTCTAACATTTGCAACTCTTTTGGGACGTCTACTGTGTTTCTCCTCGCCTGTCAGATTGTCTTAGTCGGATCTCTGCTTTGCTCTCTTTGGCAGCACCAATGGCGGGAAGTAGTATTTGCAGTGTGTTTGTTGGCAGACCACTTTAAACAAGGCTGGTAGAGTTGAAAACACATCAGTCTGATACTCTGCATTGGAACTATGTTAAATTGCATTGTCCCTATCAAATAAAAAATGAAATACAATGTGTGGGTCGAGGCCGGGGGGTTCTGATACTCTTACTAGAATATATAAAGAAAAAAGAAAAAGCACCATTCTGAGTAAGTTATTAATAACTTACAGAAACATTTAGTGATAGAAGGCTATTACAAAAGATTTTTAACTGATAGGGCTCAAGCAGGATTTGTACTTCTGTGTCGAATTGACACTGTGCCCTGCGCCTTACCCTGACATGCACCTCCCAAGACATGTAGCTACACATTGCGGTGACGCAGACCTCCTGTCCGAATTTATTGTGAAGACAATAAAGCCTTCACAAAAATAGCAGTCTTGTGTGTGATTTATCCTGGCTTCATATGAGCAGAGGAAATGTCCACTAGCCGCTAGGCTAATTTCACCATAGACTTGTGCTTTGTTTCCACTGAGGGAAATGGTTTCAGCTTACACATATAGACAGGAGGTCTGCGTCACCACGAAGTGTAGTTACATTTCTAAGGAGGTGCAGGTCAGGCTACAGCGCAGGCACTGCACCGATTCAAAAGTATAAATCCCACTGTAAGATGCGTGCAGCACAGAAACTACTCTGGACTTTTAAATATATATCTGCTGTTTATCTTCTGTGACCTCGTCTTTGTTTTGTGGAGATCAAGTGTCTGCAGGTCTTTTTATATGAAACTTAATAAATAACAATTTTACCTCGAACACAGACTGAACAGTAGATTCAGGGTGAAGGTTTGATTCATGCTGAAAAACAAACAAACAAAAACTTTTTTTCTGTATGTAAAAGCTTTAAGATGTAAAGAAGGCTTCAGTAACACTAAAACCTGCAGCGCACAGTTTGAATCATATAAAAATATTGACATCAACAAACAAAGAAGGAGATTTCTTTTTTAAGACATAAAAGCGTATTTAAACACATGCGTGACAGCTCTCCCTTTAAATTTGGTCATTCACTTATTTCTGGACAGAAAATGGTTGCATGTGACTGTACACTGAATCTACGGGACAAAAATACCACATGGCTCACTCATATTTCATGTTACTATTGAGGGGTCGTAAATTACAGATGGAACCTCCTTCCTCTCGTCCAATCACTGGAGATTATCTGCTCCCACCCCGATCCATCCCTCCCAGCTGCCTTCTTCTTACTGGGTTACAGCAGCACGAGGACAGCTGTCTATACATCACACACTCACACACACACACACACACACACACATAGACACTCTATCTAGAATTTGAGGTTCTTTGGGACCTCCCAGGGGAACTCCTTCCTGCCAAAGTGTCCGTAGCAGGCCGTCTTCTGGTAGATGGGTCTCTTCAGGTCCAGGTCACTGCAGCATGAGACAGATACATTCAGATACTTAAACCCTGAGTATTTTTACATTTCCCACAACGATCACGTTGCACATATTAATAACAAAGCAGATGCAGTGTGATGAGTTTAATGCCGACCTGACGATGACGCCAGGTCTGAGGTCAAAGTTTTTGTTGACGATCTGCAGCAGCTGCTTCTCGCTCAGGTGAGAGGAACCGAAGGTGAAGAGGGAGATGGAGAGCGGGTGGGCCACTCCGATCGCATACGCCACCTAGAAATACAAAGAGAAAACAAGTCAATCAATCAATCAATCAATCAATCAGTAGATCTTTCATGACTTGTAGACGAGAGTTTAAGTTAAAACTGTGATCTGTATTTTTGGCCTTGTGCAGGATTTTGGGGATGGATTTAACTTTTCTGTGTCAAAGTGACCGGACCAAAAGAAGTGTCCACATACTTTTGGCCAGAGTGACAGACAGTCCTGATCATGAAGGATTCTCAGAAGGGCGCAGTACCATCCAACTACTGGCCAATAACCTGCTTCTGTACAACATGGGAGCTCCTGTCAGGCATCATAGCGACCCAATACATGAGCACGGCCCATAAAGGAATTGGTAGTAATACCAAGGTAGCCAAACACCAGCTACTGGACAATAGAGCACTCACCCAAGACTGCAAGACCAGGCAGACCACCCTGTGCACCGCCTGGATGGACAACAAGAAAGCCTAAGACTCAATGCCATACACATGGATACTGGAATGCTTGGAAATGTCAGTGGGTCTGTGGAAAACGACTCTGTAGGCCAACTCACAAGTTACCATCAAGTGTGGCATAAATCAAGGGGATGCACTCTCCCTGCTCCTGTACACCCGCACAGGCCTGAACCCCCTCAGCCAACTCATCACAAAGAGTGACTTCGGATACCAGTTTTGAAGTGGTGCAACCATCAGTCACCTGCTCTACGTTGATGACATGAGGCTGTTATGCTAGGGGTGAGCGAGACATCGACTCACTGATCCACCTCACTAAGGTCTACAGCAATGACTTCAGAGTGTCATTTGGACTGGATAAGTGTGGTCGCATGGTGTCAAAAGCCTCTTTTACACTGCCAGATTTTCGGCGAACGTTGGGCCGTTTTGCCAGCAAGCTGCGAGCGTTTAGACACACAGAGGCAGATTGCCGAGTTGATCCAAGGTGCCCTTGTCCTCGCAAATGAAGAGGCCATTAACCGTCAGATGATGGGGACGGTGAAGAACGGGCCGACCTAGGAGAGAATCGCCGAAGGACTGACCAGCCGCGGCTTCCCTCCCACGTCACTGTTTACGTCACACGCTGAGCTACACGTTTTGTTACTTGCTCACGCCCCCCATTGCCCCGAAAAAGGCACATTCTGTATAAACAAAAGTAGGTAGGCGGCATTTTGCTGCACTCCCCGATTTTGTTTTTATACTGCCAATGCTGAAAAAACACTGATTGGGCTTTCCTGCTAATTTGCACAATTCCTGTTTAAAAAAGGCCAAAGAGAGGGAAGACAATCAGGACCAAGGGGGTCGAACTACCAGAGGGCAGCATTGCAGATGTTCAGAACAGCTACAAATATCTTGGGGTCCAGCAGGAAATGGGAACCATGAGGAGGCTGCAAGAAAGTCATAGCCAAAAACCTTTACAGAGTGAGGCAGGTCCGAGCCATCAACCCATACGCCCTACCAGTCATCGTATACCCCACTGGTATAATAAGCTAAGTTACTGCACAGAACCCTCAAACTCCCAGGCCTTTGGTAAAGGACCCGAACCTTTTTCCTTTGAGCTTCAAGAAAAAAGAAAACCTTAAAACCAATAAAAGAAGCTCCACACCAAACATTACGAATGTCTCATATATTTCAGAAGGACTTGTTGATCTCACCTGCACCAGCACCCTCCTGCACAGTTTGGCCTTCACCAGAGACTTTGCCACCCAGCGGGCGGCGTAGGCAGCTGAGCGGTCCACCTTGGTGTAGTCCTTCCCAGAGAAAGCCCCGCCGCCGTGAGCCCCCCAGCCCCCGTATGTGTCGACGATGATCTTCCTGCCCGTCACTCCAGCATCGCCCTGACAGAGAAACATACAGACACTTACATTTACATCGCTTTTGCAAAAACTGTGGATGTTAAATGAAAAATTTACTGTTCTTCTGTATTTTGTAGGATTTTTTACATTGAAAAATATCTTTATCTTCTAATTAAACCTAATTATGTTGAGCCATAAATCATCATGTTATACAAGGAGTTTCTGTCGTGATCCTGGTTTTTGTTTATATTCTGTTATCTTGAGGACTTCGTTTTGGGGTTTCCTGTTTGTGTTCTTCCTTGTTTTATATTATTCATTCATGTTTAATGTGTTTCCTGTTTTATTTTGTAGAGTCTCTCCTCATGTGTCTACTTTCCCACTTGCATTCAATCACACCTTCATCAGTCTTCATCAGTCTCGTTAGTCCTTCCCTGTTCCCAGAGTCTCCCCTCACACCTGTTCTGTATTAGTCTTGTTTGCTCCACCCTTGTTGTAAGCCAGTCCCCATTTCCCTCCCTTTGTCCGAGTCCTCCTGCTCCAGCTGTGTCTCGTTCTTTTGATTAGTTCTTTATATGTATATATGCTTGTGTGTTTCCCTTTGTTACTTGTCAGTTTGTCTGTGTTCATCTCCAAGTTCATGGTGTCATTTCTTCCCGGTCTCTCGTGTTCTGTTTTAGATTTTCTCCCTGAGTTATTCCTTGTGTTCATCGTGCTCTCTCTGGTTTGTTTCAGTTTAGTTTTGCTTCTCCTTTTTTGTGTGTTTTGTTGCCTGCCTGTTTTGAAGATTTTTTTTATCAGCATTGAAACTCGGTTTTTGTTAAACCTTATACCTGCCTCCTGCTCTGCAGTTGGGTCCTTCCTGAACTGATTCCTGACAGTTTAAAACCTTTAACCTGTCAGATTGTGGCAGAGAATGGAAATCTGGCGCAACTTCACCAACTTTTAAAGGGCACGAAGAAGAAAAATAGGTTGTCAAAACTTTTGCAACACTTGAAGTATAAACAACTTTGGCGGTTTTACCAATGTGTTTTGGATTGTGGCCTTCATCATCAGAGTCATCATGAAACACATTACAGAGAACATTTTAAGAACATGAGATTGAATGAAAGAAAAACAACCTGAAGAGGTTTTTACCTGTGGTCCGCCGATGACAAAGCGTCCGCTGGGCTGCAGGTGGTAGACAGTGTCCTCGTCCAGGTACCTCGACGGGACCACGGCCTTGATGACCTTCTCCTTCAGGACCTTCTTCTGCTCCTCTAGACTCACATTGTCATCATGCTGCGCTGAGATCACCACAGTGTGAACCCTCTTGGGGATCACAGCTCCGTTCTCTTGGGTGTAGTGAACCGTCACCTGGATGGATGGGTGTGGAGAGGCTTCGGTATTTCTACTATTACACTGCATCACGCTCAAATTTGGATATAATTCCAGTTTTAAGGCATTTAAAGGGATTTAAATTTTCAACTTCATCAACCCAAAAAACAACAAACTCCAAAAATACAGACAACATTTTTATATTTGAGCTTTTGCAATTGAAGTCTTGACACGTGTGCAGTGAGTCCAAAGCACCCATACGATCCGATGCATGCACAGGCTGAAACTGTCGAGGTGTTATTGGAAAGACGTCTCCCAGCTCAGATGTTGCATACCAGCGTGCTCTGGTTGGTCAGCACATTCTGGTGGTCTAACTATCTCGTGAGTAACTGCACACAGGGAAAACTACCAGCTTCACTTCCAGGATACCTCAGAATATATTTTGATCCATAATAATACTAAACATTTGGGTTTTAAGTTGGATGACTGTCTAACTTTTAAGGAGTGTATCAGTGTTTGAATTCATTCAGAAGATGGAGTTCTGGGATTAGCACTGAACAAAGCATTTTAGATAAGACAGCACTTTATTGTGAAGGGTTGTACAGCAATTGCAGTACAAAGTAGAAAAAGTACAAATCTAAAATATCAGTAAGGTGCAAGTCCAAACTATACACAGTGCGAAGTAAAAAAAAAACCAAAACACTGTCTGTACTGCAGTGGTGTATTTGGATCTCACCTGTGTCTTGGAGTCGGGGCGGAGCCAGGGGACAGTCCCGTTACGTCTCAGTTCGGCCATCTTGGCGTTGAGTTTGTGTGCGAGGACAACGGTGAGGGGCATTAACTCCTCTGTCTCATCCGTGGCGTATCCAAACATCAGACCCTGTCCTCACAGGATGAAACTAATGTTGTTACCAAAGTTTTTGTCGTATTCATAGCAACACTGTGTGTGTAATACATCTTAAAGTTGGTTTTCAGTCTCTTCAAGTACACTGAACAAAAATATAAACGCAACACTTTTGTTTTTGCTCCCATTTTTCATGAGCTGAACTCAAAGATCTAAAACATTTTCTATACACACAAAAGACCATTTCTCACAAATATTGTTCACAAATCTGTCTAAATCTGTGTTAGTGAGCACTTCTCCTTTGCCGAGATAATCCATCCCACCTCACAGGTGTGGCATATCAAGATGCTGATTAGACAGCCATCTCCAAAGGCATTTCAGACAATTTGGCAGTACATCCAACCGGCCTCACAACCGCAGACCACGTGTAACCACACCAGCCCAGGACCTCCACATCCAGCATGTTCACCTCCAAGATCATCTGAGACCAGCCACCCGGAGAGCTGCTGCAACAATCGGTTTGCATAACCAAAGAATTTCTGCACAAACTGTCAGAAACCATCTCAGGGAAGCTCGTCTGCATGCTCGTAGTCCTCATCGGGGTCTCGACCTGACTGCAGTTCGTCATCGTAACTGAGTTGAGTGGGCAAATGCGTTATTGGGGGGGTCTGGGGGGGACAGAAAACCAGTCAGTATCTGGTGTGACCACCATTTGCCTCACGCAGCACAACACATCTCCTTCGCATAGAGTTGGTCAGGTTGTTGATTGTGGCCTGTGGAATGTTGGTCCACTCCTCTTCAATGGCTGTGCAAAGTTGCTGGATATTGGCGGGAACTGGAACATGCTGTCGTATACGCCGATCCAGAGCATCCCAAACATGCTCAATGGGTGACATGTCCGGTGAGTATGCTGGCCATGCAAGAACTGGGATGTTTTCAGCTTCCGGGACTTGTGTACAGATCCTTGCAACATGGGGCCGTGCATTATCATGCTGCAACATGAGGTGATGGTCGTGGATGATGGCACAACAATGGGCCTCAGGATCTCATCATGGTATCTCTGTGCATTCAAAATGCCATCAATAAAATGCACCTGTGTTCGTTGTCCATAACATACGCCTGCCCATACCATAACCCCACCGCCACCATGGGCCACTCGATCCACAACACTGACATCAGCAAACCGCTCACCCACACGACGCCTCACATGCTGTCTGCCATCTGCCCTGAACAGTGAAAACCGGGATTCATCCATGAAGAGAACACCTCTCCAACGTGCCAGACACCATCGAATGTGAGCATTTGCCCACTCAACTCAGTTACGATGACGAACTGCAGTCAGGTCGAGACCCCGATGAGGACTACGAGCATGCAGACGAGCTTCCCTGAGATGGTTTCTGACAGTTTGTGCAGAAATTCTTTGGTTATGCAAAGTGATTGTTGCAGCAGCTCTCCGGGTGGCTGGTCTCAGATGATCTTGGAGGTGAACATGCTGGATGTGGAGGTCCTGGGCTGGTGTGGTTACACGTGGTCTGTGGTTGTGAGGCCGGTTGGATGTACTGCCAAATTGTCTGAAATGCCTTTGGAGATGGCTTATGGTAGAGAAATGAACATTCAATTCACGGGCAACAGCTCTGGTGGACATTCCTGCAGACAGCATGCCAATTGCACGCTCCCTCAAAACTTGTGACATCTGTGGCATTGTGCTGTGTGATAAAACTGCACATTTCAGAGTGGCCTTTTATTGTAGCCAGCCTAAGGCACACCTGTGCAATAATCATGCTGTCTAATCAGCATCTTGATATGCCACACCTGTGAGGTGGGATGGATTATCTCGGCAAAGGAGAAGTGCTCACTAACACAGATTTAGACAGATTTGTGAACAATATTTGTGAGAAATGGTCTTTTGTGTGTATAGAAAATGTTTTAGATCTTTGAGTTCAGCTCATGAAAAATGGGAGCAAAAACAAAAGTGTTGCGTTTATATTTTTGTTCAGTATATTTCTGTGAAAAACATCATAATTTAATCCAAATGTGACAGTCCAAGTAAATAAAAACAGAATTTGTGTGTTACTGACCTGGTCTCCAGCTCCGATGTCACTCTCGTGTCGATCAATATGGACTCCCTGTGCGATGTCAGGGGACTGCTGCTCGAGGGCCACCAACAAGTTACAGGTCTTATAGTCAAAGCCTGGACACACAGAGACAGGGACACGTCCATGAATTCAAATTACATGTTGGAGAAAGAGGTGCAGACAGCTAAGACTAAACATCTGGCTCCACTTGCCTTTGTCTGAGTTGTCGTATCCGATGTCTCGGATTGTGTCTCTCACCACCTTCTGGTAGTCCACATTGGCTCGAGACGTGATCTCACCACAGAGCAGCACCATGCCGGTCTTACACACCGTCTCTGTGTAAACACACACCCATAGAGGACATTGCACTGCGTATTCGTCTTCAAGTTTTGATTTTCTCTGCAACTCTAAAGTTAAAACACATTCCCTGTGATGACTTCATAATGAATTTTAAATTATGTGAGACTGAAGCGATCTGAAGTTTACAGAGAAACCCAATTTTATCTGTTTTACATCAGAAAGAAGAATAAGTATTTAAAGTAGTGTTATTTTCATGCCTAGGGGGCTCAAAGTTTTGATGAAGCGTCCTATGACTAGTTTAAAAAGGCAACAATAAGTAAATAAATAAACAAACATTCTGCATTTTTTCTTGCATTCACAGTGGGCACTGTTTACCTGCCATACATGCCATCTTCTCTGCTCATTCAGTAATTTTCCACTCTCCCTGCCTCTCCACTTCCCCTACCTGCCAGCCTATCACCTGTCCACACATCTCCCACTCCTGCAGTCCACCACACCCACCTCATCAAGCCAACTGCTCCCACCTGTGGATCATTACCTCCTGTCATTAGAAAGACTCTCCTTGCCAGACTCTTCTTTATCATTTATGTAAGACTTTCCACTTTTGTTCCCGGAGTGCTACATCATTGCCAACCTCGCCTGCTCCTGACTCTCCTGCTTCATCCGTTCCCTGGTGAACCACTCAGCCTTCTGTCCCCGACCAAGAGCTCTTCTTCCACGTTCCTGGTTTCTGTTCACCTGTTCCCTGTGGCTGCTGTGGAATTTGAGGCAAAGCCCAACGTCAGGCCATCAAAGTCCTCTCTGGTGCAGCTGAACAGTCAAGCCGGTGGCTATGGATCAAGAGGAAAGACACCACTTGGGCCCTGAAATACCACGAACAACAGCAGGGTTCAAGGGAGTAGAAGTGTTGCAGATGAGCCCTCTGGAGGCCCCAGCATGGCTCTGACTTTCACTTGCAATCGCAAGTAGGTGCAACAACAATCGACCAGTTAAACTTCACCCTGATTGAAGTCAGGTCAGTTTTTCTCCTGTTAGTTTCTTCTCTCTCCCTTATCGTAATAAAGGAGTAAGGGGGAGGGAGGGTGTACAGCTTGGTCTGGCAGGGGGGAGTTCAGTCCACACAGATGTTCTCCTTGGCTCTGCCTTCCCGATGCTCCTTCTTACTTTTCTATCTACCTTTGCTGTTTCCTACTTTTCTGTCCATCTAACTTTAACCCTTTGGCTCCCACTCTTAAAGCCCCCAGACGGCACTATCACTCCCACTCACAGTCTCAAGTATGTGCATGAAGGGATTGTAACATCCAGTCCTAAACTGAACTGTCCTCGTGTTGTTGCAACAACCAAATGAAGGCTTATTTTATCTGATCTTAAACTGTCAGCTGCAGAAATAATTTCACATACGTTCATGTCACTTTGTTAAACTTTCTTCTGGTTGTAAAAAATCTTTTGTTAACTATAATCCTGTGCTGTGGAAATATTGTAAATGCTCTGCTTCCCTCTGCTGGAGAGAAATACATTATCACTCACCACAGGCCACTTTAGCATCCGGGTCCTGCATCAGGTGAGCGTCCAGCACAGCATCACTGATCTGGTCACATATCTTATCTGGAACACAGCAGATTGAAGTACATTAATATCTGTTTCAATATGTGTGCCACTTTGTTTCCTTCTGTGACCTTTGGCTGCAGATTCCTCATCTGGGCAGAGCCTGAAAATATCAGATGTCAGAGGATGACACTCGTATCAGGAGCTGCAGCTCTATGAATAACCTCAGCTGGTCAATGTGACATGATACACTGTAACTCCATCAGGTCATCAAAGCATCGCCACGCTCACATCCACTACTGTACTCAGACACATGACACAAACTTTTTACTGCACCACACGAATCTGACAACTGAAGTTACTGTAGATTTTATTTTAACAAGACGTGAGACTCGTATTTTAACTGGGACAAATCACGAGTCACATATCCCCCCAATTCTGGCCTCCGTCCTTTGGTTACCTTGAACTGATTTCAAGATTCTTTTATTAAATTAAGTTAAATCAAATCAAATCAAATTAATACTCATTTTATTTTATGTTTTTTGAACTTGTACTTCAGTGGGCTGCGTTATCTCAAGTATTGTGCTTTACTTCACACACAAAGAAGAAGGTGCAGGTGAGTCTGTCCACCTGTCTGTCTGTCTGTCTGTCTGTGTCAATCTACAGGTGTGTTTGCTGAGGCCTCAGTGGGTCCTTTAACGCACCACCCCGCGAGCATGCTCAGTGACCCAAATCAAACGCACCTATGATGACGCGTGAACTACACGTGCACGCTGCGTATAGCAACGACCCAAAATGCTAATGAGCTCACAGTGGAGTCTCCAGCGGATGCGTCTGTGTTTGGACCTTTTCCTTCATGTTGTTTCCTTAAATGTGTTACTGGGACCAGAGAGACCGAGTGCACTGGCTGTATATCGCACTGGGAATGAAGCAGTTGAACTCGGAGCAGACTGGAGGACCGCAAGGTGCACAAGAGTCGCAAAAGGACGTCACACAGGTGAGTTGTAGTTATGTGCATGTGTTGTATTATGGGGTGTGTAAACACTGTGCAGCTCTGTGTTTGCTTTAACGTGTCTGTGGCTGCAGCTGCAGTAATAATAATCTGATAAGATGAAAGATAATAGAAGATCATGATGTCAAGTATCATTGTTTTTATCATATACATCTTTGATATGACAAATACAAATTAAACTTTTGCTGCAGTAACGATGACTCAAGTGAGATGTACAGACTAACTACTTTATGTTGTTGATGCTGACAAAGTTTTCCTCCAGGGACATAATTTACAGGTTAAAAAACAGGAATATATTGCAGTATGTTTTATCGCAATACACAGCATAACGCAACAGGTTTAAAAATGCAGTAATATTGTATTGTATCGTATCGTGATAATATTGTACTGTGGGGCCTCTGGTGATTCCCACCCTCACTGATATTGATACGTCTCTGTTGTTGCCTTGGTGATGTTTATTGTGCTTTTATGTGCCACATTATACGGTTTATGTTTTTTGCACCCAATACTGTGTGCATCACTCTCTTGGGTTTATTTTTTGGTCATTTTTGTTTAACCGTCTGAGTTTGTTCTGGTTGATTCTTGTGAGGCTTCACTGAGGAGGCTGGTTGATATCAGTTGTATTAACAGGCTGCAAAGTGCATCTGTAGAAATGAACATATTGTTGGTCTGGACATGAGGGCGCATGTTGCCGATATTGTTCCAATCCTGGCAATAACAATAATTTGCTGTCTCTGTGATATGGCGGTGCATCTTGTCTTCTGCTCAGAGGGTAAGAAGCTTCTGGACCTCATTGTTTTCTCAATTTGCAGACATTTTCAGCTGCTGTTCTTCTTCTTTGAGTTAGCTGCTAACTGCTAACAGATACTTTCTAAATCTACAGTGGGTCACACACACAATGCATTGTCACACCTGTGCCACTTATGATCCCATCCTACTGGCTATCCCATTTACGCGGACAGTTTCAACGCTATAACTACCTCTGATGCTGTTTTAAAGGCAAGACCACTCTGCCCAACATCGGGGCTGTTGCTGATGTTGCAATACTGTATAACAACATTACAACAGTGCTCCTGTTATTTAAACTAACATTCCACCTCGTCATAGGTCCAAGCAAAAAAACAAAAAGCAAAACTGAAATATGTAATTTGTGGTAGATTTTATTTAGTGGAACTGTTAATATTGTAACAGACTCAACAACTGTTGTTGTTCACAAAGTAAAGAAATGAGAGATCATTTTAGTTTTTACTGAATATTTGAAGGCAAACTGTTCGGTGACATAAAAAACTAAATCAACTATTTTGTTGCAATTCTATGTTCTTAAATTTAAATAAATAAATAAATAAATAAATAAATAAATAATACACATTTTTTACTAATTTGTCATATTGTCAAAAATATCGTTATCACAAAAATACCCTGAAATATGGTGATATTATTTTAGGGCCACATGGCCCACCCCTGCAGCTCACATGCTCTCTTCGTACTAACTGTGGAGTCAGCAGCAGCAGCTGCAAGTTCCTTATGAACAACTAAGAAAATGTGAATGACTCAGTTGATTAACTCAATATCCTGCATTTATTGAACATGTTTTCACATGTACAGTAAACTTAAATCAGTTTATTTTATTTTACATTTTCGAACTCATGAGGCGACTGAACTTGTTATTCAAGTTTTTTGTGTTTGGTGAACTGGAGTTTGTAAAGCAGCAGGGCAACGTTAAAAATGATCCACAGTGAGTGCATTTGAATTAAAAACTTAGATGTCACGTGCAGCTGCAGCTCTTTGTTCGTGCACTAAAGCATGTGGCCAGTCTGAGTTTACACCTTCATAGTCAGGATCCATGCTCTAAGTACAAATGATCACACTGAGTCAGAGGTGTGCAGCTCTGCAAACTGCTTTCTTTCTGGTACAGTGCCTCCATGCAGTGCTCAGGATTCTGCACATTCCTCAAAGTCATCAATGATCACTGAAACATCAAGTGTTGAACACATGATAACCACCACTGTTCCTCACTCAGCAGCAGCATGGAGAGGGAGTGCTGTACTCACCGGGGTGTCCCTCTCCCACAGACTCAGAGGTAAACATGAAGGAGCCGTCATGAGGAGCGTGGTCGTACATCCCGTCCACTGTCCCATTCATTTTGTCCCTTTGCAGATGAGCCTGATGTTCTGTAGACTGGATAGAGATGACAGAGATGGAAGAAGTGATGGCAGCGGAGCACAGAGGATCTTCACGTGTTTCTTATTAACACAGGAGAACAAAAAACGGACAGATCGTGCGGCTGCAGTCTAACAGTCCCGGGGCAGAGCGGCCCATAACTCTGCACTATATAAAGCAAAGACAACACACACACATGGGGGGAGGGTGCCATGTGAACCAGTGGGTGAGACCATTCAGAGGCGAGGGAGGGGACGTGGGATTCCTTTCTCCTCTTGTTCTTGGAGATACTTTTTCTTTAACTCCTCACGTGCTGAACGTTCCCACTCGGACAGAGAGTGAACTCGTCAAACTCGGATCCGTCTGATTGGCGGACTCTTGAATCAGAGAGTTTATCTAATCTGAGTTTTACTTTGAAGTTCCTCCACAGATTCATTCATGCCTGCTCTTTGTTTCTTTGTACCTGGGGGCCCCTGAGGTCTCTGACGGGGCGTCTCTGGCTGAGTACACATGGAGCCAGCCGCCAGTCAGAAAGTTACTAAGTTCATTTTTATTTTAAACAAGTGTGTTTGTTGGATTTTTAATATACTTCGAATAAAACATCAAAAACAACAACAAAAAAACAAGTAAGGCACAAAATAGAACACTCACGTCAGGCGTCATCTTCAATCAGTCAAACTTTATTTATATGGCACTTTGCGCACAAAAAGAATGCAACACAATGTGCTTCACCACGATTAAAGAGAGGAATAGAAAATAAATAAATACAAAATTAGAAAATAAAATAAAAAAATAATAAAATAAGACAGTTCAGTTAAAAGCCAGGCTAAAAAAGCAGGTCTTGAGTTTGCTTTTAAAAACATGGACACTCAGTGCAGCTGTCAGGACTTCAATACCTCACCGTGGGTCTTTGCTGTAACTTTGAGGATGATTAAAAGGCCACGACCAGAAGACCTGAGGGTTCTACAGGGTTCATACCATAAAAGCAAATCTGATAAACAGGCGGGACTAAAACCATCAAGAGCTTTATAAACCAATAAACTGATCTTAAAATCAATCTTAATATCAGCTGCTGCAACGGGGCAGTGCAGTGAGCATGCCAAGGGTCAGAATAAATAACCAGATATGATAATTATTATTATTATTATTATTATTATTATTATTATTATTATTATTATTATTGTGACCCATTGAGTGCGTTTAAGTTTTCAGCTGAGGAAATATAAATCAATTCAAAGAATGATAAATGTCATGTTAAAGTATAAAAAACATAATTTTTAATGCTGTTAAACTCGTGTGTTCACATTTAAGTTCTGATGCTATACAGTGCCATGTAAAGGAGGTGAACTTTGCTCCTGACTCCTCAGCTTCCCCCCCCCCACCCCCCCACCTCCCTCTGTTGAACTATATCATTTTTTCAATGAACAATTTATGGAAAAATATTGAAATACTGTTTCTGTACATTACATTCTAATAACTTAAATGAACTGATTTATACTCCCCAAAAAATCACTGCAGATGGAAGATGTATTTTCAAGAACAGCAAAGTTTCAGTAATCGTATTAATTGTAGTTGAAATATAGCCAGTGATGCACGATGTCTAGTTTAATGAACAGATGATTAATTGTAATTTCCTCACAACATAAAATTGATACTTGGAAAATTTAACAACCGTATCACACCTGAGATGTTACGTGATATTACCAGATTCCATTTATCTACCAGGGTCTCCCATTATAGAAGGACTGGCAAGATATTCTTGAGCTGCACAACATCGCTTGTGTTTTGTCGGCCATCTTGTTCTTGAGAGCTTTGTGTTGCACTGACAACACCTGGCCAGTGGGTGGCAGTGTATAGCATGACGGAGGTGGGTCCACTCACTGTAGTGACTTTAATGCAACTATAGCAGCAAAAGCCATGCAGATTAGTGATGTCATGAGAACTGATACTCGCGATACCTTTTGATGCCATGATGAAAAATACCTGGCGATACTCATTTTTGAAAAACTGGAAGAACCGATACCAGCGTAAGAATCGGTGCTATGACTCTTCTGGAACTGATGGGGGCAGTACACACCATATAGCGCTACAGTCCATGCCTACATTCAGAGCAAGGGGGTGACGAGGAAGAGGAGAGAGCGGCTGCCTGCTAAAGCCCACATGCAGAACCAGTCACGGCCGCACTTTAGGCCAGAAAATAGATCTGCTAGCAATATATTCAGTTTTAAACACCACTTTGTCTGTTTATTAATTGTTTTTAACTCGTTCCAAATTGCTTCTGAACCGTCCGTGCTCCGTGCAGAGCTTTGTCCGTGCGTGCTGATTGATTTATTGTACTGGGGCGTTTGATTTTTCCACAACTGGACAACGGACGTCAAAAAACACTGTTTGCACCGGACAGGACAAACAATAAATGAAACCAGTTTTTTACAACGAAAAATAGGTAAAGAGGAAAAGAGAAAGGAAAAAATATAAGTAATATCAATCTGGTGATAGAAATGTTATTTTATATGCAGATATTTAATAAAGTATTTCTTGTTTCAGTACATGGGATCTTAGGATTTTTTTTTTTTTACTGTGGTATCGACTTTGGTATCGTGTAATTTTACTAGTATCTGCACCGACTACTGAATTTTTGGTATTGTGACATCCCTAATGCAGATACAAGAAAATGGCTTTTAAATAGCTGTCTGATGCAGTGACCACTGTGTATGAAAGGGATAGTAATGAAGACAAGTCGACTTCTGTGTACGTCGTCATAAAACATCCCCATATCTTATCAAAAGTGGAACTTTTACCCTAAATCATAAAAGTAAGGGCAGCAGAGTGCAACAGTCCTGCAAGCCAGGCTTGTAAACCTGGTCTAATGGTAGATATCCAGAGTCTGGTTGTAGTGTCATTTTCTTATCTGCCTTGCTTAGTTGACATTTTACAGAAAGTTTTGCAAAGATACAGTTTGGGGCGTACAGACACCTTAACACCTGTGACGTGTGAAAAGATATCCAAAACCTGAGTCCAGAACGCCTGGTTATTTGGGCTTTGAGTAAAGGGCTTGGGGAAGTGGTCCAATGCGTCCCTGACTGATGGCACTAATGTCTCCAATGGGGTGGAGCAGACAGAGGATTGGCTGAGGAAGATTGACAAGTCCGAACTTCCAGGCAAATTCAAGACCTGGCTGTACCAGCACGGCCTCCTGCCCAGGTTGCTTTGGCTCTTCCCAGTTTATGAGTTCTCCATGACTACCGTAGAGGGCATTGAAAGGAAGATCAACAAGCGCCTGCGGAGATGGCTGGGAGTCCCACCAAGCTTCTCCTCAGTGGGCCTTTACATCCGGTCTGGGTGCCTACAACTCCCCCTGTCATCAGCCATGGAGGAGTTCAAGGTTGCGAAATGCAGAGTCAAACTAAGCCTCAGAGACTCCAACGATGACCTGGTGAAGCAAGCAGGCGTCACAACCAGGTATGGGGGCAAGTTGGCAGTCAATGTGGTCATAAAGCAAGCAGTTAGCTGTCTAAAGCTGCGAGGCATCATTGGCAACCCATGTGTCCAGCGGCAACGCCTCGGCTCTGCACACTTCCAACAGTGGGGAGTCGCAAATGCAAGGACCAGGCGGGACATGGTCCAGACGGAAGTTCGGACCCAAGAGGAGGAGAGGCGAGAGTGCCTGGACCAAATGGGATCTGCTCAAGCGGAAGATCTCTTGGGCAGAACTATGGAGACTGGAGCCCGACCGCATTTCCTTCCTCTTGCAGTCAGTTTATGACACCTTTCCATCGCCATCACATCTGCACACATGGGGACTGAGAGATGATTGGCTCTGCAAGCTCTGTGGTCAGTGAGGGACACTGGCGCACATACTATCCGGGTGCAAAACAGCTCTAAGCCAAGGACAGTATAGGTGGTGCCACGATAAAGTCCTTCTATCCCTCGCTGACATACCAGAGCAGGAGAGATGCAAGAAAGGCTGGCCTGCACGACCTCAAAGAGGACAATCTCCTTCATCAAGGAGGGAGTCAAGCCCTTCTCAACCAAGAGAGCAAAATCCAATCTGCTGCAAGCCGCCAGTTCCTGGGAGATGGCGGTTCATGTGGGAAGAAGGCTACAGTTCCCGGAGGTGGTGCACACAACCCTCCGGCCAGACATCGTGCTGTGGTCAACCAAAGACCAGAAGATAATTCTGGTCGAGCTAACAGTGCCATGGGAGGAAGGCTGCGAAGTGGCCCACCAGAGGACGGCCTTGAAGTACCAGTCCTTAGTCCAGGATTGTAAGGACAAGGGTTGGCAGGTGTGGCTTTTCTGGTGGAGATCAGATACAGAGGTTTCCCAGCCAAGTCAGCATGGCAATTGTCAGCTCTGGACCTTGACGAAAGGAGCAAAAAAACAAGCTGCTGGCAAGATGGGGGAGGAGGCTGAACGAGCCTCCTGTTGGATTTAGAGTAAGAGAGAGGAGGAAAGCTGGAGGCCAGGAGCAGATAGGCAGTGATTTGGCCAATCACTACCAGCCCTCCAACTAGACTGTGTTGTGGTTGAGGGCCGAAACACACAGTGACAGTCGGGTACGACCTGATGGTATCTGCTCCCGGCCAAAAGCTACAGTTACCTTAGATAGGTAACAAAACAAGGCACCTACAAGTCTATGTCACAAGGGCAGTCCCATAAGCAATGAAGTAGTGTGACCTTTATTCCACATTTATTACATATGTCAGGGGTCTTGGGATTATCCACTTCATTTAAAATGGGTGTTTATGGATTGTGTTCTAGCTTTGAAGCAGATTCTCTGCACGTCCTCGACTGAGATTTTGCTGTTTAAGTCCTCTCACCATGCAAGTCTCTTATTTTCTGAGGAGATCTGGGAGCCATCAAACTAAGCACATTTACTCAGGGACTGTACTGAAGTACATTTTTGCAGCACTTGTACTGAAGTATTTCCATTTTATGCTAATTTATATTTCTACTCTGCAGCTTTCAGAGGGGAATCTTGAACTTTTTTTCCCATTTAATTTGTTTGATTCTTTCAGTTACTTTGCAAATTTAGATTATTTTTTACAAATTATAATTAACCTGATAAATGATGATGTATTATTATAGATAAAGTAGACTCCGGAGATCTTGCCTCCGGAAGAAGAGCGGAAGAGCCCTGGTTTCCGGTTGTAGGCTGTTTGTAGTCTGCGTGATATTGACCAATCACGTTTGAGCCGGTCCGTGAACTAATGAGGTGGAACATAATTGGCATCACTGCAAACTCTGAATCCATCGCAATGGTTAAGCATGTTTACTTATATATAAACGGAAGTCGGAAATGGAAATTCGCCTCCTCCGCCCAAGTCAAACTGGAATGCCAAAAAATTGGGGGTCTGCCCGCAGAGGCTGTATCGCCGTCTGCCGGAAGTCAGACGCCAAATACAGCCGATGGGTTCTGAGAATGTAGATAAAGCTACTGAACAGTCTTAGAAGTAAAAAAAAAATGAACTCCACTTTTACCAACTTTAACATCAAAGTAATGAACACATTAATGCAGCAGTAACTGACTAATCAACTTATATAGTTATTCTGAAATCCAGCACTCTGCATACAGAATACTTAAGTATATTGTAATGCTAATGATTTTGTATTTTTACTTAACATAATTCTTCATCCCCAAATGACTGCTTGTATTTCAGTTACTCACTTCCTGTTAACTTAAATTCCTGAAGGAAATAATTTTCCTCACATGCTGTTACGGTCTCCATAAACAACACAAAAGGCTCAAAGGGAGACCGAACATAACGGACACCACACCGACTATTGCCAAAACAAACTCTTTATTTTTTTTAATCAATAATACTTTAGTTAAATAAACACAAACCATAAACAAAAGAGGGACGGAGGTCCTGGTCAAAACCTTTTACATGCTTGATTTCTACATTGAACCCCTGTAAAAACAGGGCCCATCACATGAGTCTCTGGTTAGTGTTTCGCATCTGAGGCGTACTGGTGGACCTGACATAGACCTCAAATTGTTTTAAAGCCAGAATCAGCACCAATAGGCCCGTTTCCACCGCAGGAACTTCGGGGTAATTTTACGGGGCTGGGGCCGTTGGTGCGTGTCTCCACCGCAGGAACCACCCCCGAAGGACAGAGTTCCTGAACTTTTACAGGGGCTAAACAAGTCCCTGCCTCGGAGTAGGTACTCCGGCCCAGAGAGACTCCTGGCTGGGGCTTGGGGATTACTTGGTGCTGATTGGATATACTCAAGGCAGGATGTGACGTTTTGTAATTAATAACATGGTTATTGTAGATTAGCTGGGCTAACCGTTAGCTGTTAGCGGTGTCTGTAATAACTCGATAAACGGTCCGTGAAAAAAATATCTTTTCCAGCAGATATCTTAGTTACAACATGATTGAGCTAGCAAAGCAGTTTTGTGTTGCTATGTGTGGTATTTATTCAGTTTTGGGAAATCACGATGTCTAGAAAGCATCAGCTGACAGGGACAGCTAACAGCAGCAGCAAAGCTAACATCAGGAATCATCTGTTAAAAGCCTCCCGTTGTCGGATACGACATGAAACTACTCCAGTTAGCTCAATCATGTTGTAACTAAGACATCCACTGGAAAAAATATTTTTTTCACGGACCACTTTGTGAGTTTAGTGAGTTATTACAGACACCGCTAACGACTAACGGCGTCCCTACGCCACTACGTCGCCCCGGTCAAAATGGTTGTGCAATGATTACGTCACATACAGAGCCCGTAACTTTACAGGAACCTTCCTCGTACTCCGCTCTCTCAGTGGAGACACAGCGGTTGAGAGGGCCGAGTGAGAGGACGTTCCTGTAGTAGTTCCTGCCCCCCAAATAGTGCCAGGAACTTCTTCAGTGGAAACAAGCCTTATGCCTCCTTCTCAATTGTGGAGTAGACTCGTTGATGGCGGTTACATTTCTTACAGAAACAGGAGACCGGATGCTCTATCCCATCATCTCCGTCCTGCAGCAGGACACCACTTGACCCCACATCACTCGCATCAACAAACATTTTAAACAGTCGATCAAACAGGTACAGCAAGGACCGGAGCGTTCGTTAACAAAGATTTTATACACTCAAATGCACGCTGGCAACTCAGAGACCAGTGAAAAGGTGATTTGGGACTTAACAAGTCAGTGAGCGGAGCTGCAATAGCCGAAAAGTTTTTACAGAAGCTTCTGTAATATCCTGCGATCCGCAGGAAACGGCGCAGCTCGCATCAAGAACCTGGAGCAGGGAAGGACAGGATGGCCTCAACTTTGGAGTTCACAGGTTTAATTTGGCCACAGCCCACGACTTTACCCAAATAAGTCACTGTAGCCTGGCCAAATTCACATTTCCATGGTGAACGAAAGAAAGAATCCAAAAAAAGGTCCCTATTCTTTATGAACTGAAGTGAAGAGGAGCAAAACTGTATCAAAAATATCCACGTACAAACTCCTGCAGTACAGTCCGTGTCTCATTTATCCAGTCATATGTTCAGGACGTCCCAAACACAGGCATTTGGTGTGTTTTGATAATCATCAAAATGTTTTAGCATAAATGCTAAAATGTGTTTGGGAGGGACTGAGCATACGACTGGATAAATGAGACCTGGACCCTTTTCCATCAAAATTACCACATGTATGCAGGTTTTTTTTAAACAAATGAAAACCCACTAAAAATATACTGTAGACTCCTCCCAGTGACATCAGACCAGTGCTGTGCACACAGCTCACGTGTGTCACGGTCGACATCACAGACAGGCCTGAAAACAGGTTAATGAACAGCAGAAAACAGCACAGATACATACTCACTCATACTTGTACTATCTCTTCCTTATTCAGTCTCTCTTTGTAGTTTGATGCAGATGTATTTCCATCGATGTTTGAGCACTGCTCGGGCGGAGGTGGACGGGGTGTTGTGATGGTGCGCCGTGGCATCACAGTGGTCAAGGGGCTAACATTAGCGTGTTCACCCAGGTGTTGTGTTTCCATCAGTGCCGATCAGAACCAGAGATGGAAACAGGTATTTGATTGATACTTGAAAAAAAAAAAAAACATTCTGTCATCTTATTTTGAAAGTATTTATTAAAAGTTTTTGTTCCAGGAAGTGAAACTCTCCACAGCAGTGACCTCACAGGTTGAGCCTTAAGTAGGTTTATATGAAAGGAAACAAGGTGACAAAGAGCTCAGTGTGCTGATCTTATTTCTTGGCAAGAATGAAGCACAAATCTTGCGTAAAGTAGAAGTACCTCAGGATTGTACTCAAGATCTTTTAAACCTCTCTGTGGTCTGACTCCAGCGCACATTTCTGAGCTCATAAACCAAACTTAAAACAGAGGAGGAGATTGTGTGTTTGTCGTCAGGTGTAAATGTGATGCACTGACCACCAGGTGTCAGCCTGATGCACGAGAGCTGTTTGTAGTTGGACTGTTTTCAGTCAGGAGAAACTTGTCACACATGCTGAATGATAACAAACTAACTTATCTTATTTTCTTATAAATACAATTTTACAGCCACCATAACGTAACATAACCACATGCATCAACATGTTCTGTAGCACCACTGAAGAGAGTGATGTACTCACAGTTTCACCATGATTCAACACTGCTACAAGTAAAGGAGGATAATGTTAATGTTCACATGAAAGATGGCTCTGTTCAAGGGTGTAAATATAGATGTGTGTGGTTGCACCGGGGCCCATGGGATGACGGGGCCCATGGAGAGAACAGGCTCCTGTCACTCATTCAGATTTCCACCTCCGAAATACGTACACCCATGTTCAAAGAAGAACTCATGCCAAATTACAAAAGTGGGGCCAACTGCTGTATGTGCCGTCGTAAAAGCAAACCTGTCTCCATTATGTTTTTTTTAATTGTGAAAGAGTCCCTTTCAGTCTATACTACACTAAAATGATATGTTTACTTTACATACACTATAAAACTACAAATAAACTAAGTTAATTGAATGAATACTTTCTAATTTAATTTGGTATGTTTGTCATACACAGATCTCCGCTGTTGTACGTAGATGTCCAGTGTCAAGCTAGTTCAGATGCCAAATATTGCACGGGGGCTGGTCCTAACTACCATACACCACTGGCTCTGTTGTCTGTGGTTGTCTAATGGCGTCCTCTGGAAGGTTAATGTTGCCTCAGATTAGTCAAAGCTATATTCAATAAGTGAACTACATCCTCCAGATTATTTAGAAGCAGCTCTGTTGTTCTCAGAAGCTTCACAAACGAGTGCAAAGACAATATTTTAAATCATTGAGCTGTGGTCCAAAAACTAACGAGCACCAAACTGCAGTATTTTCTGTATTTGGACTTCAGGGGACGAATTCTTGAGTTGGAAGATTGATAGTGTTACTTCTTCTTTCAGGCCAGCACCGTCTCATCGTCCTCTGGATCTCTTTTTGGACCTGAAAGATAATGATGAGTAATAATTTTAATTAACTGTGACAAACCTGACTCTGAAGTCATTCTTTTTATTGTGCAGACTTGTTTTACCTCTCCGTTTAGAAAGCAGTACAGCAGAGCGACAATAAAACCCTGAGGCAAGATGAAAAATCAGTTAGGAAAGTACTGTAATTATTTTACATCTCTACAGCTGCAGCCAGCAGGTGATTCATTGTTTAATCATTGAAGTCATTTTCCAATCTAATAAATCCTCACATTTGAGAAGCAGCAAATGTTTGACTTTTTTTATTTATATTTGTGAGATATGACAGTAAGGTACATATTTTTGGGTTCTGGACCATGTGCCAGACAAACAATTGATTAATTAAGAAAACAATTGTTTGGTCTAAAAAATATCAATAAATTTGACATAAAAATGTAAAGCAGTCAAAGTGATGTAATAAAATAATCTTTGGGTTTCAACTTTCACTCTTTTCTGACATTTTTCAGACCAAACAATTAGTTCAGAATTTTATCTTCAAATTAATCTTCTTGTAGGGTATTAAATAACAATAAAACAAACTATTAACTGAATCTTTTAATCCAGTGGTGTGTCAGATGTGTTACCTGGAAGGAGCCTAAAACTAATTCAAAGTAGAGTCGCGGCCCGACGCCAACGTGTTCTGGGATCAGTGCAAACACCACGTAGTGAACACCGAACAGAGGGATGAGGAGCAGAGTGGAGCGCAGCAGTGTCCTGCAGAGGGCAGCAGAGGACGGTCAAAGACCAGAGACACACTGACAGAGTGAGGTGAAGAACAGATGAGGGAATAATGGATCAATAACAGGAGCCAGCTGCACAAACACCTAAAGTTCTCTCCATACTGTAAGTATGACACTTAATTTTTCCTTAGCTGAGGGACAGAATCCCCGAGAAGGTTTCCATAGTTACGTCAAAACAACAACAACAACAAAGGCATTTACTGCATTGAAAGATTTTACAGTGGTAAAATACTACAGTTTCCATGACAACCATTTGTGTGCTTGTGCTCAAGCTTGTGATACCTTAAGTCTTTTGTGCAATGGTTTAACTAAGGTTAAGGGATTCTTTAAGTGTAACACCAAGTTAAGGAGAAAACCTTAAATGCTTAAGTAAACATTTAAGGAAACCTGATGGTGCAGCTGATTTTATTTTCAGAAAATCTTGAGATGGACTTTAAGGCAAATCTTAACTTAAGGTGTTTTGTGCAGCTGGCCCCAGGGTCTCACCTGTACAGGTGTGTCTCACTCTGGTTCACATGTGTGGCTTTTGTCTTTTGAACGATGATCCTGCTGATGTTCAGGAAGATCATGAGGTTGATCTGTGGATCAGATCACACACAGACGTTAAACTACAAATGAAACAGTATAATTCAATTTTCAATTTTTATTATTAATGTTTTTTTTAATAATAATTAAAAAAAAGAGTAGGGATGCACCATGTTGGATTTTTGGGATTTAGGGATTTTTTTTGCAGATATACAATATGCCGATATATAACAACTTATTTGACCAATAACATAAAACCGATATCAATAAATCCACCTAATTTCACTGATCATCATCAAGTCTCTTCTGTGGTGGAATGAACATCATATTATACATACATACTGTTATTGTGACGGCCCGCCAGCAGATGGAGACATGAAGCACAATAGTACTTTTAATTGTATGTGTAATATGCATTCATTTTCAAAATAAGAAAAAGCATGTTGGACGATTTAATAGTTAATTATAACGCCAGTATCAGCCAGTACTGCTGACGTGCAGATATTATTGTGCATTCCTAATAAAGAGATTCATTTTCAACAGTAATGCCACCAACAATATTATGATGTGCCTTATTACACAATAATATTTCCAAATATTAGATCTTTTCTAACTGTACTTGTAAATGCAGCTTTGCTACCTGGGAACCTGAAATAGCAGTGTTTTAATCATTTCGTCTTTTAAAAAGATTATTATAAAAATGTACAAATCACAATGATATTTAGCTACCTGGAGGCTTTAAAGGTTCAACTGATCGACATTTTGGGAAACGCACTTATTCACTTTGATGCTGAGAGTGAGATGAGAAGATTGGTTCCACTTTTATGTGTTAACAGGATGAAAATTTCATTTCACAATTACGGTGACCAACATTTTCATGGTTATCATCATCATTATTATTATTATTATTATTATGGTATTAAAATGTGCTTCAAATGTCCAGAAAGTTCTGACACACACAAAGAAACCATTTCATTAATTTTTATATTGAAACCCACAAATAAAATGTGCAGCTCTGTTTGTGTTTGCATAAACACTACAGTAATAAATCATATCAATTAATAATAATAACCCGATGTAAACATAGGAACACTAAATCAAATGTGCACAAACGTTAATGTGAACACCACCAAAGAATTCCACTCTGGAACAGGTGGAAACAACTCACCTGGTTCTGTCTGGATGGAACAAAACTAAATAAACTAAACTAAATATACGTGTTTCCCAAAAATGTTGAGCTGTTCCTCCAAATACCAGAGCAAGCAAACTTCCTCAAGCTGCTATGAGGAGACAGTCAGAGGGAGAAATGTTCATATGTGACTCCAGAGTTTTGTTTGTTAATATAAAATGCAGAGATGTGTGCGGGACATGTGCTCACAAAGATGGAGAGCAGGATGGGAGTCTTGATTATCCACCACAAGCGGCTCTCCAGGTCGTCCCAACACCTGCACACATGGAGATATTACCATCCTTTCACATAGAATTAAAATAGGAAACATAAGATGTGTTTGTGTTTGACTCACCCCTCATCATCCAGCTGTGATTTCAGCAGGGCCCAGATCACAACAGTCGCTGACGGAGCACCTGTAACATCAAGCTCTCCATCAGACAGGTGAACAAACACAGTCAGCATAGATCTGTGCACACACACACACAGCGTACCCCAGCCGACGGTGGCGTAGATCCAGAAGAGCTTGGTGGTGTGAGTGAAGGTGCAGAGCAGCAGAGTCTGCAGGTACAGAGCCTCCACCAGCAGCCACCAGAAGTTAGACACAACACAGAAGTGGAAGAAGGTCACAGCTGCTTTGCACCGGAGCTGAGACGACACAGAGGACACAGCGTTACATCACAGACGTCATCTTATCTGCATGTGTTCAGAGTCAGGCTGCAGAGTTTGGTGCATCTCTTCTTGTACTTAGATAAAAATGAGCCTTCAGTACATTAACATACAATGTTTGCATCAGTCTTCTTCAGTTATGACAACTTCTAATGAGATCATATTCAACCAATGAGCTCTCATGTTGGAGGAATTAGCTCTCCTCTAAGGTATTCATGCATGTGTCAGCTGACATTACCGTGGACACTGTGCAGTGGTCCATGCTTCTGTCTGTAAACAACACGACGTCTTTGATGAACACAGCCAGACTTCTGAGCATGAAGGTGACAAACAGGTTGAGGTGGATGTAGTTGCGCGTGCAGAGCAGCTTCCTGAGAGACAGAGGAGGAATACTGTCACAACCTTTAATTACAGACGTTTAACTGTGTGATCTGTCTTTGAGTTTCTGTTGTCAAAGTAAACCAGCCTGAAGCAGCAGAAAAGCAGGACAGCGACGAGCAGAGCAGCCAGAGACGCTCCGTATCCAACGCTGTAGATCAGCCTCACCGTATCAAAGTAATGTTTCTGGAGCAAAGTATGAAATATTCATCAGTCAGAGGCATGAAGAACCACATGTCTGCTTCCCTGCTGCTGAACTCCATCTACTGCACCTCTTTGCCCACGTCTTCATCTTCGTCTGAAGCTTCATAGTAACAGGCCTTGTAGTACGGCACGCTCGGCTCGCTCCATCCGCTCACTGTGCAGCTTCTGGTGATGAGAACTGTGGAGAAAATGTTTCACTGAGAGAAGCTTCAAACATTCAAACTGCAGCTGGGACCTGAAACACAGATTCAAAACCAATATTGAGGATATAATTACTAGTTTAGGACTCAATCAGGTGATGTAATGCTGCTCAGTTTAGTTTGATGAGCTCGTGGAATCGGGGGGGGGGTTATTCAGATACAATGTTTGAACTGTTTTCAGGCTGAATAATAAAAAAGAGTGAAAAAAAGAGATTTATTGTGTTGGGAGATAAAACTGACAGAAATTTTAATTAAAATTTAATTAAACCTGCAAAAACTGATTTCTTTGTAACATGGAGGCGGTGTAAACAACCTGTAAACACTGACATGTCGTCTCATAAAGCTGTCGTGGCAAATACGATCCAGGAGACATTTTTTATATTTGGGAGCTGTTAAAGGTCGTATGTACAGCTGTTTCATCAAAACATATTTTTTTTAAAAAAAGAATACATCCATAGGACGTCTGGAAAGGTGTAGAAGGGATGCCAGATTGTGATAGCTGCAGAGGTATGGCGTCGTACCAGCGCTATCCGTCGCAAATTCTAGCCGACCAACGGAGAAGCAAAACCAGAATCAACATGGGTTCAGCTTTTGGTCGTTGGTGTCAGCTGAAGGCAGAAAAAGGACTAAAAAGCCACGCAGAGGTTTCTGCTTTCCTTCTGGACAGGTAAGCTAACGTTAATGTTTGCTAACTAACGCAGCAGGGTTGTAAAAAGATATATATCTGCTGAATATATCTAATATCTAGTAAAGCCGAACTAGTAATGACACTGCACCTAGATGAACTATGTTAAGAAAAAGTAAGGATGTCGGCTAATTTTCGATATTTTAGCTAATACGTTAGAAATGGCGTTTTTGGGACGGTAGGTTTTTCCGGCTTGTTGTAAAATAGAGTTGTTAAAAGATAGATCTACTGAATATATCTAATATGTAGTAAAGCTGAACTAGTGAACACACTGCACCTAGATGAACTATGTTAAGAAAAAGTAAAGATGATGGTTAATTTCAGATATTTTAGCAAGTTCTCTAGAAACAGCGTTTTTGGGACTCTGGTTGTAGAGCTGTCAAATAGTGACGTAAAAAAGTAAATCTGCTGAATATATCAAATATCTAGTACAGCCGAACTATCATGTTGTTGTTGTTGTTATTATTATTATTATTATTATTATTATTATTGGTGGGAAATTATAACAGAGGAATATATTTACGGTTTTAATATCAAGAACACTTTGGTGTTTTTGTGTGTGTACAGGACGTTGTTGAATCAGGGAATCCGTGTGTCCACCACCACTAAGGATCCTAACTGACTAATTACGTTAGCATTAGTGATGAGTAGAGCTAAAAATGCTTTAGGGAGATTGTTACAGTGTGTTACAGGGCGCACAAGAGAAGATTCATGATTTCACTTGACATCGCTGTCTCCAGTGTCTGTCGTTTACCAACCTGGCAACCTGTAGAACTGAAGAGTGGAGCGAGAGCGAGGGCGCCGAGTGACACCTACTGACCGGGAAGTATGAATCCCGTATCTATCACCTGTAAATGCGTGATTAGAGTTTATTTAGTTGAACTATTGATAGTGAAACAGAATCTGACTCTGAGTTACTGTTGTTGTTCACAAACTAAAGAAATGAGAGATCATATTAGTTTTTACTGAATATTTGAAGCAAACTGTGAAACTAGATAAAACTGTTTTTGTGTATAATTCTGTTTTCTTAATTTATTTTTTTTACTCATTTGTCATCACGAATATCATTTGTGCAAAAATATCATGAAATATTATGATATTATTTCAGGGCCATGTTGCCCACCCGTAATTGAAAAGTGAACTAAACTTTAGAGAACTTCAGTGTGACTGTATTAATGTGACGTATGTAAAGAATATAATGAAGTTTACCTGGAGGAGTTTCAGGCTTCAGTAACAGCAGAGGACAGTGGACAGAGACCATCTGTCCCTCAGAGGCAGCCGGCCAACAGCTGACTCCGTCCCACTCTGTCATACAACCTGAAATTACAACATCATCAGCTCACGGTGCTCAGACGGAGGAAGACATGTTTCTGTCACGTTTAAACTTTGTGTATTTGTTGACCTGCAGTGGTGTTACTGGCTGATCGGAGCGAAGCTGCAGCGTCTGTCCTCATCAGTAGTTTACACTCATCTTCTTTCTCTTGGAGATGAAGAACAATCGAACACTCGGGATGAGTTGAACTCACCTGGCAGAAAGAAAGATGAATACAGGTTAGTTTAATTTATCTGTAGTTTCCACCTCACTTTACATTTTACAGAGTCAGAAGTACTTTCATGAATACTTTATTTATCCCTGAGGGGAAATTGTGATTCATTAGTTGCTCCGATGTAGAGAATAGAGACACATAAACAAGAGTATTTAATGACTTTATTTTGAGCCCAAAAAAATAAAAATAAAAATAAAAAAATAATAATAAAAAAAACCAAACACGACAAAGAGAACAGTGTCCGAAAAGGAGTAAGGAGAAGTAGAACTTATATGTCGCGACCCGTTTTTTTGACATTTCTTCCTTAAACTCAGATATTATTGTTTCAACAAATTCCCAAATTCATTAAAGATAAGATAAAACTTATTTGATCCTACAGCGGGGAAATTCACTTTACAGCAGCTCAAACAGCACAGATGGAAAGTGAAAGTTGAATGGCAACAGGATACCTATAGAATAAAGATAAAATACAAAAACATATATCTCAGAATTAGAAAAAATATCAAAGTACTCAATTTAGACACAAGTATATATCTTACTATATAATGATGAAAACTCTGTGTGTGTCTGTTCCACGTTTTTCTCCTCACTGACTTGGTCAATCCATGTGAAATTTGGCACAGTGGTAGAGGGTCATGGGAGGATGCCAATGAAGCAATATTACATCAATTGGCCAAAGGGGGGCGCTATAGCAACCCACTGAAATGTCAGACTTTGAATGTGCATATCTCATGCCCCGTATGTGGTAGAGACATGAAACTTTGCACAGAGATGCCTCTCCTCATGAGGAACACATTTGCCTCAAGAACCCATAACTTCCGCTTATATAGATTTTCCGCCATTTTGAATTTTTTGAAAAACACTTCAAATGGATCTCTTCCTAGGAAGTTTGAGCGATCTGCATGAAACTGGGTGAACATAATCTAGGGAGCAATATCTAAAGTTCCCTCTTGGCAAAAGTTGGAAAACTTCCTAAAACTGAGCTTCTATAAGGCAATGAATATTGCGGAGGGCGTGGCTCATCACATAAAGGTGTAGAACATCTCAAGGGTTTCACCCATCACCACGCAACTTTGTAGGCATATGACCACACATAATCTGAGGGGACCCCTCCATTATTGAGCCCATCAAACAAAATGGGGGCGCTAGAGAGCTCATTTCTTATCTAGGCCTAACCGCCATATGGATTTTTACTAAACTTGGTAGATATGTAGAACAGGACGCCTCAAGGTGACTGGAGAAATTTAACTCTAATTGGCAACTGGGTGGCGCTATAACAACAGAAAAATGCTTCAAAATGGCTAAAATGCGACCGATCGCTGTGGCTCCCCCTGTGGACCAATGTTGGTGTTGTTTCTAATGTTTGGTATGACTAAGTCATGGTATGGTATGCTGTACATAATCACGGAAACTGTCAGTGTGTCATTCTGTCAGTCAGTCATTCTGTCTGTCCCACGTTTTTCTACTCACTGACGTGGTCAATCTATGTGAAACTGCACATAGGCATTGAGGACTGGCATAGGTAGAAGGTGACACAGCTACCAATGGCTATGGACTAGTTTACGACTAATACACAATTATTCCCAGTCTGTTTACCAGCCAATTAAATAAATAATAAACCCAGTTTATTTACAGTCCAGGTTCCACCCAGTGTTACAGGATGAATATGCACTCTCCCAGCACAACCTGTCGTCATCTATGTATCTGCCAAAAATATCTTTTTTCTTTTTGTGTGTGAATATAAAGTAAAAACATACAATAAAATAACAATAAAAATGTGCATTGTCGTACTTAAAATCTTCTCTGTGCTGAGTCTGTAAAATATAACATATATATTATGCTATAATGGTTATATGTCAATAGAATAAAGACAAGAAGAATAAACATAAGAAATGTGAACAGTTATGTGCATTGTATGTTGAATAAGAGGTACTAAGAATATTGCACAGTAAAAACAAAGTAATAATTGTACACAGTATAACTTACCAGGTATCTGGTGACGATCAGGATGTTGACGGCAGCAGTCAGACTCAAGTTCATGATTTCAGGCATTAAAAGTAAAAACTTGTGAAGTAAACAATCTCTTTGTTGTTTCTGAGGAGAGAGGAAACAAAATGTTGCTCTGCAGCAAACAGAAGCTCTGTCGTCACTTTAAAAAAAGAAATCAGTGGTCGAAGTTTTGGTTTTCATAAGCTGTGTCTTTCAAGCCGCTGCAGAGATGTGAAGCAGTTTTTGAAACGCACGTCTCATGTTATAAAATGATGACATCACCTGAGCAGCTTCGTTCCAACGTCACAGTAGGAGATAAACAGAAAACAAGGTGCCTTTATTTCACTGCATAATTGACGCTACACACTGTTGACATGACTGTGGAGTCTGAGAGACCAAAACATATCAGCTGAAGGTTAAAAATGTGCGTTGAGTTATTTAATTTATTTCATGGTTTGTAGTTTAAAACACAGCAGGCGTTATGATGTAATATTCAACTGGAAAACAACACATGCTGTGAACACCTGCAGAGATGTGTATACAGGACGTGTTGTTGTACTGACAGCTGATGGTTTTACTGTGAGCTCAGATCATATGGAAGACACACACTCACCAGCCACTTTATTAGGTACACCTTGCTGGTACCAGGTTGGACCTCCTTTTTAATTCTTGGTGTCACAGATTCAACAACGTGCTGAAACATTCCTCAGAGATGTTGGTCCATATTGACATGATGACATCACACAGTTGATCCATGATGAGAATCTCCCGTTCCAGCACATCCCAAAGGTGCTCTATTGGACTGAGATCTGGTGACTGTGGAGGCCATTGGAGTACAGTGAACTCATTGTCATGTTTGAGATGATGTGAGCTTTGTGACATGGTGCGTTATCCTGCTGGAAGTAGCCATCAGAAGATGGGTACACTGTGGTCATAAAGGGATGGACACGCTCAGCAACAATACTCAGGTAGGCTGTGGTGTTTAAACCATGCTCAGTTGGTACTAAGAAAATCTCCCCCACACCATTACACCACCAGCAGCAGCAGCAGCAGCCTGAAGCGTTGATACAAGGCAGGATGGATCCATGCTTCCATCTGAATGTGGTTTTTCCAATCTTCTATTGTCCAGTTTTGGTGAGAAAACCCGTGTGAATTGTAGCCTCAGTTTCCTGTTGTTAGCTGACAGGAGTGGCACCTGGTGTGGTCTTCTGCTGCTGTAGCCCATCTGCTTCAAGGTTGGACAAGGTGTTGTTGCTTCAGAGATGCTCTTCTGCACACCTTGGTTGGAACCAGTGCTTATTTGACTTCCTGTTGCCTTTCTATCATCTTGAACCAGTCTGGCCATTCTCCTCTGACCTCTGGCATCAACAAGGCATTTTGGCTCACTGGATATTTTCTCTTTTTGGGACCATCCTCTGTAAACCCTAGAGATGGTTGTGCTGAACATCCCAGTAAATACTCAGACCAACTGCAGCAGCTCGTCTGAAGAAAAAAATTAAAACCACTTCATGTTCAAATCTTATGTAATTTTTTTTTCAGAGGTAAAAATATCTTTATTTGACCAATAGATTTCACTTTCAGATGTTTTATCATCACATGACATTTCTCTAAAATCTCCAGAATTCGTCAAAGCGACGATGATCTCATCTCAGTGTTTGTCCACTTCAGACATCATGCAAACAGTTTTCAGATAAATCATGACACAATATATTGAAACTGAGCTTATTATTGGTGTGTTATGACATGTGTGCTCACATTGGTAATGTTTGATTTAAATGTTTTTAAACAAAATATTAATGAGTTCCTGCAGCAGAGGAGGCTGCTGATGCTCTAATGTCTCCCTCTAGTGTTTGATTCCTTAGTTGCTCTTCAGCCATCAGCTCAGTTCAGTTTTTACCAGCTGGGTCATGTGTTAAAATATCTAAAATTGATGATTGCTGATGATTGTCATGGCACAAAGAAGAGGATCATACTTGTTAGTGGAAACATTTACTGCTGCTTTTGGTCAGCTTTGGACAACAACAAAACTATAAAATATCTGGACCGAAATATTCTTAGGTATAATCCAGTGAAGGACTTCGTAACACTGTTTAAAGACAGAGACAGATACTTGGAATGGATGTAAGTTATTTAACAGTAATCTGGAGGAATTATCACAACGTGTTGGTCTGATTTGGATGAAGCTGTGATGAAACACTGGGTGTGAGGGGGCAGACGGTCAGTTAGTCTTCATGTATTTAAGATTATTCCAAACAGAGCAGCCTGAAGTCCTAACTGGCCTCCAGAGAACTCATTACGGTGATGTGAAGTGCTTTGTACAGTCAGCGCTGATCTAAATCCACCGTCACAGTCAGCTCACAAATGCTTGAGTTACAGCAGCACTTTAATTTATTTCACTGCAGAATGAACGTCGACCTGAACAAACCTGAAACAGGACGCCTGAAACACGGGTGTGTTCCTTTAAGTTTAAAACCTCAGGCTGAAGGAACACACCCTCCTCATATAGAAATCTAATATATATTCTTCTCCAGGCTGTTGAAGTTTATGGATGTTCAAATGAGTTATTTAACAACAGAAGTATTTAAGAAGAACAGGTTGTGTGAGCTTTAAGAACTGAGAGTGAATCAGCTTTTACTCTCTGATGTTCACTGTACCGGTGTTGCAGCACAAAGATCTGCATCCTGTGCTTTTTTTTATAATTCATCCATTTTCACACATCTGCAGATTGTTGTTAAAATGACCTGGTTAAACCTCGTTTAAGCCAATACCACTCAAGTAAAATCACTTATACTGTATGTGCTTTAATTTGCATGAACTTGGAACAGGGGCTGCAACAATATGAGACTTTCACAGTACTAGAAATGTCTCAACAAATATAGTTGCACAGTATCACGGTGAGGCAAGGCAGCTTAATTTGTACAGCAAATTTCATACACCAGGGAAATTCAAAGTGCTTTACAGAGCAATAAAACATAATGAAAGACACGATCGATTTACAATAAAAGAATAAAGAGTAAAAAGATATAAAAGGTGAACTTAATTCTAAATAATTAAAAAAAGACCATTAGAAACAGAAGCAGTGTGGACAAGAGGTGCAAAGATCAGAAGATTATTTTAAATAATTTAAAATGGAGTTTCATGAAGTTGCAGTTAAAATCAATAGAAGTATTTGAATATTTAAAAATGACAGTGCAGTGCAGGAAATGAATAAATATTTGATTTAATCTTCAAGGTATATTGTAGATTTATTACACAGTTATTCTTATAATAATCAGTTTTGATCCTTGCAGGAATGAACACAAGATTTTTGGGTTGAACAAATGCTAAGCTGTTAAAACTTGAACTTGAAACCATTTTTCTGAAATGGAATAATGTGTAAAATCTGTCAGGCAGTCGAGGAGGGAAAGAGATGGGCGTGCGCAGCTGAGATTCCCCGTCTGGCTTCATTTATTTTTCTATAAGCAAATGTACACAGTATGATGACCATTAATTTCCATACCACAGTGTACTAGTTTCACGGTGGGCTATACCGCTGCAGCCCTGCTCACGTTACACCACATTTCAGCTCTCTGTCTCAACTGCACACATTAAATTAGAGTGATAATTTTACCGTGAAATTTACTATGAGAGAGCACATTATGGGATATTGTGTCCTTCATGGATGCTTAAGTCTTGTTCGGGCCCCATTTTTATTCACCTTTTATTTCACAGTACAAATCAACTGAATGAGACGCGGTATCAGGTGAAATACTTTGTTATTGACACTGAGTAAAGGATGTCAGACTTTTATTAAATGTTTTGACAAACACACAAAACAATAGTCTGGAATAGAGACGAATGAAACTGAAACGGTTATTTAATGATGATGTGAAGTTAACTTTCTGGAAATGACAGCAAGATGGACAGTTTGTGATGTTTTTATCTTGGTTCACATCATGTCACTAAGATGCAGCAGCTGAATTAAATTGTTAGAAATTGTTGTGTACAAATATGCAGTAATATCTATTCATGAATTAAACATACAAATAAGTGATATCAATCAGTGAGCTTTAGAAGTGCCAGTAGGATCATTTTGCTGCCTTTGAACAGAGACAGGCAGCTGTTTACCTGTTTACAGTCTTTGTGCTAAGCTAGCTGCTGCTAACTGTAGCGATGTGGTTTTATTTATTTAATATACAAATGAGTGGTATCAATCAATGGGTTGAACAAATTTATTTGTCAATGTTCTTTAGAGGTGCTAGTAAGCATATTGTGCTGCCTTTGAACAGTGACAGGCTGTTTTCTCCTGTTTTCAGTCTTTGTGCTAAGCTACACTAAGCTAAGCTAAGCTAACTAGGTGCTAGCTGTTGCGTGATAAGTAGTTTTGTTTATGTAGTAGGCTATACAAATGAGTGCTATCAGTCACTAATGAATTTGTTAATGCTGCTGTTAGTGGTGGATTTTGTAACCTTTGGACAGAGCCAGGATGTTTGGCCCAGTTTTCAGTCTTTATGCTAAGCTAAGCTAACAGGCAGTTGGCTTTAGCTTTAGATAAAAGTTTAGCTTAGGCCTAGTAAGTATAAGTGTTGGGGGTAATGCACAGTCACAGTAGTATATTATGTTTTGGCAGTTACTAAGTAATGTAATGTGTTACCAACAGGATTTCGGGTTATATTACATTAACAGTCACCATTCTGTTTATTGTTTTCATTTTTTAATTATACACACTGATCCACATCGCTCCACTTCCACCAGTGAGCCACAGGAAGTAATACCATCCCAAGGTTGTTGTGTGTTGTCATGTCATTATTCGCTACATCATCGAAGGGTGCTGGTGATCTGCACATGTGTGTGATGCCACACTGTGTGTTATCATGTTCAGTGTGTTCCCAGTAATACACCTGTAACGTCTCCAACGTGTCCCGTTCTGCTGTTGCGTCCTGAAGCTGCCTGAAAGCAGTGGGGATCAGGAGCTGACCTCCAGTTTGTTTTGTCCTCATCTTGGTGATCGGCACATCTGGGTGATGTCAGTATATGCTGGATGTGTTTCCATTCACATCTCCTACAATCACAGAGCGATGCCTACACACAGTTCTGCTCTTATACACTGGGAACCAGCAGGTGGGCCCTCCAACTCTAATTTGTGTTTGTCACAGTGACTTAATCACACGCCATTCTGTTTCCTGTGCTAACCTCAACATTTGTTTATTGTGTTTCATGTCGTAGGATCACACTTTGATTCTCTGCCTGACCCTCCCTGTGTCCAAGGAGATTCTTTTATTTTGAAGAGTCCAGGTTATTAAATCAGTCTTTATTATAGTTTTCATTTTAATACAAAGGTGTAACCACTGTATGTGAACACATGAATGGGTCAGACCTGCAGCACTAATAAACTGGAGCTGCTGTGAAACAACACGCCCCTCATCCATTTAAACATCAACATCAGTTTTTCTGAGCTCATTTTGGTGAAAGAATATTGTTAAGTTTAAGTTTATTTCCTTTATTAATCCCCCTGAGGGGAAATTCAATGTTTTCACTCTTGCTTGTCAATTACACACAGGTCTGAAAGACACACATGCACAAACAGGACCTATACATGCACAAAATGGAGAGATGTCAAAGTGAGGGGGCTGCCCTTTGGTCAGGCGCCCCGAGCGGCTGGGGGGTTCGGTGCCTTGCTCAAGGGCACCTCTGCAGTGCCCAGGAGGTGAACTGGCACCTCTCCAGCCACCAGTCCACACTCCATATTTTTTGGTCCAGACAGGGACTTGAACAGGTGACCCTCCGGTTCCCAACCCAAGTCCCTATGGACTGAGCTACTGCCAGTATCTCATTACTTTAAAATTAGTCAAAAAACTAGTCATGTGTAATATATTACATTTTGAGAGTAACTTGCCCAACACTGGTAATCATTCATTTAGTAACAAGTAAGTGATGTCACTCAGTTGGTTTAACAAGATTTTGTCTGTTAATGAGCTTTAGAGGTGCTGCTAAGTGGATTTTGGCTCCTGACAGAGACGGGCTGGCTGATGCTAAGCTAAGCTAACTGGCTGCTAGCTTTAGTTTCATATTTATCATAAAGACATGATGGATGTCGATCATCTTGTCTCACTCGGCAAAAAAGCAAATAATCTTACATCTCCAAAATGTCAAACTGTTTCTTGAACATAATGTGTCTTACTCCACTAAAGCTCCACTTCCTTGTGCCCTGCCTGGAAAGACTGCAACGTCCTGCAGTCAGTGAAGTGGCCCCTGCAGGTAACAGACTGCTGACCACATGATTATTTAAAGAGTGTGTAAAAGCGAGGTTTTCAGCCTGAGAAGGATCCCACGGCAGCACCTGGCCCACAGTGAACTCCCACCAGGATAAATCCAATCATCTTCAGCCACACAGCTCGTGGCAGCTGTTGTGCTGGGCACATGTCCAAAAAGGAGAGAGGGAGGAGAGAAAGAAAGAAGGAACAAAGCGTCTTGTCCTGCCAACACATCATAGCTTCAACATTCCCAAACACATCTGACCGTCAGTAATTCCAGCGCTGTTTTCCGGAGCTGAATGGTTTCTCGACTGTGTGTAAAAGTTGGCACCCAGTGTGTGTGATAGTGAGAGGCCACAGCGAGGCCAGTGAAAGAGCAGTGACACAAGGGTGCACTGTTTAGTCCCCCGGGCCTCCACGCTTTATGTGCCAAGACTCGACCTTTTGTGTGCCGACCACACTCGTCTGTTACTGTAGCTTCTGTTCAGGCTGGACGTCCCACGCTCACAATCACTGCACGTCCTTACATAAAACAAAGACATTTATAACCATTTTTGTTTCCCCGTTAGTGGCTTTATGATTAGTAAAATAATCTTATATTAAAGCTTTACGACTCAGTGTTTCATGACTGCACCTGCAAATATTTTAAATGTCTTGTGCATCATTTCGTACATATTTTCCCCTGAAATGTGGCATCTCTGGAAGCTTTGGGATCTCCTCTAGAGATTAGAAATAAAGTTTATGGGTTTGAACAAAGCTTCGTCAGACAGCTGCTTGTTTGAGGGCTTAATCCTTTAGATAAAGATCCAAAAAAGATACTGACCCTGCTCACTGAAACTACATAACTTAATAAAAAACTAAATAAATGTCACAATAACTGAACAAAGAAGCACATTTTTAAAAATAATACACAACTCAGACTTTTATGGATATGTGTCAGTTGGCCCAAACTGACCATTTAGATCATAACTAAATAATAATAATAGTAAATAATATTTATTTAAAGGCCAGTCAGTGTGATGATCTTTTCATTGAACATCCTTTTCACTCACTGAGGTTTATGTAACTGATGGACTCTAGTGACGTCTGTGTTGTGTTGATATGAAGAGGCCCCTGAATATCTTTGGCGCTGACAACAAGTGGTAAAAACATAATCCTCTGTCAATTATGACCTTATAACTCAAGCTCCTCTCTCATGGAGCACAACAAAAGGGCGGCCATCAGTCAATCAATCAATCAGTCAGTTAATCAATATGTATTTATAGAGCACATTTAAAAACAACAGCAGTTGACCAAAGTGCTTTACAGTCAGACTGAGACACAACAAGAAATACACTACAACAAAGACCACGTGTTACAGAGGAATGCAGCTCTCACACCGAGTTAAAAGCTAAGAAATAAAAATGTGTTTTAAGTTGTGATTTAAAAACAGGTAACGAGGGGGCCGGCCTAATATGCAGCTAGTTTAGGGGCTGCTCCTGCAAAAGCAGGGTCTCCCCTGTGCTTCAGCCTTGATCGTGGGACCTCCAGAAGCAACTGGTCAGCAGACCTGAGTGACCTTAAGGGGACACGTTGCTGTAAGAGGTCAGAGAGACAGGGTGGAGCTAGCCTGTTTTAAAATCAATTCTAAAAGGAATAGGAAGCCAGTGGAGTGAGGCCAATATGGGATGATATGCTCATGCTTGCGTGCTCCTGTTAACAGACGAGCTGCAGGCGTGAGAGGGAGGCCTGGCTAATACCATGTTACATTCAGTTCAGTACGTCAAAACACAGAAAACATACCTGACAACAAGAGGTAAAAACAAATCCTCCGTCAAGTGTGAGCGTATAACCTGTGCCCCTACGCAAATTAAGTGACACAGGAATATGTTGGAATATTATACAATAAATTTAGGCTGAAAAATGAACTTATAAACAGCTTAACAGCACTTAAACACGCAAATTACTACACAAGCAATGTCTCTCACCTCTCCCATGGAGCACAACAGCAACAGGGGCGAGGTAAGGCAACAGACAGCCCTTTATAGGTAGATAAGAAGGTCTATAGGATGAAGGTAGGGCTGCAGCTCACAGTTAACAGGATTGATTAATCTGCTGGTTATTTTCTGATTAATCAATACATTTTTAATTCCATAAATTGTGAGCAAAAGCAGGGAAATGTTCAACATAGTTTCCCAAGATGATGTCTTAGAGGTAGGTAGAGTACCTCCAGAGGTGACCGTACAGTAGAGGTGCAGCAACTGAAATCTGTGTAATTATAATACTAAATATTACAAATGTATATTTGACTTCGTTACATGTATTAATGCTAATTCACCCTGTTACACTTACAGTCAGTTACAGGCAACTGTCGCACAATTAAACAACCAACATAGTTTTGATTTGACATTTAATTTTTCAGTTAAAAGTTAAACTTTTTAGTTGCATTAAAATCACTTTCTCTGGGCTTCACCGTGTTAAAGACTGACTGCTGCACGCTGCGTCACCTGACTATACCAAACACCTGCCACAGCAAGAGGGAGGTTTGGGGAGAGCCTTTGGTCTGGCCCAGTCACCAGAGGAGAATGTTGGTATTGTATGTGTGTTACATTTGCACATTTTATATGTGTTATAATCATTTCTAAAGTGACGTAGTGTATGGGCTGACTTTGTCATCAGGAGGTGGAGGGGGTGATGGGTGTCGTGTCACCGAGACGAGACGCCTGCCAAACTGCAGACGACTGTTCAAGACCAACAAACAACACAACTGGTTGTGACTTAGCGAGTCGTTGCTGTGTTTCCCTCGAGGATTGTGGCATACATAGCGGCTGTTTTTTGGGGAGACATCAGTGTGTTTCCAGCGGGGATAGTGCCACCAAAACATGATCTTTCCCTGACCTTAACCGCGGTGTTTGTGCTTCAGCCGAAACACACACGTGTCCACTCTAGTGTTTGAATGTAACGTGTAGTTGGTTTGCAGAAATGTACAATATCAACTTTTTCTTCTGGTGATTACGTTGTTTTATTTGTGTATTTTCAAGTTAATTTTGTAAGTTTAGTTTTTAATTATTCTTTTTTGTGTGATTGACATTGTGTCTGTTTGATGTGGTTGGCCAGTATTAATGTTCCCCCTCGTGTGTCCTTAGTTAGCTCAGCTTAAAGCACTCTGTGCTGTTGCATTTAAAGATCATTTCTTTTTTATGACTTGCAATTTTTTATTTTACAATATTCAGATCAGTCACATCACTTTGTCTACACATACAGTCCATCACAGCAACAAAACATAACGCCCCCCACTGATCCCACCCAAAACCAAGAGGGGTCAACCTGCCTATAGAGTGGCTCACAAATCATTAATGTACTACACACAACCAAAGAGACATGACGGGGCAAAATAAATAAAATTCTGTAAGAGAGAGAGAAGGAGTCTGTATCCAGAGAAAATGGGGGAAAATAAATGAAAAAATAATGATAAAATTGGGGCGTCGGTAGCATAGTGGATAGTGCCGGCGCCCCATGTACAGAGGCGATGCTTCGCTGCAGCAGTTGCAAGTTCAATTCTGGCTTGCAACCCTTTGCTGCATGTCATCCCCCCCACTCTCTCTCTCTCTCTCCATTCCACACTGTCCTGTCAATTAAAGGCAAAAAGCCCAAAAAATAATCTTAAAAAAAAAAATAATGATAAAATTTAAAAAAAAACACAATAAAATAATGAAATAATATCATAAATAATAAATAAATAAATAAAACACAATAAAGTCACATGCTCATCATATCCCAAACCCATTCATCACAAACAATGTGCCACTACTTTGCCTAATTCACTCACCTATTTCTTCTAGTTCTGACGTCTAATCGTGACACAGCAGTCTGCATCCAGTATTTCAGTGACTGGGGAAAAGCAGACAGTCTCCCAAATATCATCCATAAAACACTTCCAACAAGTAGCTGAGTCTTTTAAGCCAGGTCTGAAAATCCTGCTCAGGGTCCAATAAAGTCAGTGCAGAAATTAAAGTTGAATAATCTTCACCCTCAGCTCCCCTGACATTGTTCTGGAGTTACCTCAAATCTTAGCACATTCATGTTCATCACCCAGATCTGTTTCCCAGGAAAGTCTCAGAGCTGAAACACCTTTATCTCCTCCATATTCCATCAGCATCCTATAATATGTAGCTGCTCCAATCCAGAACCCTACTTCCTGTGTCTTCCTGTGTCTTCCTGTTTCTTCCTGTCTTCCTGTGTCTTCCTGTGTCTTGCCCTTTGACCCCTTCCAGACTATTTTAGGCAGATTTATCCTCATGTACAGCTCTATGAATAACATCAAAACATGTCAACAGTCAACAGATATCAGAATGTTTTTATTTCAGATGTGCTGCATTGAAGACGAGGACACAAACAGTGAGGTAAGATAACAAATATTACAAATGCATTGAAAACATTGAACCCAAATAATAATTCGTAATAATATCTGTTACATTGAGAACTGATGCATTAATGTGTCACTGATGCAGCAGCTGGTAAAGGTGGAGCAAACATCCTGCTGGGCTCAAACCACAAAAACACATCATTATTTAATGGTTAATTTTTTGTTGAATGTTAGTGATTTTTATATTAATCTGAATCTGTTAAAAGTAACAAGTGATTAAACCGGTGGATTAATTGTAGTGGAGTGAAAATATTTCCCTCTGAACTGCATCAGAATAGAAGAACAAGTCCCTCAAAATTTTAAGTACAATACTAAATATAGTAAGTGTCCATCACTGGATCATTCTGCATCATGAGTAGGGGAGAGCGGGGTCAGTTGGAACAGTGGTGACGTTTCAGCAAGTAGCTATGCTGAAGTTATTCACCACGCTCATTCTCAGCCAAACCCTCCTCTCTTTCAGTCTCAAAGTGGAGATGTTCAGATGTTTTCTGTTTCTTAAAGGAATGTGTCACCCAGCAGCCACCCGGCTAAATCCCAGCAAACACTATTAAATGTTTAAATACACCATTAACAAAAGAACAACAAAAAGAACAAAGGGGCCGCGGTGAGGAAAAATTTGCCGTTTATACTTAAAGGAGCAGTCTGGTGTTTTGCACTTTGAGCCCCATGTCTGGGTTGTTTATGATGAAATAGAGTGGCTCAGACCAAAATAGTGACGATTGGTTCTTCTCAGAGAGTTTGTCTTTCCCCTGCCTGGCTTAACACTGCTGCCTATGGCCATGTGTGAACCTGTCCTGAAGCCACCCTAAACGTTCTGACATACAAATCGTAGCAAACTGTGGTTTCCATCCGTGTTTTCGTATCTCGACTGTGGAACTATTTCTTCAGCTGCCTCACACCCGTGTGTAAACTTCCGCTTGATCGTTGGTTTGACCCTGAAGCGTTACACACGCCAGCCCACTTGATGGCGATAATGCTCCTTTACATGGGTGTCGCCAACCAGCAGGAAACCATTGCAATGTAATTGGACACAGAGAAGAAGCAGAAGAAGAAGGTTGGCGTGTTCAAAGGCATCGTACTGCGAAGGTTGTTTACAAGCCAGTAATCCATTGTGCAGTTGTTTAAAGGAGCAATAAGCGAAATCGTTTCACCGCTAGGTTCGCTGTTGTGCACTGCCTGTAGAGCAAAACAAAGCGTGTCATGAGCCACACCTCCCTCTACCTCTGCTCTCCAACACCCCCCACTCGCCTTGTCTGTGCAGCTGAGCACCGCAGCACCTTCACGGACTATTACATCCAGACGGTCCCGGTGTTTCCTCCTCAGGCTCCACTTCACTCAGCTGCCCGATAAACCCGCTGCTTCTTCCCACTTTAACCTGAATAACAAACCAGGGCTCGGTGCTCCGGTTGGATCCAAACGGAGAGCCCAGCTAGCAGAGGCTAACTGGCTGTGCTGGCAGCTGAGTGAAGTGGAGCCTGAGGAGGAAGCACCGGTTAGCCCCGCTTTCACTGCAGGCAGATTCACTCGCCACAGGGGCGAAGAAATAAAACCTGAACAGCCAACTTAGTTTGGCTTAGTTTAGCAGTTAGCGATGTCTTTCACTCACTTTCGGTCTCTGCTGTGTTTAGCTATTTCCCTGCTTTCCTGTTAGCATTAACACTACTCCGCTGCCACGCTAACGCTCCAACTCCAACTGAGCCAGGAGCCCATGAGCCTGTCTCACGGAGAAGAGTTGGAACGTTAGCATGGCAGCCGACTAGTGCTAACGTCCCCACGCTTCTCGGCTCCGGCGAGCTCCGTGAGCCGTGCTTGGAAAGCAGAGCTAAATGGTAAACAAACATGGCAGCACACCAGTAAAGTAAGACAACACGTTTACATGTGGTTTTCTATATGTTCTCTGACATTTATCCTAACGATATGAGGCGGTCTTTGTGGAGAAAAAGCTTGTTTAGTGGACTAACTTTGCACTTGAAGGTTGCCCGTTCACTTACGTTTTAACAGGTCTGACGCTACTATGCGCCCCGGCTGTATCTAGGCTAACAGCTAACATGCTAACTATTATTTCTATGTCACTAGTCACTTGAAACAAATTTAGGACGATAGGAGACAGGTTGAAATAAACCGAAATTTCCCTTTAAGCCAGGCAGGGCAAAGACAAACTCTCTGAAAATGAGCAATCGTCACTATTTTGGTCTGAGCCACTCTATTTCATCATAAACAACCAGACATGGGGCTCAAAGTGCAAAACACCAGACTGCTCCTTTAATTGAATCAGTAATATGTGCCTAAATTTAATCTGACATCTCAAATCAGTTATCCCAAACTTAGATCATGTGAACATGAGGTTACTCACTTTATCTTCAAGGACTCACATTTAAGGAAAAAATGCACTTAAGAAAATGCATTCAGAATTTATTAATGCATTAAGACCTTATTACCCGGTTCAGGAGGAAGAACACACAGCTGTCTTTGAGATCACAAATCAAACTAACTAGTGAGGGTCTGTGCTCAGTTTAACACTTTTGGTCCGTCCTCATGATGCAGTGCTCCTCAGCCAATCAGGAGTTAAAGGTAATGGCACATTAAATTAAGGGGATCGTAAAGTGAAATCTGCACCCTGAGCACACTTTTAGAGGAGCCAGTAACGTTTGGCTTGAGCTCTTCTAACAGACACTGTTCAGTAGTCTGAGTTATGGAAGGTTATTTCATGTAGATCCATAAACGTCCCAAACGACCCCGCTCTCCCCTACTTTTACTGTGGGTATCTTTAATTAGATTTTATTGCTGATACTTTTGTAACGTAATTTAAGTAACGTTTTAAATGCAGGAAGTAGCTATAGTGTTTCTACACTGGGGCGTTACTGCTTTTACTCCAGTAAAGATCTGAATACTTCTGACATCACTGATTCAAACATGAACATGTGATGAACATGTGAGTGGTGACATGAATCTTTAAATGATATAAATCATGAAATAAACAGTGTATTTGAAGCTTGTAGTTGCATGTCTTTGTTTACAGCCTCCATGAGACCAGCTGGGTGGCTGTGAGCACACAGGTTGCATTTCAGGGCAGCCAGTCACCGCTCCTCTCCGCTCCACAGCGCCCCGCTCCGGCCGGCCGCTGCACTGCGAGGAGAAGCCGTGTGAGCCCGGTGAGCGACTGCCGCTGAAGACACAACACCGCTGTCTGCACTCAGGTAAGAAAAGACCCGACATATTTCTCTTATTTCTACAAATCCAGTGTGAGCGCAGTGACAGCGGAACCTCGCAGCGAGCCGCCGACACTTGAACCAAAACGCTGCGTCGTTGTTCTCCATCGGCATTCGTCTTGTCACTTAATATTTTTTGCATGAGGTGGGAGAGGTTGGGCCTCTGAGCGGTTACACGTATAGAAATACCGTGCACAGGAATGAGATACATTTTTCTCACGTCATATGGCCGCGCACATCCTCCTGCTGCGGCCTGTGTTGCGCGTTTAGGGCGTTTTTCTAATTGTGCGCGATGTCCATCTCCATCGATCCTCCATCCACCACACACACAGAAACAAACGTGTTTTTGCTCCAGGACCAGTCGCCTCCCTCTCTCCACCAACACACCGTGTTTGCTCCTCATTCCCTGCAAAAACAAAAATGTCTCCATCACCCTCCGGAGCCGGAGCAGGAGCAGGTCCGTCTCTGCCTCACACACACGGAGATTGTCCTTGCGCGCGTAACAAGACTAATCCGACAGAATATATATATAATCTCATTACTGAAGGATCCCAGGAGGACAATGAGGCATTGTTATTTCTCTAAAACATGCTCCAGCTCTGCAGCTTCTTTCCTTTGTGTCGTCTGCTTTGATTTGTATTTGTGGCTCTGCACGTTGCTTTTTTTCGCTCCGTTATTCTGGATCTTTCGCTTCTTTCTTGCATCTCAGGGCCTAAATGGTTTCTAGCACCGCTGTACGTGCACCACACATCCACTCCTTTTTATTTCACAACCCTGCATCTAAAGCAGTGCACAAACGAGCCCCCGGTGTTTTGCATTTATTGACATGCATGTTCATATTCCTGCATTATTCAGAGAGCAGATTCAGCTGGGGATCGGGAGCGATGCGGCGCCTGTGCGCAAATGCCAAGCCCATTTTTCATTTGATCAACAGTGGAGAGTGCGCGCACAGCAGCGCAGCGTCTCCGCTGTCACACAGCCCGAGCAGTGAACCAGGCTGCTTATCTGACACATATGGGCTCCTCAGTAATCCGCCCGGGGTCAGTGGACAGGATCTGATGCACAGTAGGTGCATGAAAAGCCTTCCACCATGAAAACAATAGAGCTTAACGCGCTGTTTGCATGTCAGCGGTGATAATACCTGTGCTCTGATGGACTGGATGCATTTGTTGGGAGTGAGTCTTTTCCTCGCCTCCGACACACCTCTTCCCATCCTCATGGGAAGAGCCAGTTTCTTGTTACATTGATTTGTGCAACAAGGAGGAGGGGAGCCAGGCGTGTTGTAGTCTGTAGCTGCAGCTGGAAGCCATTCCACGCGGCCAGATGATCGCGCAGAGGAATGAAAGACATCTCAGTGTCATTTTGGTAATGTTTGGATAGACACAGAGCAGCCTTCTGCAAGTTTCTGCAGCGCTTTGGCACCAGGTGTTCCTGGAGACATGCAGACAGAGAGGTCTGACAGGGACCCCTCCCTCCCTAAGAACTGCTGAAGTGGTAGTTTGATTAGAGGATGGATTCAGAGCTCTTCAGATGGATCGTAATACAGTGCTCACATGCCCATACAGCGTGCACTCTGAGAGCAACCCAGCTGTCTGGAAAAACTGTTGGCATTGTGCATTTCTGCAAATTGGACATTATGATAGCTGATATCCTGAAACTTAGGGTTTGTACGGCGCTGTGGTTAACGTGGTTATGTTAAGGCACAAAAACCACTTGGTTATGGTCAGGAAAAGATCATGTTTTGGCTTAAAAGACCTGGTTTGGAGGCACAGTCTCTGCTGGAAAAGCACTGATATCTGACGCTTTCTGTGGCACTAAATCCATGTTGGAGAAACAGCAGTGGGTCGCTACCATACACCCAAGTTTGGCGCCTTAAAAGCCGCTGGAAACACAGCGATGTGTCGCCATATCACAACCAGTTTTATTGTTGGTCTCTAACAGTGGTCTGCAGCTTGGCAGGTGTCTTGCTTAGGTGTCACACCATCCACCATCCCCTCCACCTCTGGATGACAAAGCAGCTCATATACTACGTTAATGAGATTGTGTTTAGGGATAAAAACCACTTAATTATGATTCGGAAAAGATCATGTTTTGGCTCAATGTACCTGGTTTTGGGGCACAATCTCTGCAGGAAAAGCACTGATGTCTTGCTAAAAACCATCTGCTTTCAGTGCTACTATATCCCCGTTAGAAAGACAGCAGTGGGTCGCTATGAAAGTTTGGTGCCTAAAAAGCTGCTGGAAACACAGTGATGTGTCGCCAAACGAAGTCTGCTCATATATGACGTCACTGTAGAAACGTTCATATGATTGAAATGTTCAAATGTAACATATCTGTGGTTTGCAGAGGCGTAACAATGCCAGCATGGTGACTGCGCTATTGAGAGTTAGTGCGTAGGGGCCATGAAGACAAGTCTCCAGGGCAGATGCAGTGAGGCAGACAGCATTAACTAAAGACACAAAAACATCTTATGTTCAAGAAGAAGCATTTCAAATCTTATTGACATTTTTAACTATGCTAATATTTAGAAATCCAGCTCTGGAGCAGACTGAGAGTTTTTCTCAACAGTGTGGCTCGCCTCGTGTGTCTAAGGACGGTAATCTAAAAAAACAAAACAAGCTAATATTGTTGATTATTGCATATTTAGTTTTTTTTTAAAAACTGCCTTTAATGAACACTATTTCCCATGAGCCCTGGATGAGGAACTTTCAGAGTCCTTTCCTTCGCTCTCTAACTGCACCTGATAGCGATATAAAACCTCCTCGCTGCACGCTACGTCAAATCAGGAGTGAGAGAAGAGTTGCTGTCACATGCCAGTAGGTACCACACCCTCTCATTGGTCGTCTCCTCCCGCTTTGCCCCATTTCCCATCAGCCTGAGATGTTTGTGAGCTAACCTTCATAGCTTGATACAAAAAAATCAAGTTCACGGGGAGTCAGGGGGTCATGGCGAGCTCTAATACGTTTTAACAGTGCTGAGATTACAACTACAAGATGTCTGTAGTTCTTCATGCGAGTTGTCAGTTGTTAGTTTCATGTCTGCAGAGAGACAGATGAAACAATGCTGAACGTATTTTTCATTGAGTTACAGATGCTAATGGAACAGAGGTGAGACAGGAAGTGACATCATGATTTCGTCTCTCTAAATAGGTTTTTTAACATTCTTGGAACCCATTTTTTGGCATTCCGGTTTGATTTGGGCGGAGGAGGCGAATTTTGTTTCCGACTTCCGTTTATATGTTCACCGCACGGACTGTTCAACCTGGCAACAACTGCAGCCGGCTCAAACATGATTGGTCAACATCACGCAGACTACAAACAGTGAGTCTGTATAGAGAGGCTAGGTTTTTAAAGATTAATCCCATGTAGGTTATAGGTTTGATTTTAACTCAGTCATAATGATGTTGAAGCATTAACATTGATATGTCAGTCACAGGAAACAGCCCAGACGCCAAAATAAAATGTTAGCATTGTACATTTCTGCAAACCACCGATACGTTTTATTTGTGCGTTTCAAACTTATGATGTAGATCAGATTACATGTATATGAGCTGAGTTTCTCACAAGGAGAAGGTTGGGCCAGTGGATGGCGAGACACCTAGGTCAAGTAGGACAGCAACAGACCACAGTGTTGGACCAACAAAAGAGGGTGTTTTTTTTAACAGGAGTTGAAGTGTTTGTAGCGACCAAACTGGGTATTTAAACCAAAACATAACCACAGATGAACCAGAGTGTTGTCGCAACATAGAGTTGAAAACCGAAAGAAACGGTGCCCTCATGTTTTCATTGTTCGTTCATGATTTAAAAAAAAGAAGCATCACTCTGAAATAGATTTGAATAACACATACGTTTGAGTCGAAGCTTAACGAATCGGGTATTATGTCGACCAGGAAGCAGAAACCCTTCCTCACCATCATGATGAAGAAACTGAACTTCACGTGTAGAATTGGTGGAGTTTTGACAAAAATCTGATCCTGGCCCTTAAGTTTTAATTTTAACCTATACTTATTAGTGGTCTGATGTTATTATAAATACTCCAGTTTTTAGTTTCCAGTATGTCTTCAGTCAGACACTGGACTCCTGTCTCCATCTTAATGAAGGTCAGAGGACTTTGAAAACACCAGAGACTACGATGGACACGAGTCCAGGACTTCAGTCCACAACAAAGATGCAGGTTCACATTAAAACAATCAGTCCTCAGAACATGGCCGCTGACTTCATGGAGTCATCGGCGTCAGTGACGTGTCCTCCAGCGTCAGGCGTTATGAAATGAATCCACACTCAAGTGCTCCATTTAGCAAAGACTGACGGGCCGCTGCCTCGTGTCCAAAGGTGACCTCATGCAGCCAGCCTCAGCCTGAGGAGCTTAGGCTGGCAAACCCAACGACATCACTGAAATTACTTCTGTACAGTCGGAGATTTTATATAAGTTATTCAGGCTCGGGTATCTACATTTATACCTAAAGATATTAGTCTAATTATTGGTTAGTCAACTGACAGAAAATTCATCTGGAACAATTCCTTTTTTCTTCAGTTATTTGTAAGAAAAAAAATGCCAAATATTCCTCTACAATGTAAAGATTAGCTGTTTTTATATGTTTTTATATGAGTTTACATTAGAATATATTTAGGTTTTGAACAAATTTGAAGACATCGCCTTGAGTTTTGGGCATTTTATTGCCAAATGATGAGTGATAATGAGAACAATCATTAGCTAATCTGCTCCCTCTTGATTAATGACTCATTTTTTGGATAATCAAGCATAAAATATATCGTAATTGTTTTCATTCTTCTTCTTCTGACATGTGTGCGTTCATTCAGGTGCACAGGAGGCAAAAAACAAGATAAGCCTGACAGAGTTGTAAACGTCTGCCAAAAGAAGACGCTCAGACGTCTTTCAGATTGCGTCGTCTCCTTAAAGAGAAGAAGAAATGCCACAGCAGGCTTTAAACTGCATTCTTGTATGCAGTTAATTGGCACCATGCTGATGGAGGATTGGTTCATTTCACCAGTAGACGAGTGTGTGTGTGTGTGTGTGTGTGTGTGTCAGGTGGTAGCTCTGGGTCTTGTGTACATATTGAAACATGCAGCAGCTGGAGATGACTTTACTCTCGGCACCATGACAACAGCAGGAGAATTCCTCATGTTCTGAAGGTGTCTTTTTCTCCCTCTGCAAACTGGAAGTGAAAGTCAAGCACTGATTATGTAACGTCTTGTTTTAAGACGCTGAAAGGAGGATGTGTGGAGAGGTAGCAGGGTGTGGTTAACATCCTGGAGGTATGAAAGCAAAGACAGTAAATATACGTGACTGCTGGGCACCGCAGATAGTGAACGGGAGGGGTGCTGAGGAGGGGCCCGCGTGCAGGCCGGCCCTGCAAGATGTTTCCCCTCCGGTGCTTTTAGACGTGGAGGGTAAAATGGAAACGGGCTCCACCTTCGGTCTCTCCACAGAACAGAAAGGTAGAGGCGGTCTGTGGCTGCTGGAGGCTGCTGGAGGCTGCTGGAGGCTGGGCGAGAACACAGAGAGGGAATGAAAGTAGGTCAGAGATACAAAGGCAATCAAGCATGAGAGCAGCATCCTCGTCTCTCAGCTGAGCTACAAGCAGCGCTGGTGAGCCGGCAGGACGAGACACGGCATCAGACAAACACCTTTGTTTCTGTTTCAGCACAGAAACAATTACACGAGGAATCAATTGGTCCGACGGCATGAAAACAAATCGATGAAATGTTGAATATTCTGTTTGTAGCTTCTCAGATGGGAGGGTTTGTTGCTTTTCTGTGTTTTGTGTTGATGAAAATGGAGAATCTTTTTGACTGCTGCTCAGACGGGATGAGCATCTCAAAGACGCCACTTTGCCCTATTTCTTGACATTTAATAGACAAACCCTGTAACATCCAACCGCCCTCTGAATACAACATCTTTTTAAGATTTCAGATGAATTTTCTGCCGTGCATCACATCTGAATCACTTGACTGAATAATGGAGGGCTGCTACTAACAGTTATAGATGTCATATTCAGATGTCTTATTTGAATAAGTCTAAAACTGAAATATATTTGTTTATAACACATTTTATATAATTAATGAGGGGAAAAGTCCCCATACCAGAGAATATATGCCATCACTGACTGGTTTAATAATGGTAATTATCAGAATTGTTGTCGATTAATTCACTGTCGATTGACAAATCAATTAATAGACTGATTTTTTTCAGCTCTGACTGAAACATTTTGATAATGGGTTAATAATTATTTTTAAAGGCCCAGTGTGTAAGGGTTAGATGGATTTAGTGGTATCTTGTGGTGAGAACTGCAGATTAAGACCAGCTGAAACTTCTCCAGGTTGTTCAGGAGGTTTCTACTGTGAGCTGATTTAACCCTAGACGTCTCTTCATCTCAAAAACAAACAGATTTGGTGATTTAAACCAGTAAAAATACTGATTGAAGCAGTTTCACGTTACAGATCAGTGGTTCTCTACACTGTTCGGCACGTCTGAGACTGTCTGCTAACTAGCACCAGCTAATGTGTGCTCACCTTTGTCTCTGGAACCTTAAAATCCAGATGTTGAGGAGGGTTTTTTTTTTTTTTTTTTGGCTAACTACAGTGGCTGACTCAGAAATTGTGAATGTCCTCATCTAGAGTCAGTGTTTGGTTTGTCCATTCTGGGCTACTGTAGAAACACGGCGGTGCAACATGGTGATCTCTGTAGACGAGGACCTGCTCCCTTTGTAGATATAAACGGCTCATTTAAAGGTATCGAAAACACAGCAAATCTTACGTCCAGCCAATTATACACTAAAGAAAACATACTTATTATTATATTCCATTTCTGCCATTATATCCTCCTAAATCCTGCACACTGAAATATCTGCAGCCTCTGAAATGTGAGGATTTCCCTGTTCCCGTGTCTGATATGACCGTAAAGTGCACATCTTTGGGTTTTGGACTGTTTGTCTGACAGTTTTAAAGTCGTCCCGTAGGACCTTCTGAACACCTTGAAAGTCATTTTTCACTGTTTTCTGACATTTTACAGACCAGAAGATCAATCACAGGAACAAAATCTGCATAAAAAAAATCCCCTTATCACTATTTTAAAGCGGTTTAATAATGTACTTTAGATTCACTGGAGAAAGATTTTAAAAAGGATGGTCATTATTGAGGCAGCACAGGGCGGGGTATCCAGGTTTTAGTCCCTAAAATGGGTCAAGCTCCAAAAAGAAAAAAAACCCCAACATGCATCTAATGGCATCTTTTCATTAATGCCTTTCTAACGCCAACCAGACGTCCAGTTTGAAGATCAGATGCATCGGTTTTCTCCCCAAATACAAAATTGATGTTCATGTGCAAAATCCATGGAGTTTCTCTTAAAGGGACAGTTCACCCCAAAAACAAAAGTACACATTTCTCCTCTTCCCTGTAGGGCTGTTTATCAGCGTAGATAGTTTTGGTGTGAGCTGCAGAGTGTTGCAGATATCAGCCGTACAGATGTCTGCCTGCTCTCCAGTATAACAGAACTACATGTCACTCAGCTTGTGGAGCTCAAAACTCAACATCAGTGTCTCTTTGCAGAAATCATGACCTGGTTACTGAAGATAATCACAGACCTTGTTGTGAGCAGTTTCATGTAGGAACTACTTTCTTTCTACCGAATAACACCTGCCAACCGTATCACTGCGCAGAAGGAAGCGTGCATCTACTCATGAATTATTAGCTGGCGTCCTCCTTGACTGAGCTGTAAAGGCTCACACCAAACCAACATCAGAATGACAAAGGCGCAACGCATCACGTCACCTGTGTCTCGGCCAGAAAGTTTCACCTGAACATACTGTAAAGACTTCAGCCAATGGCCAATCAGCACAAACTGTTCATTCTGTGCCTGCTTGAGAGGAAACAACTCTTCATACCAGCAGGTGGCAGTTGTCTGTATTCATCATTGATAAAGAGAGAACAAAAGACCGACAGGGTGGATTCAAGATGCTAGTTAGCCAATTAGCACATTAACAACACAGTCCAGTGTTAAAAGAACAAAGGATGTTTTCTGTGGGTAGCAAATAATAACACAATCAATGCCGAAGAAAAACGAATCTTACATAACAAGTTTGTTTCGATGCCACGCCCTCTTGACTTGAGCTCTTTAACATTCCTCACTTCTGTTTCTCGTCTCGTGTGCTGAGCTGCCAATCAGAGTGATTTCATTCGCCAACGGACTCCTCCACAGATTCAACGTGCTGAATTGGCCCAACAGCAGACAAGGGACACACAGCAGAAACTGGGGCAACACTCAGTGACAGCACGACACTGGGTGCGGTTACATGATGGCTTCTCATTCAGAAATAAAGTCTTTCCAGGTAGTTTACATGGGGAATATTCATTCTGAATGAGGGTTTACACGGAGATCAGTTTAATCGCCTGTATTTGGGTCTGCGCAAGGTTTGGGGCAGGGAAGGTTTCTGATTGGATAGGGGGCGGGGCAGATGTTACGTGTTTACGTTTACCGGAAGAAAACACTGTAGTCCTCGTTCCGGATAACAAGATGCTTGACGCCGCCGTTCTTAGTGCCTTTTTCGGGCTTGTTTTGCTGATATTCTTGAAGCAGCAGTACGACAACAACCTTGTTCTGCTAATGCTTCGTCTGTTGAGGAGGAGAAGGGAGGTAGAAGGTCGAAGAAGGGAGGTAGAAGACTGTGCTTTTAGAGGCTGCCATCTTGTCATGCATGCGCTATATACGTCATGGCGCCAGAAGGGCAAGGAAACGAGCATGTGCAGAAAGACTGGAATGAACTTAAAGAGGAATGAGTGTATACAAGTGCGAGAATTTCTTTCATTCGGAATTAGAAACGGAATATTCCAGCCCCTTACATCGGATTGAATTTTCAATCGCATTGGCCATTTTCATTCCAAATTAGGTGTTTACAAGATCACTTTTAATAGGAATGAACTTTCATTACGAATGAAAAGGGAATTAAACTGTGCATGTAAACGCACTCACTGACTGACGGTCTACTCCAGCTTGGTGTGTTAGGGCCTTAACGTTAGCACAGTGTTGCTAGGTGCAGCAGTAGATGCCTGCTTCCTTCTGTGCGGTGATACAGTTGGTGGGTGTTGTTCAGTAGAAAGAAAGTAGTTCCTACATGAAACTGCTCACAACAAGGTCTGTGATTATCTTGAGTAGTCGGGTCATGATTTCCACAAAGAGACATTGATGTTGATCTTTTTAAATGTATTGTTTTGGCTCTTTGAGCTCCACAAACTGAGTGACATGTAGTTCTGTTATACTGGAGAGCAGGCAGACATCTGTATGGCTGATATCTGCAACACTCTGCAGCTCACACCAAAACTATCTACACTGATAAACAGCTCTACAGGGAAGAGGAGAAATGTGTACTTTTGATTTTGGGGTGAACTGTCCCTTTAAGAGAAATTAACATTTTGCTCTACTTTGGTGCATCACACTTTGGATTCAGAGGTAAACACACACACACACACACACACACACACACACACACACACACACACACACACACACACACACACAGTGTGAGGCTGCACATCTTGCTGCATGCTCGCTGCTCCAGGAGCTGTGTCAACATCCCTGTTGACCGAGCTCCTTGCAGAGCCGTCTTCCAGCGGGTTTGCTCAGGAGCCGTGGGACTGTGCCAAGATTACATTTTCACACGCCCCTGAGACGAACAAGCTGCATCAGCAGACCTTTGAGCCTTTTCCCCCTCATGAAGCTGCGACAAAGACCGCTGTCATGCTCCTTTTCTGCAGCAGGTGAAATTTGTGTGTGTGTTTTGTTCCAAAGCAAATCATGAGGCGGCTCCGGCTCTGACACCAGTGACAAACGGGTGTGTTGATGAAAATAAAAGCTCTCATGATTACAGAGTCTGTGAGAGGCCTGAAGTCCTTAATATGCCCGTAAAAAAGGACAATTAGCAGCAACAACTGTCGCCTGTCATGTGACCACGCTGCAGATTAATGTACGTTCCCTCTGCACATATTATTATCAGTGAAAGGATCCAGTTCTTATCAGCCTTGAGTTTGTTTGCTCTCTAACCGTCTGAGGTCCCGGATGCAGAGTGAACGACCTCTCAGAGTGGATTGTCAGTGTTGGCAAGTGTGCAGCTTTCTTGTTGTTTGGATTCTGTCATGTGTAATGCGACAATGGCAGTTCTGTCCCGGAGCACTGACAGTACACCATTCATTAGGATTTCTATGGGACACACAAACATCTCTCTATTATTTATTATATATTGGGATCTCCTGTTTTTAAATGTAGTTTTTAAAGGGATAAGTCTGGTGTGAGTCTGTGTCTTTGTTATTGTCAGCCAGTCCTAGAAAAAGACTGAAACCAATAATGTGTGTGTGTGTGACTCCTCTGTCCTGTCCATGGCACTCAGCTCTGAGCCAAGCCTGGGTCCAGACCTTTGGATCGCTGCTTACCTCTCAGCTTATTTCACTCATTCAGATACTGAAGCTCTGGTATTTTCAGCATTTTGAAAAACCAACAGAGCCAATCGGAGCTTTGTGGGCAGGACTGAGAATGGGGACGTTATGTTCCTGCGTCAGAGCCAGAAAAATGACAAAAGACGCGACCGTGAAAATGGCAGAGAGCGTGGAAGAGATGGATGCAGCAGGGCAGGTTGTTGTAAGTGAACTTATAGAAATAATAACTCTGAAAATGGCAGATTTCTTTAATGACAAACGTTAACGGCCACTAACAACCTGCTGCTTCTGTGCAGGCTGAAAATGACATGAGTGGGACAGACATGTGCTTCAGATTGGTTATGAGGCGACAGTCAGCCGAAGCAGTTTATAGCCAAAGCCTGCAGCTCTCAGTACACCACTCAAACAATGCTTGGACGACCAGACCTACTGTGGGTCATCAAACAGGAAGTAACCAACTAACTAAACAAAAGATGCATTGATCGTGTTGAACATTATAGCATCTGTGGGCGACTATTTCAAACGAAGCCACCCTGTATGAAGTTTTAAATCTGTAAAAAGGTCACATATGTAGTTTCATTTTCAGAAAAGTCTCTTATCTCCTAAAACAGCTGCTCACTGTAGTTTTATCAAACAGAAGGACATAGTGCATTTGTTGGGGACTAATTTCAGCAGCGGATTAATCCACATTTGGTGCTCTTGTAAGTATTTGTTGCAGCAAGACGGTGTTTGTGGGACTGGGTCGAAATAAATGACACTGTGTGTGTGTTCATGGTAATCAGGATGTTGCGATGTCGTGATCGCAACAGTTGACACACATTCAGATAATCCCTGTGAATTCTGCACGACCTTGCAACTTTGTCCAGTCATCGCAACTTTCCTGCAGAACTGTCCAGTCATTGCAGTTTGCCTCTAGTCACCAAAGTCATCTCCTGGTTTCTGGATGTGAAGATGCAGAGATGTGCAACAGGAATGTCACATATTTACCAATAAAAATTACTGCTAATGACCAGGCAGGGCAGTTCCCGTTTGAATCTGGGGCGCCGTCAGCCTCCATTAGGTGGAGTTGTGTTGCTACCTCCTCTCCCCTTGGATCTCTGCAAGTGATGTGAGGACTCTAAAACTTCACCTGAGCCTCCCTCGGCATATGGGTGAGTAGATAATGGCTGAGTTTACATTTTTGGCTGCACTATCCCTTTAAGTTGGGCTTTTTAACATGGAGGTCTGTGATGATTGACTCGCTCTTAGAGCCAGCCTCAAGTGGCCATTAGAGAAACTGTAGTTTTTGGCACCTCAGGATTGGCTTCATTTCTCAGCCCCAGAGGTTACTGCTCGGGTGGAACAACAAGGACATCGACTGACAGTCACTTTTGAACCATAAAACACACTCAGAGAATGACTGAAAGGCGACAAGACAAATCAAACAGCCTTTTGGTAAGGTTAGTTAGAGCGCTCAGGACAGTGAGGGACAAGTTGCCTTCAGTTTTTTATTAGAATTATATCAGTTATACCAATGAGCTAAGCAATTTTGCAAGTTTTTGCAATTTTCACTGCAAAAACCTTGGCAGCATGCACCGCAGTTGTTCAGTAAAGCTGCTGGGAAATCATTTAGGCTGCAACAGGCCTAAAAATACCTGTGAAATCCTGGAGGGAGCAGGCAAAGCAGGAACATGTCACACAGTGCAAAACTGTGGCTGCTGAATGTTTTTTTGAAACAGTTCTTGGACAACAATGAAGAAGACACACAGACTTTGATACACACGCAAAATGTGTTAGTAGATACATCCACTGTTGGTTTTAGTGTTTGCCTTTAAGAGAAATGTAAAATATCACCAGACTTATCCTTTAATATTTCATCAACATAAACCCGACATTTTGGTGAAAAAAAGACTTCGTCCAGGAGGATCAAGTTTTAAGTTTTATTTAAAAGTGTTTTCTCTGCCACTTTCTCCCATTCATGTTGTTTGCTCTGCATGTGGCGCGTTGTTTCAACATCCAAGGTCAGCAGATATGAATGTGCACAGAGGGAAGGTCACATAGCTGAGCCAAGTGTGCCTTTAGAGTGGGTTTTATTGGGTGGAGTAACCACAGCAACACTTTAGGCATTGCTGGCTGTAAAGAGCCGGTTGCATCACTGAAGAGTGTTTGTGGGGGGAAGAGCCCAGAGAGGAGGAGCTGTGGAGGAGGAAGGACTCACATCCTTTATGTAAAGAGAAAAAACACTCCATTACAAGTAAAAGGACCGCATTTAAAAAGATGAGTATTATGTATTTATAGTGTAAATAGCACCACAGCAACATGTCATCTGTGACTGTTGTATTATTACTAACTACATTATTACTGTTACTGTTGTAGCTTCACAAGGAGCATGTGTTCCTGGACCAACATTGCAATCAACCAATCACAGCCCTCTGACATCATCAGTGTGCTGCTGGTGTGCTTTTTTCAAATTCTTTAGTCCTTGATCTGAGCTAAGCTAGTTTTTCAAATTGGAGTTGGTACAATTGAACAAAAACCTCAGAAACACAATCTTTATGAGCTACTGCAGGGTTAGCGAGTTAGCTTGCTAACTAGGTAGGCTATGCTAACATGTAAGCTTGCCAGTAAACTAGATTATTGTTAAACAAAGATTAAGGATACTATTTTCAGTAGCAAATACCTGAGATTAAAACATTTTCCCTCCTTTTTTATAGCCTGTTTAAAAAGGTTTTCTTTTCTTTTTTGAGATCGGGACCTGGGACCACACTGTCATGTGACCCTGGATAATTTGTTTATGTCAACAACAATGCAGCAGTAGCTAATGGTCCTGGGTCGGCACGAGCACTGCAGTCTTGCAAAAAAATGTTTTGAATGTGTTATGAAAAACGGCGGGAAAATGTGTCCATCGCAACTGCAAATATTATCCTTACTTTTAATGTTAGTGAACAATATTCCATCTTATTAGCAAGCTAACTTGTTAGCATAGCCTACCTAGTTAGCAAGCTAACTCGCTAACCCTGCAGTAGCTTATCAGGATTTTGTTTAATGTTTCTGATTCTGTTTAATTTTACTTTCTAAAATTTGGCTATCATTTTGCAGTTGTAATGGGTTTTTTCATAGCCCATTCAAAACAATTTTCCTGCAAGATTGCAGTACTTGTGTTGATCCAGGACCATCACTGCCATGCTACTGTTGACATAAACAAATTATCCAGTATTTTGTAAAAACATAACAAAAATAAAACTTTTGTAATAAGCTATAAAAAAGAAGGGAAATTGTTTTAAGCGCAGGTATTTGCTACTGAAAATATAACATCATCCTTAATCTTTGTTTGTTAACAATTCTCTAGCCTACTGGCAAACTTACTAGTTAGCATAGCCTACCTAGTTAGCAAGCTAATTTGCTGACTCTGCAGTAGCTCGTAAGGATTTTGTTCAGCTTCATTTTGGAAAACTAGCTTAGTTCTGAAGAAGCACAGCAGCAGCACACTAATGATGTCACAGGGTTGTGATGAGTTGATCGCCGTTTTGGTCAGGGAACAATTCCTTCTTGGCAAAAACACGTTGTGCACTTGGCACACTTTAGCCCAGTGGTTCCCAACCTGGGGGTCGGGCCCCTTCAAAAGGTCACCAGATGAACTTGAGGGGTCATGAGATGATTAATAAGAGAGGATAGAAGAAGAAACTCAGTTCTGATACACAAATTTATATTTATTTATTTATGTTTTTTGTATGTTTCTTTCATCTGTTATTTTTCTATGAAATACTGGAGAATTTTCCCCCAACAGTTTGAATGACTTTAGATGTCTTGACAAGAGGCCCAACTACACACTGTTTTGTTGTTGTTGTTGTTGTTGTTGTTGTTTGTTTTTGTTTTTGTATGTCAAAATGGTAAGAAGGTGCATGTTTAGTCATAATGTGCTGTATTTGATAAACTCTTTATATTTAATTTTGTATAAATCCCAGTCTGGGAAGAAGGCAGTAACTACAGCTGTCAGATGAATCTAGTGGAGCAGAAAGGACAATATTTCAGGCGCCCACCAGCTCACCTGGTAGAGTGGATGCCCCATGTAAAAAGGCCATGTCCTTGCTGCAGTGGCCGCGGGCTCAGTTCCAAACTGTGGCCCTTTGCTGCATGTCATCTCCTCTCTGTCTCCCCCTTTCATTCTCAAAGCCGTCCTGTAACGTACAACATTCCCCTCTGAAATATAAAGTATGAAGAAACATAAAAAGGAAAGAGTCAGGTAAAGCACAAGTCTGTGTCTATTTAACCTAAGGACACATCTCGAGTAAATCTACTTTCCACCTCCGACAGAATAGCAACGTTACTTCAGCTACTCTTCATCGATGCAGACTGATCTCCATATCTACATATTAGTGGCGGATGATAATTCTTTGAACTCATAGTAAACTAACACTATGATATGAACAGTCTTAAGCTCGACGCAGCGGCTCTGAGAGATTAAACAGAGTCATGTTTTTGTGCCAAAGTGGGCATGAGGGCGAAAATAAAGATCAGAAGCCGACAAATCTGCCTCATCATACTAACATGGAAAGAGCAGTTTGGATGCCGAGACCGATTACGCCATAAGCTCTCCGCCCTGGCTTAGTGTGTGTGTGTGTTTGTGTGTGTGTGTGTGAGGGCAGTGAAAAAAAACATGATTCAAAGTGAAAACTGCTGATGTAACAGAGGCTTGTGTTTAATCTGATATGTAATCCTCTTTTTATGAGATTTGACGCAGTTCACATCTCGCTGGTCGAAGGAGCGTGTCAAGACTCTAAGGTTTACTTCCTGTGGTATGGTGCACAGTATTAGCAGCAGTGGGGCAGTGTAACTAAGTACATTTACTCAAGTACTGTACTTAAGTACAAATTTCAGGTACTTTATACTTCTACTCTACATGTCAGAGAAAAATATTGTAATTTTTACTCCATTTATTTGACTCTAGATTTGAGAGCAGTTACTTTACAATACAATTTTTTGCAGACAAGACATTTGTAGAGTTTATAAAATGTTTCATGATAAGTTAAACTACCCAAAAGTTTATACAAATAAAACAAAAAAAAAGAAAATAATCAGCAGATTAATCCAAAATGAAAATAATCATTGGCTAACATTTCAAAATGAGCTCCACCTCAACAAACTACAACAGCAAAATCCAGTAAAGTTGGTGTAGGCAGAGAAATAAAAAAGACCCCCCAAAAATGTCTCCCCTTCCTGTCATAAGCCCCTCCCACCAGTCGACCATGGGCAAATGCATGACACTAACCAAGTGTTTCCCATACTTTGATTTCTTTTCTATCACACTGTTTTTCACAAATGAGACAAGAATTAGCTGCTAGCCACCTCTCGGTCTCTCCACCTCGCTCCACGCCACTGTGGCCTTCTTCTACTGGAGGAGCGTGGGCAGTAGCTCTGGAGACAGACCTTCGGTTGGCGGCTGTAGCAGCTGGAATTCAACCAGCGCAAACCCCGCAGTGGTTTCACAGTGGGCAGGTGTCCAGTTGCAGCGCTAGGTCTGACCTGTGTAACAGCAGCAACAGAAAGTTTGCTGATCTGGTGGGGAGCTGGGGCGTATTCGGGGTTCATGCTGGCTGGATTTGGGTCGCTGTGGCTGCTGATTCAGGGTCATTCTCTGGATCAGCTGTCTGCTTCCCCCCAGTGAGACGGTCTATAGCCTCGGGGGGCGAGGCAGATGACACACTGCGATTTGAGTCTCTAGCCAGTGTTAGCTACATAAACATGAGTTTGAGCCTTTAGTTCCAGTTAGCAGAAGGATGAACTATTAGGTACATACTCTCTCATCTCTGAAACTCGTCACTGATAGTGATGAGTTTTCATCCATCCACCCATCTTCAGCTGCTTATCCGAGCCTGGTCTCGGGGGCAGCAGGCTGAGCAAAGTACTCCAGACGTCCCTCTCCCAGTGACACTTTCCAGCTCCTCCTGGAGGACCCCGAGGTGTTCCCAGACCAGATGAGATATATAATCCCTCCAGTGTGTTCTGGGTCTGCCCGGGGCCTCCTACCAGTTAGACTTGCCTGGAACACCTCTACTCAACCTCAGCTGACCCCTTTTGATGTGAAGGAGCAGCGGCTCTACTCCGAGCTCCCTCTGAAAGTGTCCGAGCTCCTTCCCCTATCTCTAAGCCACCCTTTGGAGGCAACTCATTTCGGTCACTTTTATTCGCGACCTCATTCTTTCGGACGTCACCCAAAGGTCATTGACACATTTTATTTTCTTTATAGACGGACTCTCTTTGAGACTTTCTGTTTGATTTGTCCATCATCCTCTTTTTGGGCTGCTTTGCAGTGCAGGCAGCAACTTTCTCTGCAGGATTCTCCATTATGAATCAGACTTTCACCATCTGAAGGGATGTGCGCAAATATTTGCATTTGCAGAACAGCCAATAGGAACGCCCTCTCTTTGAAATGACCTGTGACTGGCCAAAGTCTCCTGTCACAGGCTAGATGATCTAAGACATGAAAACAGAGCCAAGAGGAGGTGCAGAAGTCTGGTGTTCTCTCAGATCACTTGAATTACAATATGCTTAAAGTTTATTATGGATTCTGGCCCAGTGACACCAAAACTAAACTGCGTATCCCAGCTTTAATGTATGAGTCACAATAATCTCATGATATAATAAATAATAGTGTGACAGTCACAGAGAAGATTTTTCAACTGACTGTTACTTGTGACAGAATATTTCCACAGAGTGGTATTAGTGCTTATACTACAGTGAATCATCTGAATGCTTCCTCCCTCTCTGAGTATCAGCGTGTTAATGATGGTGATAATAGTGTTGAAATGTGGCGGTTACATGAAACACACTTGTTCAGAGGTGGTTGTTTAGGAAGTTCAGCTAATGACAGTGAGGACGGCGTGCACATGGGCAGCAGGGACTATTTTTATCAGTCAGGCTGTAACATGAAGCGCCGACCCCACGTCAGGACGTATAAATAACTGGTTTTCACTGACTCAGTGTCTGTTTACATCTGGTGGTGACGGACTGGGCTCTGCACGCCGGAAGACAAAGTGTCCATGAAGTGCGCCATCATATTTAATCCTTAAAACCAGGTGTTCATCCTGGTCAGCTGCTCTGCATGTACAACCTGTTATCTGTCATTTGACACATCCTGGACTAACTCTGCCCTGATCTTTTTTTGTTGCTCCTCTGCAGCCTGACCTGCGACTGGCAATGGACTACGTGAACAACACCTCCAACAGCTACAGCTCTGGAGACACCATGAGCTCCTCCTTAGCCAACATGACCATCAACGACCAGCACCACCAGGAGAACGGAGTCCAGATGGGACACAGAAGCCCCGGAGACGCCAAAATGAAAGGTCAGACATGAGTCAAGACAGTTTTATTTATATAGCACACAATAACAAGGCTTCACAGTCTGTACAGCACGTGACACCCTCTGTCCTCACTGTGTCAACTCAGATAAGGAAAAACTCCCCAAATAAGCCTTTAACTGGGAAGAAATGGAAGAAATCTCAGGGGGAGCTCCTCAGGAGGATCCTCAGACTGCAAAAATACAGCCAAAATGCAGACACACCAGCGTGGTGGACACACAGATGCTTCCTCAGTTGATGCAATCAACAAATTTGTGATAACACACACACATGTGATACAGAATAAGTGTCTGTTCAGGCCCGAAGGACTGATGATGGAATATTATTCAGGAAGTCCAGTTTGAGGAACAGAATCACAAGTCTGCAGGTTTAGCAGACGCAGAACTGCAGCAGTAAGAGGTCAACAGCAGAAATATGGCGTTCATATTGCAAAGTAATCGACCTTAAATCGCTTGAACACATTTGATTGGCCGACACTGCACCTTGATGGATGACGTCACGTTGTGTTTTTTGCGGGAGCCTCGGTTGTTTCTCGCAGTGTTGTTGTCAGCCTGAACTCTATGACATAATCCTAATGACATCACTGGTGTTATCTTCTTATCATTACATCATGGCTCAGCTCTGATGTCCTGACAGGATCTAAAACAGGAGTTTACCAGATAAAACCAGCGTCTCATCAGTCAACTGTTAAAAATACACAACATTAATTTCTATGAATAATATTTGAGTTTCCAGCCGACAAACTGTCGACAGTTTCCAAGGTTACAACAGATTGTTCACAGTTTTCTCTCCAGCCTGAAGAACACAGCTCCACAGGGTGACAGTAATACACTTTAATATTGTTGATCTATGTGCAGCTGCAACACAAATGCATTTAATATCCAAGAAATCACGTCCAAGAGAAAACAAGTTAATATTTCAGTTGCTCAGAGGGAAGTTTAGAATGGATACTGAGAGCCCATGAAAATAAACATGTTCACCTTTGAGTCAAAGGATCATATCTGTCATATTTTAAATTACTGATTAATTCTTCCAGGGTTTGTCATTTCATTATTTTTATTAGAATACTTTTAGTATTTTTTAATCAAATATTAACCCTTTACATGCAGGTTGGTGTCATATACCACTGATTTACATTTGTTTAAAACAAAACATATCAAGTTTTTTGAAGAAAATAACAGGTCATGAGTTTATTCTGTTATTATTATACCAGTCTGACAAAGCTCAATCATAACCCACAACACTGATTTTGGTGCATCTTATTTATTTGTTTATTTATTTTGAGTGCAATGTCAGATTTTAAAGTCTTTTAAATTCCTCCTATGACAAAAATACGTAATGCCACCCTCCCCCTGGTAAGATTATGACTTTTTTGATCAGTTCCTCCAGGGTTTTTGTTTCATTCTTTTTATTAAAATGTTTTTCAAATCATGATTGAATCAAATATTAACCCTTTACATGCCAGTTGGTGTCATATACTACTGATTTGCATTTGTTAAAACAACTCAAATGACCAAACAATAGTCAAAAAGTTCACAAAGGTTAAATAATCATACTATGAAACATGACCAACAGTAGATCATTAGATATTAACTTGCCCTCTCAATCATCACTTGTGACCCACCTGAAGTGTGTGATGTATGTCTTTATCTGCAGGGACTCTGCCTGGATTTGCTTCTTATTTCCTGTGTTAGGGATGTTTATAGGTGTGCACCTCCACAGTGCTCAGGTGAGGTCAGGGCTTTATAAAAGGGTAGGAACCAGATGCCAAACTGTATGCGCAGGCATCCAAGAGACAAAAAGGCACGTGTAATGAGGTGAAATACAAAACAAGAGTGACATTGACTTTTACTTTCACTTTTGCTGGTGAGCAAGTTCACAAACAGTAACATAAATCCTGCGCAGTAAAGATTTAAGCTGGCATTGATTTGTATTATTGACATGAAATATAAGGATAATTTTCAATAGATATTTGTCACAATATGGAAAATTATACAAATTTGAAATAAACAAAATAATAATAATAAAAAAAAAATGTCTTCTATGGAGACGCCAGCCGAGCTACACACCGCTGTTCAAGACCAACAAACAGCAGCACCAGCTGTGTTTCAGGAAGTCATCGCTGTGTCTTCCAGCGGCTGTTTTAGCCACCAGACATGGTTGTTTCTTAGCAAGGAAACAAGATGGCTCTCGGCATTGGTGCTGTCTAAACATGGTGCAAACAATCTAAAGATTTTGAAAGAATTTTAAAATCAATTTAACAAAAGAGCATGTGAGCAGCTTAAAGCCTTTATTTCTCTCTGGGAGAAAAAAGAAATGAAAAATGTCACAAGCATGAAAGAAAGACAGAAACAGGCTGTGCAAACAGTCCACATGAGGAAAATCAACCTGAAGCTACAGGGCCATCTTGGGTCTCTCTGAGATAATGACAGAAATAAGAGAATTCTGTATGCAAACTGCGGGGAACTCTGGAGCATTGAAGAAGGAAATAAGTGAATTAAGAGAAGACATTGGAGGATTGAAATATGTGGAACAAAAACTATAAAAATCAAGTCCAATAGCATTAAATGTGTAAGAGAAGAAGAAGCCGGTAACAACATGGAGAAATCTACATCCAGAGCCGTGACTTTTTGGACGGACCAAATGTACAGAGCTGTAAAGTTGTCCACCATGGTAGCAGTTAGCTGCTAGCTAACCGTAGCTAACTTGTTTGTCCATTGTTTGGTCTGTGACGTAATAGGTCAACAGGAAAAAGGTCCAATACTAACAAGCTGAAAGGGGGCATATCTCCACCTATTGTAGAGGAGTCGCACATACTTGGCTCAATAAATGGATTCCCCTCCCGTGCTTGTACACTGGGACAAGGACAGTAGGCCAGTTAGATGTCCTCGTCCAGCTGGGACTGTAGCTCCTCTTCACTGTGACTGGAGACATGCTGACTGATTTGATTAACATTTTTTCTTTAGAATAATAACATGACATTTGGCTGAGGATCACACCTGATATTATTATGAGCAAATATATTATTATGTATTATTTAGTAACACTTTATTTTAACACCCCTATTGTCCATAAACCTTAACAAATGGACCATAAATTACTCTTGTAATAAATAATAATAATAAACTTTATTTGTGTAGCAACACAGTTACAAATTGCTTTGTGAGACAAATAAAATAGTATATACCATCAAGATAAAAACAGCAATTAAAACATTTAACATAGGCTGAGACCAGATAAATCAGAGTGTGGAGTAGAAATAAATAAATAATAAAATTGATAAAAATAAATTACAGATTTAGTGTAAAAAAGCCTTCCTGTAAAAATATGTTTTGAGGAGTGTTTTAAACGAAGACACTGAGTTCTCCAAGTTTTAAGTGTTAATTAGATTCATGCAATTGTAAAAGTAAGTCATAATTGTATGAAATGTGTCTTAAGCTGAGGAGCTATAATTAAACATTACTCATTCCTAAACACTTCAAAGTGTCCTCATAACTACATTATAGTGTGTGTTCTGTCTGCTGATAGGTTCATGTTTCTAGTCATGTGACCCAGCTGATAAACTCTGAGGCCCAGACGTTAAAGTTGAGCTCAGTCACTGTGGCTTCATGTCAGCGCTTTAATCCCAGAACATGTTCTTAAATTTATCTCAGAGAAGTGAATTATAAAGATTCGTATCAGCTTCCTTAAAGTCTCTGTGGTCTGCACAGAATCGAAGGCCGAGCTGCACAGCTTCAACTGTGCCTTGTTTTAATCCTGCTTTTACATAATGGATACAAGACATGCTTGACTGGCCCTGAGTGCCCGACTGCAGCTGCACTGCGCTCTGTAATCCAGGCATCTGGGTCAGAACGAGCTGCTGTCTCCATCCTGTGTCACTGTAACCCCCCAATTCACATCACAAACAATCAGGCCTTTAATGCAGCACAGGCTGACAGGGTTATTAAGTCACGTGGACATAAATGTCTTGTTTGTCAGTTGCAGAGTTTCTAAAAATAAATAATAAAGAGTCCAGACAGATTGTTGGAGCTAATAATCAGCTTCAGTTTCTCCCCTCTCACCCCCTCTCATCAACCGTATGGCCAATTAGTACGTAGCCTAGCGTTCCCCAGTTTACAGCCCTCGCTAGTGCAGTCGTTCTCCCCGTTTCCACTTCTCATCATCTCACGTAGAAACAGGAAGCAGCCGCACACACAGTCAGGTGCGTCCGCAGAGGTAAACGGCACATTTATCAACGGGGAAACACAGAGTGAGTATCTCCTTCATCTCTTTGAGTAGCTGGACAGTGTAGTGTTGGTAGTGTAACGTTAGCCGTGTGGTTAGTTTAGAGGAAATGTAGAGCAGTGAAGCATGTGAGTTTGCGTTTAAAATGTAATTTCTTCCATAAATTAAACAGCAGTTGACTTTTTTAAAATTATAATTTCGGGGCGTCAGTGGCTTGGTGGTGGAGCGGGCGCCACATGTGCAGGGCTGTTGCCGTGGCGGCCCAGGTTCGACTCCGGCCTGTGGCCTTTTGCTGCGTGTCGGTCCCTCTCTCTCTCCCCCCTTCATGCTTGTCTGTCCTGTACATTAAAGGCTAAAAAGCCCCAAAAAATATCTAAAAAATAAATAAATAAATAAAAAATTATAATTTAACCCATATTTAACCAGCTGAGATCAGCCATCTCTGTGACAAGGGAGACCTGGCCCAGAGAGCAGCACACAGAAAGTTACAGCCAAATAACAACATAATAAAAGATATTCAGTAACATGCAGAAATATTACAACACCTTCGCACAATGACAAGAACCAACCGACTCATTCATCCTTGTACTTAGGAGAGCTTTAAAACCAGGCAGAGACCAAGTGAGAGGAGCAGAGCGTATAAAAGCTTTCCTTCCCAGCTCCAACTGTGTTGAGATCTCAGACTGTAGCTACAGTCACATCTCTGTTCAATAAAGCACTAATGCACAAAGAGAGTTTACTCAGTGTGGCTTTATGAATGAACAAACACCAGTGACCAAAGGTCAAAGATGGCCGACCAGCCCTGGAATAAAGCGTCCAGTGATGAGTGAGAGCTTCATGACTTACAACTGGATCTTGTAACTTTAAGAGTAATAAGGAGTTCCCCAGAGACAGCGCTACGCTACAGTCAATATCTGTAAAATAACAATATGACGATGTATAAGGTGTCACTTGTAGGGATGAACCTACAGAACATGAATCTGCAGCTTTTCGTCTTTATGGAGCTTCATGTTGAGTTTCAGCTCATTGTTTATGTGTCCAGTCCACAACTTAATGTCCTGATTCACTCTTAGCGCTCTTATAGTGTCGTTTCAAGACAAGACGCCCCAAAAAGCTGCTGCACGCCACCTGCTCAGCAGCAAACACACACAGTTAGAGACTAGCTGCTGAACGTGCTGTTGGTGCAAGTGTTTAGCAGCTAGAAAGAGAGATGGTGTTTCTCAAAGTCAAGGATCCTTCCTTGGTAGGATGTGTCCTTCCAAGGAGACTATGGAGACAGGCTGGGCTGTATGACACCAGTTTATCTCATCGATGGGGGTTAAAAAATGGCAACACACAGATAGCAGAAGAGAAGAAGAATTGTGTTTGAAATCAGCAGCCGATGGCGAGCTTATACGCACGTCTACATCCTGTAAGTCAGACCGCCTAAACGGTGAAAGCTGTTTACAAAAAAATGTGGAGGTAGAACTTGACTAAGCAACATTAGCTTGTTGCCCCACAGAAAACATCCTCATCCAAACATATGCAGCGAGTGTCTTGACCTACTGTCGTATTTTAACGTCTTACTGTATGATGACGAAAACTCTGTGTGTGTGTGTGTGTGTGTGTGTGTGTGTGTGTGTGTGTGTGTGTGTGTGTTCCATGTTTTTCTCCTCACTGACTTGGTCAATCCATGTGAAATTTGGCACAGTGGTAGAGGGTCATGGGAGGATGCCAATGAAGCAATATTACATCAATTGGCCAAAGGGGGGCGCTATAGCAACCCATTGAAATGTCAAACTTTGAATGGGCATATCTCATGCCCCGTATGTGGTAGAGACATGAAACTTTGCACAGAGATGCCTCTCCTCATGAGGAACACATTTGCCTCAAGAACCCATAACTTCCGCTTATATAGATTTTCCGCCATTTTGAATTTGTTGAAAAACACTTCAAATGGATCTCTTCCTAGGAAGTTTGAGCGATCTGCATGAAACTGGGTGAACATAATCTAGGGAGCAATAAGGCAATGAATATTGCGGAGGGCGTGGCTCATCACATAAAGGTGTAGAACATCTCAAGGGTTTCACCCATCACCACGCAACTTTATAGGCATATGACCACACATAATCTGAGGGGACCCCTCCATTATTGAGCCCATCAAACAAAATGGGGGCGCTAGAGAGCTCATTTCTTATCTAGGCCTAACCGCCATATGGATTTTTACTAAACTTGGTAGATATGTAGAACAGGACGCCTCAAGGTGACTGGAGAAATTTAACTCTAATTGGCAACTGGGTGGCGCTATAACAACAGAAAAATGCTTCAAAATGGCTAAAATGCGACCGATCGCTGTGGCTCCCCCTGTGGACCAATGTTGGTGTTGTTTCTAATGTTTGGTATGACTAAGTCATGGTATGGTATGCTGTACTCAGTGGGTATGGACTAGTATTTGTTGTTAGTGTAGGTAAATGTGTCAGTGGGATTTTGAATGAGGTTTTCTGACTTCTGAAACAGAAGTTCTGGTTTAACTTCAGCTCTCTATATCAGAATGAAGATTTAATATGACTGACTCTTCACACATTCTCTACGCTGACGATACTGAATGTCCAAATTTAGGTTGCTTTCACACCTGCCCTGTTTGGTTTGGTTAAATCAAACTCAAGTTTGTTTGCCCCCTCTGTACGGTTCGTTTGGGCAGGTGTGAACACAGCAAACACACTCAGGTGCGCACCAGAACAACCAGAACGAGACCTTCTTGAAGAGGTGGTCTCAGTCTGGTTACAAACGAATTCTGGTGCAGATCATGTTCTGACCTCGATCTGAACCAACTGCAGTAGTAGTATGTGTTCAGTATGGTGTATGCTTCATTTCCTCTGGACTATTATCCTAGGCAGCAACACTTGTGCCGCTCCTGAGCCCAAGACAAGTTTCCCTACGGGGACCACAAAGTATATTGTACCATATCGTATCGCATCGCATCGCATCGTATAGCATCGTATCATATTGTTTCGTATCGTATCATATCGTATCGTGTTGTATCACATCGCACCGTATCTCATCACGTCGTATCGTATGGTATTATGTTGTATCATTAAATTAGACTCATCTCTTCCGTCTCAGTGGACATTTTGAGAAAGACGGTCTCATTATAGAAATAATAAAGGTTCAAATACACAACCCAGACCTTAAAAGATGTTCTGGCTACATACTGTACTTTCAATGCAGTCTTGAAGTCCTCACAAGGGTCTTACAAAATTACTCCAGTCACCACGGTACAGGGGGAAGCCCAGACACTGTTCATCTGCTCACACTGCGATGACACAGACTGGTTGAAAATTGGCAAAGATGAGTCGGTAAAGACTGTCTGCTGATGTAGCTGCTCCATCATTAATAATGTTGTTACTGATGTCAGGATTTCTAACGTTGTAATGTTGTGTAATAGCTGAAATATTGTGATTGTCTTGCTTTGATATTTACATCTTTATGTGCTGATGGGAATCCCCTGAGTGTTTATTATGTAAAAACATGATTCTTTGCCAACATGTCATCACATTATTTAATATGAAAGCATTTGGTTAAAGGTGGTGTCAGATTTAGTTTGTTCTAATGCCTTTTTTTCTTAATAGGTTTTAATGGTTTGTTCTTGTCTATTTCCTGACACAGAGCTGCACAAACACTTTTAACCTTTTTAATTCTGCCTCACAGTTCATATGAACGTTTGATTTTAAGACTGTTTCACAGAAATGTCAGCCTCTGTCACAGTGAAGCTCCGTCTTGACCTCCAGTTTACCTTTGATTCACAGAGGATGACGCAGCACTCAGTGAAAACGGGGTGAAACCTGTGTCTGAACTCTGTGAGGACGCGGTGAAACCTGGTACGCTCTCCTGCACTCCTCATGTCACGACGCTTAAAACACCAAAGCCTTCATGAACCCAGGCTAACCCTCATTTAGCATGTTTCAGTTTATCTGCTCTTAATTTCTCCTCTTTTGCAAATAACTTTGTTTTTGTTTCAGAGATATAATCGAAGAAACGTTCATCTTACTTTGCTGATTTTCTTCCACCTCACTTCTACCGTTTTGTTACTTTAAGCTTGTCTTGGTTTGAATTTGCTTCTGTTTGCTAATGAATGCTTTAAACCTGCTTTTCCTGATATGTGCAGCCTGCTGGTGCCTGTGTTGTCACTGCAAACACAGTGCAGTAAGAGCCTGTTGCACACTGAACAGTCACTGCTTCACCTGACCAGCATGGAAACTAGTGTCTCTCTGTGCTTGTAAGAATTAGTCACAGTAGCTCCGGTCCAGGCTGGGTCGAGTCACGCTTTGATCATGAAGACTGAGAGTGACAGTGAGTCTGAAGCGTAGTGGAAAGGAGGGTCATCAGGTTGAGAACAGCTCCTTGATCTGTTAAAAACATGAGAAATACCACAACACGAGGTCAGGATGTCGTCTCAGAGCAGATTTAGCTTCAGCAAACCTGAGGACAGTCTGTCAGATTAGGCTGAGGTTTAGGGCTGCTGTTTGTCTGACTGACTGACATCCATTTGTCCTGCAGCAGAGACGTCTGCAGAGGACGGCGCTGCTGGAGCTGAAGTGTCTGAGCTCTTGTGTGAAGACGAGGGGCAGCTTGGTAACTCCTGGGGTCTTTTCAGCTGCTTCTGCTTTCACTTGTTTTCCTAGTTTGACGTTTTGGGAGTTATACAAATTTCCTTTGATGCTGAGAGTTAGACGAGAAGATTGACACCCCTCTGAGATCTACAGAGCTACAGCTAGCAGCTCGTTAGCTTAGCTAAGCATAAAGGCTGGAAACAGGGGAACAGTTAGCCTGGGTCTGAGCAGAGGGAGCAATCCACGAAGCAGGACTTAAAGCTCACTGGGCAGCCCATATGAGCAGGGCTGCAACTACTGATTATGTTCTCAATAAATCAAATCATTTCTATGCCTCCGCGCAGGCGATAAACATGGCCAGCTGCATTATGTTTTCAGACTGTTTGTCCCATTCTAATGAATCTGATGTCTCAAGAAGAGTTTCTTCAAATTTGCCACAAACATTTTCTTGTTCTCAACGATGAACTGATTAGATTATGATGGTCAAAGGTCAAAGGTCAAAGGTCAGTGTGATGTTGCATCTGTCTTATTCTCGTTGATGCAATATCTCAAGAACGCCTCGAGGGAATTTCCACAAGTTTCACATAAACGTCCACTTGGATCTCAAGATTTCAGACACTGATTATGACAAAACTTCACACAAATGTCAAACAGGATAAAATAATCAAGTGATGACGTTTTATATCCAAAAGGTCAAAGGTCACCATCACTGTGACATCATAATTCTGCATAAAACACTTTTCTGGACATTACTTAACATCGTAATCTCAGGAACAGAAGGAGAGACATCAGATATTGAACTGCTAACACTAATCTTGACTGTGTAGATCTTTTGTTGTCCACAATCTGTTTATTGAAAATGTTCAAAAATAGATCAGATAGAAAATACAGTAATATTTTGACTGCTGCCTCAAATTACGTGTCCATTCCTTTAGCCCATAAGGGTCCTCAGATCAAAAGAAGCAAAAGGGTTTTTCATAAATATTAATCCAAGTTGTGAATATTGTCGATATGCTGATGACGTAATATTCATGCTGTTTTAAATAAACAATTTGATTGCATTTCCTGATCTTTGCTGAGCAACAGTTTCGTGTGAAAGGAGTTAGAAGCCTGTCCCAGAACATAGGCCTGTTGACTTTAGCGATGTAAGGAAATAATAGTCGGGGCTATTAATTGAAGTTTATGATGATTGTGATTGTGATTAATTTTACACAAACACAAAAGTGTAAAAACTTGAAAATGTGAATTTTCGGAGGGTTATTTACCAGATCATTTCTTGCAGCAACTTCCTGATTTCCCTGTCGTCATCTTGAGGTTGCCAGGTGATCGAAAAATAGTCTGACAAATAATTCCTCCATTAAACTAAACCTTGTTGTTTCCTACACTTTGTGTGGATTAAACAAACAACATATAACAGGCGCTTTAGCCAGGCTAGCTGTTTCCAGTCTTTGTGCTAAGCTAAGCTAACCAGCTGCTGACTGTAGCTTCATATTAAACATATAGATATCAGAGTGGTGTCCATCTTCTCGTCTGATGTTGCAAGATTGCAAATAAATGTTGAAATACTCCTTTTGGTTTCTGCGACAAAGCTGCTCTCATGTTTGTCCTGATTTTGAGATGAAGCTTACTGTCTTTTTCTTTCAGCATCATTATTGGGAAAGAGTGTTTTTTTTTCTCGGGGTTTATTCTTTGGCTTCTTTCTTTGTTTTCCATGCATGCTCTGATGTTTGATACTCTGCTGCTTCCATGATCATAAACAGACTCAAACATGTTCCTTTTTTAAAATAAAAAGATGGTTACATCCTGGCTGTTTCAGAATGAAGGGAATGTGCCAAGCCGCAGGCAGATTTAAGGCTCCTGCGATCTGTTAAACAGATGCAGCGCTCCCGGTCGTGGGGAACGCCAGAATAATGTTAAAAACAGCTGAAGTAGCAGCTTAGGTGTGGTACAGCTGCACCACGTCAGACTCTCAGAGACAAAAAAAACTGTGGAAGCTGATCGTTTGCATATTAATCTGTTTGTGAGTGATATATATTTAACAGTTATCTGCTTTGGGCTTCCTGCATTAACTGAAGACATGCTGTACGTGGGCTGTGTATTGATTTCTCTGCAGTGAGTGAGCGTATTAATCAGTCATGACAGACAGAAACTCATTACTAATGTCTTTTTCCGTTTGTCTCACCATGTTGAATCAGCAGCAGCAGGAGGAGCCGCTCCAACAGGTAGGCGGTTTTATCTTCTATCGATCGCACTTAGGCTGTATTTATTTACTGCAGCAGATATAGATATGAATACACTTAGAGCCCCAGGTGGACGACAAGATGATCTCTGCAATCTGTTTTCACAGTGTGTGTGATATGTGAATAATTATAGACTTTAACAGGGTTTAATTAAAATAAATAAATTCAGTCTTTTAGAATCACATGTGCAGTTAAAGGATGTATTAATAAACAAAGTGTAAAGATAATTGAATTTGCCAATTAATAATTCTTTTTCGTAATTCAGTCTTTAAAGGAACACTTCACCTCCTAAATGATCTTTTATATATCAGTTATTCACTCTGTGTCATGTTGAATTTGTGAAGAAAACTTCTCTCGAATGCCTTTACGCTGCACAGTTCCAGTTACGTTACAGTTTCTATCTCATCATCGCTTTACTCTTAAGACGTGTAAGAAAAATGAAGTCCCGCCCACAGAGCAGAATCAGGAGCTCCCATTGGTCAGACTCCTGCAAACACACACCAGCTGAACAATTAAAGCTCCTGGTGCCGACTTGTAGTTTAAGCGATCATGAAATGTTAAATGTAAATGATATTCATTCATTCATTTTCTGTAACTGCTTATCTTGTTGGGGGTCGCGGGGGCTGGAGCCTATCCCAGCTGACATTGGGTGAGAGGCAGGGTTCACCCTGGACAGGTCACCAGACTATCACAGGACTGACACAGAAGCTCCTTTTACACTGCCAGGTTTTCAGCGAATGTTGGGCCGTTTTGCCGGCAAGCTGCGAGCGTTTAGACACACAGAGCCGGATTGGCGAGTTGGGTAGACATATTGGTGGAACCCTTTTAAGTTTAAACAGACCGAAGTGGCCTTCTGCAACGGGAGGGGCTGTTGATGACTTGTGGGAGGAGCTGTTGATGACTTGTGGGAGGGGCTGTTGATGACTTGTGGGAGGGGCTGTTGATGACTTGTGGGAGGAGCTGTTGATGACTTGTGGGAGGGGCTGTTGATGACTTGTGGGAGGGGCTGTTGATGACGCCGCACGTGCGAGCCACTGGCGGTGGATAAACAGGAAACAGCTGATAGCAGGAATTAGCGAGCAGCTAGTAGCAAGAGGGAAACACAAACCTGACAGACACTGTAAAGATGAGCAACTGGGGAGACAAGGAATTGCGCGCCCTCCTTGTCCTCGCAAACGAAGAGGCCATTAACCGTCAGATGACGGGGACGGTGAAGGACGGGCCGACTTACGAGAGAATCACCGAAGGACTGACCAGCCGCGGCTTCCCTCCCACGTCACTGTTTACGTCACACGCTGAGCTACACGTTTTGTTACTTGCTCACGCCCCCCATTGCCCCGAAAAAGGCACATTCTGTATAAACAAAAGTAGGTAGGCGGCATTTTGCTGCACTCCCCGATTTTGTTTTTATACTGCCAATGCTGAAAAAAGACTGACTGGGCTTTCCTGCAAATTTGCACAACTCCTGTTTAAAAAGGGCTGTAGAGACAGACAACCATTCACACTCACATTCGCAGTCACCAGTTAACCTGCATGTCTTTGGACTGTGGGAGGAAGCTGGAGAAAACAAGGGGGAGATCATGCAAACTCTGCAGCAAAGGCCCCCCACCCTGGATTCGAACTGGGATTGATGGTCATTAAATAACAATATTTTTGTATCAAATAAGTATAACGAAAATCAAATAATGTAGCTTTAAAAGTCTGAATAAAAAATGACCATTAAAACCTCACGTTACATTGAACTTGCAAAGAAGTTTTTCCTCACATGCCCGCACAGTGAACGAAGAATCCAAAAACTGAAAAAATGAATGAATTGAGGTGAAGGGGTCTACGTTTAACAGACACCAAACTAATCTAAGTCTCATTTATCCAGTCGTATGCTCTGGACTTCCCGAACATGACGGGAAACTGAACTAAAAGTGAAACTTATCAATGCTGTCTTCAAAACCAGACTCCATTGATAAAACCAGCAGTTTTACCCCGCTGAACACGGGAGCTGCTGGTCCGCTGCTGCTCACATTTGTTTGCTTGTTTGTGTTATTTTGTGACTTTAGTGCCTCAAAGTAGTTCGTTAAGATTCACCAAAGTCACACGATGATGCCAACGACTACGTAACTGATGACGGCAGCAGTAGATCAGCAGCTTCCACATTCAGGGAGGTAAAATTACTGTATTTGTAAATGGAGTCGGGCTTTGAAGAGAGCATGGATAAGTGTCACTTTTTGTTCAGTTCCCTGTCATGTTCGGGAAGTACTGAGCATACTGAGCGACTGGATAAATAAGACTTGGATTATTCTGCACGAGTTGTGAGAGTTTGTAAACAGATGTTTTGATGTAGTTTTGCTTTTGTTAAATGTGACTTCAATTCATCAAGAATTTTTTTCTTTCTTTTTGGATTCTTTGTCCATGAGGAGATGTGTGATAAAAACAGTGTTTTCTTTACAGATTCAGTGTAACACAGGGTGAATGATTCATTTAAAAAAAGGATCATTTCAGGGGTGACGTGTTCCTTTAAATTAAAAAATAGGTATCTTACTTATATTTATTTAATAGAAAAATATTGTTAGTCAATTATCATCAATGTTATGAACATGTGTGTCATTTCATTACATTTAACATTTCATGATCGCTTGAACTAAGAGTTGGCACCTGGAGCTTTAATTGGTCAGCTGGTGTGTGTTGGCAGGAGTCTGACCAATCAGAGCTCCTGATGGTGCTGTGTGGGCGGGACTTCATTTTGCCTACAAGTCTTTAAACTAAAGCGATGATGAAACTGTGACGTAAATGTAGTGACGAGGACATATAATTATTCATTTGCAAATCTGATGATATATTTTATATATTTTTTACTCTGAGTTCATTAATACATCATTTAAATGAAAAATACGTGAAGTATTTTTTACTTTACGCTGTATAGATTAAACATTGTTGTGGTGTGACACTCCAGACTTCATACTGTAAACATGCACTTCTTACAGCTGCAGACACTGAGCTTAAAGTTGAGGTTATTTGGGGGGTGCACTATGTTACCGTCAGACAGGAGAGGAGGAAACACTTGTTTCTTATTTTAATCACTTTTTTATTCTTTATGATGAAACTGAATATCTTAGTGGTCCGTTGTTTATTGTGTTCACTGGAATGCATCATCTGTCGTCTGTCACCCAGTGTGATGCATTACTGTCCATTTCCATCTCATTTTATTTTCATGTGAAGCACCACTGATCACGTCTTGCATCTCCACCTTTTATAGCTCACTCAGTGTTTCTGGTTAGTTCAAATCGTGTGTTTTATTTTCCTCACGGACGTCATTTCTTTGTCCAGTTCTTTTCTCTTCTTTGATTATTTTTTTGTTTCAATGGGGAGATGGAAAACAAGTGCTGTGAATGTCACCATTAATCTGCTTTCCAAACAAATTAGAAAAGCCTGGTACTGGAGTCTGCAGTGAGTTTGCGTTTGCGGGCGACGGGTCAAATCCTGCTGTAGACGGAGCCGCTTGGGAGGGCAGTGACTTCATGGGAGCTTCCTGCTCCCCGGACACAGGAAATGAGGCGGTGGAGGAGTGTGGGAAGCGGCTAAGTGACTCTTTATGGGCCTCTGAAGACCTCGGCTGCGGGGCGGAGATAAGACGGGATGTACCGGCCGGCGGGAGGAGCCCTGAGCGGACCGGAGCCGGGGATTCTCAGAGGGCAATCAGCCTGGATGCCTCAGAGTGCCTGACTGAAATAAGCAATCTGTCCGGGGTGTCTTTAGTTCGCAGCGCAGCGTTGGAAGACCTGACATCCATCGGAGACAGAAGCTTCACTCAAGTAGAGGAGCTCATCTCTGAACAAGATGGAGGCGCTCTAAAGTCCAAAATCATCCCAGAAACACAACACACCCAAAGTCTGTCACGCTTTGACTCTCATTCAGAAGATCCTCACAGCAGCAGGAACGTTTCCGAGAACGAGAGCCTTTTAACTAAAATGCCAACTGACACGGCAGCTGAAAGCAGCAGCAGTGACTCATCGTTACACAGGGCCGACCATTCAAAGCCTGACATTTCTAATGACTCAGACATGAGGAGCATGAGTGTGGTTCAGACCACCGGTACCGTCGAGCTCCAGAAAACTCCCCCCCAAAGCTCTGCAGCCAGAAAGTCTTTGGTGCCAGTCCCCGTTTTCAAAGGTCTGTTTGCTGTCATGTTCACCAAACTTCAGAGTCCTCTTCAGTTTTAACTCCTTCCACTTGTTTCTTTTACAGCGCAGCTTCTACTGTTTGTCATGCTGCACTCTCCTTCCGACTTTTTTCTCTATTGGACGTTAACTTTGACCCGAGGAGAAGCTTGTTGTCCTCCCTCCCCACTTTTTCTTTCATGTCTCCATCTCTGCTCACTCTGCTGGTTATGCGGCCCCCTGAAAAAAAAAAATCCACTTTTTGGTTTCCACGAGCACTTTGTGTCACGATGCATGCTGCATAACACCAACATTTGATTTGGTTTCATTTCTTTGCCATGTGAATGTGTTCAGGCACACACTTGGCAGCAAAATCATTTATTTCACCTGGGTGGAAATAAAGAAAAAAAAAAGAGAAATATCAAATTTAAAATCTCATAATCTGCTTCTCTCTTGTGTCTGCAGCTCAAGCAAAGATGGATAACGGCTCTGCAGATAAGGTACGTACCAGGAGCGTTATCACCATTTCTTTTATTAAAGGCATAATTCTGGTTTATTACAACTTGGAGCATGTTTTTGTAGCTTTGTCCATCTTTTCTATCAGTTATTGCTCCATTGATCTGGAGACGTGACGACACTGCAGCGACACACATTCAGTCAGGGGCTGTATTAAAACCTCCAGGTTAGAAAATCATTGTTAGAAGAGAAAATGAAGGCCAACAAAGCTTTCTGTAGTTTGTACACACACGTTTTGCTGTGCAGTGAAGAATATTTCCTCATTTTCACTGTTTGCCTCAGATAATCTGGTTAAACTGAACTCTGATTGGTCGTAGTTTTGAGACGTTAGCTCCTTTTACACTGCCAGATTTTCGGTGAATGTTGGGCCGTTTTGCCGGCAAGCTGCGAGCGTTTAGACACACAGAGCCGGACTGGCGAGTTGATCAAGGTGCCCAATTTTCCACCTCGTAGGGTAGACATATTGGTGGAACCCTTTTGGTTTAAACAGAACAAGGCGGCCTTCTGCAACGGGAGGGGCTGTTGATGATTTGTGGGAGGAGCTGTTGATGATGCTGCACGTGACACAGGGAGAACATGTCGGAGCACCTGGAGGAAACCCACGCTGACACAGGGAGAACATGTCAGAGCACCTGGAGGAAACCCACGCTGACACAGGGAGAACATGCAAACTCTGCACAGAAGGGCTCCTTCACCCTGGGTTCGACCCTGGAGCCCTCTGGCTATGATGCGACAGTGCTAACCACTGCACCACTGCGCCGCCACTTTTGGGCTCTTGAGTTGTTTTGTTGAGCTCGTTAGCAAACAGTTGTTTGTTTACACATCCAGGAGTTAAAGAGCAACATGATTCATTAGTCTTTGTGTTTGCGTCCACCTGATGAATGTAAGACCAATATTGACTCTTTTTTAGTTCTGTTTTTGGTCTCCGCCTGCTCCTGAGGAAAATATCTGTCTCTTTAGCTGTTAAATGCTCTTTAAGTCTCTTTGTCTGTTTCTGTCTGCTGTTTCCCACCCAGTAGGTGGTGTACAGTGGCTTTTTAGAGCTTTTACTCCATAAAACGACGCCATGAGAGCGCTGAGAGTGAAGCCTATCAGTAAAGCTCTGGACCAGAAAACCAAAACAATGAACTAAAAGATGTTAAAATGCTCAGTTGCACCAGTTTGGAGCATTTGTTGTGTGTTTCTTTTCCCGTCAGACTTTGTGTTTGTGGTGTCGCTGCGCTCCAAAGTGGTACAAAAAGTCTACCAAGACCATAAAACTAAGACCCAAGTTGTAGTAAACCAGACTAATCCCTTAACGTTCACATTCATTCTTTTCCATCATTTTTCATTTGTTCAATCATTTCTCTGTTTTATGTTTGTTTTCATTAGAACTTTTCTTTTTTCATTCATTTTTTCCCTCCTCATGAAAAAGATTCAAACTGCCACCGAACCAACCTCATCCCTTAAAAGACCATCTGTAGTCACCAAGGGCAACAAAACACACGCTTCCTCCCGAAACGGCCCCAGCGCCATCCCCGTAAAAACCGGCGGCATGGGGCCCAGGCAGCCCGGAGTAAGTACAGACCTGAGAGCTCAGACCTGAGTTCAGGTTCTGAAAGAGGATCGATGGATGCTCAGTTGTCCTGTCTGTCTGAGAGGTGAAGCAAATAATGATGCATCCAAACCTGCACTGATTTCTTCTTTTGTTTGTCACCATAAACATGAAGCAAAGTTTCATCCATTCATCACTCATTACAGTCAAACACTCATTTGCTCGACCAGATCAGAGCAACATTTGTGTGATTACTGTCTCCACACGTGATTTGATCACTCGCACTTGAATAAAAGAAGCTTTCTGGTTTAAAAGTCTCTGCAAAAACTAAATACCATTCGTCTGTTTGGTTGATTTCCAGAGTGGAGCTGGTGCCAAGTCTCAAACTCCAGCAGCCAAAACTGCCAGAACTGCAGCTCAACCAGGTACGCAACCGAAACGCAACATTTATTCTTCATTTAATTTGAATTCTTTTCATTTCTGTGTTTTTTATAAGGAGAACGATTTAAGGATCACTTATGATGTGTCATATTTTTTGTGATGCAGCTAGTGCCAAGAAACCGCCCACTCCAAAAAATGACAAAGGTAAAACAAAGGAAAAAAAGAAACGCACAAATCATTAGAGGTCACTTGTAGCCTCGCATGGCCACCACGCCACAGTCTGATCCAGTCCTGGATCAAACTTGGTCAGCTTCTAGTCACCAGAGCTCCTAGTCTTTTATTTTGGTTCATTATTTTCCTTTCATCCACTGTTTGACGTGTCTAAAACCTCTGAACCCCGTCGCTTCTCTGATTGCTTAAGATAAGAGTGGACAGAGCAGCCCTGGCACTCCAAAATCTCCCGCTAGCCAAGCGCTGTCTGCGAAGGCGGCGGCCGAGGCCAACAAAGTGAAGAAGGTCGCGGTGGTGCGTTCTACGCCCAAATCCCCGGGCTCGCTGAAGACCCGCTCACCGGCCCCCCTGGCTGCTGCGGCGCCCATGCCGGACCTGAAGCACGTCAAGTCCAAGATCGGCTCCACAGACAACATCAAACACCAGCCGGGAGGTGGAAAGGTAACCTGACTGTGACTCCAGCTGTTGGTGCACCTCATACTGCATGAAGGCAGAGCCTCGGCTGTAGTCTGCAGGGTGGAGGTTTAGTTCCAGCTTCAGAGGCAGAAAGAATCTTAGTAGAAAGACTGAACATCGACGGGCAGATCCAGACGTCTCCTGACACTCAACATCACCTCTCACTTACCATCAGACAGCTCACAGTGTTTGGCGTTACCTGATAAAAGACACATGACATTAATACAACTAGGGCTGCACTTCTTCTGCACAACAGTTGAAAGCACTGCGCTATGGTTGCAGCCATATTCCAGACTCAAGGTACACCGTGATATAAAAGTTGATGGTGATCATACTACATTACATGTGGGACACCAGAATAGCATGAAGCTGGCAGCAGGAATGTGTGTTGCATGTGCATCATGCTGTGTGTGTACATGACGCCATCCATAGTGACACGTGACCTCTTTACTTTTGACTCTGGATCTGCTTCGTCAATTAAAGGTCTCAAAATTGGCTCCACCCACTGATATTTGAATCAGCCAATCAAACTCCAATCTGCCAAGTGCTGTCTGATAGATAGGACAATGTGCTTTAAGTGTGTGTGTGTGTGTGTGTGTGTGTGTGTGTGAGGTCCATTTTAGCATTAAAATCTCTGCCAAGTCTTTGTTCTAATTCTGTGGAGGCTGCAGTCACGTGTTTGATGTCTTACTGCTGAAATTGAGAGAAATCTTGTGTTGTGATATTTATGGACCAAAATCAGATCATTTAACTTAAAGAGTTTTTATGTTCCTGATGTTTAAATGTCAGATAGATTAAAGAGAAGAAGAGATGAAAACAGAGACAAATATTCATCACTGAATACAGCGATTTCTGTTTTTGACAGGAAATGAGAGGAACAGTGTGTAGCGGCCCCCTCTCTTCTTCTCTGACATGATATCACCTTGACCTGCATGTTACACAACACGAGCTAACAGCTGTCTCTGAATCAGTAGCCTCCATTTTCTCTCAGGCTTCACAGCTCATGTGTCAAACCGTCGTCTCCACTCAGAAATCTAAAAGCTGACGTTTTCATTTTTTCAGGTACAAATCCTTGATCAGAAGGTGGACTATAGTAATGTCCAGTCTAAGTGTGGCTCCAAAGACAATGTGAAACATGTACCTGGTGGCGGCAATGTGAGTAACTGAGGGATGAACTCAACACCAGACTCTTGAGTATCTCTGCAGTTATGATCATCAGAACCAACGTTTGGTAAAAACAAAAAAGAAAGTGCTCTTTTTATTTTTGCTCTCCATTTTTATAAACCATGAAAAGAAGATGGACTAGCTCTTAGTTCACTGAAAGCTCAGGTGCAGTTAAAGCTGGGGTAGGCAGCAGTCTGGAATTAAACAGCAGAATTTGAAAACACACCCTCCTCCTGCAGCTCCTCCCTCTCTGTCCTAAGCCCCTCCCACCAGATGACCACAGCCATACGCACACTTCATACAGTAACCCAGTGTCTCCATGTGCTCAGCCCCTCCTTGCCCTGCTCTTCCTTTCTGTTTATCAAAGCACAAATGAATTAGCTAGCTAACATTAGCCACCGTCCCTCCGCCTCACTGCCCGCCACTACGTGCTTCTTTGCCTGGAGGAGAGCAGGCAGCAACTTGAGTGCAACAATCTTAAGTGCTATATCGTAGGCAACAAGACTTGCTTAAGTTCTTGAAGACGTTTCACCTCTCATCCAAGAGGCTTCTTCAGTTCTAACGGACTGGTGTTGAGTCACAGGCTTTAAGCTCTGTGTGGGTGTGAACCCTGACAGAGTTGTTGGGGTCAGAGCTCTGACCTTCAGACACACATGATGGCCGGTGGGTCAGCGTCTCACATGTGATGCCAACGGCCAAGATTACCATGACTTGGATGACTGAGAGTCTTCACTAACTTGGGGAGATGGACCTGAGGTTGACGACTGTAGTGGCTTGATCCGGGTCAGCGCAAGCCCCCAGTACCGAGTCTAACCTGTGTAACAGCAGCAACAGAAAGTTCCAGCTGGGACTCAAAGTGGTCTGGCTCACAGGAGCTGGGGTTTGCGCTGGCTTGATTTGGGTTGCTGTGGCTGCTGGCTTGGGGTCCATCTCTCTGTAGCAGCGGTGAGTGTGACAGAGAACACAGTGTCACTCAAGGCTTTAGCCAGAATTAGACAACCCCAACTCCACGCGGGATCAGCAAACTTTCTGTTGCTGCCGTTACACAGGTTAGACCCGCTGCTAGGGGGGTTGCACTGCCCCAGTTCAAACCACTACAGCCACCAACCTAAGGTCCATCTCTCAAACTGCTGCCTGCTGTCCTCCTGGCGAGGTGGTCTGCAGCAGCTGGGAGTGGGGTGGAGGACACACTGTGATTCTCCATCTCCAAAACACTGATACTGACACGTGTTTTACTTAATTTATCGTCCAACCCTTTCACACAGCCTGTTCAAGGTGGACATTTTGCACCGTTACTCACCTTGCAGTTCTGTATTAAAGGTATGATTGCAGAATAAGGGGGACAGAGTTGTCTAACCTTTAATATCAGAGGTAGAAACAGCGCCAGATTGACATCTGTGTAAAGTGGACGGCTGGCAGGACAGGACTGGTGTGACGTTTGGTGGTGTGTTATGCGTGCCACCGAAGTATCTGTTAGCAGCTAACTCAAAGAGGAGTGTAGGCAATTGTTGCAAATGCTGGAATAGCAACTTTCTCTGCAAGATTATACACCATTGCATCAGGCTTTCACTGAAGGGACGTGCACGTGCATGTGCAGTTGTAGCACAGCCAATAGGAATGCCCCCTCTCTGTAAAGTGACCTGTGATTGGCCAAAATCTGCCGTCTAGCCGAGAGGAAGTGCAGAAGTTTTCTTTCAGACTACATGAATTGCAACATGCACAAAGTTTATAATGGGATTTCTGCCCAGTGATGCCGTAATTAAACTGCCTACCTCAGCTTTAACCAAAAGTCCACTGCGTCTAGCATTTTATCAGTAATTATATGACTCATTTGGTCATTTGTGTGTGATGACGGACAGAAAACCAGTTTGGAGATTCCAGTATTCCTCTGATTTAAAACACAGCTTGTTGGATCTCAGTAACATCTTAAAGCAGAGCTGTGCACCTGAAGTGTCACATTTTGCACAGTATTTATATTTTTATGCACTAATATCCACAGCAGTAACAGCTGAAACAGCAATAACACAAACATAAAAAAGTTATGGATGTCATCTTTAATGAAATGAATCCTAATATGCCTTGAGTCTTCATCCCTCTAATATCTTATTTCCTCCTCGGGGTCTGATCCCTTCCTGCTGAGGCTGTTCTGATCAGGAGTTTTATTTGTCTTCCCGCACTTTGCAGGTCCAAATCCTCGATAAGAAGCTGGACTTGGCCAATGTCCAAGCTCGTTGTGGATCTAAAGACAACATAAAGCACACGCCTGGTGGAGGCAAGGTGAGGAGTCTTGTGTTTGACTTCTGATGTCATTTTCCTAATTTGTATTTCCTTCTGAGCTCACGTGAATGATGTCTCTGACACAAGTAGAGGAAAGTTCACAATTCAACAATGCAGCGTGTCAGTCCTCTTCAGATAGTGAACTGTATGTTTTTACAAATACAGTAAAGCTACTTTATTTTTGGTGCAATCATCTCTTCAACGCTAATTTTTCTTATTAACAGAAGGCTTCCTGTAATTACAGTAGTGTCACAGCGTAACGGTCTCCTCCCCTTACCTCTGCACATTTCCAGGTTAAAATCCTTGACCTGAAGGTGGACTATAGTAATGTCCAGTCTAAGTGTGGCTCCAAAGACAATGTGAAACATGTACCTGGTGGCGGCAATGTGAGTAACTTAAGGGATGAACTCAACACCAGTTTTGAGTATCTCTGCAGTTATGATCATCAAAACCAACCCTCAAATGGAGAGTGGGCTTTAATTCCTCCAGGTTTAAATACTTCAGGGGTTTTTAAACTCTGACACTGTGGCTGTGTGTTTCAACACAAATATCTAACCTCGTCTCTTTAGCATTAATTTGTTGACATCTCGGCAAAGTGGCGCCATTAAAAGTGTGCTGAATTAGCTCGTAGCAGCTCCTGTTGGTAGTCTACTCGCACATGTCCAGACAACTGTTACTGGAATTCATTGGAGCTGAAGAAAACCTAAAAACATGATGATGAAGTTCTGCAGTTCAGGATTGTCCTTTTTTCGAAGCTGATTCATGGACGTTTGTTGATGTTGGACGCCGGAGACAAATGATGTTCTCAGGAAGTGTGACTCACGTTGAATCTAAAAATGTATGTGTCATGTCTGTGCTCAGATTTGATGGAGTTATGACTCAGCGTAGGAGATAGAGTTTTGCAAATTGACACTATTAAAAGTGTGCTGATGTGGCTGTTAGCAGCTCCTGTTTGCAGCGTGCTAATGGATGCACAGACAACAGTTACTGGATTACTTTGGTGGCAAAGAAAACATAAAAATGTTCTGCAGTTAAGGACTGTCTTTCTCTAAACAGATTTATGGACATTATTTACTGATAGACATCGAAAACAACAACGATGTCCTCAGAAAGTTTGAGTCTAAAAATATATGAATTAATTCTGTGTGCTCAGGTCTGATTGAGCTATGACCCAGAGATGAGTGAGAGTTTTGCAAATTGGCATTATTAATGTATGCAGAATCAGCCATTAGCAGCTCCTGTGTGCAGTGTAGTCATGAACGTACAGGTAACTATCACCTGGTTACTCTGATACTGAAGAAAACCTAAAATGATGATGATTCTCAGGCAGGTTCTGCAGTTATAACGAGTGTGTTTTTAATCATTTCTAAGCTGATTTGTGGATGTTCAGTCATGATTGACACTGAAGATAATAATGTCCTTAAAAAGTGCAAGTCATGCTGAAACTAAAAATGTGTGTATTATGTGTCTGTGTTGAAACTTTTGACACTAATCTGGAGCTAACGGGTTTAAAGTGTCATCAGAGCGTGACCTGTCACAGCTCACAGTTTAAAAACCTCTGAAACACTTGGCCTGACGGGGGATTATAGTGCTGTGCAGTCTGAAGACAGTGTCAAACATGTACCCGCAGGTGGTGAAGTGAGGAGGAATCTCCTCATCTGGAGAGTCTTGAGTATCTCTGCAGTTAAGATCATCACACAAGTCCCTCCCCGTCCTCTTTAATCAGCCACGTTCCCCGGTTAGGCCTCGCTCCCCCGAGCCTCTAACTGGTCCCTGCACCATCTAATTTCCTCTCCAGCACTGGTGCTCACTCGCAGCTCTGCTGCTGATGCTTCCTCCAGGATAACCGTCTTTTATATCAACTTTCCAGGTACAAATTCTTGATAAGAAGCTGGACTTAAGCAATGTGCAGTCCCGATGTGGCTCCAAAGATAATATAAAACATGTACCCGGTGGTGGCAATGTGAGTAGATAAGGGATTTGGCCCGTGGCAGGCTGCAGGTATGCAGCTGTTGCCAAAAACCCTTCTTCTTGTTGCTTCTCCTGAATGCATCCTCACAAAGGAGCAGGATGTCAGCGTGCACGAAAAACCTCCTGTGTGTGTTCAACCCTTCTGACCTCGATACTCCAGCACTGTTAACATCTCCTATTAACAGGTTTATCATTAATACACAGGCCTGAGCATTTCATACTGACGACCAGAGCAGCACCAAACCACCAAACCACAGAGCAGCATCAAACCAGAGTAGCACCAAACCACAGAGTAGCACCAAACCACAGAGTAGCACCAAACCACCAAACCACAGAGCAGCACCAAACCAGAGTAGCACCAAACCACAGAGTGGCACCAAACCACAGAGTAGCACCAAACCACCAAACCACAGAGCAGCACCAAACCAGAGTAGCACCAAACCACAGAGTGGCACCAAACCAGAGTAGCACCAAACCACAGAGTAGCACCAAACCACAGAGCAGCACCAAACCAGAGCAGCACCAAACCACAGAGCAGCACCAAACCAGAGTAGCACCAAACCACAGAGCAGCACCAAACCACAGAACAGCATCAAACCACAGAGCAGTACCAAACCACAGAGCAGCACCAAACCACAGAGCAGCACCAAACCAGAGCAGCACCAAACCACAGAGCAGCACCAAACCACAGAGTAGCACCAAACCAGAGAGCAGCACCAAACCACAGAGCAGCACCAAACCACAGAACAGCATCAAACCACAGAGCAGTACCAAACCACAGAGTAGCATCAAACCACAGAGCAGCACCAAACCACAGAGCAGCACCAAACCACAGAGTAGCATCAAACCACAGAGCAGCACCAAACCACAGAGTAGCATCAAACCACAGAGCAGCACCAAACCACAGAGTAGCATCAAACCACAGAGCAGCACCAAACCACAGAGCAGCACCAAACCACAGAGTAGCATCAAACCACAGAGCAGCACCAAACCACAGAGTAGCATCAAACCACAGAGCAGCATCAAACCACAGAGTAGCATCAAACCACAGAGCAGCACCAAACCACAGAGTAGCATCAAACCACAGAGCAGCATCAAACCACAGAGTAGCATCAAACCACAGAGCAGCACCAAACCACAGAGTAGCATCAAACCACAGAGCAGCACCAAACCACAGAGCAGCACCAAACCACAGAGCAGCACCAAACCACAGAACAGCATCAAACCACAGAGCAGCACCAAACCACAGAGCAGCACCAAACCACAGAACAGCACCAAACCACAGAGCAGCACCAAACCACAGAGCAGCACCAAACCACAGAGCAGCACCAAACCACAGAGCAGCATCAAACCACAGAGCAGCATCAAACCACAGAGCAGCACCAAACCACAGAGCAGCACTGCAATGTGACCACAGAACAGTCACTCCAGTACTTTAAATACACATTTAACTTTAAAATTTCACATTTTCTGTATTTTATTAAATTTAAATATTGTACTTTTTGCTTGCTACATTAATTAAAGTTTCCCCTTAAATACGTCTGCTTTTTTAGAATGTTTTACTTAAGTAATACTGTCAGTGTAGGACCTTTACTTGAAAAAATCACTATTAAAAATAGCAAGAGGTGCAAAGATAAAAATACAAGAATAAAGTTGCAGTGCAGTTAAAATCAATAAAAGTATTTGAATAATACAAATGACAGTGCAAGACATGAGTAAATATGTGATGTAATAAAAGGCAGCAGCAACAGATACGTCCTCTTGATTTAAGAGAAGTGAGAGAAACTGCAGAGCTGTTTGCTCCGCAGTAGTTTCTCTTTGTCTGTACTGACTGTTAGATTTTAATTTGTGTCTATAAACTGGAGTCTTTTGACTGGTTTGGTGCTCGTGGTGCTAACAGTGCTAACAGCGTTATGCAATGCTCATGGTCTTCTGTACGCCTGATAACTCTGTTGAATCTGTGCTTGTCAGTTTGACTGTGATCAGAAAGTTTTAGCACCCAAACTGGCCCCTCAAACAAACATGCATGAATCCTGTCTGTGTTCCAGTTTTGACTCCAACTCGTCCGTGCCTCAGGTCCCAAGATCTGATAAGAAAATGCATTACAAGAAATCTTTAATTCCCTCGTGGTGAAGGACATTAATGGTGTCATAAAGCAGAGGGAGATTCTGCTCAGTAACAAAGAGTCTGTGTCCAAACTGTGCCTGCTGTGACGAGCACTGAGATGACCTCAGCTCAGAGACTGAGCGCTTTGTGTTAGCACACAATCAGCCATGACAGGAGAGATGAGACACTGTGATGAGAAATATGGCGTCTTATCTACATCAACACCAGCAGCTAAAGAATGCAGAGTATGATCAATTATCATTAAACATCTTTAAAAAGAAACTGGATCATTTCTTTTATAAAGAACAGTCACAGATTCTTTAATATCTAACTCAGTTTGTCTTCACGTGTGTCATGTAGTGTTTTATTAAACTATGTTTCCTTCCTGGTGACAGTTGTAGAAGACTAACAGGCAAAGTCTCTAGTGTCAGTTCCTCTGTAGTTGCATGCAGTCTGAGTTTACACTGATGTGTGTTACTGTTAAATTAAAGCTGTGTGTCTCTGCTCTCTGTTTTGTCGCCTTCACAGGTTCAGATTGTGCACAAAAAGATCGATCTGACCAACGTTCAGTCGAAATGTGGATCGAAAGACAACATTCGTCATAAGCCAGGTACGTCTGTGTTTGTGATGTCCTGCAAAACCAAATAAAAACGATGTTTCCCACCACTGACCTTACGCTTTTTATAAGCCTCTTAATATTTGTTTATATTGTCTTCTCAAGTCACTTCTCTCTTTATTGATATAACAGAAAGAACAAACATATAATCGACATGTTGAAACTTTTACACGTTTCTGTGTATTTCTTTAACCTATTAAAAATGGTGCTGTATATCCTGTTTTCATCAGGCGGTGGAAATATCGAGATCAAAAACGAGAAGCTTGAGTTCAAAGTTCAGTCTAAGATCGGCTCTCTTGACAACATCGGCCACGTCCCTGGAGGTGGACAGAGAAAGGTAAAAGCCTCACAACCAAACTCCACGTTGAAAACACGAGATTGAGTTTTGATTATTAGTGTGTCATTGTTGCCCTTTTTCATTGATCATATCCTGCCAGTTTTACTGTTTTCATGGCCAAAGCTTTTATCTGAAAAGCTGCAGAGTTTGCTCATCTTTACAAAAAGTTGCAGTAGCTGAAACACAGCATGAGCAGCAGATCATTTAGATATACAGTCTGGCCTGTTTTGGAGGTTGTGTGCAGCTTAAGGAAGAGTGCTCAGTGCTGAAATGAGCACATGCACATCCTCTGAAAGTTTTTCCATGAAGAAAATCTGTCTTTTTGGTTACACTTAATATTTTTTATAGATTCAACAGAAATCAGTGTCAAAGATAACACATCACAGGACAGTCACCTCTGTAGTGATTATTTACTATAATACAAAATAAAATACTATGAAATGATATCAGGGTTGTATCAAGGAAACTAAATGTGTGGTATTTATACAGCTTTTCTAACAGTTAGATTAGCATCGTTAGCAAAGCAAGATGGAGTCAGGATCAGGTTTATTGCCAAGAAGATGTTCACATACAAAGAATTTCCTTTTGTATTTTGGTGTGTAACGGTGTCAATAAACATAGTAAGATAAAAGAAGTTCAGTCGGGAACGCTTTAGTCAAAGAAAACTTTATTTCCATTTGCAATATTATATTTGGTGATATGGCTCTGTTCTGGTGCCTCTCTGCCCTTCCATGCGCATACATGGAAAGCCTAAGGCAGAGAGAACAGCAGCAAAGGCCCCTTAGGATCAGAGCAGAGCAGCATCAGTGACAAACAGAAATGACATTGATGAGTCAGACACAGCCTGAAAAGGAGGAGCTGGGGTGGAGGCAGGTTGCAAAGCAGCTTGCAGAGGAAGCAGCAACAGGAGGCAGGTCAGAGCAGTTTAAATAGGGCGCCCTTAATGAGATTTGTCAATTGATTGCATAGAATGGAATCATGTGATCTATCAGCTGACTCCCTTTATCAATCAGCTGATCCATCAGTTGAAGATCGGCTGATGTAGCTGGGATGTGAGCTGAGCTTGACATCGTGTCCTGTCTGAACTAACACTGTGATAAATTTAATGAAGTGCATCAAGTTAAGAATTATAAATATAAAGTAAAAATTTGCAATTAAAATATGAAAAATATATGTTTATAAATGAAGACAGCTGTGAGGTTTTTAAAACGAAGAGAATGGAGCGTGCAAAATATTGAATAAGGTGAACGATTCTATTCATTGCTTAAGACTGAAATAGAATCAGCTGATTTGTTGTGGTGGTTCACAGATTTCACACCTACTTCAGAAAAAACACTTTTGTCATTCGTCTGTAACAGATTTCACTCAAAACATCAAAAGTTTTCAGTGTGTTTAAGTGTTTTGTTTTTTTGATTGCGAGTTCTGCAGCCTTCACCAGCTAGGTTTTGATAAGGCCAGTAGACCTTTTATAACCCACACTGCAACATTTCAAAGTTAAGTCATCAGCACTGATATTACCCACGTCACACACAACAACAGCCATTTTAAGAGCTTAAACTCCACCGCCACGTCATTCATCTCATCTTTCCCTCCCTGAGTTCGGTGCTTTTCTCCCTCTTTTGTTGAAGCTTCCATCTTGTCCATCCTGCTGACTTTATCATTACTTATTGATTTGATGTCATTATCTTTGTTTCTTCATTTGGTTATGTTGCATTTTGATTTCTGTTGATGCCATCACGTGTATTTTTGTTGCATGCTTTTCATTTCCTTTGCTGGGGCTCCTCTGTAGAGGGAGAAGGGGAAGGAAGCAGAGGGAAGTACCTCAGGCAGCCCCTCCATCCCCTCCCCTGTTGTCACCCCCCCTCAGTCACCTCAGACTGTCCCTTCAGCACCCATCACACCCATCTTGACGAACCCCCTCATAAAGATTGAGGACTCCTGTAAGTACTTACAGCTGTGTATTGTCTGATGTGCAGTGTTAGACAGCACGAATGTTTTGGGGGGTTTTTTTACTTAATTTTTGTAGCTTTTTAAAGGTTTTAAGGGGTTAAACATGCAGTCTGATAAACACAAACATAACGCATCACATGGCCAAAATTATGTGGACCCCTAAAAATTACACCTATATGTGACTGTAAAATGTGCCATTTCCACAGATAATGCACATTAATGTGCTACGGTAACAGCTGGCTAAAAAATATCGTAGTATAATATGTCATAAAAAAATTTATGAAAAATGTCATAGTATAGTATGTCATCAAAATGTTATGAGAAATGTCCTAGTAAAGTATCTCATCAAAATTTCACAAAAATTTCATAGTACAATATTCAATTCAATTCAATTTTATTTATAAAGTCCAGTATCACAAATCACAATTTGCCTCACAGGGCTTTACAGCATACGACATCCCTCTGTCCTTATGACCCTCACAGCGGATAAGGAAAAACTCCCCAAAAAAACCCCTTTAACGGGGGAAAAAAAAAATGTTATCAAAATTTCATTAAAAATGTCATGGTATCGTATAGCGTCAAAAATGATATAAAAATGTCGTAGTATAGCATGTAGTCAAAAATTATGAAAACATGTCATAGTATAGCATGTCGTCCAAAATTATGAAAACATGTCATAGTATAGCATGTCGTCCGAAATCGTGAAAAAACGTCATAGTATAGCATGTCGTCCAAAATCGTGAAAAAAGTCATAGTATAGCATGTCGTCCAAAATCGTGAAAAAATGTCATAGTATAGCATGTCGTCCAAAATCGTGAAAAAACGTCATAGTATAGCATGTCGTCCAAAATCTTGAAAATTCGTCATAGTATAGCATGTCGTCCAAAATCGTGAAAAAACGTCATAGTATAGCATGTCGTCCAAAATCTTGAAAATTCGTCATAGTATAGCATGTCGTCCAAAATCTTGAAAATTCGTCATAGTATAGCATGTCGTCCAAAATCGTGAAAAAATGTCATAGTATAGCATGTCGTCCAAAATCGTGAAAAAATGTCATAGTATAGCATGTCGTCCAAAATCGTGAAAAAGTCATAGTATAGCATGTCGTCCAAAATCATGGAAATTCGTTATGGTATAGCATGTCGTAAAAAATGATGAAAAAAAGTCATAGTATAGCACGTCGTCCAAAATCGTGAAAATTCGTCATAGTATAGTATGTCGTCCAAAATCGTGAAAAAAGTCATAGTATAGCATGTCATCCAAAATCGTGAAAAACGTCATAGTATAGCAAGTCGTCCAAAATCATGAAAAAACGTCATAGTATAGCATGTCGTCCAAAATCTTAGAAATTCGTCATAGTATAGTATGTCGTCCAAAATCGTGAAAAAAGTCAAAGTATAGCATGTCGTCCAAAATCATGAAAAAAAGTCATAGTATAGTATGTTGTCCAAAATCGTGAAAAACATCATAGTATAGCATGTCGTCCAAAATCGTGAAAAACGTCATAGTATAGCATGTGGTCCAAAATCATGAAAAACGTCATAGTATAGCATGTCGTCCAAAATCATGAAAATTCGTCATAGTATAGCATGTCGTCTGAAACCATGTAAAAACATCATAGTATAGTATGTCGTCCAAAATCATGGAAATTCGTCATGGTATAGCATGTTGTCCAAAATCGTGAAAAACGTCATAGTATAGTATGTCGTCCAAAATCGTGAAAAAAGTCATAGTATAGCATGTGTGCTGAAACCATGTAAAAACCTGATAGTATAGTATGTCGTCAAAAATCATGGAAATTCGTTATGGTATAGCATGTCGTAAAAAATGATGAAAAAAAGTCATAGTATAGCACGTCGTCCAAAATCGTGAAAATTCGTCATAGTATAGTATGTCGTCCAAAATCGTGAAAATTCGTCATAGTATAGTATGTCGTCCAAAATCGTGAAAAAACGTCATAGTATAGCATGTGGTCCAAAATCATGAAAAACGTCATAGTATAGCATGTCGTCCAAAATCATGAAAAAAAAGTCATAGTATAGCATGTCGTCCAAAATCGTGAAAAACGTCAAAGTATAGCATGTCGTCCAAAATCATGAAAAAAAGTCATAGTATAGTATGTTGTCCAAAATCGTGAAAAACATCATAGTATAGCATGTCGTCCAAAATCGTGAAAAACGTCATAGTATAGCATGTGGTCCAAAATCATGAAAAACGTCATAGTATAGCATGTCGTCCAAAATCATGAAAAAAAAGTCATAGTATAGCATGTCGTCCAAAATCATGAAAATTCGTCATAGTATAGCACGTCGTCTGAAACCATGTAAAAACATGATAGTATAGTATGTCGTCCAAAATCATGGAAATTCGTCATAGTATAGTATGTCGTCCAAAATCGTGAAAAAAGTCATAGTATAGCATGTCGTCCAAAATCATGAAAAAACGTCATAGTATAGCATGTGGTCTGAAACCATGTAAAAACATGATAGTATAGTATGTCGTCCAAAATCATGGAAATTCGTTATGGTATAGCATGTCGTAAAAAATGATGAAAAAAAGTCATAGTATAGCACGTCGTCCAAAATCGTGAAAATTCGTCATAGTATAGTATGTCGTCCAAAATCGTGAAAATTCGTCATAGTATAGTATGTCGTCCAAAATCGTGAAAAACGTCATAGTATAGCATGTCGTCCAAAATCATGAAAAAAACGTCATAGTATAGCATGTCGTCCAAAATCATGAAAAACGTCATAGTATAGCATGTCGTCCAAAATCATGAAAAAAACGTCATAGTATAGCATGTCGTCCAAAATCATGAAAAAAAGTCATAGTATAGTATGTTGTCCAAAATCGTGAAAAACATCATAGTATAGCATGTCGTCCAAAATCGTGAAAAACGTCATAGTATAGCATGTCGTCCAAAATCATGAAAAAACGTCATAGTATAGCATGTCGTCCAAAATCATGAAAAAAACGTCATAGTATAGCATGTCGTCCAAAATCATGAAAAAACGTCATAGTATAGCATGTCGTCTGAAACCATGTAAAAACATGATAGTATAGTATGTCGTCCAAAATCATGGAAATTCGTCATAGTATAGCATGTCGTAAAAAATGATGAAAAAATGTCATAGTATAGCACGTCGTCCAAAATCGTGAAAATTCGTCATAGTATAGTATGTCGTCCAAAATCGTGAAAAAAGTCATAGTATAGCATGTCGTCCAAAATCATGAAAAAAGTCATAGTATAGCGTAGCATGTCGTCCAAAATCGTGAAAAAACGTCATAGTATAGCATGTGGTCCAAAATCTTGAAAAAAAGTCATAGTATAGCATGTCATCCAAAATCGTGAAAAAGTCATAGTATAGCATGTCGTCCAAAATCATGAAAAAAATCATAGTATAGCATGTCGTCCGAAACCATGAAAAAACGTCATAGTATAGCATGTCGTCCAAAATCGTGAAAAACGTCATAGTATAGCATGTCGTCCAAAATCATGAAAATTCGTCATAGTATAGCATGTCGTCTGAAACCATGTAAAAACATCATAGTATAGCATGTCGTCCAAAATCGTGAAAAACGTCATAGGATAGCATGTCGTCCAAAATCATGAAAATTCGTCATAGTATAGCATGTCGTCTGAAACCATGTAAAAATGTCATAGTATAGTATGTCGTCCAAAATCATGGAAATACGTCATGGTATAGCATGTTGTCCAAAATCGTGAAAAACGTCATAGTATAACATGTCGTCCAAAATCATGAAAAAACGTCATAGTATAGCATGTCGTCCAAAATCATGAAAAAACGTCATAGTATAGCATGTCGTCTGAAACCATGTAAAAATGTCATAGTATAGTATGTCGTCCAAAATCATGGAAATTCGTCATGGTATAGTATGTCGTCCAAAATCGTGAAAAAAGTCAAAGTATAGCATGTCGTCCAAAATCATGAAAAAACATCATAGTATAGCATGTCGTCCAAAATCATGAAAAAAAGTCATAGTATAGCATGTCGTCCAAAATCGTGAAAAAAGTCATAGTATAGCATGTCGTCCAAAATCGTGAAAATTCGTCATAGTATAGCATGTCGTCCAAAATCATGAAAAAAGTCATAGTATAGCATGTGGTCCAAAATCATGAAAAAAGTCATAGTATAGCATGTGGTCCAAAATCGTGAAAATTCGTCATAGTATAGCATGTCGTCCAAAATCATGAAAAAAGTCATAGTATAGCATGTGGTCCAAAATCATGAAAAAAGTCATAGTATAGCATGTGGTCCAAAATCATGAAAAACGTCATAGTATAGCATGTCGTCCAAAATCATGAAAAAACGTCATAGTATAGCATGTCGTCCAAAATCATGAAAAACGTCATAGTATAGCATGTCGTCCAAAATCATGAAAAACGTCATAGTATAGCATGTCGTCCAAAATCATGAAAAAACATCACAGTATAGCATGTCGTCCGAAATCATGAAAAAAAACGTCATAGTATAGCATGTCGTCCAAAATCATGAAAAAACGTCATAGTATAGCACGTCGTCCAAAATCATGAAAAAATGTCATAGGATAGCATGTCGTCCAAAATCGTGAAAATTCATCATAGTATAGCATGTAGTCCAAAATCATGAAAAAACGTCATAGTATAGCATGTCGTCCAAAATCGTGAAAATTCATCACAGTATAGCACGTCGTCCAAAATCATGAAAAAACGTCATAGTATAGCATGTCGTCCAAAATCGTGAAAATTCATCATAGTATAGCATGTCGTCCAAAATCATGAAAAAACGTCATAGTATAGCATGTCGTCCAAAATCATGAAAAAACGTCATAGTATAGCATGTCGTCCAAAATCATGAAAAAAAGTCATAGTATAGCATGTCGTCCAAAATCATGAAAAAACGTCATAATATAGCATGTCGTCCAAAATCATGAAAAAACGTCATAGTATAGCATGTCGTCCAAAATCATGAAAAAAAGTCATAGTATAGCATGTCGTCCAAAATCATGAAAAAACGTCATAATATAGCATGTCGTCCAAAATCATGAAAAAAAGTCATAGTATAGCATGTCGTCCAAAATCGTGAAAGAACGTCATAGTATAGTATGTCGTCCAAAATCGTGAAAATTCATCATAGTATAGCATGTCGTCCAAAATCATGAAAAAACGTCATAATATAGCATGTCGTCCAAAATCGTGAAAAAACGTCATAGTATAGCATGTCGTCCAAAATCGTGAAAATTCATCATAGTATAGCATGTCGTCCAAAATCATGAAAAAACGTCATAATATAGCATGTCATCTGAAACCGTGTAAAAAATCATAGTATAGTATGTCGTCCGAAATCATGTAAAAAAGTCATAGTATAGCATGTCGTAAAAAATCATGAAAAAAGCGTCATAGTATAGCATGTCGTCCAAAATCATGAAAAAGCGTCGTAGTATAGCATGTCGTCCAAAATCATGAAAAAACGTCATAGGATAGCATGTCGTCCAAAATCATGAAAAACGTCATAGTGTGGTATGTCATCCAAAATTGTGAAAAAACGTCATAGTATAGCATGTCGTCCAAAATCATGAAATTCATCATAGTATATTATGTCGTCCAAAATGTTTATCAAACACGTTACAGTTCAGTATGTTATATACCATAAACACGTTATATACTATAAACACGTTATATACTATATACATGTTACAGTTCAGTATGTTATATACCATAAACACGTTATATACTATAAACACGTTATATACTATATACATGTTACAGTTCAGTATGTTATATACCATAAACACGTTATATACTATAAACACGTTATATACTATATACATGTTACAGTTCAGTATGTTATATACTATAAACACGTTATATACTATAAACACGTTATATACTATATACATGTTACAGTTCAGTATGTTATATACTATAAACACGTTATATACTATAAACACGTTATATACTATATACATGTTACAGTTCAGTATGTTATATACTATAAACACGTTATATACTATATACATGTTACAGTTCAGTATGTTATATACTATAAACACGTTACATACTATAAACACGTTACATACTATATACATGTTACAGTTCAGTATGTTATATACCATAAACACGTTATATACCATAAACACGTTATATACTATATACATGTTACAGTTCAGTATGTTATATACTATAAACACGTTATATACCATAAACACGTTACAGTTCAGTATGTTATATACCATAAACATGTTACAGTTCAGTATGTTATATACTATAAACATGTTACAGTTCAGTATGTTATATACTATAAACACGTTACAGTTCAGTATGTTATATACTATAAACACGTTATATACTATATACACGTTACAGTTCAGTATGTTATATACCATAAACATGTTACAGTTCAGTATGCTATATACTATAAACATGTTACAGTTCAGTATGTTATATACTATAAACACGTTATATACTATATACACGTTACAGTTCAGTATGCTATATACTATAAACATGTTACAGTTCAGTATGTTATATACCATAAACATGTTACAGTTCAGTATGCTATATACTATAAACATGTTACAGTTCAGTATGTTATATACTATAAACACGTTATATACTATATACACGTTACAGTTCAGTATGCTATATACTATAAACATGTTACAGTTCAGTATGTTATATACTATAAACACGTTATATACTATATACATGTTACAGTTCAGTATGCTATATACTATAAACATGTTACAGTTCAGTATGTTATATACTATAAACACGTTATATACTATATACATGTTACAGTTCAGTATGCTATATACTATAAACATGTTACAGTTCAGTATGTTATATACCATAAACATGTTACAGTTCAGTATGTTATATACTATAAACATGTTACAGTTCAGTATGTTATATACCATAAACATGTTACAGTTCAGTATGCTATATACTATAAACATGTTACAGTTCAGTATGTTATATACTATAAACACGTTATATACTATATACACGTTACAGTTCAGTATGTTATATACCATAAACATGTTACAGTTCAGTATGCTATATACTATAAACATGTTACAGTTCAGTATGTTATATACTATAAACATGTTACAGTTCAGTATGTTATATACTATAAACATGTTACAGTTCAGTATGTTATATACTATAAACATGTTACAGTTCAGTATGCTATATACTATAAACATGTTACAGTTCAGTATGTTATATACTATAAACATGTTACAGTCCAGCCTTCCCTACATGTGATGAGTTACTTCTGTCACCATGTGTTATTTCAGCCTCCACAGTAACATCGACTGCATCATGTAGCACTTTTGTGTACACCTGTTTTCCACCAGAGGGCGCTGTACAGCATGTGAGTGTGCAGATGATCCAGGCAGAATGTTTGACCTCCTCCTGTCGTCCTCTCGCAGATTGAGAGCCACAAACTGAGCTTCCGTGAGACAGCCAAGGCCCGCACTGACCACGGCGCTGAGATCGTGTCTTTGGAAGACTCCCCCCGCCAGCTCAGCACCGTGTCCTCCTCCGGCAGCATCAACATGACCGACTCTCCGCAGCTGTCCACACTTGCTGACCAGGTGTCCGCCTCTCTGGCCAAACAAGGCTTGTGAATGCACCCTCCACCTCCACTTCCTCCACCACACGACCACGTAGAGGAGTTGTGATGCCTTCCTCATTATTTTCACAGGACTTTTTTCGCTACCCACCACTGTTTATCCCTCACTAACCTTTGAAACTCCTCGAGGCGTTACTTGTAGAGAGAAAAAAAAAACAGATTAAGAAGTAGGCCGACATGTCTTTGGTTTCTCTCTCTGTGGTCTTTGATTTCTTTATTTGCTATTTCTACCTTTTGTAAGTCTCCCTTTGAGAGTTAAAGCACCCCAGCACAGCCAAATTCTCCCTGTGAATCTGAGGATCTTCATACGTGTCCTGGTGAATCTGACGTCATTTAACACTTGGTTTCCCGTCACATTGACTGTAAACCCTTTAGGAAGTTAAGTCCCCTTCGATGGGTGCCCCCGATATTTCTTTTGATATAAGCGGAGGTTGGGTCCAGTTAGTGCTGCGGCAGAAGGAACAGGGTACGGTGAGGGGTGTCGAAGGAAAACTGTTAAAAAGAAAAGTAGCGATTTTTTTTCGTCAAGGCAGAAAAGAAATGCTTTCAGACCTCAGTGCTGTCTTTGCTTTGTGTAGTCCCGACACGACAGGGGAGTAACCTGGATTCAAAAAAAATAAAAAAATAAAAAAATAGAACGGCTAGAGTAGAAACTTTGGTTTGTGTTGGGCACAGTTTTATAATCGTACTCTGTGGATATATGACATGTATTTGATATGAAGAAACATTTGTATTGTGCCTGCTACTGTCAGTGTTAATTTTCTTTCTTTTTGTTACTGCTGTATTGTAAATGCGCTAAAGCTTGAGGAAATTAACCTTAAAGTGTAACTTTCATGGCCAAGTTATTATTAAGAGGAATAGAGACAGTTCATCATCGATATTTAAACTGCTGTATGCACATCAAAGGTAGGTAGAATAACGCTCATCACGATTACTGAAAATATTCTTAAAGAGAGACTACGTAATGATCAGATGATGCTAAATGCTAAGCTAGTAGTTATCATTTAGCTGAAATGCTAAGCTAGGAGTCGTAGAGTCGGCAAACTGAGCAGATATTAGCCCCCGAAGATACCGGTCACCCCGACTGAGTGCGGCCGCAGCAGTGACAAACCGTCAGCGTATTAAACTACGTAAAAGTGTTATTTCCTCTCCAACGTTACATAGTCTCACTTTAAAGGCTGAAAAAATGTCGTATTTTAAAATGTACTCAACCAGAATGAATATTGCAAAGCAGATGGATGTATGATGGATGGATGACAGATGGACGGATGATGGATGGACGGATGGATGATGGGTTGATTGGGCCAAGTTGAGATGAAGGAAGCTGCACAGGAATGATTTCACGGGACAGTTTTAACACCTGTATCTGTACCTGAGCACCGAACACTGGATTCATCATGACGTGACTCGGCTGGTTGCTTATATCTGAAGTGATGAAGCTGCACTACACGGCCATAAGTATGTGGACACCTGAATATCACACCCGTAGAGACCCTGTGTCCTCATCACAGCATCACATTTGGACTTGACCTTAGTCTTTATTCAACTTAACTCAGACCTGTTGTCCTCGTTCACGGACACTTTTTGTGCCATCTAGTGCTAGTAAGAGCTCAATACACTGATCCATGTAAAAACAAGATGGCCGCCATCTCTGCAAAGTCAGTCTGCAGCTGATCCAGGTCCAAAACCTGATCACATGTGATGGTTGAAACGTGATTGAGAACGTTGGGACATGATTGTCGTCTCGTTTGAGGACATTGAGGCTTAATTATCGACAGTGTTAAGTTGTTATACTCAGCAGGTCCTGCTGATCCCACATAGCTATGGGAAATTAAAAATACACACCAACCAACAGTCCAGGTCTCAGGAGGACGTGGGTTTAAGTATCCTGTTCCAACACCATGTGCTTCAATCTGCTGCTAACAGCCTCCACGTAACGTGTTTGAACCCGGCTGCTCCAGTTATTAATGTTCAACACTTCCCGCTCTTTTTAGCTTGTGACGACCACCTTTGTTTTATGTGGTCACTTTTTAGAGTTGAGAAATGTCCGAGTTAGTCTCAAAGAAGAGTGGGGAGTAAGTCTCATTAATGGGCGCTCTCTGTCTCGTTACCTGTGCGTTCCAGTACCCAAACTAGCAGACTATATAGTACGCCAGATCAAGATTCAGTATGTGAAATGCAGTATGCCAAGGATACCAGGATGTTTAACTACATCCGGTTGGATCTTGCAGTAAGACAGTATGCTTTTCTGACCCACAGGGTGTCACAGATATAACCAGGTTCAGTAGGAGACTGTTTAACACCACTTTACATGATATTTCAGACCAAACCTGCATGCTATTTATTATTGCAATTCTTCCGTCTGTCCAATGAGTGTAAACAGTCATTGTGAGCGACAATAGTTAAGACCTATCAGATCTGAATTTAAGACTTTTTATCGCCAAGGAAACTTAATTTAGGACATTTTAAGGACCTGTGGACACCCTGAAGCCACAATCCTCTGCAGTGAAAGATGAGTCACATTGATAGATGACAGCCTGTTTAAGTGACTGATGACCAGTTGATGAGTAATTAAAGGAATATTATTTTATTCAGTTAAACAGTGTTAAATAACGACGACAGAGAAATGTACAGCTTCTGTAATGTTGCTATCGTGACTGTAATATGTTAGAATCTACAGTGTATGCTGTTATTACCAAATAACATCAGAGTAGTCAGGGTTCACCTCTGTCTCCGGCCAGCTCGCTGAACTTATTTGATCTCCATGGTAACGGATATATGAGCAAGAGGGTCAAGGTTTAGGATTACACACTTCTTAAGGGCAGCTGCAGCACACGCTTAAAGTGAGAAGTTAAAGATTCTGGGTGCACCCTGTGTTTCTCTCGGCAGCAGCTGGTGAGTCCTGTGCGCCACCTAGTGGTAAGATGTGTTACACTGTTTGGCTCAGTATCAACTGGTTTGAAAGCGTTTCCATCAGTGTGCCCGTCCTGTGCGTCACCTCATGACCCCGTCAAGATTATCTAGACCCCTAGTGGAGGGATCTGTTCCTGAACGTGGGCACCGCAGTGACATACTGCACATCCTTAACGGGAACTAAGGAGTCTGCTCCACCAGCCTCACAACATGAAGTGCAGTAGTTGGCAGGGTCGTCCACAAACTTTTGGCCACATGGTGTATTTCAGCTCCAGAGCCCGTGCACAGACAGGGCCACGGATAAGAAAAGATTGCGATGGAGTGATTCAACTATTTATCTGTAAAGACTTTTTATTTGTTGAATGAAACGAATGCGAGCAGCTTGTATCCTCCATTTCTAACAAGAACAATTTTCCCTTAAAAATATACTCGTGCTCAAAAACCGTCCTGATGTTGGTCAATATTCCCAGCGACTCATCACTATTACTCGCATTAATATGAAGTGAAACAACTTCTCGCATGCACCTCATGTAAGAGAGTCTGCTTGTTGCCTCCCCCCTTCACAAAGTGGTCTCTTTGTATATCCTGTCTTATACACACTCTCTGGATTCTGAAAGACGTCCTGATCCAGGACTTGAAGAAAAAACAAAAACACTTTGCACCCAGCTTTACGTTTGTTGCCAACATAGATATAAAGTGTTTTATCTCTATGATCGCAAAGATGCTACGTTCAGTTTGCTGATAGGACGTAAGGGTGTGCTCGCAACATTACCTGCATGCATTTTAATTTTACACGAATAGACCACATTCGTCTCAGTGTGCAGGACAGACGTGAGAGCTGAGGGACGGGAGCTGCTCCCGCCGTGCACAGCAGACACAGTGTGCAGTATGATGTGCGTTCACTGGGTCCTCTCGTGTCTGACAGGAGGTTTTCTGCAGTAACAAAAACTCATCACCTTCTTTTTGGTTCTTCTGACGCTGTACAGTTGTGGAAATGTGATTGTTCTTGTTATTGTGCATTTGATCAATAACTGGTTTATGATGATTCTTGTTGCTGTATATGTGTATTTGAAAATAAATGCTATGAAGTCACCGTCGTCTTGAAGTATGCAACACAAGTGCTGTCGGAAATCTCTCCCTGTTTACACGTGGTGCTTTAAATTCACACACTTGAGTGCAAAAATAAAAGCTGTGATGACACAGATTTGGTCCAAAGTTCAGTTTACAGTTGAATTAAGAGTCAATAGATTTTCACCCGTGACCTTGGGAGTGATTTCAGACAGTTTCTGAAGGACTTGAGGCCAGAACAATAACGCCAAGTTAAACATAAATGTTTTAATGGTACTATTTACAAAAAAGAAAAAACAATTCTGCTTTTTGATTAGGTTAACTGCTGCAACAATCGAACAGGTACATTGACATCTTGCTTAAACTACAAAAGAAAAAACAGTGATTGAATGGCTGTGGCATAAAAAGGAGGTGTAAAATGAAAACAACCATAGTCTTTTTTTTTGCATAGCAATTAGTTACTTGAGGGGGCGAGAAGAGTTGTGGTTATGACGTTGGTGGGGTGGCAAAAAACAAAAGTTTGTCGTCTGGATCTGATCAGAGTGGAACTGTTGAACAGCAGAAAATATTCCCTTAAATTGAAAAACCTGAGCTCGGGGTGGCTTCTAGCTGAGAGCTGCTACATTTGAAGTGTTTGCAAGAGAAAACTTGTCAAGTTGAACCAGAAGAAAGAGGAAGGGGGATGTAATTGTGTTATGTCTTTATTTTGCCACATTTTTCTAATACAGCAACGACTGTACGCAGAGAGTGAAACTAGCAGATGGTACAATCATCCCCATCACCTGCCGCTTGGTTCTTTTTTGTTTAATAAGTGGAAATCTTACTGTGTGCTGTTGTGATAAGACTAACATTAGCATGTTTTTTAAGCATGCAGCAGCGCTGTTCTGTAGGGCAAGTGCTCAAAAAAGACACCCCAGTCCTCTCTATGCCACCACCCTCTTAAAAACCAGAACTGAGAGCGTAAGAAGAGACGGCGGGGCGGAGACAGGAGCTGGACACTCTGCAGAAGGAATGATTTACTATTCAAAAAACACAAAGAATGTGTTACGTACGCAGGAACAGACAGAACAGATACAAATAAAACATGTCAGGAATGAAAAAACAAAGAAAAGCAAACCAACAAAACTAGACTTGGCAGTTGGAGAAGTGCTCTGGTGATTTCAGGCGACCTCTAGAGGGAGAAGAAGGGAACCACATCTCAAATGTACCTGTTTATTTGGATGAGGAGGAGGATGATGAAGGGTGGAGGGGGAGGAGGGGGGGGTGTTTTTTCTCGTTTTGTTATTTGTCACTCCACTAAAAATGTACATGGGAATTACAAGCAAACTAGTCAATAGAAAACACCCTTTGGCCATATTTTGAGGAGTCCGCTACATAGTGCGCTACAAGTGTACACGCGACATATGAAACACCACTAAGCCCCCATGTACATTGTTTAGCCTACTACAGAAAACATTTTTTGTAACGTGTTGTTTTATACTTTTTTTTTTACATTTATCCTTTTTTTCCTGTGACAAAAACAAGTGTAGGGAAAGGCTTCTATCTCCATAATGTTCACTAAAAACTGTGAAAGTATTAGACTGATGTTTGAATATCAAACAACAGGAACCCATTTAATATCTTATTCTGCTTTGAGGTTCTGCTTGTTAATGCCAGAGAGGAGCTGTGGGTGGGGGAGGGGCGGGGGCGGGGGGACCTCAGCCTGTCAGTCATTCATCGGTGGGTGGTGGTGGTGGTGGAGGCGGCCTTGAGTTTGGGGCCGCTGTCGTCGTCACAAGGCAGCTCCATGTCGTCCGAATCCAGCCGGCCGTAGGCTGTTGCTCGGCAACCTGAGATGCTGCGCATTCTGGGCCTGATGTGGTGGTCGCTCTCTGGCTCTGGCTCCGGGGCCGGGTCCTCTGGCAAGGGGAAGCTGCGACGTTCCCACGGCGCGACCGTCTGCAAACATCAGACAACGTTCATGAAGAGACCCTGAACACATCTGCAGGATATTTACATGTAATCATGACTAACCAAAAAGTCACGCGCGTCACAATATAACGTCAACACAAGTCTTTGTGCAGAATGAAAAATAAAAAAGGTACAAAAATAAAATCATATTGGGCAGCGCCATGAAACGTGTCGAAAAGATCAACATAGTATGTCCAAAAAAGACATATTATGGCGTTAAAAATGTCCAGAAAGTAACAGTAAACAGTAAAGAAAAGTTTAGTGTGTCAAAACATAAAATAATAGTGTTCATTTTTTTTAAGTCATAGTTGAGTATATCATAACATTGTGCCATAGAAATGTTTAACAAGGGTTACAGTATAACTTATCAAAAACGTTTTTAAACCCATAGTACATTAACTTTTTTCTTTTTTAAGTCATAGTATAGTATGTCAAAAATATAAAAAGCAAAGTCATAGATCAGTATTACAATTTTTTGTTGGACAAAAATCATGTACAGCACATATTTTTTAATCATAGTTCACTGTGTCAAATTTTTTTTTAATAAGTATAGTTTTTTTAAATCATTGTATCGTGTGTTAAAAATGTAGTAACAGAATGTGATAATATGGTATGTCTTTTTTTGTCATAGCAAAGTATGTCAAGTCATTTTTTTAAGAGGTCACAGTATAGTGTGTCAAAAAAAGCGGAAAAAAATAAAGTCATATTACAGATTTTTTTAAGCCTTAGCATACTATGAAATAAAAGTTAAAAGCATGCCGTAGTGTTGAATGCCATGACTTTTGAAAATAAAATAATTCAAAAATATTTAAAAGTCATATTATAGTAAGCCACAAAAATAAAAGTTCCAGTACAGTGTGCCATAAAAACAAATTACAGTCTGTCATAAAATAAAGTTATTACAGACAGTACCGACTGTCATAAAACTGAAGTAACAAAAACATATTAATCATGTCCTTTGTCTAAAGCAGAGAGATTATATTATATTATATTATATTATGTGCACAGCAGCAGCAGCAGCAGGTTTGTATCAGGAGCTGCTGCTGGTTTAAAACACAGTCAGGACATCTGAGCACCTGCTGTTTGATATAAAGTCAGTCAGCTGTATTTATGTCGTCTCACAGGGCTTTAAAAATGATTGTGTATGATGTGGTCGGACTGACTTTTAATTTCAAGCCTACCAAATGTATTAATTTATTACTTGAGCTAGTGAAGCCTTCACAAGTAACACAACGTGAAAGGTGCGACAAACTCAAAATGTTTCTGAGGGACTAAGGTCGAGCAGATTGGGAACAAGTGTAGCTGTGAGTTCACAGTAAAATAAGCACATGTATTATCATGGTAACGTTAAGGCCTGTACGTGTGTGGAAGTGTGCGACAAACAGGGAGGTTCATGATTTACTGACAATCACAAAAAGAATGTGACGCCTCAAGGAGAACAGTGTGTATGAACCATCCATGTGTTACACTGGTTCACACACTGTTCTTTCAGGAGTTAATTTTTCACATCACATCTCAGGTCTTGACACTGACGAGGTAGAAACACTGAGACACTTATTTTGCCTTCTCTTGTGGTTTAAAACAAATATAACGACAGACATAATTTACAGTGAACCAACATCAAACGAGGGTTCGACTGCAGCAGAACGTTTCTCACAGGTCCGATGATCTGGACGCTCTTCTAACAGGAAGCTGATGTTTGATCCCCGCTGGATGAACTTTAGCGAGCAGAGTACGTACCCTCTCTTCAAAGGTGAAGTCCGGCGTAGAGCACCGCGTGTCCTCGCTGGACAGCAGCCGATGGGAGTCTCTGGAGCAGGGCGTGTGGGGGTTGGAGGTGGTGTCGGGGCTGGCTGGACTCATGGGTGACGGCACGTGGCTGTAGTCGTGGAGCATGGGGCAGTGGCCTGGGTCTGGGGACGCAGGCTGAGGGGTGGGAGGGTTGGTCCCGCACAGCAGTGGTGTGGTGCGCCCGTCCACAGATTTGTACGACCTGAGAGACGAAACACGGATGATGTCACCACTACAGTGTACAGTTAAAGACCAGTATGTGACTGTGTGTGTGATGGTGGTGGTAGTGACCTGCTGCCCCTCCTCTTAGCAGGAGCCAGGGCCATCCAAGTCCAGCGGGACCGCTCCTGGTCCTCGTGGGGCTGATGGAGCTGAGTGAAGGCTGCGTCGGACAGGTCCTCCACCTGCAGACACACAGGACTCAGTCAGCACCCTCAAAGTGTGCCTACGTCTGTTTGGAAGTCTACTGTTGATTGTTTATGGTATGTATTGAACAAAACAAGCCCAATAATTCTCTGCAGGATTCACAAAGTTAAATTGAAGACATTTGTAATAAACCACAGAATGTAATTTATTACTTATTTCACAGTTTCACCAGCCGACATATAAAAGATACGAGTGAAAACCAGCAGACATGATGAGGCCCAGAATTATTCACCGAGCACATAAATTAATGACACTTGTATCACGTTTTTTGTCACCACTTCTCAGCTGAATACATGAATAACTCCTGGTGACATCATCATGAAAAACATTTGAGCAAAAGGCTGGGAGAACATTTCAGACCTCTGTGAATTAAATCCTTTTGAAGAAAACAGACTCAGTGTTTTTAAGATGTCTCCAGACCTGCAGCCGATTTACTTTTTATTTTTTAGTCTCTCAAACTGAACATCTTCAGGTTTTGGACTGCTGCAGGGCGTCGACAGACGCTAGTTGCAAATTAACTTTACCTAATGGATTATTGGGAGAGTTAATCGTGACTTAAATACACGTTTTCCTCAATCAATGCTCACAGCAACATACTGCATACACTCTGACAGCATTGCCTTGTCTGCTGATTAATCAATTATTTTTCACGTTTGATCAGATTCTTAACGAATGATTAGGTGCAACAGTTTGAGATTTTCTCGGTTCAAAAACCATCTATAAAATATCACAGTTTTAAGGAATAAAAACAGAAGATTTATTTTTGGTTTCATTACTATAACTGAAACCATTTTGTTGATGGAAGTTTATGTGAAAAGTCTCTCCTCAGAAAATAATTAAATAAAGAAGAGATTCTTCGTCCATTTTTCTTCACAATATTGTAAATAAGCCATCGTACATTGTAGGCTAACCATCAACTTTTATATCATGGTACCCTGAAACAGGTATATTGCTGCAAACCTATGACTTATTGATCGATTATCAATCAGTCGTTATCACTACTAGACACTATCAGACACTTAAATTTGATGCTTTTAAGACCTTTTCGAGATCATTTACAACCAAACTTAAGACTGTTTTTTGGATAAATTATCTTTCTGTAATTCAGGTGTTGCAGGCAAGTATTAAGATGAGTAGTATATACACGTGGTCCTGTGCAGAGGTGTGTTTTATGTAGACATATGGTTATCAGGGTGGGTTAGGTTCATCTACATTTTGCAAACAGGTTAAGTGAAATTATAAAGTAAAAAGACTTAATATGTTCAGTGGTTTAAAGATTTCTTACGTCAGAAATGTGGATTTTCACGCAGAACAGTTGAACTGATTTTAACAAGAAAAAATTTAAAGATAAGTGAAATTAGATAAAAATGTTTGTTCTTACAAATTCAAATTTAAGACTATTTAATGACTTTTAAGGTCTTTATAAAATTGAATTTAAGACATTTAAGACTTTTTCAAGGACCAGCAGACACCCTGGTTTTTGGTGGACAAAAAACAGAAGCTAATGTAAGACGTCATCTTGAGCACTGAAAAAATGTGATGGGTATTTTTATTATTCACACAGTGAAAGTTATTTTAATTTGTAATTAAAATCAATCAGTCTAATAACCTTTCTAACTCAAGACAGGCTCCAACAGATGATTATAGTTGTTACATGTGAATGTGGTGAACTGCTGACAATACAAAGATATGACCATGACGGTGTTGCACATTTGACCACCAGGTGTCACTGTTCTCTCACAGCCACACAGTATATTTAATGTCTCAGAAATCATCTGTTCATTTCACACGTTAATAACACGGAACATGAGGATCCTAACGATGGACACCTGATAAATAAATATCACCTGAGACATCAACACTCACCTCCCGTTCGTTCTCCTCCTCCGTGATGGGCTGAGAGAAGATGTCCACAGTTCGCCACCTTCACAAACAGAGGAATAAAAGTGAGTAACAGGAAACCAGCCGTCACAGTAAGGCACTAATGGAAGAATATAGATCCAGTGAGAAAGGAAACAGACCAGACGGTTAATGGAAGGTTTTATTTGTCAGAGTAAACAGACCACAGGACAAACGTCACGCAGGTATTTATTTACCTTGGTGTGAGAATCTCTTTGTACTGCAGCTTCTCCACCCGCGTGGTGGCCGCCACAGACATGGGGATTACTATGTTGTTGATGTCGAAAGAGCTTTCACCTCGCCTCCTCTTGATGGGCTGCTGCTGGGGGACAAAGGCCGACGTATGTCAGGATTCAACATGGATGTTATTAAAGGGACACTGCGCTCATTTTCCAAATTCATACATGTTATTCCTCTGGTCTAACACACTCCAAAGATATTAATAAACACAAACAACTCTCCCAAATGTGGAGTGACATCACAAGTTCGAGATGACTTCTGGCTTTGAGAGAGACTCACTCTGTATTCTAAACTGAGGTGGCGTTCCCCTTTAACTGTGTGTTTCTGACACAGTTTGAACAATGAAATCTCCATGTTTTAGTTATTTATTGCACAGAGGGCTGAGAACATTGAAACAGAGAGTAGAACGAACATTCTGCTTTCAAATCAGCAGACCAGGATGGCCAGATCGGCGGCCATTTTTACGTGTACCATTGCCACTGTACCGGCTGTAGCGGGCTAACGTCTGTATAAAGTACAAAAGCAAAAAGTCTGCACACCAAGTAGCTCCTGTTTAGAAGGATTTGAATGCAGAGTGAGGTTTGGAGCCAGCTCTTTCATGTCTCTGTGCTCCAGTGGACGTTGGGATGTGCGTGATTTTTGTACTGTTTTTTTCCCCCTGTATTTACAAATGGATCTGCAACAAGCTGCGACGTCCCCGGGGTGAGGCTTTGCAATAATGACAAAACAAACTCTGGTGTGGTCAGTTTTAAAATAAGCAATCTGTTACTTTTGAACTATGACTGTAGTTGGGTGTTTCTTTGCTGTAATTAATTTGCAATGCAAAGCACGACGACCTGAAGCTTCCTCTGAAGAACGAGCTGCTGCTCAGCCGGCCGCTGAGCTGAGGATGTGTGGATCCAACATATTCTTTCCATCCAACTCGGTGAATTAAGGGTTTATTTCGACCACAGTTTGGGATTGTTGGAACAGTGCAAAGAGGCATGGACTAAGGTGATTTTGTTGAGTTTTATTTGGCTTCTGTCGAGTCAGAGTAGATGTGTGTTTTACGACATGTTAACGAGGCAGCTAAGCTCAGTCTCAGTTCTGGGATAGAAAGAAACTTGGGCTGGTGTCAGGTTGTATTTTTCTGTTAAAGTTGTGAGTGTGACACACTTCATGGCAACAACTAACAACAATCACCATTTTCTTCTGAACTAGTTCAGTGACCTCAGGAAACAGTCACAGGTGCTTTCTATTCACTCTATTTCTATGACGAGGATTTAACTCTGACTCTACTTTAATCTATCTGTTGTGTTGTGAGACAGGTTTCACATTAAAGTATCACACTTCTTTTCCTGGATAAATCAAATCATGAGCTCACATGAGAGCATGAACTTCTGGAATATTAAAGAATTTGGATGTTTTAATTAACTGAAAAAACATTTTGTCTCAGTGCGATGGAGTTTAGCTCACTCACCTGATCACATCATTAACGTATCAATAACTGCACTGTTATTGCAGGACACATTTTTTTCCAAATCACCAACTTCTAATTATATCAGTTAGTATAATTTTTATTTGTCAGGAGTTTTTACTTTTATTTCATTTTTAGTTTCTGTTTTCAATTCAGTTTAGTCTTTATTATTTAAAAATGTTTAATTTTGGTTTCATTTTTAGTCGTTTCACTATTAGGTTCAGTTTTTATGATACTATGGGGGAGGGGTCGTCAGGGGCAAGAATCAGAATTACAAAATGAACACAACCCTTTGTGAAAGCAGCTGACTCCCCGTCTCAATCACCATGTGCATTAATGTCTCCCAGGCTTGTGATGAGAAATTTGTAAGGACTCAAACTAAAGACGATTCCTGTATATTTTTATTTGACTTTTTTATTATTATATAATCTAGTTTCAGTTTTTAGTTTCTTTTTAGTTCACTATAATAACCTTGTATCAGACTGAACATAATGGTGGTCAGGTTTCATGTTGTGTCACAGGGGAAAACCAACTACTCAGTGCCTGATGACACCTTAGAAGAAAATTAAGTTGTACTTTCACTTTGTTGTGCACACTCACTGACTTCACCATAATCCTGCATGTCAACAGTGCCTATATGATATTAAGGCAAAATGTCTACATCATACAGCTGTTCTTAGCGGGTTTGATCTGAGCAGCCGTCACACACTTAAATCCAACAACTGACAAGTCAAGCGTCACATGTCTTAGTGTCTTTAACATGATTATATTCTGACACGTGTAACACCAGACTTCCACACAGTCAAAGAGACGGAGAGGAGCATGTGTCGTAGAGCTACGTTTGCAAGTTTGGTCATTTTGAGACAAGACTGGGTTCATAAAATGACTGACAGCCAGGAGTCTGATTTTAAATGACACCTGATGAGATCCCAGGTCATAGCCAGATAAAAGAAGCAAAGACAAAGTGAGGTGTGGTGCAGTGTTTCCTTACAGGTGTGCTCGGGACGCTCTGGGAGCTGGGGCCCAGCGGTGTGGAGTTCTCTGAAGATGTGGACAGCTGGCGTGTGAGGGGGCTGTGGAGGGATGAGTGCATGTTGGCCAGAGTTGGGCAGGGGGTGCTTGATTCCAGGAAAAGTTTGGGGGAGGCTGGAGGAGAGGAGACGACAGATTTTAGATGACAGCTCGGTCTCCTTGAGCCGTGACAAACCGCTTTAATGAGACACCTTCATCCTCACATTAAACAGGACCTTAAAATGATTGATGCCATCAATACACTACTCAGGATTTCATTCATAAAAGACTCACTGTCAGTCCTGTCCAGCGAGTGCTCTCTTAATCTCTTGCGGCTGTAGTTCTTGTCGAAGGGCCCTAACGGGGTGGAGTGGCCCTGCAGTCGCTCAGTCTTGCACACGGCCTGGCCCTCGAGCCTGGCTGTGTTCAGAACAGCACTGCTGCTGCTGCTGCTGCTGGCGTCCACTGTCCTCGGCTTCTCAGCACGGTTCTTATAGTGGCCCAGTCCTGCAACACCAGGAACAAGTCACACATGTTTATTAGATGCGGAGTTGATGCAACTTTTCAGGGCAAATGTTTCAAATTAAATATTTTACAGGACATCCACTGGGTGTCTGCGAGATTCACTACACTGGGTCTTAAATGTGTGAAGGTTTCACTACTGAATTAAAAACAAGGAGAGCTGCTGTCGACCTGCGAGAACATAGGTTGCTGCTGCTGGAGCTGGGCAACAACAGCATCAGCCAATCCCATTCCTGCCTGTACTGTGGCATTGTGGATCGAAACAGTTACTGGGAAAAATGCCACTGTGAAATAAAAACAGCTGGAACGAATAAAAACAACCTGCAATAAACTGTGTTACTGTGAAAAGCAGCAGGATGAAACAACATTTCTTCATAATGGCCCCAGCTTTGGGAAATTATCGTCTTATTTCACAATTTCATGGCAATATTTGTCTCTGTTTATTCACATGATTATTTATTTCAACATCTCTTGTGGATATTTTAAAAAGTAATACTTCGCCCACAAAATGATCATTTTTATCAATTATTCACTGCGTTACACAGAATTCATGACGAAGACATTGTGTGTGTCCTCTCATGGCTCTTTGGTGAGAGGAGAACATCCCAAATAGGCAATGATTCTTTATGAACTCAAGTCATTTAACAAAAGCAAAACATCTGTTCACAAACTCTCTCACAACTCGTGCAGTATGATCATGGTCTCATTCACCCAGTCGTGTGCTCAGTGCGTCCCAAACACATGCAACTGTTGCTAAAACATCACTATTTGAAACACTTGCACATAAACAGTCTCGTGTTTGCCTGGCAGTGTCGGCATGATACTGGAGTTTATACCTTCAATACAATACACAGAAAAATGCCAACACTTGATACCACAGAGATAAATCGACATGAAGGGCATACGAATTAAAATCTTCATTCAAAGATAAATATATCAAGGCTATAACATGATGACAACAAGTGGAGTTATTCTTCAAGAAAACTTTTAAAGGTAATTCAATGACTAGTATGCAAACATGAGCACATTAACACGAGGCAGAGGACAGCTGAATGACTCATTAATAATAAGAAAGAGTGAGGAAGTGCTGCTGGTGTTAATACTGCAGAAAACAAGGACTGAAACTGTCTCAAATATTTAGAATTGACTTTCGCTAAGCCCCGCCCATTTGTGATGGTCCATCAAGCTGTCGCAGTAAGCACGGAGGCCACACTGTGACTAACTATGATCATGTGTTTGGAGAAATGAGAGAGTGATGTCAGAGAGCAGCAGACAGAGGGGTCTACAGTCTGTGTTTGAAGGATATATCCAGGATGTCAAACTGACTCAGCAGCAACAACAGGTTAAAAAGACAAAGATAGTTAGAAGCTAAAGCCGAACTATAGGCTACAGATCACAGTGTGAAAGTGAACCACCACATCACTGCTGATCACCACACAAGACAGTGAGTATAAAGGGAAGCTTTGCTGATACTGAACCAGCTGTGTGGCATCACAGTGTGTGCAGATGAATGGTGTTTGGCTTCACCCTCGTACCTGGACCTTCGCTGCCGGACAAGCAGGGATCGCCGGGGAAGTCAAACAACGTTCATCTGCACACACTGTGATGACACACACTGTGATGACACACACTGTGATGACACACAGCTGGTCTCCCTGCTTCCCTTCACTGGTTCCTGTACAGCAGGGTCGCTCTTTGTTTCACTGTTAGAATCATTACAAAGCAAAAGCAGCGTGTGTATACGTTCAGTAGGCTATATCTTCAGTAGCTAGCTAACGTTAGCTAACCCTACACTTTTCAGGGTTTGATTTTGGAACAGGGAAGAAACGTAGATCTGTTTCCAACCTCTCCAGGTAACGAGTGTCATTAATACACGACGTGCCCCAGGCACAACATTTAGCTCCACATGCACAGAACCAGCCTGAAGATGAAGGAAATCTGAAACAATGGAGCACAGCTGGGTTGGTGTCGGACCCTGGTCTGAGCCGGCCCCATGCTACGTTATGATTGGCTGATCTGTGTATGGGGGCGGGACATAGTGAAGGGTCAAATAATATCTATTAATAAATAAATATTTCTGACAGCACTAGTGCCTGGGCGCGCTGGTGTTTGAACTTTGCTCAGGCAGAGCTAAACCCCACTCATGTGCTCAGGGTGCACTGCTCCTAACGTTTCAGTGAGAGAGCACATGCTTGGGAAGTACTGAGCATACGACTGGATAAATGAGATTAGAGCTGTAGAGTGTTTGTCCACAGAAGTTTTGATATAGTTTTGCAGTTGCTTTTACTTTGATTCATGAAAAACGTCTGCCTTTATTGGTTTCTTTGCTTACCATGGAGGAATGCGAGAAAAACAAAGTTTCCTTCACAAACCCAATGCAACACCCAGTGAGTAATTGATCTACAAATTGTCATTTTGTGGGTTAAGTATTCCTTTAGTATGGGACTCCATATTGAAGTCTTACATTATATCAGACATTTATGGGGTATTAGAGGACCTGCAGACGGCTCCTAAAGTATCGCTGTGTACAAGTGTGCGTCTGTCTGCTTGTTAAACTCTCTCAGTAGCACGTGTACTCACTGACTGCCATGAGTGAGTTGGTGAACTTGTGCTTCTCTTTGGACGAGGACAGCTTGTGTTTGAGGGAGAGCTTCTTCAGTGGTTTGCTCCTCTCCAGTGACTTGGTCTGCCACTGGCTCTTCATCACCTGCTGCAGACGTAGGCCTATACAGACGTCTGAGGAAGAATAAACACAACGAGTCTTAAAACTCTGAATAAGGAGACTCACAGTGGATATTTCAGATCTGCCATCTGTAGTTCAACATTAGGGATTCACAATGGCATGTAACATTTATAATAAGCCAAAGGCAGTTTACTACTCGCGCCTGTGCCAAATCCACTGTTGTAAATACAGCTTTGTCTCAATTATGTATCAACGTAATGCATTTGGGTCGAAACAAAACAAATGCTTTAGTAACAATAATAATAATAATAAAAAGCCTTGGTTTGTATGATTTCACATAAAGAGAAGACAATATCTGGAGCCAGGCACTGAGAATCAAACACTTATTCAGGGGAACATGGAGCCATTACAGATTTTCAGTAAATTCAGACAATCTTTTCTAAGAACTTCCTGGTGAGAATTCTCTCCACAGCCACTCCTTGTTTGTCTTCCCCTCCAGATCTAAAGTAGGAAATGACTGCGTAAACTTCTCTGAGCGAGCAGCCCGGAACTGACCGTCAGGGAAGGAGAGGATGGGGTGGACGCCAAGATCCAGTCTTGACAGGCGCTCCAGGGTGGGCTGCTCAAACTGAGGGTCCTCTCTGGGGGTGGGCCAGCCACCACACATCACACAGCTGGGGTTAACCCTGCAGTTACACTGGACACAGCTGCTTCTCTGGGCCTGCGAGGGAAGGACACACAAACATCATGTCACTGTGAGTATTCATGATTCAACCTCTACATTAACACAACTATAAAAGTCCATATTACTCAGTGAGGAGCACATTTTCCACAATTTAATGCTCCACAGGAATCAAGTGAGTCATGGAAGAAAACATTTCACTCTTTGAAGCCACTGGCGTCATGGCGACAGAGTACCTGTATTTTTCAGACATGGTTTTTGTATTAGTTCTGTTTAGTTCTGACGTACAGTGCAATTCAAAACACAGAAAACAACAATAGAGGCAGCAGTACACTTCCTGTCCTCAAACTATAGATCGTATTATTTATAAACCTTTCATTGAGACAAAAGGTCAAAGCTCATTTCCAGAGGTTTAAAATCAAATTCACATACATTCCCAGGTATAAAATAGGTGATATAAAGATATAGAACTGTATTTTGAGACAGAACAGTGTCAACAATAAGCAAATTACAAAGACAAAAGACAAAATAGAATTGCTGATAAAATAAATGTGTATATAGTTAATGAAAGAGCAGATGCACGATGGCAGAAACAGGCTTTAACTGAAATATCGACATTGGTCTGAAATGAACACTTCTGCCGATAATGACAATAAAACACTTTTAATTACGTGTCCAAACAGGTCAAATCTGCCCTGGTTCTAACTACTGTCAGGACTGTCTCAAGGAGAACATCATTCAAGCCTGCTACAGCAAGATTTTACAGTTTAGTTTGAAAATGTTCCAATAAAAAAAAGACAGAAGCAGTTTTCTTTTTTTGCCTAGCACTAGATTTTATGTCTGCATCTACCAGCTGACCATCTGCATAATAGCAGATATTATGATGTCAATTCCACTTCAGAGGAGACTTGACTGTTCTCTACAATTAGGTGGGGAAAAATATACATACATATTTATTGTGCACTAACACCCTCTAACATCTGGCTTTTGTATTTAATGAGAAAGGTTACGATCACCATTCACATCCAGGACAAATAACGCTGCAGTAGTAACTGGTATTTGTCGGCTCTGATCGACAGTGATGGAAATACAACTCCAAGGTGGACGCGCTAATTTTATTAATGACAGGCTGCCACAAAATACTGTCTGTCTCGAGCCAGACTTCAGCTCACCTGTCATTTTTCTCCGTCCTGACGATATCCTGACTGTTATTTGGGGTTAGTGGAACGGGGAGGACTGTGATTTGATTTCATGCTTTGTTCCTCAACAATATAAATCTTTTAAGTTTGATACCTGTTGTGAATATGCATTGTGTAAACAAACTGAATAAAAAACTGACTGTCTCCTTCCAAGCAGCTCTCCAACATCATCAACATCTAGTCAGCACTGGGTTTGACAGAAAGACTAAAGAGAGATATAAAAAAGGAGTGACCACTGTAACATTTTCACTGGTTCCATACTGCTTCCTCCTGCTTACCAGTCGGCCATGACGTCAAATGTGACAGACCAGTAAATAAAAACAGAGAGGAATAGTCGTCCACTGCAGAGCTGCGATGGGAAAGGAGTCTGTCGCCTATTTTTAGCGAGTGTTCTCATGTTTAAAAAACCTGCATACACAAACTAATTTTGGTGGAAAGGGGGAATAACGTAACTCTAACAACACTGATTTCCTACATTCATCTTCCTCCTTAGTCTCTCATCGTCCTAAACCTCTGCTGTTTCTCTGTCCCCTTCACTTCTCCCACCCGTAAACTCATAAAATAAACTAAACAGCAACAACAAGGAGCTTCTATCTGCAGGGTGTGATATGAGAGGTCGTCAAACAGTATTAAACTGTAGGAGTCAGCCCTTTAATACATATCTTCTCCTCTCAAAATGTAATGTAGTGGTCAGGTGGTGTAACCAGGAGGTAGGACCCACTGTTTTTCTTTGTGTGTAGTAGCTGATTTTGATGTGGTGAGGCAGTGAAACTGTTGTTGAGCTGTGGTGAGTCTTTTTAATGTTTCAGATACACCAAGGATAATTAATAAAGGTTGTGCTTCTGGTGGAGTATTAATAATTTCTAAGAAGTGTTGTTGAGGATATCGGATTAAAAAGATGCAGCCCTGGGGCATGACACCAAGCTATGAGAGAGAGTTGCCTCTGAGGAGTGAAATTAATAACACGTGGGTGATACGTTTGATTTATGGTGTGTTTTTACATCGCAGTAATGTCTGAAAACATAAATTAACAGTGGAAGAGAGGAAAAATGGGACTGCATATTGCATTTCTGATGTTCAGTTAATGTTAAAGTGGCTAGGAAATGAAAGATTTAAGCAATAAGTACACAACACATTTCACATTAAAGCATTTTTAAACTTAATGACCCACAGAACCCTGAGGCGCCGCGTTGTGGAGGAAAAAGCCCGAACAATTAGCTCGTTTCTCTTTTCCTCAACTAAAACTTGTGAGCTGTCACAAGGGTTATTTCCCTTCTTTGTTGTTTGCCCTAGTTTTTCATAAATAAGTCAGCCGTCTCTTGTTTACTCAGCTGTTAGTTTACAAACTGAGGAGCTAATCAGAGAGTGTAGCCTAAAACACACCAGATATTGTCTGAGAATGAAAGGCCACTTCACACCTCTTTAACACAGATATTAGCATCAGACCCATTCACACAGACACATCCGCTCAGTTCCTTTAAGGTGAAAGCATCGCACCATTTAATAATGATGAATGTGCAGGCTGCACGCTCACACACGGCTGACCCGTCTGCAGAAAGAGCAAGCTCTAATCCATCAGAGGAGTCAAGCCTTGAAAGATGATGAGATTAATGTCGTGACAATGTGCAGCAGAATCGCTTCTGTTTGTTTAAACCACATTTAAAAGAGGTACACACTGAAACTCCCTGCTAGTGGTGCAGTGTAGTGTTTGTGTGTGTGCAGAGTGGAGCTATGAATGACTGGGTGCATCATATCTGTGTAAATAATGTCAGTCAATGTCAGCACTGGACCAAACACACAAGGTCCCTGGTTACACTGGTCCCACGCAAATAGATCGTACGACTAATTAAAACACAGTTGTCCTCCAAGACCAGAGGCCACACCTGCAGTTTAACATTCATAGAGACAATTCACTCACCTTGCCGTTAAGGTTGGGCACAGTGTTGGGCTGAATGAGCCGCCGTCGTCGACAGCTGACTAGCGGTCGTGTACGCGCGGCCACACACGTGCTGTCGTAGGCTGACGGCTGCTGGTGCTTGGTGTCTGCACTCTCTGCCATCCTGTCACAAAAACAACCAGCACGAGAGCAAAATGAGGTCACAGATTTAAGACCTCCGAAATCAGATAGACACACATTTTGTCTCAAGTGACAACCAAGTTAATGAAATGTTTCAGTGTAAATCTATTTTTTATCTTTCTGAGAAGCGTCAACCCAAGCTCAACTGAAGATGAAACAGACACTGATGGTTATCGTCTTCTTTTTTACTGAGTAAGCATCTAGACTTGAATTAATATTCAAATATTTAATGATTAAATCCCCATACCATAAGCAACAGTAACATCAGACCTGCAACTAATGATTATTTTTACATTTTTACCTGCCAATCATCTCTTCAAGTGATAATTTTATATAAGAAATGTCAGTAAATAGTGTTACAAATTCCAACAGCTCTATAAAATTGCTTGTTTTATTCAACCAACAGTCAAAGACATCCAGTTTACCATCATACATGACAAATAAAAGCATTAAATCCTTGTAACTAGTAAAGATGTCATGTTTTTGCTTGGAAATGGTTAATAAATAATCAAAACAGTTGCCAATTACATTTCTGCAATCAACTAATTGATTAATCATTGCAGCTCTGAGCAACATCAGCGTCCCTTAATTACAAATCCCAGAAATCCATTACAATCAAGATTTCTCAGAAGTGTTTCTCAGCAGATTTCTCTTCTCGGAACGCAAAAGGAGGTTGTGATTATGAGCTGTACCTGCTGAGGACGCCGTTTACTGGCTGTGCGTTTTGACCTTTCCAAGGGCCGGGCTCTGTGTTGGAGATGTGGGCGGCGCCTGTGTGCTCCAGCCGTTCTGAACCAACATCCTGCATCGACAGATAAGACAAAGCCAGTGAGACTACACCTCGTGCTAAACTGGCACGGCAGCGCAGGCTGACCAGCAGCACTTAGTGAGGCCAGGATATTTAAGGAAGCTACATGACTGAAGCACCCCGCTCCCGAGGCCTTCAATTATTCAGTCTTGATTTGTGAAAAAGGGCTCGGCTCTCCCAAAACTTAAAAAACCCATTCTGTGCTGTCATCAAGATGCACGGCTGGGAGCTCCTTCTTCACACGTTTTCACACACAAATGAACACAATTTCATGGTTTCAATCAAACCTAGGTTATCCTGGGGTTGTCCTCATCGTTTGGAGGTTTCATTTCATTCATTCCACACTTGTCACTTCCTCACTTTTCTAGAATAATTATTATTCTGCTGTTAAAGCATATTATTGTTGTTTTAAAGGGGACCTAATGTGCTTGTCTTATTTTCTGTCTTATATTTAACATTAAAGCATCAGAAGTAGGTAAGGTAAGCAAACACCTCAGGCTGAAGACTGCTCTGAATACACTCCTTCCAACTTTGTCCCCAGCTCTATAGACAAGCTGACATCAGCTCCTGACGGGTTTCTTTATATGGTCATCTGCTCCAGGCACCTGGAGGTTCCTGCAAGTGTTTACACTGCATACACTGCTACCAGAGGCTGTGTAAGAGTTTCTCGTTATTATTTTGACGGACAGGGTCGTAGAAATTACTTCATAATCTGATATAACCTATGATTTTAATATTAGCTGCTGCTGGCTGGTAAATGTTGTCAGTATTACCTCCCTGTCCTTCATCCTCCACTGCATCACTCCTTTTTTTTTTAAAAAATATTTATTATATTTATTGTTTTATATTTATATAAAGGCCCAAACACACCAAACCAACTTCAGAGAACTAGCAGTGATGAAGGCCCCCTGCCGTGTCTCCGTCAAAATGTTGCACATGAACACACTGTAAAGCCTACAGCTGACGGTCAACCAACACGTATGTTCTGCGCCAGCATGAGGGGAAATAACTCTCCACACCAGCAGACAGCAGTAGGGTGTATTCGTCATTCAACAAGGGAAACTGGAACTTCATCTTGACGCTAGTTAGCCAGTTAGCACAAGAACAGAGCATATTTACTGTGTGTCAGTGAACAATAACACAAACCATCACATAACTTTTATGCTACAGAGCTCATTAGCTAAAGAAAAATAGTCTGACCTTATGTTACAAGTTTGGTTTGATTACACTCCCTCTTGACTTTAGCTCTTTGTTTACTTTCCTCACTCCATTTCTCTTCTCGTGTGATGAGCTGAACTGCCAAACAGGGTGACTTCACTCACCAACAGTCTCAACAACATGCTGATATTGACCAAAAAAAGAAGAATTAAAAAAGATGGGGGCTGAAAAAGGACAAAGGTGTGGGACACGCTGCACCAACTAGGGCGGCAGATGCTCACAGCCCAACACGGACTGACAGCTGAGTGCATGAGGGCCTAAACAGCTAGTAACGGGTTTCACAACAGAGTCAAGCCTTTTTGGTGTCAACATGAGTTTGTTGCATCTGTTTAACAACTCGGTGTCGGATGTTAGACACTGCTGTGTTAGCTCGTGCTAACCAGGCAGACATTAAGCTGACCAGCCCTTCTTTATTCACCTCACAATTACTGTTTTTGTTGTTGTTGTTTTTTTAAAGAAACTCCACACACTCATCTGCCATGACATTTTGCAATGGTATGTGGTGACAAAGTTCATCAATGTGATGGCTAAAACAAAGGTGTACCCTCTTTGGCTTGAGCCAGCTACACAATGAGGTCAGGTACATGACATCAAGGGGTGATATTAATGATTATTAAAAGTTACAGCAGATTGCCCTCTGTGTTCTAATCTGTTGAAATGACAGACCACATTTACATTTTTCCATCACTGCAAATAAAAATGTTTGTCAATGATGGGAAATATTCAGTTAATGTGACCTCTGACTGCTACATGTAGCTACATGCTACTGTCAGGGAAACATGTAGTCTTGGTTTGATTAAGTTGTTAATTTCTCCCTGATTTCAGATCCTATTCCTGTTTGGTTGTGAGGATTTTAACTGGGCGACTGAAAGAGACGGGCCCTTAAAAGGAGCTTCAGACAGAGGGTGAATACAGGTGTTCCAGCTCAGACAGTGTGAGGAATATAAAGTGTTCTTTGACTATTAAAGCATGTGAACATGTTCTGTGAGAAGCCAAAAACACAAGAATATAATTAAAATGATCATAATAGGTCCCATTTAAATCAATAAGACTCGTAGTATTCGACAAGGTCAAAGTAAAAACTGACTGTCTGACTAATCCCAACAGTTGTGCGGTAAGATCTGAGGCCACACCTGCAGACTGACAAACATTGGTGTAAACAGTTCAAACACATCCAGAGAAACAGGCTCATCCTGTAATAAATTATTTGGCAATTATTTGGATATGAATGTTGTTGTTGTTGACGGCGCTTATTACACAAAAAGCTCTTTCGTCTGATTCATTTCAGACCTGAGGGACTGATAAAAAGGAACAATTTCCTGTGAACATTTCACATTTCATTTCCACCAGATGCTTTGATCGACAAGAACATGTTGAACGCCTCATTGATTATCAGGTATCTATGAATAAACCTCAAAGTACAAAGAACAGTCAACAGCTCGCTGATATATCACCCAACACTCAGACAGTTAAAGACCTGGTTTAATCTAATATTTGCTGAGAACTGCATGCATTTAAATATTGAAAACTGATTGATTCAAAGTCTTTTTATAACAAGCATTCATTATTTTCACACTTCATGGGTAGGTAAACTGAAATAGGCTGACATGTTATTCAAGAGAATGTTTGAAGCTTTAAGATTTTGTTTTTGGTGAGCCACTGTTGCAAGAAATCTCAGCTGGATTTTTTTTAAGGCTCATTCTTGCTCTTAATGTAATTTATTACACATTAACTATGAGTTCTTTAAACAAGGGTGTCTTTCCCTCTAATAGCCTTGCAACACTGAAACCATTACCATAATCACCCAATAAAAAAAAAAAACAAGTAAATTTAGTAATTTTTGCCTCAATAATCACAAAGAACGCCCGCGAGCCTGCTGAGACTGTCTGACTAGGATGTAGCACTAAATGTTGACTACTCAGTAAGAGACGCTGCACATGAGAGCCAGATTTAAGAACTTTAAACTAAATAAATCCTAATTGATGAGTCTACTAAGAGACCGAAGAGTACACAAATTAATTTGGTTTATCCCCAGGAGACAGAATATGGCCAAAGCACAGCTGTACAGGAACACAACCCACTTTACTTTCACTGTGTCACATTTACCTGAGTATTTACAGGCTCTGTCTTCACTTCTGTCCCACCGCCAGGCGCTCCGCTGGGGGAAACACCACCCAACTCCACCGAGCCCTGCAGAAGCAAAACATGAGTGTTACACCTTCACAACAAAGACAAATATAAGGAGGATACAGAACACAGAAACAGCTACATTATATTCTAGTATTTAATGGGGTGAGGTAACCCTGCAGCTTGTTACACTGAGTACTTGCACAATGCAGTGTGACGTATAACTTTTATATGAATCTGTTTACTTCCAAACAACTCTATGGTAATGTTACCTTTGCCTCCAACCTCTGGGATCACAGCGCTTTTTCATTCTTAAGTTACTTACTTCACTTTCCACAGTTAGTTGTACACACCAAGGTCAGCTGGTTAGCTCGCCTACATGGCTACTACAATGAAGAAAAGCAGATTAAGAGGAGGGCTGTCAGCTCTACAGAGCGTTACTGTTCGCTTCTGCAAGACAGTGTTCATCAGTCAGTTTCATTTTTGGCAGCACCAGCAAGCACTGAATGTTAAAAAGAGCCATAGCAACCTAATGTTAGCTAAGCTCTGAAAATCTGGCTAATAGTGGTGCTACACTGAGTGAGTAACGTTAGCTGACAATCAGTAAATGCCACGGTGCCAAATGTGGGTAGATTTTCTGTTTGGCAAGTAAGATCTCAGAAGGCTATCCGCCACACTGGTGGGTAAATGTTTGTTCCAAAATAGTTATGTTACTACAACAATGCTCAGAGTCTGTGCTGTGTTTTGGTGTCATGATGGGCGCACTGCTCTGCTGCACCTGTGCTGTCTGTAACACACACGTCTAAACGATGCTGTGCAACTGACCGCCTCGAGCGCTCCTTATTCTGCGACACTGTTTACTGTACAGAACATCAGCTGATCCGCTAAACTATCACTTGCCGCCAGTCTGCAGCTAGCTAGCGTCGCGCCCAAACTCAAGTAACAGAGGCCTCCATGGTCTGAACCAAGACGGCAAACTCTTTATTTCTTCCCACATCTTCAGCAGCAGCACATTAGCTTCACTTCTTCTGTTCTTACCTTTCACAATAAAAGCCCTTGACATTTCCATTGTATCACTGCTTACCAGAGGAAACCTATTTGTTCTGACCTTTTGTTAAAGTTTGTATTCAACATAATACCTCATTATCTTAATCAATGTACGTACGTAATGTGCAAGTTATTATTTTGGCCAGTGGATTCTTTCATCTAGCAGCCACCTTGGCCTGTAGGTCAACAAGTCAATTTCAGACACTGGTACATACTATGAACAATATATATATATAAAGCTAACAGAGAAAAGTGATCACTGATGTTGAAGGCACAGGTAACATTACTGTACATTTGACAGGAAGTAAACAGATGTGCAGTAAACACATATTATGCAAAACCGATATACCTCACACTACATTGTGCAAAGAGACGAAGGCTGAGGTGAGAGGAAAGCAGCCCCACATGTGGTTCAATGCTCACCACAGACAAAACTTGCTGCAATGTTTGTAATGTACCTGGCAGCTCCCCGACTTCAGTTTTAGTTTTATTCCTGATTAAATATCAACATGTTGACACAAACGTCATTTTTTGTTGAAGTGCGATCGCTCAGCATAACTTAAAGTACAGTTAATTTGTACTGAAACATTTCTTTTGGTCCTTAATTTACAGTGTGGTTGGGTGTCCCTACGTGTGTGTGTGTGTGTGTGTGTGTGTGTGTGTGTGTGTGTGTGTGTGTGTGTGTGTCTCCCACCGCGCACAACAATGTTCTCACACTATGCCCTGGTGACAGACTGACAGGCTGGGGGTTGTAGGGACAGGTTTGGGAGAGGGAGGTAATGAGGGTTTTTTATTTTGGGCAGTGTTGTAAATAAAAAATATTCTAAATAAATACAAATGTTGACACTGACAAGTTTGGATTTTTTTTTTTTTTTGAACAACTGAAATAACATCTTTGTTATTGTGGAGAGAGTGAAGCACTGAAAAATTCCATGTGTTTGTACCTGCATCAGTTCAAGTGTGACCAGTACTCAACCCCAGAATACAACAGTGTCCAACACAAGAGAGTGGAACTGACCTTGCTGGCGCGAATCTGTCTGTAGATGTCGGTCTGCTGTCGGATGCGGTACTCCAAGTCCGAGATGTGGGCCTGGAGCCAGTTCCAGTGGCTGATGATGGCGGCTCTCTCTACGGTGTAGCGACTCTCTGCCCGCTTCCATCTGGGGGACAAAAAGGGACGTGAGTGCTCATTTTCAAAAGGTGACCAGATGACGTTCTGGATTAACGTGAGCCACAAAAAGCCTATTCACCATGAAAAGCACAAATGTAATGATTAAATACAGCTTCAGCGATAAGCAGAGTAATTGTTTGTCAGGTGAACAACTTTTCTGATAATCGATTAATCTGTCAGTCATTGTTGGAGCAATATTTCAACCCCCAAATTCTGTATTCAGCCTTTCACATGTGAATATGATTTGCTTTTCTCTGTTAATGTCACTGTTAAGTGAATATCTGTGGGTTGTTGCTTAGATAAAACATGACATTTGAAGACGTCACTGTGGGCTCACAGGACCTGGGATTGACTTAATTAATTTGATTGTTTCCTTTAGAATGTCAGTCAGATACAGTCAATTAATTGTTCCACACAGAATTATTATTCAGTTGTGAGTAGTGTGCACACAGGTATGAAGGACATGAATCGTCCTGTCAAACACTGAGATGAGATATTAATGAAACATTAAAACTGATCATTCTGAGCACATTATCTTCTGAGCCTCCGAGCATTTCCCCCGTCAGACTGCAGAGGTCAGTGAATCAGCATTATACAAAAGCTCCCAGCAATGGCAACTGCAGGCACCTGGAAAATCCTTCTTATCAAAAACACAACATGATCAAGGACGCATCACAAGAGTGTTAGAAATATAAAAATGGGGATTTTTGTTGCAATGATCTGCCTGATGGCGAGCAGTGAGTGCCAGCTGGGAGCAGAGTACTCCATTTTACCAGTATGACACACAGAATGGGCATTTCAAAGGCAGACATGAGAGGAAAATGTCTGCTCCTGCACCGTGCAGCAGCGACCACAGAGGGCGCCATTTCATCAAAATACGGGCTGCAGTGACCGTGGCTGAACAATGAAAAAAGAAATGACTCAGATGGCAGACAAAGATAGACCTTGCACTCCTCTGCGCTTTCTCCTCCCCACACCCGTCTCTGTTTTCAATTTTCAGAGCTCCACCAGGGTGGAGGAAGTCGAGAAAAGGCTACTGCTGAAGAGACGGAGAAGGGGAGGAAGAGGGGAGTAAAAAGAGGGACAACAAGGACTGGGAAAGCTCTGGCAGCCCAGAGAGGAACAGACGGGCTTTAAAAGCAATCTACAGGCCACAGGGTGCTGGAGGGGGTGGGGCTGGGTCAGGGAACAGTGCGGCAGACACTGGGATAACCAATAATCCAACCAGGCATCCTGTCTTATTGTGGAGCTGAGCGGAAGGAGAGTTATTGTGGCTTTGACGCAGACATCAGCCACCAATCAGTGCAATGAAAGATGTCTTGATTCCTTCCTTCGCTCAGCCGCAACCTTCAGCAATCTATGGCTTGTTCACTGCAATACAGCATCAAGGACACTACTGCAAACACAGCTGCAGTGTTACCTGCTACTAACATGTCTTGTTGCTATTCCACAGACTCACTCCTGTTCTGCACAGACAAACACACGTGTGCTGCTCTTACACACTCAGTGGTGAATGTTCACTAAACACTGCAACACTCCTGAACACGCCCATGGCTGGTGCATCAGATCAATGCACTGGCAATTCATTTGCATCCGTGAGTCCCCGTGGAGACTCGTCTCAAAAACAACACCGGTGGTGGCGCAAAGTGTGTCGCACAAGCTACTGCACAAATTAGTCCTGAGCCCAGGTGCAGTGATGAGTGGACAGCTCACCTACCAAAAGGGAGAATGGGCCAGGTGCGACGCCCCTCGGGGTGAACTGGAAAATGATCTCAAGCTGATTCATGTTCTCTATGACGGAGAACATGTCTCAACATTGGCCTGCTTTCAGAGGAGAATAAGGCTCTTTACAAAAGGCACAGGAAAGAGACACCAAGACCCAGAGCTGGAAACTAACTACAGTGAGTACATTTACTCAAGCAATGTCTAAGGTATCATTCTGGGGTACCTGCACTGTACTGGAGCATCTACATGTTCTGCTTCTTTATACTTCTAGTTCACTACATTATAGGGACAAATACTGAACTTTTTACTGCACCACATTTGTCTAAGCTTCAGTTACTTTCTGGATTCAGATTTATAATACAAAATATAATGAACAAATAATGGTGTTAGTGTCAACAAGACTTTAGTGATCACCAGGGGGAAACTCACAAGCTGCACAGCAGTATAAAATATATACAAAAAAAATTGAGAGTAGCCACACATTTCCAGCTGCAACATTAAAGTAATGAACACAAGAATGCATCAATAATCAGAAAACACTTTTTTTTTTTTTTTTTTTTTAAACAGAGTATAGTCTCCTTCATGCATGCACTGCAAACTTGAAATTATCTGGACGTTGCCCGGAGGAGCTGTATGTGAGAACGCCAATGCCCGATCAGCTGATTGGGACACTGAACAGACTTTATCCTGCCAGCTCCCTTGTACAAAGTCCGATTGAACCCATGTGTGAATAGAGCAGGTAATTGTCCTGAGGATTCACAAAGATCAAGTGGGCATGTTGACGTTTCTGCCACGAGGCTCTCATGAAACTGGAGGAAAACAAACATCCCAGGGTGAAGAGGACGGGTCACTGACACAAAGACAGCGTTAACAATGTCTCACTGGTGACGAGACGAGATTCAGGAACTGCTGAAATCATCAGATGAATTTAAGAAACGGCAAGAGACTCTGTTGTTTATGACCAAATTATGAACCAGGTACATAACTGGGTGTAGTACACGTCATGTCCTGCCTCCTATGCACACCACCCAGGCACCACCCTTCGCCTAAACCAAACAGAGTATGTCAAGTCGGTGAGAATGCTTCTGACACAGATTATCTCCTGAAACTCCGGACAACGTCCAGACCTGATTCTCCAGACACTGTCCGGGTTCATATGAGAAAACATCTTACGTAACAGCGTATTTCAACACTGTGGTGTTATTTTTACTTGAGCATAAGATCTGAGTACCTCTTCCACCCCTGCCAAGACCTGAGGAAGAAAGGGGGGAATTAAGGTTGAAGGAGAATGCACAGCACGGTGGATCCCACCTCCAGTTCCTGGGCTGAATCATGAGGATGAGGTCTAAGGCCCGTACTACAGAGCAAGGTGCGGGGTTAGCAAGGTGACTCCAGGGTTAACCCTCAGTTTTCAGTACCATGAAGTTGATTCAGTTTTTAGCAGGTAAATCACCATGGTAACCTATGTCTAACAGCTAACCTGCTCCAGAGCGGGTCAGTGTTAGAGGATCTGATCACAACCAGTCAACACCCTGATCACTGACCAATCAGATCACTGAAAAAATATCCCAACGTGGACAAAAGTCCCGAACAGAACATTATTTTTCCAGGCCTTTTATTTCCACTCAGGTTTTAAAACAGATTGTTCACGACACTGAACACATAACGATGATTTTAGCTGCATTGTTATTGTGCACCGTTTATTTTTTCATCCCCGGAGTGATCGCTGACAGTGTGTCTGATTTTACACTCTGATTCATCACTGCAGCTCAGAATAACACGAGACACCTGAGTGATGAGAACTGGAAAATAAAAACCAAAGCTTGTGTTTTATTAGAAAAATAATCCACATACTGTTGATTGGCTCCTGTAAATTATCAATGCAGTAGTTCAGCCACAGAGACCTCAACAGTCATTAACTACTTTCCCACTCTTCAGCAGCACAAACTGTCTGGCATTATGTCTTAATGTTTTTATGTGACATATTCAGAGTTGTTTCTTCATTATTCAACTAAAAAGCAAAGAATACTCACTCTATACCCAAAAATACACTGTGCAGGACCAATGTATAGATTCTTAGAGAGGTGATCACTCTGAATCATCACTTGTGACCCACTAAGTGTGTGTCAGTGTGTTGATCTACAGAGACTGCCCTCTGCCTGCACTTTCTTATTTTCTGTGTTGGGAACGTTAATGTGCTCAGGTGAGGTTAGGGCTCTATGAAAAGGTCGCGACCAGGTGCCAGACTATAAGCATAAGGCACCCGAGAGACAGCACCCAAAAAACACAAATATATCAAGAGTGAATCTGGGGTTGGCTTTAACTTTTATTTTCACTGGCAAGTGCGTTGACAAGCAGTAACCGATAATCCTGCTTTGTATGCCTTTAAGAACTATTACAAAACCTACACATATTCTTGGCCTAATTTATATATTTGGAAATAACTGCTACTGTTTCTACATCATTTTATTCTGTCGTAAGATTAAAGGCTGTTGTTTACTACGATTAATATGACTTTAGCTGTCCCTGAAACAGAATATTCCCGCACGTAATTAGTTGTGATGTTCTGATACAATTGGGGCCGATCAACGCATTTATTAACTGATCAGGATTGTGAATATTGGGCTACATAGAGGATCCGATTCTTTGTTTAAAGTGAGCTGTCACAGGTGTTTTTACTCGCAAAGCTTTCATGCAGAAACACACGAGACGAGTCTAAAGCTCGTGCGTGTGTGTTTAAGAGCAGGGTCTGAGCCCCGCCCACAGCAAAACACAGCACGCCATAACCAACAGCAAAAAGGCAGCACGAGATTGTTAATTTATGTTTTTTGCCAAAACTATGAGCACTCGTTCATTTCAGCTCAGTGTGAAAGTCTTGTGCGTTTATGGTACATGGTGTTCATCCAACCACAGCCGGAGAAGAGACAGAACCAACAAAAAACACTCTCACCCCGCCACTGCAAGTGCAACAAAAGTGCCCAGAGCAAAAAGCACATATGAGATTCATATTAATGTAGCCTAATCTGTGCAAAAAAGTACAGAAAAAGAAAATCAACACTAAATAAAAGTCTGCACTGAAGCAACAAACACTGCAGACTAGGACACTCTCTTAAAGGGACAGTGACATTTCCTTGAGACAGCAACAAGGCCAAACAGTTAAAGCAAAGGTTTGTTTTTTTTTTTAAAGCTCTTTATTTTGTAAAAACTTTATAAATAAACATTGAGGAACAGATCATATGCAGGGACTATTTTTCTTAATGCATTGCAGAATTGACAAACATATACATTGGACTGATTTTAATAACTTAAATGTACTAGAAGTGTTCAGCTGTGATATCTAGAAAACTTGAGGTGTCAGATAGGGACTTGTTATCGGCAGACACTCAATATTAAATGACTCAGATGGAGGGCAAAAAAACCCACTTAATCGGGACATCCCTGATAATTATTATCATCATCTAATATTATGTTAAGTACTTTAGCCTCTTTCACATGAACACACTCGTGGCTGGATACAAAAACCCAGAGCCGACTGAACTGGTTGATAACCAGCTTTGTGATACTGCTTCTCCAGACGGCCAGCGTTAGTGTTAGTGAAACCAGATAATGAGAAGATATCTTCGGTATGTTGAACTTGCTTTGTTGCAAAGGCCTCTAATTTAGACTCGACACGCCAAGTGAGTTAAAACGAACAAGCGAAGAGAGAGAACACATCAGATCTTATGGTGCAGTGGACAACAGCTGCCAACCACTAGAGTAGATTACAGTGAAAAGGAAGCAGGAAGAGCTAAAAGTACAATATAAACACAGAGGCCATTACAAGTCCGATGACCTTAATCGTCAGAGTGACGAGGAGGATGAGGAGGAGGGGCCAGCTAGCAGCATTGAGAAACCCCCCCTCTGCACACTAGAGCTCCATCCCCCCCCTAACCAGGACATATTTTCCTCCCCCCGACTCCCACACACACAAAGCACCAGCGGCAATCACTACAGCCGTCGTTTTGTTGCTGTCAGCACATTCTCCATTGTGGTGCTTCTCTGGATGCAGCACATATGTTGCATGGTGCTGGTGCTCCCCTGTACCATACTGTCCCCACCAAAACCCACACGATCGCTCAAAACACGTAGCCTAGCTCTCCGCCCAAAAACTGACAGGCCCCTGAGCCAGCTGACCCATCCACACCTGATGTACCTTTCCACTGGAAATTTACCATCAACAGGGAAGACACGTGTGACGCTCCTTCAAGCTACGAGAACCAATTTTCACTTTCAAAGACCCTGACATTATTTTAGCTGCTAGCTCTTTTCATATTGTGCTAGGAGAGAGGGACGCACAAAATCCCATTTCTTTCGCCATTTATGTGCCAAATCAAGCGCATTTTTGTCAACAATGTGTTTCTGCCCTCCTCAACTCTATTGTGTGTGTTGGTTAATACTGCAGGGGGAGTACTTCCTCTCCATATGGACACACAACTGGCTGGTGGAGGTAGATTAACTTTCTATGCTTGATGCTTGTAAGAAGCAGTGTAATTATGCCGTATACTTTATATGTAACTCTCAATAAACAATCATCTGCTCTGCCATTTTTTGTTCATCACTTCATCACTCAGCACCGTGAGCAGATGTTCAGCAGAGCGTATACATGCAGGTCTCCTGTATGAAAGAGAAGTAAGTAATCAGAGACAAGGGCTCTGACAAACCCATAAACCTTAGCTCACACTCCACTACAGTGACACTTTGCTGCACTATTATATGTTTGCTGCTGTATTTTATAAGCAGCAGTTTTATCAGAATATTCTACCTGCAACAGTTTTTAAACAGAACACACAAGCAGGGTTCCCACTCTTTTCAAGAGATCTTTTTCCAGGACATTTCAGTGATGATCTACTGCATCACACAGCAATATGTTCCGCCCTGTGGGACCTAGTCTCTTACACGGACGCCAATGACGTCAGCACGCTGGCTGACTCTGTCGTCTGTGGACATTCCCGTAGGAAAGTTGTAACAGAACTAGCGCTGGCTCCCAGCGGCAGTGATGTGATTGGATCCAAATCCGTGTACTTCCATACTTCCACGACCAATGGCTGATTAGCTTTGCCTTACACCTGCCTATACCGGAATCTCTGTTCCCCAAATTGTTGTCCGTAGTACAACAGGAAAGGAAGTGTTCAGTGCATTGCAAGAAGAGATTAAAATGGATATAACTTCATTTGATTCAGCTATATTGCAGAGCTGCAACGTCTCTGTTACATGTAACACACGTGCCGTACCTATGGCAACGCCATCACGTGGTCTGGATATTCCCGCCCATTTCTATTACAGAACGAAAGATGAATGTCCCCAGAGTCCCACTCCAAAGTAAGGGAGGCTGGTCACTATGTGGGACCCTGCTATAAAGACATGCAGTCTATGGCTGTAACTCATCTCTCACATGCTTACAAATTATGACCAATAGACTGGTGCAGCTGTGAGTTAGCATTTTAGCACTTTAGCAATTACATTTAGGCTTCAAAAATCACAAGCATGGCGTTGAAACAAAACATTTAAGTATGATAAAGGTTTGTTTGCCTCAACTTTTTTCTGCAATAATCCAAAAGGAAGAATGCCACGGGCTCCTTGACGAGGGAACCAGGGTGACACTAAGTTCCACGTCAGCCTACAAAAAAACCCCACCAACCCTGCAGCACTCTATTGGTGGAGGAAAAAAAGCACACACCACCAGATGTACAGCACTTCACTTTATTAATACTGGTGCAGTACCCTTTCAAAACATGCTTCTTTGGAACAAGCAGACTGCTCTGGGTTTCTCAAGAACCGCTCATCCAAACAACTTCACTTCACATTATTCAGAGTTTAGTTTTGATGTCAGCCAACCCGCATGTGCAACCATGTGACATGACTTAAAGAGTGTATTCACAGATTCACAGCACTGCCACGACATAGCCAAGAGCAGCCTATTCAAAATACTCTCGTACATAACCATCTGAACGTTAAAGATCCTGAACATGACTTAGCCCTGTGTTATGGGGAGCTCTGATAGGAAGCTTTGTAGTTCATTCTCAGCTACAAGAAAAGAAGAGAACGTTGGCAAAATTTTCCAGGTCAACACAAGAATTTCCAGATTTTCCAGGACCCGTGGGAACCCTGCCCAAGGCATGTGACATCATTTAAAATCTTCCAAAAATATGACAGCTTATTTTTCTGTTCTGATGATTTAAGTCATATTAGCTTTAATTTATGGAAAATCAATAGATTTACAATACATAAAAAGTTTCAATTAAAAAAATATTGATACTTGTAAAACATGTCATTGTTTCCTGTAGTTCCTATGCACAACAACAGCAAGAACAGTCAGCATAGACCACAGTAACTATCAGTAAATACAGAGGAGGGGGTGAATGGAGCTGCCTCTCAACTGCACACAATATGCAGCCGTCAACTTGTGTCCATCTTACACTTTCTTCTCATTTCTGGACTCAGACAGCATGCTAAAAAAATAATGCACAGTTCTGAGATGTAGCTGAATGTGCAGCTTGGATCTGTCCTAATTCCCTTGTTCCAGTGAGGTTTACCAGATGTGCCACAACTCTAAAGTGCTGCTATTAATTAAAACAGGATTTGGAAGTCCACACTTTGGCAAGGGAGGCCAAGAGGAGAGGGTAAGGGTATCCAAACCACCCTGCCACAATAGTTCAACGCTTCACAAACCTACAACTTCCTTTTGAGTGCACTGTGTGGCTTCATACATCAGAGGGAACAGATACTCAATAATAACTCAGAACATGGTGGGGAGGGGGGGGACACTTGATCAGCACTGGCCTAACTGATCCAATATCTGAGTTACACAAGGCAATTATCTTGTTTTTATGTCCATTAAGTGACAACTAATGACTCCATGATTTCCACATCATCATACCCATGTTCACATTTTGAAACCTGAGCTGTCTGAACAGAAATCCGCCAGAGGAACACGATTATGACGAGAGGTGAAGCAACAGAAAGGCCTACAGACATTCTGCTTTTCCATATGAAACGAAAAATAAAATCACTTTGCAAGTACGCTTCACAAACCATTCAGTCATAATTCATGCTTAGTAACAAGAACAAGGGAAATCAAAGCAGCAGCTGTCATTTTAATTTATTTGTTCTCTAGAGTCAAGGATTTTCAAAAGCACATTAAAAGAGCTGAAAATTACCCAGACACTGAAACATTCAGGAGCGAGTGATAATTGCTTTATTTTTCAGGTTTTATTCTGATGTGCCAGGGTGGCTGGCTGGAGTTTCACAGGACAGCTGGTTAAACTCATCTCGAACAGGAAGAAACTGCTTGGGAGCCGGGATTGTGAGCGAGGCAGGCCGACAGGGTGTGGGGCAGGAAAAACTAGAGAGGGCAAATTCAGCCAGAGAGCTGCAGCAGTCATTACATAAAAGAGGGGGGTTATGTAACGCCTGTGGGTTCGTGTTGAGGAACTTGGGCCGAGCTAAACACATCCAGATGTGTCAAACGGGACAGAAACCTATACAGGCACTCACATACATACATAAATACACACACACACTCACACTCACACACTCACGTAGGAATGAGAAAAGGAAAAAAACATATCGAAGCTACTCAGACTGCAGAGTAATGCTGAGCCATAAGCATGAAAGGCACGCTGTAGTCTCAGCCAACCTAGTTACCCTAATTCACGAGCAGCAGGCAGACTCTGCGGACTCTGGATCATCCAGCCCCAGTTTTATCATCTGACAGACAAAAAGCCTGCAAAACCCGGTGCATTTTAGTGCTGGTCAGATAACAAAATTCCCGACATTTTCATTGTTCTGTCTATGAGCCATTATGTAAGCTCTGAGATTTCCTGATGAGCATTATTGTTGCCTCAGAAACAAGAAACTGTGCCCACTCGTTTGAGAACAACCCGTGCTCCATGTAACATGCCTAAATAAACACACTTTCCGTGAATATGTAATTGTGATGCATTAACCGTCCATGTCAATTTGCAGCTAGAATAAAAGCAGACTTCATCTCTGAGGCTAGCAGCACCCACACCCTGCTAGAGGCCATTGTGGACGTCACATTCACAGACAGACACACTGGCTAGAGCAGAAAGGCCCTGCAGCATAAGCACGACAACAGATGTTGGCTAGCCCCCAATCCTCTAAGATACGGGAAACCACGTCTACAGTATAGACAGGGATGACAGGATTAGTTGTAAGCAACGCACTGCATCCAAACAAGCAGCCCAAATAGGTTATTTTCCACACTGCTGTCAACTCAGCTGCTGACGTTAAATAATTGAGGTGCTTGGGACTGAAGAAGACATTACATTGTCTGTAGTGTTGACTGGTGTAGTGCTGTAAGCCATTAATTGGTAACTGAGACAAAATGTCAGTTGTGAGAATGTGGCATTATGGTTATATACACACACACCCTACTTCCTGAAGGACTAACGTGTTCACATTGAGGAAAGGGTTGGGAGCTGAGAACCTGTTTTTTACTCGCTGTCGGATGGATGATTATACAATGTGCATCAGACGGCTGCTTGCAGAGGCATTACAGATGAGCAGTTTTAAATTTCCAAGGCAGCTTTCACTCGCTGTACAGAGAATTATTAGGTTTACATGTGCTACCACTTGGCAAACATTTGCAAACCTCTGAGTGACGGATGCTTCTGTGACAGCAGCACAATAACTTTCGAACATGGCTTATTTGAGAACATCTGCGCACATTAACGTCGCTCTCTGAGCCTGGTTTATTGTGCTCAAATTGCATAATGTTGCTGTATAGTGTGGCAAGTAATAAAGGCCAAAAAACAAGACTCTTGTCCTAATAAAACATGGCTCAACCAGTTGTCAAGTGCGCTCAGTTCTAGGTTATTTTTGAGTGAAAAATGACATTGGGTTGCTTAACGCATCTCCTGCAGGGAGGGCACTTCTCAAATTTTGCTTCAGCAGGCTGCTATGTGGGTCAGCATCTAAAGATCAGAGTTACTGATTAATTAATCAGTCAACTAGATTAATTATAAAATGAATTCAAAGTGTTTGTTCTTCAAATGTTCTGTGGTGTAATAACCAACAAATAAGCCCTACACATGGCCAGAGGCCCTCATGGGCTACTGTAGTACAGTTATCAGTAGCCATTTTAACACAGAGGTCGCACTATAGAGGAGCTGTGAAGTCCCTTCTTTATGCCTCCTTAGCATTTCTAAAATGGACCAAACAACGGTGGCATGATGTCACTCCAGTGTGTGATTGTAGACAGCATGCCGACATTGCGGAAGCAAAAAAAGCATGTGGCGTGATGGGCATGACAGGTGACACAACAGCGTCTGACTCTAGTGTGACGTATGAAATATACTTTGGCACATTGATCAACAATTACAATGTCATAACATGGCAATAACAATCATCTACCGGCTCTTTTATCTGGCGACTGATCTCATCTTCTGCTTGGAGGATAAAGAGCTCCCGCACCTCATTGTTTTTCCAATGTGCTAAGATTTTTCTGCCTCTGTTAGCTGCAAACTACTTTTTAAACCTCCAGTGGTGAGTGACACGCGTAACACGTTCTCAAAGATTCACACCAGCGCCGTCATAATCACGTCCTGCCGAGTGTCCCATTTACACAGACATCGTTTCAGTGTTGATACCACCGCCGATGCTGGCCTGAAGGTGAGACAACTCTGCCCCTCCATTCCATGATTGTACCTTTTATACAGCAAAAAGAGGCAGAATAATGGTGTGAAATTCCCGCTTTGAAGAGGCAGCGTAAAGGGGCTAGTAATTCAGCTGTATTATATTTAACCACACATGCCTGACTACTGTAGTACACCTGGTCTGTTAATGTGGTTAATGAACATGCTAGCAATGTGTTATGAGTGTTATGAGTTGCGTGGACACAGTTACCATTGTGAAAGTGGCAGAGCCAGTGGATACCAGCTCATGGTGCTAACTCCATAAACAGCGCTAAACAAGCTCAACAGTACTGACAGAGCTAACTAGTATCCAGTTATGTTAACCAGGGAGGCACCAGATGGTGGCCACTTGGCTTCTGAGACAACGCTGTCTGTGTAACAGCAGTAACAGTCGTTTTCAGCACAAAGCAAAGTGACAGCAATGAGCTCGCCAGTCGGATACCTACATGCACTAAAATGTGCATGTCCAAACCAGATTACCTAAGCAAATCACAGAGAAGATCACATGACAACACACATAGGCGTAGCATGATGTCATTCTCTGCTCAGGACTCCATTACTCCTCTACATCTTTACATTGCACATAGCAGTTAACTACTAGATTAATGCTGTGAAGTGTCAACTCCAGAACCTTTAACTCAAGCTTCTTCACTGATGTGTAACAACACCTATTCTTAGGTGCTGAGGACGTGGCAGTTAACAACAGTGACTAAGGTTGCAAGAATCTGTACCTGCTTTACAATAAAGCCCTTGCAATGGCTGCCTTTATGGTAAAGCAGGAACGGGATGCATCATGTTTGCGGTGACATATGATAAACTGCAGCACAGATTAGAAAGAAAATGAGTTTGTTACCAGTAATTTTGCCCAGTTAATTTAAGGACATTAGAGGGAGGATGGTCAAGATCAGAGAAAGGAGCAGTGATGACTGTAATAAGCTGGGCAGGAGTCATGTTACCATTGTACTGAGGTAGCTGCCTTATCCCTGCTGTTAAATCCCAATAATACCTCAGCGCCTTCCAGAAGCTTTTTCAAAAGTGGAAGTACATGTAGGTAGTACTAGATGGGCTTTTTGAAGGCTGCAAAAAATATGATTCATGCTTGAGCTCAGCAAACAACCAGAGCTGCATGCTTTTCATCAGAACATGAACATGATACAACTTACAATAATAGCACTATCTGATAATGTACAACACAACAATCTGTGCTGAAGAGGTGCTACGACCATGGGTTAAATCCTAACCCAGGTTTCCAGATTAGGAGCACCAGCACAAAATTTAGGAGCACCAATTAAATCCACATGCAACGCAACACATTCATATTTTTCTCCATCCTAACTGGATTACTGATAAAAGCTTTAGTAATAGATTTAATTTACAGACTGTGCTGCTTCATCTTAAAGGAAAAGGTCAACAAACTCTTAACTACATAGCTCTGAAGTTTGCTGCTGAACTTACCAATGTTTACACCACAACTATTTAGAAATGCAGCACAATGCAAGGTGCACAAATGTGTGACTTTAATTTTGACAATCTCCCAAATCGATACAATAAAATTGCTTGATTGAGTCTGTATGTCATCAAGAGTTTTTCTTAATTAAAATGTCATAATTGGCACATTTTTTTTCAGCAACCAAAAGAATAAAGTATTTTCCCTCACAATTTAGTCAGATTTCTTAATTTGTAAGAGACACAGGGAACATGTTTTATAGTCCCTGTGAATATAATCTTTTTTCCCCACATGTATTTATTAAGTCATCTCTGTCTTGACACCTTATTTTGAAAAGTGGGCATAGTTATGTGTGTATTATCCGCCATTTAAATGCATTTCTGATAAAAGTCGGAATATGATGGCTGGTTTTAGGGATGCACTGATCCGATATCTGGATCGAATATCGGCCCGGTATCATCAAAATATATAGATCAGGTATCGGAAAATGCAACCTATACCTGAGGCGATGCCTTCCCTTGAAATCTACTGCGACACGAGATAAGTCATACGTCACGGAGCGAAGGAGAGAATCTGCTGTGTGGAGGTATTTCACACTATTTCAACTAGCTGGTTTGACTATGGAGATGCAAATTGACAGCTAGCTTGATGCAGAAACACCATCTCTTGACAATCAAGAAGAACAGGAGGACAGAATATGACCCAGTTTGGCTGACCAAAAAAAAAAAAAAGAAGCTAGCCGTCCCTCGCAAGAAAACACAGGCGGAGCAGGGCAAAGACTTAGTAAGTAGAGCAGACTTAGTGTGTATTTGTAAATTAAATCCAATGCTCCACACTGAAATGAGAGTTTGGTTGTTCAAAGAAATCATAGTAAGAATACAGTCTATTTCTGTAAGAATTAAATGATAAACTTAAGATGAATAGTGCTCTGCTGCCCAGAGTACGATCTGCCTCTCACAGATTGTGGTGCTCTGAATAACCGTAGAGTATATTCCACATGTGCTCTGAATAACCGTAGAGTATATTCCACATGTGCTCTGAATTTATGAAAAGTCCAGCTGTGCCCAGAGTGCACTCAAACACTTGGAGTGACTATTTAGAAACACACCTGTCGAAATGTTGCTTGCAACACACACACACACACACACACACCCATACAGACACGACACTCGCTCCCTCCTGGTGTTTCACATGATATAATACAATGATTTGTAAAAATCAAAACAAGTGAAAAACAGGAAGCATATTTGCAAACTGCACTGGTGCTCCTAGTTATGAAAGTTAGTTGCATATTCACCACAAATAGTGGAAAATGTGACTACTTGGTTGCAGTCTGAATTAATTAATTGACCGACGCTCAACTATAAATCATTACCACCTTGAGCTTGTTTACACCTGGTATTAACATGTATCTTGGGTGATCACATCACAAGTGCACAGTGCTTAACACAAATGTAAACCACTGAGACACATCGTAAAGTGATCGCTCAAATCATTTGCCGAGATGGACTGTGATGCATTTGACCGCACATCTTTTGTAGTGTAAATAGATTAATGCAGGACACGGTGGTTGTTAGCAGCTGTGTCAGTACATATGGAGGTATCGCTGTACAGAGAATTCAACACATCTTCTTCCATAGGGCAAATAACATTAAAGGTCATGCACAGTTTGTTAAATTTGCCATAAAATGGGAACGTTTTAGAGGGCTAGCACGATGTCACCTAAACGTGACTAGCAAAAGTAACTAACTAGAAGACACATGATAGACACAGGTGTGATCAGCGACGTGTCTCAGCTGTCTTCGTGTGTTTGTATCACTGAAATGCATGTTAGCACCAGGTATAGACCTATAATTAATGCACCTTTTAACCTCATTTTTCTTAATATGGGATTTATTTTTATGAGATTATTTTATCTAAGTACGCTTCGTACCAGCCAAATTCATTTGTATCGTTTTAATCTAAACAATATATTCCTAATTTAATGAGAAAGTTCCTTTAAATGTGGCCATTTCCATTTTCTATTATTACGACCCTTGTGTTGCTGACTTCTAACAGATCTCATTCACGATTACAAACAGGTAAGCCTAATTCAATATAGTCCTGAGTATTTAAAGATGATATACCAATTGTGGAAAGCACCTTCAACTTCCAAGGGTCTCCATTTTCAAACCTCTTCTAGATTATATGGGCTAAAACTGGGCTGGTGAAAATCAAATATCACGATAGTGTTTACCAAAGTACTTCAATATCAAGATGATATTGGTGGTGCTGACTATTGGTGCTTTCTCAAAATATTTACACAATGACATTTTTGCTAAATACTCATCTGTAATGTGGCGGTAATGACTAAGAGAGTAAGGGCTAAAAATAGAAAAGCTAGAACAGACTGGAAGTTCAGAAAACTACATCATTTAACTGTAATGCAGCCTTTAAAAACAAGGAATAGATAACACTTATGATAATACCATATCCAAAGTCAAGGAAATCTAGTCTAATATCACAATATCGATATGATGTCGATATATTGCCCAGCCCTGGAATAACTAAATTTTATGGACAATATAAAAGAACTGTTTTGATGGGACGTGAATGATAAATTGCTTTTCCAGCTAAATTCAAAGTCTTTCCTTACAGTAAAACTTTTATGGTAGGGCTTTAACTTAAATACAGTTATCAATTAAACAGATTTATTAGCTCAATGTGTAATTTTATGGCTTAAACCTCGTATAAAACATCTACATCAAAGAAGACAGGGTTGCTTAGTTACTAAATGTGTACCTTAAGTCATGGTACAGCACACTGCCCAGCTGTCAGACCTACATAGCCTTTACATAATGAGATGGCCTTTTTGAGTCATCAGACTTCCTCCTTGCAACATTTTCCTTTACTATGTACATGATTACTTCTATATCTTAACATTGTACATTACAGTATCTCACATTACTAATTGTGGCCCTCATTTATTTGTTATATACCTGAAGTACATGGAATTAAGGCTTTAAATTTAAAAAGAAAATGTAGAATTTTGATTTGAAACGTAATGATCTGAAACAATACGTACAGTGGGAACTTAACAACTCCAAACAATTCAATTATTTCTAACTTTGTTTCCATAAACTATTAAATTCATGATAAAATAATGACCCTCACTCCTCCAACAATCTCAGGCCACATAAACGTAGCTCACTGTCCACTCTCCTTGAAAATGACAGGCTAAAAAATTAGCACATAAACTGCTCCAACACTTCTTTCGACCTTTAATGGGACACACACTCACACACACACACACACACACACACACACACACAGGATGAATACATTAGAATCAATATTCTTAATTTAGGATCAGACAACATGCACACAAACACACAAGCACACACACAAGCTTCCTGTTAGGTTATGAAGATATTTAGGTCAAAGGTTTAAAGTCAACACAGAGAAGGATAATAAAAATCAGTGTTCTCAGCTCTGTCGTTAATAATCTACCCAATTCCACACAGGTCAGTAAGTCATTAACACCGCTGACCCACCTGCTGTATTTTTTTCCCCCCTTCCCAACACTAATGACACAGAAATGACGAGGTGAACTTCCCATGGAATACACTTGCAAGCGCCTGCTGAGGCAAACCTGACACCACAACAGGCAGCATGTAAAAACATAAAACCCACACCTTCTGCAAAAACCACCACAAACCCCGACTCTATGTTTCCTCCTTGGTTTCAATTTAAATCAAAGCATACACTGGCTCTGTGGGCGCTCACTTGTTCGCTCTGCAGATAAACAGAACGTTCAGTTTCAGCCTCAGCCCCACTCAGGAGGAAGCACCGTGTGACGAGAGAGCTTTTTACTTTGAGCCCAATCCAGCCTGTGCGTTTTCCACAGGATGATACCACCCACACGACTACAAATGCTCACTGGGCGAATGGTATCTCTGCCCCTCCCTGGAGTTTGACCCAACCACTACTGAGGCAGAGCGGGCAGTTATAATTGTCATTAGCACCTGCTAGGCCTGAGTGGCATATTGCAGGGCCTAGAAATACAGGGGCTTTCACACGACCATGGAAATGTGAGAGTGATCTGAGTTGCTTGGGCATTGGGCAACTGTGACAACTAAGATACACCCCCCCCCCCTTTTTTTAATTCCTTTTTTTTTTTTTTTTTTTTCCACATATTATGCTTTCAAATTCAACTTGAGGCGTAGCGGTGAATTCTCCAGCACTACTGATTCATGTATATGTACAGCACCTAAATAAACTTGATGTCTCTGTGTGTGAGGACACTTTTACTTACATTTTGACATGTCGCTGCTCAATGTCCACTCTGGTCAGCTCCTCCTCCTCTAGGTCAGAGTCCCCTCCAGAGCTACTTTCTGTTACATCTGAGTCAAAGGCGCTTTCTGCAGAATGAAGGTTGGCTGATCCACTCAAATACAGCCTCTCCAGTTCCAAGGGCATCGAGCCGCTTTTCAGGAAGCGACCAAGGCCGTCTCTGTTGTTTGAGGAAGAGTGGCGTCCAGTCCTCCATGTGGCTGTAGGGGTGGACGTCTCCGATTTGCGGTTACCGGCCAGAAGCCGGCTGAGAGCCAAGTCCAAGAAGCCACCGAGCTGCTGCTGGATGTGCCGCTCCACCTGCTTGGCCTGTACAACCTGAAGACGTTTGCGCAGGCGCCGCAGCCGGCTTTCAATTTCAGCTTGGCGGCTGCTGTTGAGAAGAGTGCGCTCCTTAACATGAGTTTCAAGGCTGTCCGAGGAAGAAGTACAGGGTAGGGGAGGCTGTGGCGCAGGTGTGCAGGACGGGGAGCCCTGCTGGCTGCTACCTGGTCTCTCCCTGTCAGAACCCTGTGGATGACTGGTAGGTGTGTGTGAATCAGCCTCCTCCAAATTTACTTGTTCAGTGGGGTTAGGGTTGTCATGGGTATAGGGGGAAAGTGCAGCAGACTGGAGCACTGGCGGTTCAAGGTTTTTTCCATCTGTATTTTGAGAAACCCCGGAGGAATGCTTCTGTTTAAGGGTTCCTTTCACCGGGATATGCCCTGATAAGGTAGCTGTCAAGGTCTCAGAGTCCAAGGGCAGGTTCTGGGACTGAGAGTCTGTGGTGGCAGACGGCTTGTCACCATTCACCGCCACCACACAGCCAGGGCCAGACATAGTGGCCAGCTTCTTGGCCAAGCCATTGACAGGTGCCATGGGCTGGCCACCTCCGTTAGTGCTGCCACTCATGAGGCTTTTGAGCTGGCCGCCAGAGAGTTCGATCGCCTGCCTCTTCCTCAACAGGAAGTCTCCTCCGCCGTTGAGCAGAGAGCTGGGCAGTATTCTGTGGCTCTTCAACACAGACTGTTTGATGAGGACTCCTTGCAGCTTGATTGACTCCTTAGTTGAAGGGACAGGTGTCACATCAGAGCATAGGTAAGAAGCCACCAGCGGCTGGAGCTTTCCCAGGGCCGAGGCCTGAGCCACAGAGTCGGCTTGGGGCTGCTGCTGCTGCTGTTCCTGGTCGCCGCCACAAAAATCAAGAGGGCAATCTTCGGACGCGGCCTTGCACTTAGCGGGGCCGCTGCTATGGATGAGGATGTTGCTGGCGTTACCGTTGTTCTCTGCACTGGCCGGTGAGAGACTTGAAGATGGGGCAGCCAGTTTGAAGCGGATGTGGTGAGCTTCGGCTGGGGCGTCGGTGAGAGCGGGCGCCATCGCAGCCATGCAGTGCAGAGGGACGGGCACCGCGGCCTGCTCCACACCACCCGCTTACTGCCCCACCTGAGGACAGCCTGGATAAAACAAAGAGAAAATAAAGACAGGGGAGGGGAGACAAGAAATAAAGTTAAAGTTTACAAAGTCAAAGTTGTGTCAAGAACTCAAGCCCTCATAAAAATTACGACATCAAATTCTGATCCTCGTCAATGTGGGGGGATGTCGGCTGGAGATATTTTCCTGTAAACAATTCCCAGGTAATATTCACAACCTTGTGCAGTGATGGACCCACAACCACATACTGTAAGCAAACATAAAGTCACTACTAGAACATGTTTAAATATTGATGCAATACTGAAACCAGCAGCTTTACTAACATTTAATTTATATTAGCACGCTCCGAATTATTCGGAAGGCAATCAAATAAGGGATGACAGTTAACTTGATAGCCTAAACAGTGCACAAGGAGAAGCTGTAAGTCTCAAAGGCACTTACAGTGCTTTATGGCAAAGTGGACTCAAACAGTAGCTTTGATTAAATAAAAACAAATCTATTTTTACAATAGGTATTTCACCATATGAATTAATATTTATCAAGTGAAAAGCAACACGACAGTAGGTTGTACACATATACAATAAACCATACAACTGAGATACTTGCACTACAGGTTCTGTGAGCCTTTAGTGTGAGTGGAAAATTACTAACCACCACCCAAAAACAAAGTAGCCTGTCTGAAATATTTGGCACCAAATATGATCATAGAACAAGCACCGATACCACTGCTTAAAATCAAACACAATTAAAAAACAAACCTACAGTAAATGTCTGCAACTAATCGAGTTAAAGGGCCTGATCAAATGAACCGGTGACTCACTGACATTCTGCTGACCTGCTGGTTGGAAGTGTTGCTAAAAATGATCCTATAACAGAGACAGCGGAGAAAACACTTCAGATGAAGAGCAGGAACATCTGAGATGAAACCTGCTGTCTTTCTGACCATTCACTTGGTTCCCAAAACATTCCAGAAAATGTCATTTGATTCCATTGTGATCACATTCGTCTCCAGAGGCCCTCGCTCATGACTTTACATAAATAAATACCAAAACATGAATGATATGCACTGACCTTGGCAAATGGGATGCTAAGGATATAGATGGAATAACAGCAGACATCTGAGCTACTTCCCAGCAAGCCAATAAATAATTCCCACTACACCCATGCTCGTGTGAACAAGCCTTCATTGTCGTTTACTTACAAGGCTCCTCTTTAAAGAATAAGCTTTGGAATTCAGTTCTGGTGAGGTAAGAAAGAGGCAAAGCGGATGCAAATTGTCCAAACCCCACTGCCCTACATGTGCCCTGGTAAGTCAGTGTGCAGCAGGAGTCCACACAGGCAGTGTAAGTAGGTGGATTTAGGCCCCAGCATTAGCCCAAAGCACATGATGTCATCCTGACTAGGTCCCTGTGTCAGTTTCAGCTGAACCCTTTAAACCTTCCCAATTTCCCCAAAATGACTGCCAGCAAAATGATCCTAAATTTAAATATGTAAAGAGGACGACCGTGCCATGATTAAGGTGGAGTACTGACTCAGTGGTTAACATGCCATTCACAACGACTGCCTGTATATGCATGTAAACTTCTTTAAAAGCCTCCTTTCAATTAAAACAGGAGATAAAAGCGAGCTGCATCTCCGCGTATCGTCTGCAGGGTCAGATGAATGGGGGCTCAGTATTTCACCGCAGTTTCTAGTCAGCGCGCACTACGCCATGTTGGTATTTCCGAAGCAGATTATGCAATGCAATTTATCTCCCTAAAACCGCCCATTCCTCTTCAAACACACCGAACTTGTTCATGCTACAAGGCAGGAAATTAAACTACTAACATTAGTAAATGCATCGCTTCAATCCACATGCATTATAACACCAGGATGTGTGCAAACTGCCTGGCTAGAGATGCGACAAAAAAATGTCCACATCCACTGTTAGCCAACCATAACGTAATCACCAAAATGTCTTCCTGATGTTTACAAAAACATTTGTGCGTTTCGAAGGCAGCCTGGCGCCTCTCTGCGAGCTGCACACCGCTGTAATAGCGTTATTTCGTAATCTTGAATTCTCTATAGCTTCCGCGGTGAGTATATAACACCAGTGTGTGTGTGTGTGTGTGTGTGTTCGTATCACCGAGCCGTGTCAGGAGGAACAAACATATACGAGCAGCCGATGTGCACATGAACCAAACCCCCAGAAACCGAAAGATAAATATCTCCACACCGTGTCACTCTGTACACTGCGTGCAAATTAATGCGCTGCTGGCTAACGTTAGCTGCTGATGCAAGAAACACAACCTGCTCGCAAAGCTAGCGTGCGGCTCCCATAAGCCAACTGCAGTGAAACGCTAACGCTACCTACCCTCATCACACTGTGGAGCATTTCTCAAGCTTTGCTTTTAGCAGCGCATCTTGGCGATTTATGGCTTTTTGGCACAAGCCGCTGAGCTGTACGCAAACCTCGTTAGGACAGTAAACATTTTAGTCACTGAGTACGTAAGCTACGCTCAGCTCAGTGGTAGTTTCAAGGCAATAACGCCCCGAGTGATAAATATAGGTTAAAATGCACACGCATTAACATGAGAGGTGAAGCCAGCTGCTGTAACATCACATATTGTCCATAATAACAAGACAGCTCCACTCGTTATGGCTCACAACTTATCTCACAGCCCCATTGCAGAGTGGAGACATGGTATGCATTGCAATTAGACTAAGGAAATAAATAGAGGCAGCCTGTTGTTGAACATCAATGGTGTCCGTCCTTTAACACACTAGCTGCTGGCTCATCAGCACAGTAGGTAAGGTTAATGCACATATGTCAGGAGCAGAGAAGTTGGGAGTAGACCCTGCCAGTCTAGCTAGCTCGCTAACAAAGAAAAAGGAGGAACCTACCACGTGACGAGGTTGCACTATCCGAGGGAATTTCGGCAACAATCCCCTGCAGTTTTAGTGGAAAAAAACCAAGGGTGCTAACACAAAAAACTCGGCTTGAATCGATCACTCTGCCATTAATTAATCCCGGGGAAAATGCGAGCGGATCGCCCCCCGATAAGGCCCAGTTCACGGAGCCGCTCGGGTTTCGTTCCGGATTGAGGCGAATGGGCGAATCAACGATCTACACCTTGCTCGACCAGCTAGCTCGCCTCGCCGCTAACGAGCGAATATAAAGACAAGGCCGTGAAACACTCCTTTCTTCCCCGCGTTACTGCAACTGTGGGCGATTTCACGGCAATCCTTTAGCAAAAAATCCGATTCTCAGTAAGCGGAAGGTAATCCAGATGGCAGTTTGTCGTCAGCCTTTTTCTCTCGTTTTAGGGAGAGACGCTTAGAAAATGGCGGCTAGCTCCTCTCCCTCGGATTTGAGTCTGACAAACATAGGAGGGCTGTGTGCGTGCGTGCGTGTGTGCGTGCGTATGAGTGTGTGTGTGTGTTGCTTGCTGGTAGGCGGGAGACATTTCTCATACTCACCACTAGAGTAAAGGGCAGATAAGAAACGACATAAAAGCTCAAAAGAAGATACCACAGGAGGGCATTGTCTTCACAAACACAGCGCAATGTCAATTTAGCACTTGTTAGGACACACTGGCTGCCATACAGCAGCTGCTGCTGGTTTAACTGGGAATATTTCCACCGATATTTATGGCTCCTCTCCACCATTACTACAGTAAATATCCTCCACTTTAACCACCTGTTTTGATATCTACATTTAAAGCACCTGCACACACATTTACCATGCTATAGTCACATTAATTCTCCTAAATAGCTCAGTTATATTAATAATAATTATAATAATGAGTGCATGTTATGTGCGTTGTGTTTACAGGAGACAGGATCAGCCCTTTGAAAACTGAGCCTGGCTCTCATGTCACTTCTAACAGGAACTAGATCGCCCACTACTACAGCAGCACCTCCATGAAGGTGCAGCCAGTGGCCACATGAAGGAGCTCTTCTGCAGCCATAGCCCAAATATGATAATAATACAACAAAATATATATATATATAGTGTGTAAAAGCATCAAATAAGACTACATGTGTACACAACACAACCTACTGTAGCTACACAGGTCACTGAAACTACAGGGGTGGACATACATGTCAATATACCACTACAATGGCATTTCTGTTTTTGTTTAGACTGTGTCACAGGTTTAATTGTGTTGTAGTGGATTTAATTATACAATATTAATTCATCAGTTTAATACACCGGCCTTTAGAGGTTGGTAATTGGTTATTTGAGGCTGTAACTTGTTGGTTGTGTTTTACATAATAGGGCTTATTCTTAAGTCTTGTGTATTTATTCTTTTTACATATTTTTGCTATCCATATGTTTATCCGTGTCTTTGTACGCATTGTGTCGTGTAAACTTGGTGCCTTTCATTTCCTTCAGGATTAATAAGTATCTATACCAACACCACAGACTGCAGCCTCACAGTTTTACAGTGTAAAACATTTCTGACACAGCCTCAACAAAAGCAGAGGAAAGTACCTAATAAGACTAAATTTATATTTTAAAAAAAACCTTGCACACCTACACTGATCAACGGAAATTACAAGGGTGGGCATAAATGTAAATATACTGCTATATTGATATTTCATACACTGGCCTTTAAGATTTGTTTTTTAGTCTGTGTCAGAGGTTGGTAATTAGTTATTTGTGCCTGTAGCTTGTTGGGTGTGTTGTAGTTGATTTAGATGATTTAATAATTTTATAATCCAACACCACAAACTGCAGCTTCAGAGTTATACAGATTAAAATATTTCTGACACAGCCTCAACAAAAACGGGGAAACCACCAAATAAGATTAGTTTTGTGCAAAACATAACCTAGTGCACCTACACTGAAAACTACAGGGATGAACTTATTTTTAAGATTTATTTTGTGTAGTCTGTTCCAGAGGTTGGTAATTGGTTATTTGAGGCTGTAGCTTGTTGGTTATGTTGTAGTAGATTTAGATAATACATAAAAATATATTTTATAATGCAGTGCAACACCACCACAAACTGCAGCCTCAACGAAAACAGAGGGAAACCACCAAATAAAATTAGTTTTGTACGAAACATAATCTAGCGCACCTACACTGACCACTGAAAACTACAAGTGTGGAATAAATGTAAATGTACCACTATAATGCAGTTTAATACACTGGCCTTTAAGATTTGTTTTGTTGAGTCTGTGTCAGAGGTTGGTAATTAGTTATTTGAGGCTGTAGCTTGTTGGCTGAGTTGTAGTGGATTTAGAGGATATAATAATTTCATAATGCATCAGCGCCACAAACCGCAGCCTCAGAGATAAACAATACAAAACATTTCCAACACAGTCTCAACAAAAACAAGGTGAAAACACCAAATAAGACTTAAATTGCATAAAAGCTACTGCACCTACACTGATCACTGACACCTTAGGAGACATAAATGTAAAGATACCACTAAACGCAGTTTAATAAAGTGCCCTTTAAGATTTGTTTTTTTTTAGTCTGTGTCAGAGGTTGGTACTGGGTTATTTGAGGCTGTAGCTTATTGGCTGAGTTGTAGTGGATTTAGATGATAAATAAAAATATATTTTATAATGCCGTACAACACCACCACAAACTGCAGCCTCACATAAAGCAGGATGGACATGAAAGTAAAGATATATCTACTTCCTGTGTATTCATATTCATACTACTGCATTTACTGTATGTATCTGATCTATGTAAATCTTACCTCAAGCAGCTTAGTCTGTATATCAGCACTGTACAGTTTCCTTCTGTAACCAGTATCTTATTATATTCATATCTGCCCCTTAGTGCTAATATGTACATTAACCACTGCACGCATTACTCTGCACTTGTGCTGAGATGCTAAACTGAATTTTGTTGTCTCAGCACTTGTGCAATGACAATAAAGCTTAATCTAATCTAAAGTTGCAAATATAATGCAGTGTAATAAACTGGCCTTTAATATTTTGTTTTTGTTGAGTCTGTGTCAGAGGTTGGTATTTGGTCATTTGAGGCTGTAGGTGGATTAAGATGATATATAACAGTGATATTCTATAGTGCAGTGCACCGTAACACCATGAACTGCTGCCTTAGAGTTACCTTAAAACATTTCTGACGGTCTCCACAAACAGTGCAGCATTAAAAAGGGCTGGATATTGTTTAAAATTTTGAGACTAGGTTTTTTTCCCTACAAAACTATTTTATATTTCATAATTTAACAAAAGTTGTCCATGGTAAATGTGTAAGCACAAGCTGCAGTATAATAATTGGCATTAAAGGACTGTGACTTAAAATGGGAACTACCTGATCAAATAATAAGTGAACTAGATTACAAATCGTACGACTGCAAACTACACTTCTCAGTATATTTGCATGTGTGAGAACTTATTTTTAGCACAGGCTGATAAGAAACTGAATCCCTTAATTTAACAGCATGTAGCTCAAAATTAAGAATTAAATACATTTAGTTAAGACTGAACGTCTGTCCTCAGCGTTACAGTGACGTGTCCCACGTGACTCTGATATCTTTCTGGGGAACTTCCTCAGTTACTTCTTCATCCTGTTTTGCTGCTCAGTATTTGTTGGCACTTATTATAAATAAAGCATGTTATAAACTAGTATTGAAGGGACATGTGTTATTTTAATGAGTAATTTATAGATTTCTCACATTTAGTAAAGTATTACATTCTACAGGTAAGATAGCAGCACTACAGGTAATGCTGTTTTTGTGCTGCTTTTTTACAAAGACCATGTCAGTGTGTGCAGTATATCTTCTCTCTTGATTTTTTTTTTTGCTGAGAAAGTTAATCGCTTATTTGCACTTCTTAATTTAGTGACTGCTGTTTATCTTCTAAGACTTTTGAATAAACAAACGTTTATCACTTCCTGTGCCGTGGAAGACTTTCCCAGGAAATACTTATTGCACTTTAGCCATTCACGATGTTGTGTTGCATCCTCGCCTGTGGTTTTTCAGTAATGCAAATGAATGCATTCCACTTAACTCCTACAGGTCTTGCATGGCCTCTGGGTATTATCAGACTACCAGACAAGACATGCATAACAAATGAGTAATTATCAATGTGTGTGAGGGGGCATGTGGGAGAGAAACTGTCTACATCTGCCTGTTCTGAAAGTTATTTCAAATTGATATCTGCATAAAAGGTCTCGGGAGGAAAACTACATATGTCAGGATCAAGTAGGTGATGTTATCAAATAAGTTATCCTGCAATGATCCCTGTCTGTTATACCAGTAACTGATAAAAAGGTCCATCCATCCATCAGGGGAGGGAGAAAAAAATCAGTACGGCTAAGTAAAGTGATATTTTATGTTGCAATACTGTGCCGATACACGGGTGCTAGGTATCTATTTTTTTTATTGTATAAATTATTTATATTGCAAAAATAAATCAAACTTTGGGTAGCCTACTAGAATAATAACATCAATTGCTTTTTCAATCCACTAGATAAATTTGGCTACAATAAAAATGACTTAAGTGAGAAATTTCATCTATAAACTTTGTCGCGTTGATATTTTTTTTCTTTTGGGGACATAATTTGGAGTTTACAAAGGGCATTCAATCGCAGTATATTTTATCGCAGTACTCGCAAAATGTCTAAAATCATATTAGTATTGTGGGGAAAATATGGTGAGAATATTGTATTGTCGAGCCTCTGGTGATTCCCACCCCTGCCACCCATGTTCTTATCCTGTTCCAGGTCACAACACCAACAGGCTGTGTAAAGCTGCCTACACTGTCAGCCTCTCAATCCACATCCTGACGCTCCTCCAGGTGGATTGATGAGGTGTTCCTCCACAGTTTGCCGGGATGTTTGATCCATTCAGCATGTTGTGGATCTTCCTCCCTGTGTAGACTGGATTGAATAGGTATCCTAATTAGATGCACCTCACATAGATCCATCCCAGGTGAAAGAGCAGCCAGGCATCCAGAGAAGGGCACTCACCTCTGGCCACTAGTATCCTCAATCTCATCCTCTTTGTGGGCACCACTCAGAGCAAAGCAATGCTTTCTGGGCTGCATGTTTCAGAGATGATGTTCTGAAGTAGTGCAACCATGAGCGTGGAAGTCGAGGCAATACCTCCCAGTGATGGAAGAACATTCCCAAAGAAGAGCCAGGCATGTGTTGATCATGACGCAGGTATGCTGCAGAGTGGGAAGACCTTTGACCCCTCCTGAGTCAGGAACATCCATCAGAGCCTGTCCACAGGGATGCGTGGATATCCTGAGTCGAAACACCTCAAGTAGCTCCATCCCAGACGACAGGGCAGCCAGACACCCGAAAAAGGGCACTCACCTCTGGCCACTGGTATCCACAATCCACCGCTCAGAGCCCATGACCACAGGTGAGGAGTGGTTGAGAGCTCCGCACAGGCTCCATCAGAAACACACTAAAATAGAAGCTAAATAATAATAACAACAACAAGTATCTAGAAATACCTTCAACTCCATTGTTGAAATACTCCATTCAATAATCCAAGGGGCCATAATTCCAGTCACCGCACATGGACATAACATGACGCCTAAAAACAAAATAGAAAGAAAGACAAACATTAGTTTAATCTTATTTAAACACTTCGGCTCTCTGTAAATAAAGTTGTTAACGGACTCCCGACGCTTTTCTCTACGTCCAGCTGGCAGGCTAACGCTAGCTGGGGCTAACGTTAATGTTAACCGACGCGAGCGTTATCATTGCAAATTTATAATGAAAAAGTTTTAGACGTTGACGAACGTTAGCACCGAACTCGGAAATTTGAACACAAGTCATGAAGGGGTGTTTCTTTATTGACTGGTCGTGTCAGAGAATTCACTGCCAGTGATTTTTGTGACACAATTAACAGCACTTTCTCCTGACGCTAGATGAGGAGCTAGCGCTAGCCATGCTAATGTTTGAGGCAGGGAGCTAACTGGCCAATAACAGCCAACTTAGCTAGCACAGCGAGCTAACGCTAGCTAGCTTGTTTGCTTCCCGATCCCACACTGACTTCTCAATGACTATCGTCTTGTTTTGCACGTTTGGCAGAAAAGTGCGCGTGATGAATCCAACCTGCTCACATCGAGCAGCTGGTAGTTTAACCGAATGAGTGTTTTTTCCTGACAAACGACGCGTCCGTTAATTTTGAGAAAAATAACAAGACAAAATCTTACTTACCTGCTTGTCCTGTTACTAACCGTTTACGACTTGATAACAACCCTCCCCCTGCGCTCCTATTGGCCGACGCGCCGATTCGCGGCTTCTCATTGGCTCCCAGCGGCTGTCACTCTTAGCAAATGCCCGTACAGCGGAAATGTGGGACGGAAAGTTCATAGCACGAAACTTCATTATCCAAAAAATATTGTCCTCATTTGAAAATGTCTCCACAAGCTTCACATCGTTTATAAATGGCTGCTTTAACTGCGCCATCACACGAGTGTTGTTTCCCCCGCGGAGCATGCTAGCTGCTCAGAGTCCAGCCTGCTGTGCTCCACTCAACAATATCTAATATTTTTACTGCTTTGTCTTTGAGGCTTCTCTCAGATATGAACCACTGGCTTTAGCAGCACGATACAAACCGTATGCAGAGGATGCTGACGGCTGTGAATGAGTTTGTTCACTGTGTTTAATTTCATCTTGCTCCTTGCACTAAATGCTAAACAGATTTTGCTGCTGGTGCTGCTGCTGGTGGTACTGGGATGACATTTGACTGGTGTGAGTCTCTCAATCCCTGACCCCAAAGCAGCACATGACACATACAGAGAAGACACTTCCTTTGCAAGAGATGAGTTGAAGCTGCAGCTGATGAGACATGAGACACAAGGGACACAGGAGGGAAGATAATATAGATCAGTAATGGAGTCAGAGAGGCCGCTGGTTTTATCATCTGTTGTTTAACTCTACTACTGTACTGAAGCAGGCCACAGTGTTGAGGTGCTACTTCATACTTTATATGCTACTTTAGACTTCTACGCCACTGCACCTCAGAGTGTACATCTCCCTCCACTACATTTACATATAGCTGCAACACACCTTGTTACTCTGAGTTTTCATACAAAACGTATAATCAACAAGTTAAAGTTCTTTACTGTCACATGTGCAACAGTTACACAGAAGCAGCCGCTGGCAGTGAAGCTCTCAGGCCTCAGGCTCCATCGATGCTCGTTAGAAATCTATCACGTTAAAGAAAATTCACATAAGTAAAAACAAAATCTGAATTTAAGACATAAAAAAGTTTATTCTGCACTCCTCTGGACCTGAGTACACAATTTCCTTCCCTCGTGTTTTTAACACATATGAATGACAATAAGCTGAACTTTGACCCTTGAACTTAAAATATGTGGCTAAAATATAAACACAAATAAGGTACACGTTGTGTAGAGAGTATTGCAAATGGATGAACTGAATGTCAACAGGACTGTAGTGAATGTATGTGCACAATGAGAGCAATATATACAGAGGTGTAAACAGCAAGAAGCCTTAAACGTAAAGCTTATAAAATATGATGCACTGCTACAGATTAAAGGCCCCACATACACTCACAGGTGTTGTTAATGCTGTTCAGGTTGGTAATTGCTCTGCAACAGTCATGAGAAATGCAGACTTGATCTTCTTGTGTGCAGTGGCGTAAGGTAGTTACAACGGGCCCTGGGGCACGCTATCATGGCGGGCCATAAGGCTGGGTGGTAACCTCTTACGCGCCTTAACTAGCTACGGTATAATCTTATCATCACATGATCAAATAGAGACTTGACATCGGATAACACCAACATACATACCAACATATCTCTCACGGGTACCTGTCAAAAGTCTGGCTGCAGCATTTTGTACCAGTTGTAATTAAATTCCAGTGTAAAGAGAGTTGCAGTAGTCCAAGCGGGTGGAAATGAAAGCATGGATGACTTTTTCTAGGGTCTTGAAACTGAGGAATGGTTTGATTTTTGCGACGTTGCGAAGCTGGAAAAAACTGGCTTTGACTACTGAGTTGATCTGTTTATCAAACTTGAGTGCAGAATCAAAATTGAGGTTTTTACAGTGAGCATATATTTTATATTTTATAATATATTTTGTTACAGATTGTTACTGGCTGTTTACTAAAAACAAAAAAGTTAGAAAACAAAACTATAATGAAGACAGGGTCGCCTTTTTAAAGGTTTACAAAGCTCAGGGCACCATTTTGAATTTAATGTGACTTTTTCTTTGAGCACACGTGTTTCTAAGGTGGCAATCTGCATCACTCACGCAGGCCTGTTTTCTGCCTGACATGTAGTTGGAGGGCCCGCTCTCTCTAGGGGCCCCCTCACCCCATGGATCCCAGTGCAACTGCCCTGCCCGCATTGTTTATATTTAGGCCCCTGCTTGTGTGTACAAATCATCATCTTGGAGGTTCCATAATTCAACACTCTGACAGGGACCATTCTGCAGTGAGTTTGACTCCCACTGAGTGTTTTTACCTTTTATACTTTAAGTACATGTTGCTGGTGTTACTGTTGTACTTTTACTCAAGTAGGACTTCTACTTGTAACAGAGTATTTCTACACTGTTGTGTTACTGCTTTCACTGGAGTGGGGCAGCAGTAGCTCAGTCCATAGGGACCTGGGTTGGGAACCAGAAGGCTCAAGTCTTTTTCTGGACAAATATGGAGTGTGGACTGGTGGCTGGAGAGATGCCAGTTAACCTTCTGGGCACTGCCGAGGCGCCCCTGAGCATGCTTGAGGCACCTGTCCATGGGCCGCCCCCTCACTCTGACATCTCTCCATTTAATGCATGTGCATGTGTGTGTTTGGGGCCTGTGTGTGTGTGTGTGTGTGTGTGTGTGTGCGCATGACAACAGAGTGAAAACAATGAATTTCCTGTTTGGGATTAATAAAGTATAATTTCATCTTCTTCTCATAAAATATGCGAGTACTTCCTCCACCGCTGGTATTTGTGATCTCCAGCGCAGCAGTGGGACGGTTGCTCTCATGCAGTGATGGTGTCAGTAGGCCTGGCCTGTCTCAGTCACATCCACAGTTAAATATTAAATGAAAAAGACCAGCATCCCACGTCCACAGCAGCTCAGCATCAAAGGCCTGATGTCGAAGATGGTTTTCTAAATCTAGAACAAACACATGTTGGAAAGGTCGAAGTAACACAAGGTTCATTTATGTAAGCTGGAGCTCCGTCATGCTACACACAGAACATAAAGTACGTAATATTTAAATAAGAATAAAATGAAAAAATACATATGAGACTTTGGTTCAGTGTACACGAAGGTAGTGCTGAAGTTATGTTTTGGTGATGTGCAAAACTCAGCAGAACAGAAAGTTCCATCTCATTTATTTATGGTGCAGACGATGAGCTGACTTGAACAATATCCACCACACTTTATTTATTCTCAGATGTAGCTGTAAACAGCCATAAGCATATTTTCCAAGTGTTTTTCAAGTTTCAGGTCTTTGCTTCACTGTAACTGTTGTGCATCTGAGTTACAGCCATGTGTACCCTCTAACTATGCTTCTATAAAATGCATAAAAAGAAAGAAAAAAAATCAAGAAATAAAACATAAAATAATGCAGAAGATAAAATGTAGGAATAGAATACTGGCTAAAATTAAAACATATATATATATATATATATATACATAATACTGTGTGTGTCAGTGTGTGCAGGTATAAACAGTAGAAATAGTATAAAGTCAGTGTTTGTCAGCAGCAGTGAAGACGTATCAGCGGTTTTACTATATTATCATTCAGTATCTTGTCATACAGCGTCTCCACTGACGAGTTACTGTACATTTGATGACTAATATCAACAACACTTTTATCTTCTCACACCTACACTATGGTGTGATATAAACCATTTCTTACACTGGGGTTATTAAAGACAAAAGTGTTGCTATATTTCATTTTCATTTTCCTTCAAGTAGCTTCAAAGTTACGTGATCATTTCCCCCTAATTCAGTGTCTGCAGTGCAGAGTAACACCTCACCTAAACCTCACTTATTTTTATTTTACTCAAAGGCTTTTAATGCATCACCTGTTACCTAAATTGCACCTTGTCTTTACCTCTGTGTATGATGAAGGTCAAAAATGATAATAATTATAACTGTCAGTTTTGGTCAACATATTCAGGTTGTTTTCTTCAGTGAAGTATCACAGTGTTAAAATACACAAGTAAAAGTCAAGCATTCCAAATTTTACTGAAGCACATAATATGTCAGGATTATATATCATCTGTAGTGTCTTATTTGTTTTCCTGCAATTACTGTACATGTATTTTTTTTTTTACCTCAGCCTGTGTATCTGTATTGAATGCTGTCCATATGTTGCTGCAATACCCCAAATTCTCCTCTGGGGGTCAGTAAAGGCTCCTCATTGTAAACCAATGTTTCATACTCCTCCAGGAGTTTCAGTCTTGGGAGTTTGTCCATCCAGTCTACGTGTGTTTTGTGGACTTGGAGAAGACTTGGGACCGCGTCCCTCAGGGAGTCTTGTGGGGGCCACTGTGGGATCACAGGGTACAGGGGTCAATGAGACGAGTCCCTGTTCGACCAAAGTGAGAGCTGCGTCTCCACACTCGGTGTAAAGTCCCTTGTCACTGATCCTGTTTGTGACCTTCATGGACAGGATCTCGAGGTGCAGCCGGGGGGAGGAAGAGGGTCTGGTTTGGGGACCTCAGAATTGCATCTCTGCTTTTCACAGATGATGTGGTTCTGTTGGCTCCATCACTCCGTGACCTCCAGCATGACCTTCTCTTGAGGCAGTAACTCTCTCTAAACCCAGAAGGAAGAATCCTCCGTTCTCCAGCAAAGAACCATGACCTCAGATTTGGAGGTGCTGACTCTCACCCTGACCGCTTCACACTCAAACCGCCCCAGGAGTTCAAGTATTTCAGGGTCTTGCTCACGCCGGTACGTCGTGGTTCAGAAGGAGCAGAGCCAGAAGGCGAAGCTCTCGATGTCCTGGTCCATCTGCGTCCCAACCCTCACCTATGGTCATGAGCTCTGGGTAGTGACTGAAAGAATGAGGTCACAGATACAAGCGTCTGAAATGAGTTTCCTCTGTAGGGTGTCTGGGCTCAGCCTTAGAGATAGGGGGAGGAGTCAGACATCTGGAGGGAGCTCGGAGGAGAGCTGCTCCTCCTTTGCATCGAAAGGGGTCAGCTGAGGTGGTTCATGCATCTGATCAGGATCCTCCTGGGCGCCTCCTGCTGGAGGTGTTCTGAGAACGTCCCACTGGTAGGAGGCCCCGGGGCAGACCCAGAACACACTGGAGGGATTACATACCTCATCTGGCCTGGGAACGTTGTGGCGTCCCCCAGGAGGAGCTGGGAAGTGTCGCTGCTGCCCCTGCGACCCAGATAAACAGATGACAGTGACAGTTGTACTGTAACAGTAAAATGTAGTAATGTGCAGTAATGTAGGAAACAGCCTGTATACAGACCTGCACATGACTGTATATGCTGTGCACAGGGATAAACAGGGAACAAACACATAGCATGTCCACCTACACATATGTTACAGGTGCAAAAACATCACAAACTGGACTCTCTGCATTATTGATGTTTGCTGTGAGAGCGTCCACTCCTGGCTGCGTGGAGTCGACTGAGCTCAGCTAATAATAACTCTGTCTCTTTATATACACACCACATCTGAGGCTTTTCCCCACTGACCTCTCTCCATCTGGCCTCTTCCTGACTCCTCTCCTCATCCTCAGCCTTTCTTTCAGCTTCACACATGATCAACCAATTACATGCTATAGGGTTCTCTATAGAGAGTGTGTGTGTGTGTGTGTGTGTGTGAGAGAGAGAGTGGTGTCGAGAGGTCGCAGCCTGCAGAGCTGATATTTTGATCCAGGCCTCAGTCCTCCTCAGGACCCTCTGAGTGTTTTAGAGATAATTTTTATTTTTGCTTTATGGTGGAAAACTCTTATTATTAAAGGGCTGGAAACACAGAGCAAACACCTACATGTAGTTATAATGACGCAACACTAGATGGAGCTGAGAGATCACACTCAGCATCATCATCATCATCATCATCAGGCTGCACAGGAGCACTGGACTTCACTTTAGTATTTCTGTTTTATGCTGTTTGTTGTGATGTATTTTATGAATAAAGATAAAACTTTATTGATCCCTTGGTGAGGTTCACAAACTACCCAACAGTATATAAAATAATGAAGTCAAGTCAAGTCAGTTTTATTTATATGGCACCGAATCATAACAAAAGTTATCTCAGTGTAACAGGGTTAATTATACAGCAGTAATATGTGTGACAGAGTCAAATGTACATTTGTAATAATAAGTATTATAATTACACACAATTTGTTTCAGTTGTTATTACCTGACCCTCTCAGGCCTCCATAGTCAATATGTGGAACGTTTGATACTCAGTTTCTGTCCCCCTACGTTCACCTATAAACAGGTGTCTCCTGCCTTACCTCGCCCCTTTTGCTGCTGTGCTCCATGGGAGAGGTAAGAGACATTGCTCTTGTAGTAATTTCTGTGGCAACAGGAAGTCAAATAAGCACTGGTTCCAACCAAGGTGTGCAGAAGAGCATCTCTGAAGCAACAACACCTTGTCCAACCTTGAAGCAGATGGGCTACAGCAGCAGAAGACCACACCAGGTGCCACTCCTGTCAGCTAACAACAGGAAACTGAGGCTACAATTCACACGGGTTTTCTCACCAAAACTGGACAATAGAAGATTGGAAAAACCACATTCAGATGGAAGCATGGATCCATCCTGCCTTGTATCAACGCTTCAGGCTGCTGCTGCTGCTGCTGGTGGTGTAATGGTGTGGGGGAGATTTTCTTAGTACCAACTGAGCATGGTTTAAACACCACAGCCTACCTGAGTATTGTTGCTGAGCGTGTCCATCCCTTTATGACCACAGTGTACCCATCTTCTGATGGCTACTTCCAGCAGGATAACGCACCATGTCACAAAGCTCACATCATCTCAAACATGACAATGAGTTCACTGTACTCCAATGGCCTCCACAGTCACCAGATCTCAGTCCAATAGAGCACCTTTGGGATGTGCTGGAACGGGAGATTCTCATCATGGATCAACTGTGTGATGTCATCATGTCAATATGGACCAACATCTCTGAGGAATGTTTCAGCACCTTGTTGAATCTGTGACACCAAGAATTAAAAAGGGGGTCCAACCTGGTACCAGCAAGGTGTACCTAATAAAGTGGCCGATGAGTGTACGTGTGTGTGTGTGTGTGTGTGTGTGATATGATTGCATTTGTTTATCTTTATAGTACAGCTGATGACTCAAACTGTGTTCTGGTGTTGTTTCTGTTATATTTCATCTCTTGTGTCTTTAAAGCACTTTGAGTTTATGTGTCATGAGACTATATAAATAAAATTGCCAGATATAACCCAGGAGAGACAAGAGACATTAACGCTGTCAGCATGATGCGTCATGGAGGAGACCTCTGCTCTTTTGTGCATCATATAATATATTTCACAGTTATTCTGAATCATAAACAGTACACCAGTCACAGGGAACATTTTCTGCCTTTTTATTTTACTGATTGTACTTTCAGTGTTTTCTTTTCCTTGTGGTATTGTATTTAAGTAAAGGAGCTGAACACTTGCTCTTCCTCTGGTCTTCACACATACATAATTAAAATAAAGTCTAATGGTGGTCCCCGCCCACCACACCACAGTGAACGTGCTTTATTAAGATGTTTCCGTGCGACAGTAAGCCTTTTAAAATTGGTCGGAGCCGGCGTCACTCACGCTGCAGCAACAGTTGTATTGTTTACATGTGGAGTGACTGTGTTAGGAGCTGAGCTCTCACGCATATAAAGAGCCTGTTGGCATGACAGCTCCCTCTGGGACCTTTCAGATCAGCAGGACTGTCTTTCATCATTTAAACGTCTAACGTACAGATTCCCCCTCAGCTTCACAGTTATTAAACTTGCCTTATTCCACAGTGTCTGATGTCATTTGTATTCTCTGTCGGCTTCTTCCAGATCTTTATTGAAGACACATGATGGCCGAGACTCTTTGTTTTTATGGTTGCATCATTCAGTCAGATGGAAATGTTCTGGACGTCTTGTGCAACATTTTATTTTGACTAGAATTAAAGAGTCTGCAGGTATCAGACACTTAATGTGTTTTCAGAGCTTTAAAGATCATTTCAAACCAATTTAAGACTGATTTATGAAGAAATGATCTTTGGCTGGCGGCACAGTGCTGCAGTGGTTGTGGCCTCACAGCAAGAGGGTTCCTGGTACAGTGGGGAGTTTGAACCTCAGGGTGAGGGAGCCCTTCTGTGCTGAGTTTGCATGTTCTCCTCGTGTCAGCGTGGGTTTCCTCCAGGTGCTCCAGCTTCCTCCCACAGTCCAAAGACATGCAGGTTAATTGGTGACTCTAAATTGTCCGTAGGTGTGAATGGTTGTCTGTCTCTGTAGCCCCGTCTCCACCAAACCCTTTCAGTCCAGCACCTCTGGAACCAGCAGTAAGCCTTCAGACATGGTACTTAGACCCTCGGTGTGTTCAGACAGTCCTCTTAAATGTGGGCGGGGTTGTTGTCACTCACTGCTCCGTCCAGCACTCGCTGTATTTCCTCATCAGCGGTGACACAGATGGAAGTCTGCACCTGGTTTATCGTCCACAGAACGAGGCTGCACGCCCACATTTTCACAACAAAATAGAACAGGCTGCAGTGAGAGTCTCTCTCCATGGGATATTTCAAAATAGCAGCTTTGTGCATTTAGTCCTTCTCAGGCAAGCTCAGGGGTTTAGTGTTGCTGTAGCCCACAGGAAGTGAGGATTAGAATATATGACCTTCACATAATCCGCTCCAAATGAATCTATATTTTTAAAGTCATTACTAAAAGTGTGTGTCATATAAAAACTAAAGTGATGGTCAAAGTTGTCACAGTGAAATTTAAGGTGTGCTGATGGATTCACGTCATCAACTCATGCATTGAGTAACATTACAAGTTAACGTTCCACCTTAAAAGTTGCTCAGTGAAAGTCGGCCCAGTGAATGAAGTGATTTTTCCTCAGACTCCAGCTGCTGTGAGAGGCAGCAAAACATCCTTTCATTTTATAGTTACACTTTACTGATACTTTGGTGCACACCTGAGTGTGATTGCTGTGTTCACACCTGCCCAATGAAGGTGCAGGTGTGACAGCACCTTACAGAAAAAGAAATTAAAAGATGTTGAATGAAACTCATTGAAATGTTTGTGAGAATATAGACCTCACACATTCAAATGTAAGACTATTTAATTACTTTAAAAATAAAAAGGAAGACATATTGAGACTTCATAACCTGCCGACGCCCTGAAAAATAAAGTTTATTCACTTCTGACAGACAAAAGCTCGTGTTACTGTTGTGACAGTTCAACTCAAATGCAAATGCAAACACAAGCAGGAGACTGAGAACAGTTGAAGGCAGTTTATTGTAGTCTGAGGACGGGGGCTGAAGGCTGGACTGAAACGATGGCAGATGTGGGCGGGGAATGGTGAAGCAGAGCAGTCCAGATCTGGAGGCAGGAGACGAGGACGAGGCTGGATGTGGCTGGCTGTTCTTGAACCTGAGACACTGAACAATGTGTGAACTGAGGTCCAAAAGTACAAACAGACAAAGTGTCTAAAAACGTAGACGCTGGTCTTGATGTCTATACCACAGAGGAGACTGAACAATGTCTGAGCCGAGGTTTCATACTGCAGTGGACGGACTGTAGATGAGGTTCAAGTGTGCAGGTTCAGCAGCTGCTGGTGCTCAGGAGGATCGACAGGAGGAGGGAACCAGCAAACACACACAGACAGACTGGAAACCAATATGAGACAGGAGGGAGGGGGAACAGGAAACACAAGGGAGAGCTAAAGCTGAAACCCTAACATTTAAAATTTCACTTAAAGGGATAGTGCACCCAAAAATGAAAACTCAGCCATTATCTACTCACCCATATGCCGAGGGAGGCTCAGGTGAAGTTTTAGAGTCCTCACATCACTTGCAGAGATCCAAGGGGAGAGGAGGTAGCAACACAACTCCACCTAATGGAGGCTGACGGCGCCCCAGATTCAAACGTCCAAAAACACATCATTGAAACCACAAAATATCTCCATACTGCTCGTCCGTAGTGATCCAAGTGTCCTGAAGCCCCGACATAAAAAGTTGTTTGGAAAAACCTCATTTGAACTCTGTTTTTAGCCTCATTGTAGCCTGTAGCTCTGACTGCCTCTCTGGACACCGTGCTCACGTGTGCACACTTGTGCGAGACCGTGAGACATGGGCACCATTGTGTGTGTTCACGTGCTTTCGCTGGTCTTGCGTGCAAGAATTTAAATGCAGAATTTAAATGTTACAGCTGGTGGAGCTGGAGAGAATTTTAACTGCTTTATATACTGTTGATGTAGAGTTTAATCTATAATGCAGTATCATATTCTAAAAAATATTGCACTTAAAATATTTGTTTGTAAGATACTAATATTTAAAGGTTCTGGTAACCAGTGGTGGAAAAAGTTCTCTGAGCTCTTACAGTGGGTAAAAGAAGCAATTCTACAGTGTAGAAATATTTTGTCACAGGTAAAAGTCCTGAATTCAAGATTTTACTGAAGTAAAATTATTATAATTTTAGTGCAGTAAAAAGTTGTAAAGTATAAAGGAGCATAAAAATGTGAATACTCAAAAACAAGTACCAAAGTACTCAGTTACTTTGCAGCACAGTTACTGATTTTCTTCCAGTTCCTTTGTTGAATTTCTGTGGAGCTGATAAAGGCATGCAGCCCCTTCAGCACAGAGCACCAGACACTAACACAGCAGTAGTAACACTCCTCCAGACAAACAGTCATCATGAAATCACTGGCAGCAGCTCCGACTGTTAAACTAACGAGATAAGAAGAGAGTCTAATCAGCGACTCGCCCGCAGCTACAAACCCTGACGGTAACAATGAGCGCGTAAGATGGCAGCATCAGTTCGCCTGAGGCCGCTCTGCAGGCGGAGACCAACCTCGCTGCTCTCTCAAGTCTCTGCATGAAAAGTTCATGTTCACTTTGTGTTTGTTGTGATCATTTAAAATCATCATGAACTCTGTCACTGACGATTTCTGCAGCTCCTCACACACGTTTCTGTCTGTGCATCAAGAGTGTGATGTCACTAAACAGGAAGAGCTCCTCTCGTGTTCATCACAGGACACAGTGACGAGCAGTGACGATGGAACTGAAACAAGACTGACAGCTGCTCTAACGGGTTGTTTCACCATCAGAGGCAGCAGGAAGAGGAAGAGGAAGAGGAAGAGGAGGGACATGATTTCTTGTTTTTTGCAGATGATCTGTCTCATGTACATCTCTCTCAACACACAATCGTGTTTCCATCAGCCTGTTAAGATGCGCATCTCGAAGTATCGCATCGGAAAATGTTGATGGAAACGACAAAGCTTGAATTAACTGATTCGCACAAACTAAAATACGCTCGCTATGGCCGGGTTTTGGCTGATGCGAAAAAGGGTTGATTTGCAAAACGGGGGATGGAGACAGTTTGATTCAAATTAAGTCTGACATAGCGCACTTACACACACGTGACTGATCAACTGTTTCTTGAGTTAAGAGACTTGAATATATGTTTATTGCTTTTCCAAAGAAAGAGACAGACAGGAGTGTGTGTGTGTGTGTGTGTGTGTGTGTGTGTGTGTGTGTGTGTGTGTGTGTGAACAGAAGTCTATCTCCAGGGACACTGCTCTGCTTCTCCTTTTCCTCTCTCGTCCTCTCTCTCTCCTCTCCTGCCCTGCTCCCTCTTACATGCACATGTTCATGACCTGCCGGCAACAGCATGTGAGATTTGTTTTGTTTCCGGCTCTGCGGCCAGGTAATCTCACAACTCGTGTGAGTTCGTGGTGTTTTCACGCTCCAAACATTTAATGGAAACACATGATTCACATTTCTAAAAATGCACATTTCCCAAAGATTCGACTCACTTTTAGATGGAAACAAGGTTACTGACAGTTTCAGTAAACATGACAAAAAGTTATTGTTATAAAGTTTCCATCTGTATTTACCAAAATAAAACATCGAGATTTATTCGTAAATTCATATTTTGTTAAAAGTGTATGTTCCTCTGGCTCACCTGGTGGAGTGTGCGCCTTGTGGGCACTGTTCTATATATCTGTATGTGTAACGGTGTCTTATGTGTGTTGTATGCACCTTTGCCATTGTCACTTTTTAACAGCTGTCATGGAGGCGTGAACTGGAGGACGGCTGCCTTCACGAAGCTGGTTAAAAAGGGATAACGGACACCTTGTCAGGCAGTATCCTGCTTATACCGTGGTCACGAACCAAAGAAATAAAAGAAGAATATTAATTCATATTTTTATGCTTTTTGTTGTCAAAAACTTTTGAGTTTTTCACGAACCACAACATGGTTTCCTTGGTAACACCTGAGGGTTTATCTAATACCTGGAGCAATCACTGCCGTAAGGCCGTAAGGTTCTTATTATGGATGCACGATAATATCGGCACATCATCAGTATTGGCTGATTTTGGCTTACACATGAAATACTGGAATCAACCAACGTGCTGGTAATACTGGTCCGTCAGTAATTATGTGTTTCATGTCTCCATCTGCAGGTGGGCCATCACGATAAGAGTATACATGTATAATATCATGTTAATTCCACTACAGAAGAGACTTAATGATCACTGACATTAGGTGGGGAAGAGGTGGATAAATTGATATCAGTTATTGGTCAAATGAGTTGTTAAATATCGGCATGTTGGATATTGGCAGAAAATCCAATATCATGCATCCCTAGTTCTTATTCAGTGGAAATGTTATTCACTACTGCAGTAAACAGGACGAACCTTGGACACAACCTATTAAAGGGGAACTAATGTTGTTTTCACCCTGGGCCCTATGTGCAGATCTGCTTTTGTCTAAATGAGTGATAGGATGTTCAATATGTGACATGTCTCCAGTACGAAGCTAGGGCTGACCTGCCTGCAGCCCGTGAGCGCGCGCTATATTAAATAATGAGCTCTGCATCCGTGTACGTCCGTGTTCAAATAAATACGGGCGCTCATCAAACTCAAATGGCTCATCCAGATCCAGTTGGTCAAAATCGGGTACAAATTCGGACATGTTTGTTGTGGCAAGTCAAAACACTCACTCAGAGAGTGAAAGTCTGGCTCTGAAATCTCACGTCTTGCCAGATTTGAGTTGTTGCAGGAAGTTACCGCTGGAGTGACCTTACAAACGCCAGGAGTTCCTCTGTTTGGAGTAGTCATGGCTGAATTTTGACCCGATTTTGACCACGACGTACACGGACGCAGAGCTCATTGAAACTGAAGAGCGGACGAGGAGAGAGAGAGGGAGCAGCAACAGGCAGAGGAACATGTCTGAATCCAGCTAAAGGTAAACACACACGTTCATTTCTCCTTTCCGTTATGTTGTCAGATAATTATACTAACAATCCGAGCCTATCTGTGTGAAAAAAAAGCACTTTTAGTGGACGTATTTTGACGTTGTTTGACGCTGTCTGAGTGCCCTATTATTTAATATAGCGCGCGCTCACGGGCTGCAGGCAGGTCAGCCCTAGCTTCGTACTGGAGACATGTCACATATTGAACATCCTATCACTCATTTAGACAAAAGCAGATCTGAACATAGGGCCCAGTTTTGCTTTGTGTTTAGTTGGCGTCCACTTTGATGAGCCCCCTGTGTGTTATGTGGTTTGGCCAGGCTTCTATATCCGTCCTCTTGTGTCACTCTGACAGGTCGCTTTGTTCAGTTAACACCTTGTTTAGTTTTTATACTGAGTACAGTTACGTTATGTCGACCTCTCTTATAGTTGCTCATAACTTGGTTTGTAACTTTTCATGCTTTATTTGGGTAAATAAAAACACACGATTTTGTCAACAACTGCTGTGTCCTTGTTGCCTCACTGCTTGGTCCCTAACGCTCCTAAATTAGATTCCTCTGGCATTTTATAGACTGTTGCCAGCTGTGTGTGTGTGAGTGTGTGTGTGTGTGCTTATAACTAGTAACAAGCGTGCACGAGGGCTCGTCACAACAGTGTGCACTGGGGTCTGTTGTAATGACCTCACGCCACTGAGTCAGACCATTGTATAAACTCCTTCACTGTTAATGTCCTGTGTTAAAATCAAGATTCATTCAAGAGAAAAGCATCATGAACACACACACACACACACACACACACACACACACACATACGCACGTCTCTCTGTGTGTGACGTCACTGATTTAAAACAGAAGAAGCTCCTCAGCTGAGAAAATGTTCACTTGGGCAGAAGGATCTTATTTAAAAGCACAGCTCTCCTCTGAGATGCACACACACACACACACACACACACACACACAAAGCTTAAAAGGATCACACGATGCTGGAAACGTATTTCTTGTCTGCTGTTGTCTCTTGGGGGAGCGAGGAGACACGGTGATGCTTTAGAGCCTTTAAACCTGTTCCTCCGTGGCGCCGCTGAACGTCTGTGTTTTTATGTATAAAATATTTTTCTATAAATAAACTCCACACTGTTGAATTTTTCATTCAGTCAAATGCAACACACAGTTTATTACCTCTTCACATCTGTTCAAGTATGAAAATAACAATATTGAAAATAAATAGTAATAAATAATAATATGGTGAGTTACATTGTGATTTCGTTTTGACCACCATGTTGTACCACATCACGACCAACAATCATTGTCTGACCTTTGAACTGTGCTGCAGTGACCACACGTCACCAACATCCTCTGCTGCTTGCTCCTGCTGACACTGACAACAAATTAACTTTTCTTTTTGGGGAAATTAATTTACATACAGCTGTGAATCAGAACCAGACAATTTCATTTGAGCAAATACACCGTTCAAAAGTTTGTAATCTGCCGACACTGACGCTGAGAGGACGACTCTGTGTGTCTGAATGGTCTCAGTGTTCGAGGGTTACTGACGCTGCAACAGTATCGTCCCCTCATGCAGCACTGTGGAGCCCTGTCTCCCAGAAATTATGTTTATGTACAACTAATCTGAAGAAGCAGTTCTGTCCTTCAGAGTAATAACGATTAACATAATGAGGACATGTTGCTGACAAGTTGTAAATATAATTGCATCACTAAAATGTTCACTGACAACAAATTTAATTTGTTTCCTCCAGTAAAGTCAATCTTAGACGACAGTTTCTAGTCGTAGTGACGACATTGTCTTTAATTTCTTTCCCTTACCTTAACTAAAGGGTTTTGTTGCCTGAACCTGATGTTGTGTTCACGCCACGCACGAATAAAAACAATTTGCACGAGTGACTCACGTGTAAGTTGATGCAAAGATGCGATTGACCTATGGCTAAGCCCCGCCCTCAAACGTGATGAGCCAATCACAGTGCGTATAGCCATTCCCATACACTGGGACATTCTCTGCCTGGACGTCCATTGAAATGCATTACAGAAAGTCAGTTTGTTGGGTTTTATGAGCTTTTTCTGAGATTTGAAGTTTAAAAATGGTCAAACGGTGTGCATGGGGTACATGCAACTCTGACACAAGGTATCCTGAGAGGCTGGGCGACCAGGTGTATTTTTACACTTTAAACCACATCTCAAGCGAGAAAAGTGTCTCCTTTGGATAAAGTTGTGTGGTAACGTTAGACCACAACATCAACTCAACGTGAATAAGATTAACAATGATGTCTACATCTGTTCTAAGGTAAGTCAACATTGTGTTTGAGGCAACATATTGTCACTTTGCTGCAAAGAAATATAAAGTTATCTTTAACATCTCTAGCTAACGTTAGCTAAAGTTAGCCTAACGTTAGCTCCTAGCTGCGTTGTTCATCATGTCACCTTGTTTGCTGGGAGTTCATTAGCCTATTTTGTTCTAGTTTTGTACTTTGGTGATGGTACATCATTGTTAGCTGTTGTCCAAAGGGCTCTAGTTAAGCTAACTTCTGGAGCTTAGCTTCATTAACTTATCTGTAATGGCAGAGATAACAAAGGTTGGCAAACGTTATGCTGAATGATTCAGTGTAAATACTGTAGCACCAAACTAACGGAGAGACACTCTTGGTAAAGATGGTAAAAAGGCCGTTATCCTTTTCTCATATTCTGAGCCAAAAACCTTAACTTCAGTGGCACTTTAACTTGTTGTCTTTGATGGTGATGGCAACCAGATGCGGTTCACAAGCGTACACTGTGACCTGTAAATTTTGGCTTGTAATTTAAGCTTTTCATCGACCTTCTCAACAATAAAATGATGAATATATCCCTCCAATGCGTAGTTTAGGCCCTTTTGGTTACTTCTCAATAACATCTGATCGTTATGTCTCCAAAAATCATCAGTTGCCTCCTGTGAAATGTCGTGTACTGTGACACCTGCCATAGCGCCGGGCACTGAATGTTGATAGTTTGTCCGAGTGAGTGGAGGGGGCGTGGCTTAGCTATAGGTCAATTAGACGCAAATTCAGGCAACACTGTTGCCACAAAAACAACCATGGCCACCGTCCTGCTGTCTGTATCGACCAACACCTTTTCTTGGGTCTGATGAGCGTTAGCATTGGCCGCCTTGGCCGCGTGTTCGGTTCAACCCGCAGCGCCAGTTCTGCTCACCAGAAGAGGCCCACTAGGAGGCTCACATTCAACATCCGGCTCCAAACCATCAAGCTGGACTTCTTACCCATTTAAAGTTTGAGAATCTATCATTCGCTTTACAAGATAAAACTGGGAGACTCTCACAGTCGCAGGGCTAACTGTTAGCATCACACGGCTAACGTTACCTAACGGTTATTAATGGGTTTAATGTCAGAGTGGAGTTGAGTGCTACGAGTGTGAGCTTCTTGGGACCGTTTAAGGTACAGTGTTGGACGTTAGCGCAGCTGCTGTGTTAGCTCATGCTAACTCGCCAGGGGGAGAGCGGCTCAGCTGGTTGCAGCAACAGAAAGTTTGCTGATCCGGCGAGGAGTTCGGACAGTCTGAGTTCAGACCTCTGCTGCAAAAAGGATCGAATTCAGGTAACGTTTGACTGAAGATGTTTTGAAAGATGTGACGAATCAACTCTGACTGGCTGTTTCAGAAAACAGATCGACATCGGGGCATGAAAGTCCTGCGAAACGGAGTCTGGGCTTTTCTGAGGTGCGTTCACAAGTTGTTTTATTTGCTGTTGATCTTTACAATAATTCACAGACCCAACAAAGTGGGTAGGCTTTAACTGCACCATCAAAAGCTTTGTCAACACGTGTCATTTATTTAGATGGTAACACGGATGGTAACGACAATGCTGACCTGAATCAGTGGCCTGATGGAAGGTTTACAGCCACAGTTTATATCCAGTGAGTCAGACTGCTAATATACAAACATAATACTTTAGGAGACAGAGCTGCACTGTGGGGACGTCAACTGAACGGGTTTACAATCATATGAATTGTAAATAATAAATTTGGTGTCTGGATCATTTTGTTTTTATCTCTGTTAAAATAGTTAATATGTTGTATTATACACATAATATACATAAAACATAGATTCGACAGCTGATCACAAACTTTTGAATGGCACCTTTTCAGATGATTAACATGAGAATAAAACACATCACAGTGGCTGTGAAAGATACGGGATGAATATGATGTCATATTTTGCAAAAGGCCCAAAAACTTAGAAAGGCTAAAACTCTGACAGAAGAGTCAAGAGCAGCACGAGCGCAAATGTACATCAGAAAATTTTCAAATAAAGAAACTTTTTTTCCAACATATGCTCAACTTCAGATCAACATTCACAAGGTTTCAAATCTGGGGAAAAAAACACAGGAAGAACAGTGACGAATCTGAAACTGAAAATGTGTTGGAGAAACTCTAAAAATAGTTGCCGCAGCTGTGAAAGAAAATTACAGCCTTGCGGTTCATGACTCCGCCCACCAGCCCAGTTTCTCCTACAATCAGCACAGTTTCATGTTACAGATACTCTATAATCTATCTGTAGGTAGAAAATACAAATGTTGATTCACCAACAAGAACACACCGGGAGAACAGTGGCGAATCTGAAACTGAAAACGTGTTGAACAAGTGCTGAAGTTGTGACGAGAGAAAACTCAAAACTTAAAAACTAAATGTTCCCAGAGATATGAATTTCTTTTCAACCCATCAAAATATGATGCAGTCTTCAAATCTCAGTTCAATCTTGCAAAACCTTTTTTAAAAATCACTTTCTAACCCTTCAAACACTGAGTTTCATCCATGTTCTTTTCCAGTCTCTAAATATGACATCATGTCCATCCCACAGAAATGCTGTTGTCTTTTTCCATCACCACCAGAGCTCCACACGTCACTTGAAAAGGATAAAAAACAGATTTTTCCGTGGGGCGATAAAAAGATGAGGTCCATATACAATTTGAGACAAACAGCAGTTGATCAAAAAGCACAGGTGCTAGGCATACTGGTATCGTAGGAATGTGGACTGTGAATTGTCGACCACATGGATGAATGTGCCCACATGATTCACAGTGTGTGGTTTGTGTTTTTTGGTTTATATTTGTGACAATAACCCCCATCACCCCTCCCCCACCCCCAAAGCTTACATATTTATATATTTACAATAGATCAGTAAACAAAGTTACTGCGTAGCCTGCTCACGTCACGTCACGTCACGTCACGTCACGCTTCAAGTCACCTGAACACCTCAGAGTCACTTGATAACACAAGAACGTACGGAAGCAGAGAAAAGACCGAGCCTGCAATTTTTTATGTCGAGATCACAACTTATTTCAGTATCTTTAGATTATAAAACTTATTTTCTTGTGATAACAAATTAATTTATGTCGATTCTCATGAAAACAAAATCAGATTTCTCAAGATAATGAGATGATTTATCACGAGGAACAAACTGTTTTCTGGAGATCATGAGAGAATTATGGAGAACTCAAAAACGTATACATCTGGTTCAATTGATCGCACCTGACTTCAGCTGTGGTGACTGTCAGGAGGAGACATGAACAACATGAATGTGTAGCTTTGTTTGCTGCAGGTACGTCGTTGGAGCAGACAGTTTGGTTTTATGATGGCCAAAGATGAGCACTCACTGAGAAACATCACAAGTAATAAGAGATAAAGAAACTTTCTCGTGTGGTAACGGGTTGATTATCTCGTTTTCTCAAGATAACCACAAAAGTGACACGTAATCTTGAGATAACAAAATAATTAAATCGCAATCTCGAGATAACAAAAATTCATCTTCTGATCTCAAAATAATAAAATAATTAACTCGTGATCATTAAGAATTAGCAAACATGTCTGTTCTCGGCTTCCGTAGAATAAACTCCTTCCTGCTTTAATAAACGTCTCGTCTCACTGTTCTCTTCGTCCTCATCCGGCTGCTGGTTGAGAGGCAACATTAGTAAGTCTCTTTATTCAGCTGAAGAGTTTTGTTCCAAAAACACTAAACATCCCTTAAAATTAATTCTAGACGTTGTTAACAGAAGTTTGACAAAATAATCTTCACTTAAGGTCCATTCAGGAGCATTTTACAGAGCTTTCAATCATATCTTAATACAGTGTGAAACTGTTTTAGTTAGTTTTCACGTTCAGTTAAAGTACTGATACCACACTGTACAAATAAATGTTACTTAAGTAAAAGTATGCAAATATAATCAGGAAAATGACAGTGACTTTTATAAATTATATCATTAGATTATCATTACGCATGCATTAATATAAACGCAGGATTTTACTCTTGGAATTAATCAAAATAGTTTAATTTTCTGTCAATTAACTACTTGAACAATCAATGAATGCTTTCAACTGCACGTGTATAAACTTAACTTAAAAAATAATTTAATTTATGACAAACATACAGAGTGCTCCAGGAATGAGTCCTGAAACCTGGAGATGAGTTAACATTTAACTCCTGGCTAAATGAGACGACAGAATATCATCACAACGAATATGACTTTACAGCCTCGTTGTGGGCGAGACATAACGTCATGTGACTGGAGTGAAGTTTGTTTATAACCTAACGTTTGCTTTTTACCTCTGGTGACTGAATTTATGCCTCAAAAATCATAAAGTGGTGTTTATTTAAGATGATCTTGCCGAACAAAACATATTAGGAATCATAAAGGTCTTTCAATGTTTTTTACATGAAGATTGTAAAGTAGCTAAAGCTGTAGGGTTGCAGCGATAGCCCAGTCTTAAGGTTTACAGTGATATAAAAGTTGATGGTTATCACACTGTACATTTGCTTATCTACAATACTGAAAAAAAAAGTGCAACTGGACGTTGAATCTCTCCTTTATTTGTTATTTTTAAAGGACAGACTTTATAAACAAACTTAAATTAACAAATAGTTTCAAGTTTCAGTTATAGTAATAAAACGTTTGTTCAGTCAACAATAATCCCTCTGTTTTCATTCCTTTAAGAGTCGTTCTGATTGATAATAATATAAAATACTGTGAAATCACAATATTTTCTGAGACGGCTTTCGTACCGTCAAAATCTCATAGCGTTGCAACCCTTTAAAGCTAACACATAATGTAAATGTAGTGCAGTGAAAACTACAATATTTCCCTCTGAGATATGATGGTGTAGAAATATAAAGTGGCATGAAAGCACCTCAGACTAGTCCTTAAGTTCAGCACTTGTGTTACATTCAAACACTGATTTTTGGACACAGAGGACAGGCTATATGCTAAGCTAATAAGCTAAAGCTAAGCTAATGCTAAGCTGTGTTTATATGAAATCAGGGAGACGGTGGACGGCAAACCGAATAGAGCAGGAGGGTAAAATCAGGTGAGGTCAGCAGAGGATACCGGCAACAGTAGATGACGCTGCAGCTGAAAGTCAAAATGTTTAAATTTTTGTCGTCTTCCGCGACAGAATTTACAACCAGATGTTACGTAGCTTCTTCACACGAGGAGATACCACAGGCCATCTTGCACTGGACATTCCTAGAATACGTATATAAAATGATAAACATTAAATAATGAGATTTAATGTGTTTTATTCCATTTTTCGTAAACAATATGGTGTCACCATAGCAACATAAACCCGTCTGTCCAACTGTTTGTTTTTCCCGTGCCTTCTGCCTGACTGCATGTGAACGCAGCTCGAGCTAACTGCCTTCTGACTTTGGCTCGATTCTTCAAACTTCACTGCTAACCCACTCATGTGCTCAACATTTCCTCGTGGTTTCATTCTGGAACAAAACTCTTCAGGTAGAAATGTATGGAATGTGTTTAGAATAGATGAACGTAGCACGACTGCACCAAGCTGGCTGAGAACAGAAAGGAAGATAGCACAACAGCAAATGAACAAACACTACGACCAGACGATCGAAAACAAAGATGAAAATAAAATCTGTTAAATTATTTAGTCACTGGGTTTGAGTCCAGTGTCCGCTGGGATGGAATCCAGTTCAGTGCAGTCCAGCGACACGAGCTCAGAGTTCTCACTGACGTAAGATAGCAAAAAAACAAAAACAAAGTGTGCAGGCAGGAACAACAGAGACCTCTATGGCAGGCAAACGTTACAGAATATGGAGTGCTGTACATTCACACCCAGATTCAAAGTCAAACTTGGTCACGTGCATCTTTTGATCCACTAACCTCTCGTCTCCAAACGTCTGCAGTGTCCTTTATCTCCGTGTCCATCCATTCTCAGCTCTGTATAATGTCCCTCCTGAGGTTTCGGAGACTGATGCAGCCTCTCTCCACAGCCCGGCTCGCAAAGTGTTCTCCAGTGATGTGGCAGAAAATGATGACGACAGTCGGCGGGGGGTTTCATCCTAAAGCTCGTATCCAGGACGATACCGGCCTCCTCTCTCATAGTGACGTGGACTGCTTGATGCTGTGGAAGCTGACCCGTGAAGGTGAGGTGGGGATGGACATGGCCTGGGTCATCCGGGCTCGGATCGAGTGCTGCTCCTGCCAGCGGTGGAACCGTTTCCTCACAGCTGAGCGCACCTGTCGACAACACACCAAAGAAACTTTAACAGAGGGAGGAGCCATTACATCACCGTGTACGTACATCAGGGCCAATCTCTTTTGTCCTAACAGCAGGTAGTTTAGATTATCATAAACTGACCAACCTTCACACTGTTAGTGATATTTAAAGGCACAGTTCACCCCCACATCAAAAATACATATTTTTCCTTTTACCTGTAGAGCTGTTTATCAGTCTAGATAGTTTTGGTGTGAGTTGCAGAGTGTTGGAGATATCAGACGTAGAGATGTCTGCCTGCTCTCCAGTATAATGGAACTACATTCGCCAACCGTATCACAACACAGAAGGAAGATTGCATCTACTCATGGATGAGAGGCTCGTGCTCATGGCAGTGTGACATGTAAACATTAATGGTGTCCTCCTCAGCTGAGCTGTAACGTTAGCTAGCTCAGTGGTGCTAGGAGAGCTAGCAGTAGATGCACGTTTCCTTCTGCGCAGTGATACAGTTGGTGGGTGCACCTCAGTGGAGAGAAAATAGTTCCTACATGAAACTGCTCACAACAAGGTCTGTGGATTATCTTCAGTAACCAGGTCATGATTTCTGCAAAGAGACATTGATGTTGAGTTTTGAGCTCCACAAGCTGAGTGACATGTAGTTCTGTTATCTTACTATATAATGATGAAAACTCAACTCAAAGTCAACAAAACAAAACAAACACTGTGTGTGTGTTCCACGTTTTTCTCCTCACTGACTTGGTCAATCCATGTGAAATTTGGCACAGTGGTAGAGGGTCATGGGAGGATGCCAATGAAGCAATATTACATCAATTGGCCAAAGGGGGGCGCTATAGCAACCCACTGAAATGTCAAACTTTGAATGGGCATAGCTCATGCCCCGTATGTGGTAGAGACATGAAACTTTGCACAGAGATGCCTCTCCTCATGAGGAACACATTTGCCTCAAGAACCCATAACTTCCGCTTATATAGATTTTCCGCCATTTTGAATTTGTTGAAAAACACTTCAAATGGATCTCTTCCTAGGAAGTTTGAGCGATCTGCATGAAACTGGGTGAACATAATCTAGGGAGCAATATCTAAAGTTCCCTCTTGGCAAAAGTTGGAAAACTTCCTAAAACTGAGCTTCTATAAGGCAATGAATATTGCGGAGGGCGTGGCTCATCACATAAAGGTGTAGAACATCTCAAGGGTTTCACCCATCACCACGCAACTTTGTAGGCATATGACCACACATAATCTGAGGGGACCCCTCCATTATTGAGCCCATCAAACAAAATGGGGGCGCTAGAGAGCTCATTTCTTATCTAGGCCTAACCGCCATATGGATTTTTACTAAACTTGGTAGATATGTAGAACAGGACGCCTCAAGGTGACTGGAGAAATTTAACTCTAATTGGCAACTGGGTGGCGCTATAACAACAGAAAAATGCTTCAAAATGGCTAAAATGCAACTGATCGCTGTGGCTCCCCCTGTGGACCAATGTTGGTGTTGTTTCTAATGTTTGGTATGACTAAGTCATGGTATGGTATGCTGTACATAATCACGGAAACTGTCAGTGTGTCATTCTGTCAGTCAGTCATTCTGTCTGTCCCACGTTTTTCTACTCACTGACGTGGTCAATCTATGTGAAACTGCACATAGGCATTGAGGACTGGCATAGGTAGAAGGTGACAAAGCTACCAATGGCTATGGACTAGTACTGTATATCATAGATATAAAGTCAAACTCAAAGACTGTAATTACAGGTCATAATTATGACTTTTTTAGGTGAAGATAATAGCATAGTATTTTTTATTTTACTTACTAGGTCAAAATTATGAGATTTTCCAGACAAGAATGATTCAAGAGATACTGGGTTGAAATTATAAGACAGGAAGTAGAGAAGACAAAATTCTGAGACAGATATGAGGATAATTTCAGATTAACTGAAGATATGAACTCAAAATGTTGATTTATTAGGTTAGAATATATATTAGTATGCAGTGTTAATCTTGTTGATGAAAACTGACAAAAATTATTCATCAGCGACCTTCCTTCCATGACGAAAACGAGATGATGACAAGCTGAAAATAGATCTTGATGATAAAAACTACGACAAAATCTTTCGTTTTATTTTAAATGACGAGACGTGATGAAAATGTTTGTGGTGGACTATCGGACATTGAAAGCCAACAACGGTCGTGCTTGTAATTATCCTCAGATGCAGCATGAGCGACAGGCTGGTAAACTCCAGTAAATAGTCTGCACCAGGATGTTTCAGTAGCCAGCAGGAACAGTCAGAGCCGTTAGTGTGAGTTGTGAGCCATAAAACAGCCTTGTGTGTGTGTCTGTGAATGGTGGAGCTGCTGAATGGATTTGTGGAGTTTGTTAGCCGTTAGCAGTTAGCTCTGCTTGTTAGCAGCCGAATGGCAGCTGCCAGACTTAACATCTGTTGATCCCTCAGCTCCGTACTGTCTCAGGAAGGTTTATGAGTTGATCACTGTTTGAGAGGCAGGTAGGAGGCTCAGTTATCTGTGAGTGTAGCTGTGCTGACAGTCAACAGGGGTGTGTGGGTGTCAGCAGGTTGAGGCAAAATGATTCAAATGTTTAAATTGTTGAGAAAAAGTGTGAGATACAGAGTCAAAATTAACTGATAGTAATTATAATTCACAATTCTGACTTTTTAACTCCAGACAATGAGACAGTCAGTCAATTCTTTGACTTTCAAAATCAAAATTCTGCAAAATAAATGAGTCAAAATGATGAGACGTACGACCTGAGAATTGTTGTTATCTCAAAATTCTGACTTGCAAAGCATGTCAACGCTAATCTTATGACTGGAGTTACCATAAGGACTTCAATTTTGATCATTCCTTTAACTCACTGTCTTGTTTCTTTCTGGCAGAAATTAATTTCCCTTTAAATCACTGCCTGTGATGTAATACCAAATCTACACCTCCGATTCCAACACACTTCATGCTCCTCGTAAACAAAGTCTAGAGCAACAACATGCCATGAATCACTGTAATGCTGATTAAAGAGGTTCCTCCTTCTCCTCTCTCCCTGATCCAAAATCAATCCTCCCATGTGTCCCTCTGCTGAACATGCTGCCTCCAGTAATAATAATACAACACGGTCTCAGAGGAGGAGCTCTAAACCCAAAAGCTGATCCTCATAAAACACCAAACAATCATTTTAACACGCTGTAACATTTTACATCTCGATTCATCAGCGTGCTAACCAGCGTTGTGTTTGGCAGCTGTCCTCTGCACAGATCATTTAATCCCCCACACACATGTTTTTATACTAAATGTTTTCCTTTTCTCTTGAATGTGACCACGGGGTTCCTTTGTTCATGTGTCTCATTTATTTTCTGCCACTCTCAGGCTGAAACAAAACACTAAATCAATATCCTCTGTGCGCTCCACACGCTGGTTAAGCCCCTCGTTGGAGCTGCGACACGGTCCATGATGAGAAATTCATTCATCATCCAGCGGCAGTAACTAAAGGCCAGCAGTCAGCTGATATTACATCCATGTGCTACTGGAGGAAGAGCTTGTAGAGTAATGATTATTCTGTGATGAGATGCTGGACTCAAACACCAGATTGGGATTCAGCTGAAGACGCACCAGGCTGCCTTGATTAAACCTAAAGATCTGACATAATCCTCTCCATGAAAAGGTCAAGTGATAATATAATTATCTTTATGTGACATCCGGCAGTATTTCACAGGTTGTGGGCAAAGCCAAAAGGGTATTGATCGAAGCTTTGGAGACTTAATGTCTTAATTCATTTACACTTTATGTATAACGCCGTCCTTTCAGAAATAAAACCTTTAAAGGCCCTAAAAATCTTCCACACTGATGAAACAGATCTTCTACTAAAGTTCGGTTTGTTGGGTGTTTTGATGTGAAACATTTTCTGTTACGACAGCCGGAGCTCATTTGGAAAAAGACCAAATTTAGCGATGTATGGATTACAGTTTGACGAGAAGCTGTTGGGTTTGTTTCCGTTGCCTGCACTGTCAATGTGAAGCTGATCTAAGCTCATCCACACCTGCTGGATTATCATAAGGGAGTGTCACACTTCTCAAAAATCCACAATTTGATTAGACGTTCGATTTTAAGGTCACGTTTTGATTTATTTTTCAATTTAAACGTTTCTTCTAGAAGATAAACATCAACATTAGTTTTATGTCCTGACGACTCAGCTGATTCTGTTTCCCAACTCGTCAAAGACGGCGCTTTGTCAGTGACTCCGGCGTCAGACACTGATGCAAAATGCACCTTTCGTGGTAGCATGATGCACTGCTGAGCAGCATCGGTTAGATATGCTGCTCGAATGATGTAACAGAAACAGCTTCCCTATAGGGCGGGTGGGAGGGGTGGTGGATGGGTCAAACCAAGACTTTGACCGGGGTGAAACCTGGGTTCACAGCCTCGTTGTGGTGGCCATGTTAAGTCATGTGACCGCAGCGTAGTTCGTTAATAACCTAACGTTAGCGTTTTACTTCTGGTGATTGAATTTAGGCTCATAAAGTGATCTTCATGTAGGGTCATCTTACGAAACAAAAAGTGTAATTATCATAAACGTTTCTTTGCCACAGAGTTTATTCCCTGCAATAATCTGAAAGCCAGTGGAATCATCCCACTGGTTTTGTGACACTGAATTACGCATCAGCCGACAGAAAAACATCATTTCTGCTGCACTCTGATTTTAAACTCTTTCTATGTTTTGTCTGTGAAAACTCCTGTTTTTGTAAAGTAATTAAAGCTGTAGGGTTGCAGAGATATTAGAGATGCACGATCCAGCTTTTTCAGTTTTGATCCCGATGCTGTGGCTTTGAGTATCAGCTGATACCCGATACCAATCTGATACCATGGTTGACCTAAGAAGCTGTATACCTTACATGTAGAACAGAAAAGACTGGAGGCATCAGGCACTGATGACTACACAGTTCTCTCCTAAGATAAAATGAACAAGATGAAACAGCTTCATCTACATCTACATCTTGTAACTCTTGAGACAAGTGTTTGCTCACTTTCTCGTACATTTCCAACAGTGTGGTCTCGGAAAAAATATTTGTGCGACGGCAAATTGTACCGTGGCTCCAGGTGATCCGGTAAACATTGGAAGCCCACGTTTTCAACAACCGTCATTGTTTGTCCGTCCAAAACAACTTTCTCAGAAATTTTCACAGGTTTTGCGTTACTGCTGGGGAATTTCTCTCTTCTTTGCAGCGCATCTGCTGACGTTAACTGCTGTGTAGTATTACCACCTGCTCCTTTTGACCTGCTCAACTGCTGGAACTCTTGGTGCTCCGTTTGGTGATGTTTTTGTAGATGCTTTATTAAATTGGTAGTATTATACTCGGCGGTACGACCACCAACCCTAGCAACATTCACTTTGCAGACATTGCAAAATGCTGTCGGGCTAGTTAGAGCGTTCAGTGTGAAATATCTCCACACAGCAAATTCTCTCCTTCGCTCCTTGACGAATGACGTAGCTGGCGTTGCAATAGATTTAAAGGCAAAGGATCGCCTCAGGTACAGGTTGCATTTTCTGATACCTGACCCATCTGTTTTGATGATATCAGGGCCGATATTTGATCCAGATATCAGATCGTGCGTCCCTAGGTGATATACTGGTTTTAAGGTTTACTGTGATATAAAATTTGACGGTTATCATACCGTGTATATTTACTCCTCTAGAATCTCCCTTTTATTTCAGTTAATCTCAAAGAGGAGATTTTTAACACATTAACAAAATAGTTTCAGTTTTAGTAATAAAACATTTGTTCAGCCAGCCTGGGCGTGCACCGTCCACTTCCTGTGTGAATGTTGAGCCAAACCACGATGTTTTGTTTCTATACCACCTATTTTTGTCACACAATTAAAGTAACGTAAATACAAGTTGCTTTACTGGTGTATTTTAAAAGGACACAATGCATGTAACAAGCGTAAACTGACACGCCAGCTCGAGCGTATTTAGACAATAAAGTCTGCTGACAAAGGGCCGATGTCGGATGAGAACGTGTCGGACAACCGGCATTTACATTATCAAATTCTTCTCTTTAAAGACAGGCTACACGGGTTCAAGTGTGATATCACCCCACATTTCTGAGGGGACTCTACCACACTAAGGTCATAGGGTCAAATTTAAATGATTTAAATGTTTTAAATAATAACTTTTTTATCAGTCAGTTGATCAAACTGTTGTAAAACAAAAAGCAGATCCATCAGACGGCAACAGCCTGAGATCATCACCTGCAAAAAGCCACCAGATGTAATGATGATGTCATTCAAGATGGCGGCCATGGCTTATTTCTAACATTGTCTGTTGAAGCAGGAGGATGTTCGTCCAGCCCTGGCCGAGGCCGTGGCGTCTGTCCTGACGTGCATATTATAATATTTAACTCTGTTATACTGATGCTTTTCTTCTTCCCTTCAACAATAACTACTTGAACAGAGATAAAAAAAAAAACTGTTTTATTTACATTTGATTCAAACTTCCTCTCGGTCGATGTCCCCACAGTGTAACGTGACAGTGGAGGAAACTGTGTGAACCTGGGGATTGAATTTGTTTATCAATCCAGAGCGTCAGTGACCCTCGATCATGACTGGACCACAACAGTGCAGCTGCGCTCCATCCGTCTGGATCCAGCTCCAGCAGAGCTAACCTGAGGACAAACTTCAGTTTCTGTTGTGGAGCTTGAAGAAGAGCTTCACTAAAGTTAATTCCAGCCTGATAGAGGCATTACTGACACTGAGCACTGAGCACAAACCTGCTCCTGTTTAAAGCTGCAACACTTTGATGCTGAGTTTCAAGTTTCTTTCACCAACGAGTCCTTCTGTTCTTATTTAACTGCTGCTCAGAGGATCTTTGTCTCTTACAGTGCTTCATTCTCCCCCCATAATTCATATATATATATATAGCTTTACTTGTGGTGGACACTTGTCTATCACAAATGCAAATAATATATTTTATCCCTTAATTTTATCTTTTGCGCTGTTTTATATCTCAGACTCTCTCTGCCTTTTATACGTGTGTGATTTTCTTTTTATACATATTTAATGAGCGTTGTTGGAGAACAAAGACGTTCACTGTGCATATGACAATAAATAACTCGAAACTAACAAAAAAAACCCTTCAAAATCTTTTCATATATGAAGCCAGAAAAAGAAAAATATTATCAACAAAGTCAAGATGTTAAAATATTTACATGCTTAACTAATGAAGCTATTGCCAAGGCTCAGTCAGGAGGAGGAGGAGTGCCATTCACTCTTTCTCGTTGTGTCAGTGTCTGGTTCACTGGAGTCATCAGCTGAGTCACAATCAACCAACATTACAGCGACACACCTTCTCTGTCAGCCAATCATCTTACTGCTCCTCATATTAAATATGTTTTTTGCTCTACTGTAGTTCTGTCTTGCTGCCGTCATGCGTGTCCTCCACCTCCCCATCACCACCCAGTGTTTACGGATTCATCAGCCTCATCAGCCTCAGAGTCATCAGCCACCACCGACACCAGAGTCTGGACTCCATGGGGGGATTTATCCTGCTGCCGCTCAGATGTCACTTGATCACAAAACATCTCCCTCTAATGTCCAAGCACCAAAGACTGAAGTTAAATATTAACATCTTGCACTCCACCCCCGTTTTGTGGCAAAAACACCTAAAATGACATACCCAAATTAAAATGACTGTAGCTTCTGAACCGCTCTGACTACATGCATGCATGAGGTCTTGCCAGAAAGAAAACTCCCTGCAGTTTCTTGTGAAAGTGTCAGAAACACTCTAGGTGATACAGAGACAGAGTAATGGGCCTCTGAAGTCAGTAACAAGTTGAAGATTTTGCCTAAAATAAAATAAAAAGTGTTTTTCAGGATGAATAACTGTCTGTGGCTTCATCTGAGCAGGTAAATGACACTGTGGGGCTGTAGGCACACTATCAATGAACACTTGTTTCAAATGTGAAGAAGACTGCTCAAAGTATGACCATTCTACAGTGTTTTTACCATGAAAAGATCCAGGCGGAGCTCCACATGACAAGTGGGTCACTCTGCTTCAAAACAGTACTATCAGTGATCAAACAACACTCAGCCAGCTTCAGACATTGTACCTTATTGAAATCAGGTGTGATTATGATAGCTGATGTTGTTTATGACACAGAAACACCATAAAATATCACCAAATAAAGCCATATGAAACGTGAAAGTTATGATCCCACTTTCTAGACGGTATATCTCAGCCAAAAATAGTGGTAGGAGTGAGACTCTTACCTTTTATAAACCAGCTAAGTCCCCACTAACAGCTCCACATAAGATCGCGAGTAATCCTTTAACTTTTCCCGTCGAAAAACGGCATGACGTGACTTGTCTCCACTCATGGTGATTTTGGACTTTGTGTGTTTAGGCTGCTCTGGTGTGAAATACATAATAAATAAAAAAAAAAACAATGTTGTTTTTGAAAAGTCGAGAGCTTCCTGAATCCAGCAATACCAAACATCACATGGTTTGATGACGTAGTGTGCCTGGGAGATACCATTTAACGGGGGGGGGGGCGAGGACGTCGGCGTCCTGGCGGAGTTATAGAGGTCAGCACAAATCATCTGTTAATCTGTTCACTCATAATCAGTATTAAATATTATTATATTCTCTCCTGACTGAGCTGCAGCTATCTAAACACAATCCGTCAGTACATCCTGTTAAGAGTTTGAAACTGTTTGTACTGTGTGTATTTTATTTTGCATATGCATGTTGTTAATGTTAGGTGTTAGCCACGTTAGCATCATTAGCACACACAGCCTCACAGAGCTTTTTGTTTACTCTCCATTCAGCAGCAGATCCACTGTTGGAGCCTGACGCTTCACCACGACTCCTGTAACATCTGGTTCACTTCTGTTATATGTGATGTTTGTATAGTGTAAAAACACTAAAGTAAACTATGAAATAATTGTTTGCCTTAGTGTGTTTGTTAGTGCGAGGAAACATCTGGAGACATTGTGCAAAGACAGGAGGATGGTTACAGATAAGGAGGAGGATACGGAGGGTTTGAGTTTGGAAGGAGGAATTAAAATGATGTGTGTGTTGTTTTATTTCCTTCTGTCTAGCTTGTGCAACTGTGGCACATTAAATGTTTCCAGAACCGAAATCATATAACAACAACATGTCATGAAAAACCAGCAACACTGCTACGACACACAACAATACTAATTTGGAGTGATGTTAAGTCATTTTTAATAATTAGTTTTTACATTATTTTCATCCCTGGTGTTCATTTCAATTTTTTGAGTTTTATTTTTTGATTTTTTAAAATGTTATTGTTTCATTTATGTACATTTTTTTTTGACGTAAAAAATTGTATTTATGGTGGCATCGGTGGCTTAGTGGATAGAGCAGGCGCCCCATGTACAAGGCTGCAGCAGCCCGGGTTCGACTCCAGCCTGTGGCCCTTTGCTGCATGTCACTCACTCTCTCTCTCTCTCTCTCTCTCTCTCCTCTTCCTCTCTCCTTCACGCTCAGCTGTCCATCAATTAAAGGCAAAAATGCCCCAAAAAATCTTTAAAATAAAACTGTATTTATTGTGTTTTTTCTTTCTTAACTGCGTTGTGAAGCACGCTGGGCTGCATGTTTGTATGAGAGGTGCCACAAAGATAAAGTTGAAGCTAATGACACAAATAAAACCACTACTATTAGTATTAATAATAATATGACACATAATACGTAGCTTTTCTGCATGCATGCATATTCATATTTCTGTGCTATTTTGAGAGGGTTTCAACCCCGATTTCTCTGTGAGACCAAATTAAGGCTGACACTGTCATAAAGAGTAGAAAGTGATGTCACTTACACATGACAAGTCTTAATTGTGCCCTAAATATAAGTGCTGCAGGCTTTATCACTCAATCCCCTCGAATAACACACAGCAACAGCCACCAAAAGGGAGAGTGGGAGCGCCTGAAGACGGGTAATATAAATAAGTGTTTGAGGCGGGGGGAACATTAAATGTTTGATCAATGAGAGGACGTGAATCAGCTTACCTCGCTGTTCAGGAAGCAGTAAAACACTGACACAAAGAAGCCCTGTGTGGAGAGGAGGAGGGAGATAAAGACAGGAACAAAAAAGGAGGGCATTCAAAACATCAACGCCCTGATCCTGTTTTAATCGCATGCACAGCAGCTTATCACACACGATACATTCATTTAATCATCTCCCCAGAGGAACAATTCTGCCGTCCACTCATTACAATTACTGTGTCTCTGTGTACAAAAACACACCCACACAAAAGACAATATCATCTCCTTGTCTCTGAAAGCATTTAGGCATGTGCAAACATTTGTCCGCGGGACAAATCGTACCTGGAAGGACTCCAAAAACGAGTTGAAATATATGAAGACGATTTGAGAGATCTCGTCTTCGCCGGGGTTCACGAAGAACAGCATGTAGGTGATTCCCAGGAGAGGAAGGAGAACCAGCGTAGCCTTCACAGCTTTCCTGCAGATGAGAGAACATGACAGGAAGACTGCTGATGCAACAGCTGCATCACTGAGGGATGCACCGTACTAACCAGGCCAACAGATTATCAGCCGATGATAAGAAATGTATGTAATTATTCATTATTCCCATAATAAAGTTAGAGCTGATAAACAGAGTCAAAAGCAAAGTCATTGACTGAACTGGTTCAGCATCACACCGTCAATTAACACAGAGAAGAAGAAGTTAACTATGCTACGTGTGTTTAATGTATATTTCTGACTGTAAATTGTTTTCTGCAGCCTGTGTCGGCCATGTTTGAAGTATGTGTTGAAGTATGCTGTGGCCATGTCTGCTACAGGAAATGTGTGCTGTTTCATCAGCGTTTGTTGACTTGTTTACTGTCTGTTTATGACAACAGATCACACACACTACTTGGTGCACGCCTACAAACTGCATGATAGTCCTGCCATCATGAGGTGAAGGGAAAAATGCAAAGTGATCGTGCACTGTGAGGCAGCGGTTCCCAACTGGTCCAGATTTCTCCTTCATCGTTAGTTCAAGGTCGACACAGTTAAATATGTTCAATGTCATACTTGCCCTTGGCCATGTGTTCCAGCCCGTTTACAGTCACTCACTCTACAGCAGGAAACAGCACTTCAAAATAAAAGCTCTGTGCTTGAAATTCACTGCACGGTACGGCACGGTATGAGATCGCTGCTTGTTCTCACGATATTTCGGCCGCGCTTTGGAAAGCAGAGCTAGATGGTAAACAAACATGGCAGCACACCGGTAAGGTAAGACAACACATTTACATGTGGTTTTCTATATGTTCTCTGACATTTATCCTAACAATATGAGGCGGTCTTTGTGGAGAAAAAGCTTGTTTAGTGGACTAACTTTGCACTTGAAGGTTGCCCGTTCACTTACGTTTTAACAGGTCTGACGCTACTATGCGCCCCGGCTGTATCTAGGCTAACGGCTAACATGCTAACTATTATTTTTATGTCACTAGTCACTTGAAACAAATTTAGGACGATAGGAGACAGGTTGAAATGAACAGAAATTTCCCTTTAATGTGAAGTGTTTTTTTCACAAACTTGACACATTAACGAGTCATTTGCGGCCCAATCAGAACGGACCAGCAACCTCCTCTCGGACTGTGACCCACCAGTTCAGAACCAGTGTTTTAAAAGACAGACTGTGGGATGTTTAAAATCAGTCTGAGGGCCACAACTGGCCCCCGGGCTGGACTTTGGACATGCCTGGGATGAGTGAATCAATACGCTGTGTGCAGCTCCATGATCAAATCAGAGTTTACCCATTTTAAATCGTGAAAAAAAAACTGGGACATCAAAGTTTGACAGGTCAGTGTTGACACTGTGGCACAAATAAATTAATTTTTGGAAACACAAAGCCTTTAAGTCTGTACTGAGGGGTGCACTTACTGCAATTACATGTCTATAACACGTTGACATGTCTGATTTGACAGATTATGTCAAAGCATTTAAGTTAAAATCTTAGGCAAGAAAAATAAATGAAATCTTGAAGAGTCTTGTTTTTGAACGATACCTGTGGTGGTTAGATTTGTTCACTTCATCTCAGCCTCTCTTACCCTCAGCTGTGCATAAACTACACATTGTAAACTTGTTTTTAAAATACAAAAATGTAAAGTAATCTGGTATCTTATTGGTATCGGCCATGAGAAGCAGGTAGGGAGCGATTATCACACTCCACAGATCAAATACAAATGCATGAATAGTTTCAGGTGTGTACAGACAGAAGTTTAGACTCAATGTACCTGTACTGGATCGTCTCTGACGTGGTGGAGGCTCGCAGTTTGGTCATCAGGATCCTCACAATGTTGAAGAGGAAGATGAAATTGATCTGTTGGGAGAATCAGACACAGAGATAAATGTGTGACTCTCTGCAGTGTGAGGCGTTTAAGTGTCTATTAGTGTCAAAGAGACGCTGCTCTGCGCTCAGAGGTCACAGTGCTTGACAGGTTTAAAGCAGCAGGGGTCACCTCACTGTTCCCACGGGGCTGATGTTGCCTGGTGTCGGGTTTTAACCAAGTGTCTCTGGATATATCAAAGACTGATGAGGGCTGTCTCTGCACTTCAAACAGCAGAAGAACAAAATGGATCTGAACGTTTCAAATGCAGTTTGAAAGGCACAAATCTGTTGAGCCTCTGTGGACACACCATGACTGAAATGTCCTGTAAACGTGAGGCCGTCGGTTTCATGGAGTGAAACATCAGTAGGCTACAAGCTGCATGTTTTTAACATACTGATCCTGGAAACATGCACTGAACATTTGACCAGCGGCAGAAACATTGCTGGGAACATGAAACCCTTTGAAAGGTCTCGTTAATGAGTCACATTAAGAGGATATTAAGCCGGGGAACATAGAATTGCTCCTCGCCAGCGGGGGAGGAGGAAACTCATTGTCATGATAGTTAATACATGGACATGTTCAGGGATTAGAAACGAGGCAACCTGCTGGAAACCAGTTAAATTATCGTAGAGACTTGTACGTGACACTCACATTTACAAAACTTATTTTTAAATAAGCGCACACAGGGGCTAAATCTCTGCGCAGGATTGTGGGTATTGTGTCGTAGATTCCCTCAAATGGAGCATTTAAAATGTTTGAAATACTCCACACACATTTCTTGCCACGTTTGCACCAGTGCAGCTCAGTCGGGGGGGGCGGACCAGAAGGTTGCATCAGATAGAGCAACTTCCACCCTGGTCGACACACTGGCGCTCTCGAGCCGCTTCTGCTGTTGCAGCATCTCCTGCTAACACTGTTGCAGACATTCTTCATTTACTGTTCAACACACCACCACATGACAGCTGCTGCTCAACAAAATGTAATATGGTCCATGAACAAAGCAGCTGTAGATCTGATGTTCAGACGCGCCGTCATCTGAAATCACGGTCGAGGCCTTCGTTCCAGTGATGGAGGCTCCACTTCAGCCACACGTGTCAGTGATCTGGTAACTGATGTTACCAAACATCAACTTGAAGTTGCCACTCAGACGGTGTTTCTCACACAGCAGGGGAAGGCAAAGAACAGAGCAAGGACTGTTGACTGTTGATACAAAGGACGCCCCAGAGGGCACTTTATCATGTTTTATCTAGCGAAGGGGCCCAAAGAGGCACTGCTGCTGTGAGGAGCTGAGTCCACCAGTGCTTACAAGTCAAAGATTTAATTATGTCTTCAAACACTGTTTGTGGCAGCAGGACAGAAAATGTGGCTTTGACTGAAAGTGTGAGTGGAACATTTCAGCCACTGGTAAAGGTCCTGTGTGAAAGACTTAGGGGGACGTACCGGTAACTGGACTTTAATCAAACAAGTGTGTTTTCTTAAGTGTATAATTCACCTGAAAATAAGAGCTATTTATATCTACACAGGAAGCTTGTTGACAATAAAGTAACATCAGCTTTAGTGATACAACTGCTCTTGGTTATCTGAAGTGGTCCTTGAGATATTTTTTCCCATTCAGTGTGATGAATGACAAAATCAGTAGCTCATGCGGTACAGTAGGTGTGAATGATGTAACATAGGAGCAAAAATAGCTGCAGGAATACTTTCCAGGGCCAGCTGACCTGACCTTGGCCTCAACAGATGCATGGCGATCTTTCAAGAACCATCCATTCCACCGCTCCTCGCTGACCCCCTGCATTACAGCTTATGTTAACATTTTTAATAACATCCTGTATTTATCCCTCATCACAGTGCATCATATTATTGCTGACATTAAAAGCCAGGGACGGTAAAAGGCATGTAGAGTTCACAGCCACAGCAGCCGGACAGGAGATACCACAAATATTCTGGTGACCTGACGATGATCCTGCAGGATCAAGCGCTCGGCACAGAGATAAAAGCCGAAGAGAAGCTGCCATTGTAAGCAAAACATTTTCGGAGAAAGTAGTAGCGGAGATATTGAAGGAGGCAGACATGTGCTTCAGGGGAGAGTCAGGCGGGACAGGCTGAAACATAGAGTGGAGAGATCTCTTTTCAACTGCAGAGAGAGAAGATAAGAGAACAGGCCGTTTCTGAAGAGGACGGGAAGGTCAGTCCACTACTGGAGTCCCAGCAGGGAGACACGAGTCCAAACTGACGGTCAGATCACCACAGTGGGAGAGACAGTGATCAGAGAGTGAGGACGTGCATGTGCATCAGGACTGAGGACAGTGGAGGAAGAATAAAAGAAGCAATATCACAGTGCTGCATTTAAAGTAAACCTACAGACGTGTTTGCATCAAGGTGCTCAATGTAAAAGTGAAAGGGTCATTTCAGAATGACATTATACTGTTTATTGAGTATATTAGTATCATATGTGTTCATACTTCCATAAACTCACCTGTTGTATCAAACCCAAACATGTTTATAGCACCGTGTGTGTTACTGCTCCTGAGTAGAACATAATGACGCCATGTCCCAACAGCAAACAAGCGTCTGAGCTTTCTGTCCACACTGAATCCATTACATTCGCACTACTCCAGCTGTTTGCTGCAGATCAGACCGGAGACGTATACAAACTTAAAAGATGGGTGAGTAGCCAGTTTACTGTCTGCCTACATTTCTAATGTTCTTTCTACTTTCTTTCATATTGTGATATTTAATGGAAGTAACTTACAATATGGCCAACAGCTCCGTGGTGCTCTGCCTTCATCCAGCTGACACCTCATTTAGGTTGAAGGTATTGTGAACATAATTCCTCATATTAACTTCATCAGTCCGCCGCTCCTTGTTCATTGTGATGCTTTCAAAGCCAGCGACAGTTATAAAGAGAAGCACGCTGTTTGTCAGGAGTTCAGCTCAAAATGGAGGCGCTGCGTCGCCTGTGGCCATTTAGGACACCTCTTATGTCGGCTTCAGTTCAGTTTTCTTGCCATTATTCATTAATAATAATAATAATAATAATAATACAGTGATGTTTAAGCATTACTTTAATGCTGCAGCTGATAAAGACAGATCATATTTGATTATATCCTGCTCTGCTGCTCAGAGGCCCTGCACATGCCACATTGTTTTTGTCCTCAAATTCACTGTTTTCAATGTATTCACATGGCAGGCGCGCTCAAACACCAGAGCGATGATGTCTCATCACGCACACTTTCCTGAGCGCCTATTTTTTAGGGTGCGACAGCTGCGCCCTGAGATTGAAGTCCCTTTGACGCTACCAGATTTTTGGCAAATGTTCAGACACACAGAGCTGGATTGGCGAGTTGATCCGAAGTGCCAAATTTTCCTCCTCGTAGGGTAGACATATTGGTGGAACCCTTTTGGTTTAAACAGACCGAGGCGGCCTTCTGCAACGAGAGGGGCTGTTGATGACTTGTGGGAGGAGCTGTTGATGACTTGTGGGAGGAGCTGTTGATGACTTGTGGGAGGAGCTGTTGATGACTTGTGGGAGGGGCTGTTGATGACTTGTGGGAGGAGCTGTTGATGACGCCGCACGTGCGAGCCACTGGTGGTGGATAAACAGGAAACAGCTGATAGCAGGAATTAGCGAGCAGCTAGTAGCAAGAGGGAAACACAAACCTGACAGACACTGTAAAGATGAGCAACTGGGGAGACAAGGAATTGCGCGCCCTCCTTGTCCTCGCAAACGAAGAGGCCATTAACCGTCAGATGACGGGGACGGTGAAGGACAGGCCGACTTACGAGAGAATCTCCGAAGGACTGACCAGCCGCGGCTTCCCTCCCACGTCACTGTTTACGTCACACGCTGAGCTACACGTTTTGTTACTTGCTCACGCCCCCCATTGCCCCGAAAAAGGCACATTCTGTATAAACAAAAGTAGGTAGGCGGCATTTTGCTGCACTCCCCGATTTTGTTTTTATATTGCCAATGCTGAAAAAACACTGATTGGGCTTTCCTGCTAATTTGCACAGCTCCTGTTTAAAAAGGGCTGTAGAGAGTTCAACACAGCCGACAGATATCCGTCCCTTCTTCTGTAAATATCGGTCTGCGATAAATACGGGGAAGTTAATCATTTTAGCGCAGGGCTGCTTGAGCTTTACGTCTGTCCCAGGGACAACACACATTTACAAAACAAGGCCTGGAAGAAGATCAGCTCTGCACCCAGGTTTTTGTTGCTTAACAACTGCACACACAGACTGCCTTCATGCCCTTGACAGTTGGAGCAGAGTAGGCATAAGAGCAGCACCCAGTGTCCAACCTTGTGTTTTCCAGGTGCTTAAAGATGTGGCATAACCTAACCTATACTAACACATAACCATTTATTTGTTAACTATATTTTAAACTGATCATCTGAATCTACAGTGTGACTGAGGCTTTGAAATAAATGCAGTGCAGTAAAATGAATATTGTGGGGTGGAGGTACACGCACCTCACAATTGCATTTAGGTACAGAGCTGGAGTAAATGTACTTTCCACCAGTAGAATACTAAGAAGAGTATTTTGAAGCGCAGCCAGGAGGGAGTTACTGTAGCCCAGACGAAGGATGACTAAATCTTGTTCATGGAGCCGGGCTGAGTCCCCAGACAATCCACAAAATCTGCAGAATCATTCAACACGAGCCCTGCTGGAGGGCTGAGTGTCTGGCTTCTCATGGACTGTTAGCAGAGTGAAGAAGAGTCACAATAACAGAACTGTGCTCTGAAGGATGAAGCAGAGGTGCTGCAGGTGGCTCAGTTATATTGTCTCAGCAGTATTTTAAAGTTCATCTGCAGACAGGTTCAGAACAGTGAGCACCTGATGAAATAATGAAAGCCTGAAAACGTCCCCTCAGGGCGAGGACAGAACCCAGAGTTACAGATAATTCCTAATAAGTTCAAACAAGACTGGACTTGGAGTGACTTGGATTTGATTCTTGTTTTCCAGAAAGAGTCCCACATTTCTTACAGCGTGCCGAGCTGCAGAGATTTAAACGTTACGCTCGGTGTGTAAATCGTCAGAACTTCACATTTATCACTGCGAACATGAAGAATGTGTTGCGGTTTCCAACATTTCACGCCTGTCAGGTATTTAAAAGACATTATGAAGACTAATTGCATCAGTGGGTGTTGTAAAACGCTGCAGGACAAAAAGAAAAAAGACTCTTACCACTAAGACAAGAATCATGGGACCTTGGTAGATGTAGTCTGTGTAGACGCCGGCTCGCTTCCCAAACCAGCACCTGAAACCGAAACAGGAGTCATGTTTACGTCTATCAGGCCGATGGATTCATTCTGGCACTCAGTGGTTTTTATAAAGAAAAAAAAATCCCCTCCAATTTCAGTAATTTGTGCTCAGGAGCTTCAACACGGGTTTACCAGCCTGTAATTTACACAAAATATTAATTATAGAGCGTTCAGGAAAGTTTTGGCAACAGGAGAGAAATTCAGCAACTTCAGCTGAGACACCACACTGTGGAAACATGTCATATTCATGATCAGCTTGTTTCCATTTGAAGTGACTTTAAATACTTATTGTCTTTAAACACATGAAGAGATGAGCCAGCATAAAAAGAGACTTGAGACTCAAGTAATGTCTCTATCTTGAAACAATAAAAGTCAGGCACTGAAAAGCAAGAAAAAAGAAAATATACTTTACCTAATATTTGTTGAAATATGAATTTGAATCATCAGCTTAAATATCTCACTGCCCTGTTGATTTATTCACTCGAAAGTAAATCAGAGGATGGTGTTCTGATTTTTCTAAAGCCCAGTTCAGACCAAAGATTCGCAACAAGACGAAACCATTTCAGAACGTCGTGGCGGTCACTTCCTGTCAACGCTACAGATCAGAAGCACAGAGAGTCGTTGACTAGAGATGATACGCCGTCTCATGGTGGTCACTTCCTGTCAACGCTACAGATCAGAAGCACAGAGAGTTGTTGACTAGAGATGACACGCCGTCTCATGGTGGTCACTTCCTGTCGACGTTACAGATCAGAAGCACAGAGAGTCGTTGACTAGAGATGACACGCCGTCTCATGGTGGTCACTTCCTGTCAACGCTACAGATCAGAAGCACAGAGAGTTGTTGACTAGAGATGATACGCCGTCTCATGGTGGTCACTTCCTGTCAACGCTACAGATCAGAAGCACAGAGAGTCGTTGACTAGAGATGATACGCCGTCTCATGGTGGTCACTTCCTGTCGACGTTACAGATCAGAAGCACAGAGAGTCGTTGACTAGAGATGATACGCCGTCTCATGGCGGTCACTTCCTGTCGACGTTACAGATCAGAAGCACAGAGAGTCGTTGACTAGAGATGATACGCCGTCTCATGGCGGTCACTTCCTGTCGACGTTACAGATCAGAAGCACAGAGAGTCGTTGACTAGAGATGACACGCCGTCTCACGGTGGTCACTTCCTGTCAACCAGCAGGTTTTTATAACGCTGCAGAGCTCGTCTCATCACAAATCTTTGGTCTGAACTGGGCATTAAGGTGCTTCCACTCCTAACCTGCTTGATTCAGTTAAAATGATATACTGGTGTAAAGGTGAAGACGCCTCTTGGAAGACACGCAAAACTTCTTCAAGAAACTCAGGTCCAGTTGCCTACTGTATGTCACAGCACTTACAAACAACTGAATCAACGTGGGTGCGGTCTGCTTCCAAGTGGACTCTGATGCACTTTGTTTGTGATGTGAAAGCAAACAAACCAACCACAGGATTTTTTGACAGCAGACGTGATTTTAGCATCATCTCAAACCTAAACTAATAAATCCATCTGCTGACAGTGAAGTCTGCTCCAGAGGGTTCAAGAGGGAACAGCCAGTGTATGCAAAACAGTTGGTAACCGTGGTAACACATAAGCCTGAGTATTTTCTCTGATTAAAAAGCTGTTAAATCTGCTGTGCTTGTATCCGACTCTGTGTACATTGTTAGTTCATTAAGCTCATTAAAGCCTGTGTGACAGCGATCCCACGGTAATGAGCCATGCATCATTACTGTCTCTGCCTGTTGCTCATTATTCATCACATGCAATCGATCTGCAGCCTAATAATACTAATAATACTAATAATGCTAATTATCAGTTATTTCTTCTTGAGTGCTTTGTGACACCAAATCAGAAATATCAAACTTATGTCACTGAGATTTAAGTTCCCCACTTTGGTCCTGATGATGCAGGTAATAATCGCCAAAACTGTCCAGTCAATACGTTACCTGATCCGCCACGTTCACACCGTCTGTGGAAGCGCCCTAATATGTCATTTGATACACACATATGATATTGTCTTGCAGCCGCCTGGTTGTTCACATCATCTAATTACACTTTGAGCTCTGTGTGTGTGTGTGTGTGTGTGTGTCTTGTCTTTGTCACTCTATTTAGACACAGCTGACAAATAAGTGGAAACATCTGATGCATATTCTATCATGTATAATAATATATAATATTACCTTTATGTCGTTTGTAATAAGAAAACTTCATCAATTAGAAGTTCTGAAAGTGTATCAACATCTTTGTTGTAACGACATTTCTAAAAGCTGACAGATTAAAATGGAGGAGCTTTAATGTACTGTCTGTGTTGGCCTTGGTACGTACGTACGTGCCCGTGCTCGTGTAGACCGATGAGCTGATGGAATAGATATAAACATGAACTGGCGTGGGAGTTTGTGTTGTAATGTGTATGTATTGTTGTATCGTGTGTGTGACATGGATGTTTTGTATTGTCACATGGACACTGAGTAGACCCCAGGAAGAATAGCTGCTGCTCTGCGTAAGCGAATGGGGACCTTAATGAACAAACAAATAGATTATCACTGTGTTTTTTTGCCAGATTTGCTCGCGGCTTGCGGAAAATATGGACCAGATGCTGACACTATCACTGCAGATCGTGAGGCGCCTGCAGAGCTCTGGGCCGTGTCACATCCTGTGTGAACAGCTCAACTGGTTAACATGGGCGCCAAAAGCTTCACAAAAACACGGGCATGTGTTTCATGGTGCTTTCACTTGCAGTGAACTCGGGATAAGTCTGTATATAACTTTATGCTTAGTCCTCTTCGTCCAGTTGTAAAAAGTCACTGTGAACAGAGACTGAAGCAGAACGAAACCAACAATGTAGAATTCTGCGTTCACACTGAAAGCTTCAGTGCTCAGATCAGATTGTTTTTTGTTTGGCTGTTGACATCATTTTGTAGATGTGTCCAGTATCAGATTCCAGCGTGAACTGGTCTTAAAATCATGTGCAAGCTCAGAAGAATTATAACAAAGATGTCACACGCAGCACGCTGTCGAGTTTACAGTTTCATTCATAGTTTCATGTGTAGTGGAAGCCAGCACTGTAAGCTGATAATAACAAGGATGAAGACGAGGATGAGGAGAAAGAGAGACAAATTTGTAATTATGGCTTTTTGTGGCTGCTACTTTTATGCACAGTGTGGTAGTTGAGTCGCAGCCAGGAGCTGTGGGATCGTGACGTGAATCGCTTCACTGAAACGGGTTTCAAACAACATTTCAGGATGTCATGGAGCTACTTGTAACTGCATCTGTCAGCGCCTCTTCACAAGAGTCTCGCGTTAAGACGCTCATTAAGACAAACCATCTGTGAGTGATGTCACAGTTGCACGGGTTCCAATAGGACTGTTCAGACTGAGGTCACACTGCAGAAAATCAGACCATGTCAGATCTAGGAACACATTTGAAAGTGGCTCGAATCAGGATAGAAAAGATTTCATGTGTTCTGTGCTGTTCACGCTGTTATGAAAAACCTGACAATCATATATGAGCAAAAAAATCAGTTTTTGGCCACTTTAGCTTGCAGTCTGAACACAGCCTGTGACACAGAGGACGAAGACACATCACGCTGTGATACGCACACAATACTAGTTAGCAGAAACACTGATCTCATCATTTATTGATCTCTCTTACAATAAGGTCACATGTGAGTCATGAAACGATAAGAAGACATCTACATGTGTCCGAGCTTGACATCGGTAAAAATCTAATCACCTCAGCCACTAGTGTTTAAATAATAAGGGTTTATTTATTCATTTTAATGATGTTTTAATGATAAATGATGTAAACATGCTTTGGTTTGTCTGAGAAACGTCTCAAACGTTCATCCCTCGTCAGTCTGGAGTCAGAAACACAACGGCAGGCAACGTGCACGTCCATACGATGACTTTACATATTTGGGTGATGAACATGTGGCTGCAAATACGTAGATGCCAGTCAGAATATGGTCGGATAACAATTCCCCACCTCAGCTAGATTACAGACCTAACGTGAGATTTGTTTCATAAATGATAACTATTGCATTTTATCTTCTTTGTGTGGGACTTGTTGACAATAAGATAAATATATATAAGTATGCTGCTCCTTTCATAATGCTGTGAAGGCTTTAATTAGATGTTTTCAGTGCATTGATAAAATGCTGGCTCCATTTCCACCTGTCTAACAGGTACAAGAAAAGACCACTCTATATCAATCACGCACTAAGCACTCCGTGGCCACAGGGGTAATGTGTAATTAAGATTATTATACAATGCAAATGTGATTACAGCAGGTTATTAATAGACATTCATCTCCTTAATGCAATACAGTTTGACTTTGCCCATGTCCTTTGGTTAGCGGGCTCAGTTTCTGTGAATATCTCAGACGAGTCACAACAAAGGGCTTACTTCTCATTGTCGTAGTACAGCTTCCCGATCGCCCATGCCACAATGATAGGGAACGGTATACCTGTGAGGGGAAAAAGGAAAATGACTTCTTTCATCTTTCACTGCTACTCAGATCATAAAATATCACCCGGAGGGATTTCACGCTGCAATATGAAATCCTTGTCTTTTTTTCTTTCACCAGTGCCTGCCAAGCTCTGTCACATCCTATTGTTGCTTATGTGCTGTGATCCACAGATGCAAGCCAAGACGTGTCACCATCTGAGCGTTTCTTTGTGAATGAGTGAAAAGCCGGACTCTGCTTGATGATAATGCAGAGTGATCGTCTGATTTACTGACTTACAGTGAGTATAATAGAGCAGACGAGCAGCCATTACTTGACCATGAGACCTTGCCAGCCGCCACATCACACGTGTAGCCTCAGACTCACGTCTCTGGAAACGTTCCACTTGATTAGAAACATGCTGTCATCAGTGTTAATGTTAAAGCTAAAAGGAAAGTCTTCTCACAGGCCCCAGATTATGTGAGAAGTCTCGTTTGTCTTGTTTGTATCTCTTGTCCGTCCCCCTCTGCTTTAATAATTCCTCTGCTCTTGAAGCCTGAGTGAAAGCGAAGTGAAGCAAATAAAATTTGATCTTATTTATGTTTTCACGCCAGTCCTGAAATGTGCTGCCATCTCCCCCTTCACACGGAGGCTTCACGCGGCCCCGGGGGAAAATGTAATCCAGATGGCACAATACACCTAATCTCAGCCGCACAGAGTTGAGTTTGACAGTGTGAAACTGGGTGTTAGTGAACTCCACACCAATACGTTTCCCAGCTGTCACACCAAATCCTGGTATCTCCATCAAGTCAACTGCTCCCATTGTTTGGTGAGTTTGTGTCTGACCTTCGGTTTGTTCTACTGAAGTAAAATGGACCCAAACTAACTGCAGTGAACCCGACAGTTAGACACTTCGAGACTGTTGCTGCTGAGAGTTTAATAAGAAAACTAATACTGTTCTCAGAGTGTTAACGATATTCTCATCAAGTCAATTACTTTAGTTAGTTTGCATCAGACCTTTATTTCATTCTGTTGAGAAATGATCTGCAGTAACAGATTCTGCAGGCGACGGGACAAGATTTCGGTATCCAAAGTGTTTTGGTTTCAGTTAGTTGACCAGCAACATTTGATTGGCAGATAAACAGACTGTGTGGAGAGGTGGAACACGCTGGCGTAACTAAAGTCTCAGAACCCATCGGCTATTGTCCGACGGCGAGTTAGCTTTATATTTGCTTTTTTAAAACTGGTCTGCATTCATATGCAAATGTCTTCTTAAAGAGATTAGCTGAAATGAGCGGCAGACAGAAGAGTTTGGATATCTGTTGGCTACACCCTGGCCCCCAGGAACTCCGCTCAGCCTTACTTACAGTTTTTCCCAGCAGCCACTCGCGGTGTTGAAGAAAAAAAAAAAACATCCCAAAGATAATTTCCCCACAGACCACCATTATAAAACAGACACGTCAGTAAAGCTGTTGACAGGACACTTTAAACTGCAAACAAAGTCAATTGTGACTCCTATTGTTTGGAATTTTTGATCCATGGAGGTTTAATATTTATAAAATGTTCCTTGAGCCGAGGACAGCGATTTAAAAATCTGTGACGTCATAAAAATCTATAGCCTATGAGCTGGGGGAACTTGTGGGCAGAGCCAGCAGAGAAACACTACGGCGTATAGAGACGGAGCGCACCGCATCATAATCTGAAAGGCGCGCTTTGGAAAGCAGAGCTAGATGGTAAACAAACATGGCAGCACACCGGTAAGGTAAGACAACACGTTTACATGTGGTTTTCTATATGTTCTCTGACATTTATCCTAATGATATGAGGCGGTCTTTGTGGAGAAAAAGCTTGTTTAGTGGACTAACTTTGCACTTGAAGGTTGCCCGTTCACTTACGTTTTAACAGGTCTGACGCTACGGCTGTATCTAGGCTAACGGCTAACATGCTAACTATTATTTCTATGTCACTAGTGACTTGAAACAAATTTAGGACGAAAGGAGACAGGTTGAAATAAACCGAAATTTCCCTTTAAGCTTAGCAATATACCGTTGTCTCTCTGGTAGGGTTAGCATGCTAAAATAATCCTTTGCCATCTTATTATTAGCTAATTATTTGCAAGCTATAGCTAATAATTTTAGGTAGCTAGCTAGCAATTCAAATGTGGAGACTTGAAGGCGCGGCTGCAGAGGCAGAATGACAGCGAACGAGTGAAGAAGTGGAGGGGAAAGCGTGCCTCGTTTCGTTTTGGGGGCGTGGCTTTCAGATAATGGCGTGTTGCGCTCTGTCTCTATAGCCAGCAGGCATATTCACACACAGTGGCCCACTAAATATCATTTTCAAACCTGGAAGCTAGAAACTTTTCTGCTACGTGTGCCAGATGAGATGTTCCATTGAATGAAGAGGCACAATCTTGGGGTCCATTATTTAGCTATCGTATCTGTGTCTACCAGGATCAACCAGAAGTATTGGCCTTAGCTCCTGGAGGCTGTCAGTCAGATATAGATTAAGCGTCATCAAACTGATGACGCTTAATTTATATCAAGTAGAGAATAAATTTACTCCAAACAACTGGAGTTTTCAAATTGACAGTTCAACATTTGAAAATACACTTATTTAGCTCATATAAAGTTCAGAACATTGATATCACTCTCACGTCTGTACGCTACGTACTGAGCTAGAGGCAGGAGGGGATTAGCTTAGCTTAGCTTAGCATAAAGCCAACTAGCCTGGCACATAAACATTTATTTTGTCCCTTTTACATTTCTGTTTGTGAGTGGCTGAAACAAACAATATATAATGTGCTAATAACTGAGCTTTAGAGGTGCTGGTAGATGTGTTTTTAATGTTGGACAGAGCCTGGTTAGCTGTTTCCCTGTTTCCAGTCTTTATGCTAAGCTAAGCTAACTGCCCCCTGACTCTAGCTCCATAGTTAACGTAAAGACACGAGAGTGGTATCAACATTGTCACAAAGTCAGTTGCTCTGTTTGTAAGATCAAAATGAAAAAAAATCAAGTTGAGACTGAGACTGGGACATTAATAGTTAAACATCTGAGACGATTGATACCACTCTCATATATGCTAATTATTCAACTACAGCTGGGAGGTGATTAGCATAGCTTAGCATAAAGATGGGGGGAAACAGCTAGCCTGGAACACAACTCATTTTGTCCCTTTCTGTTTGCATACAGATTAAACAAACAATATCTAATATGTCACTGAGCTTTAGACGTGCTGGTAGATGTATCTTTGAGCTTTGGACAGAGGCAGGCTAGCTGTTACCCCCTACTTCTATTCTTTATGCTAAGCTAAGCTAATCTTCTCTGTTCCATACTAGTTCCTGTTAAGTCTTTATATATCTTGGTTTTCTCAAACAGCTGTTGTGATGCTAATCGTGCACCAGTGAGTGTACGTACACCAGCCGATGCAGATGAACATCCACTTGCGCAGCTTGTCGGTGGAGTAGGTGAGGACGATGGCGGTGTGGAGGTAGCAGCCCTCGCCAAACATCCAGAAGAAGTTGGTGGAGTGGAAATAGTTGAAGGAGGCAGTGACCAGACGGCACCAAATCTAGAAAATCAAATGTTCAGTTAAACAGTTACTGTTATAAAGAAACACATCTATATGTTTGCTCGTCGTATGTCGAGGGTTATTTAAAGGAGGTGAACTCATGCAGGAGATTTGGATCTGCACCAGCAGAGTAAACAGACCTGTAGAGTCTGTGCCGAGGAGAATTCAAACTCTTCAGGTGCTTCATGGCAACTCAACATCTCACTGAATAAACACGTGAAACCTTATGTTATTCATGTGCCGTTTCCTGATTGGCTAATCTTGACTCGTGTGCCCTTCCAGAATAGTTTGTATTCATTCGTTTCTGCTTCAAATGCTTTTGTGTTTATTTCCTGAGTGCTGAGTGTTTGCAGCTAATTTCCACCGCACCTATTATCTGACCCTAATGAATGCAGCAGCTGTTTTTGAAGCACGAAACATCCTTGAAGCCACCAACAAAGAAGAGTTCTTCACCTCATTCAACAGAAGTCAACTAGTGCGTATTCAAATGTGTTTTGGTGAAACATTTCTTTCATTAAAGGATAATTATTTTCAGCTGGCTGACAGGAAGTCAGAGGTGTGTGTGCAGGATGTCATGATCGATGAATAAGGCCGGTGTTATTCTGTATTTTTCTTATTGTCAGTAAATCTCATGTGTCAGTCCGTCCAAATAGTTCAAGTCCATCAAAGATGACGTGATACGTACCACGTTACTTTCGTGCACCTCTGGACTCATGGTCATTTGGACGATAAACCAGGTGGCGTTCCTCAGGATGAAGGCGGTGATGAGGTTCCAGTGGATGATGTTTCTCAGGCAGCGGATGCTCCTGTGAGACGAAAAGAGGAGAATCAACAGATGCTTCTGCTTCTTTTTCAACACTTCCCCTGCGGTGTCCATGAAAAGAGCTCCATGTCCTACTGGGAGGAAAGATGACGAGGCAAACGTGACCAGACTGATGGAAAATCTGCTTTTGTCATGTTTTTTCAAAGAGAAACATTAAATAACAGTGTGCAAGGTTCAGGGGAATTAAGTGGCATCAAGTGGTGAGGACTGCAGATTGCAACCAGCTGAAACTTCTCCTAGTTAGAATTCCTTCAGTCTTGTGCTCATTCTATTTCTGATCCAGACGTTCAGGAGGATTTTACTGTGAGCAGAATTATCTGCAGAGGTCTCGTCTTTTCCAAAACAAACAGAGCGTTTGATTAAAACCAGTAGAAACACTGAATAAAGCAGTTTAACGCTGTAAATCAGAGATTCTCAGACGCTGTTTGGCATGTACGAGACAGGTCACTGGCCCGCCACCTGCTAATGTGTGCTCACCTGTTTTCTCTGATGACCTCAGATCTAGATGTTCAGGAGGATTTTACCGAGAGTCGAATTATCCACAGAGGTCTCTTCTTCTCCAAAAGGAACGGACCTGACCCGGTGATTTAAACCGATAGGAACACTGAATAAAACAGTTTCATGTAAAAAAATATGAATAAATAAATAAGTCAGTATTTTTTTCATCACTCTTGTCGCAGAGGGCTGCTGACTACAGAGGGCAATGCAAATGCCAATGTCCCTATCTAAAGTCAGTGTTTGGTTTGTCCGTTCTGGGCTACTGTAGAAACATGGTGATGCAACTTGGTGATCTCATGGTGAAGAGGGTCTGCTCCCTGTGTAGACAAAAGTATGGAGGTATTTTTGTGTCTTTTGGTTGCAATCATATGAAACTGTTTTGAGAGCATATTTCTTGAACTGCAATCAAAAATCAAGTTTGTAAGTAAAAACGTTTTGCTTATAAATCAGTCCTCTTTGCTTGTGAGTTAAAGGTTTTCTTGCAAGTTCAACTGCACTTAATGGGCGGGGCCTACGCTGATGAATGAGAGAAGAGTTTCTATTGGTGGGTTTGACCCGGCTCCATACAGAGCGGGCTACACCCACGATTCCCTCTCTCCCACTGGAAACGCTCAACAGTCGGCCGTTACGCCGTCGAATAGTTCTGCCCTGGCTAAACAAAAGCACTCTGCATGCACCAGTTCAAATAAAACATTCTTGCTATTATTGATTTTCACCACAGCTCCTACACTGAATTCCCCGTGAACTACAGAACTCCCATGTTGCTTTGCAAGCGTACTAGGCTGATGAGTAGCATTTAAGAAACAGGCTAAATGACATGATGTTGCACACTCTTGTACAGTAGGTGGCAGTATGCACCTTTAAATTGTCTGCAATCCGCCAATAAACCGAGAGAAGAAGAAAACAGAAATGCTTTGCAAGCTGTCATTCCGATTGAGACTGGCCAATAGAGACATGCCTTACAGCTTTCAGTTTAGGCCCCGCCCACCAGGTTCAGCTTTTTACTCACAAAACTTTTTGACTTGCGAACGGAAAAAAATGACTCGCAAACAAAACTTTAGGGTTTGCATTTTTTAATCAATCATTTTTTACTTGCAATATTGATTCTTCTGCTCTCAAATCTTTTTTTTTTTTGATTGAAAAACCTCCTCTGTTTGATTGAATAATAAAGAAACAATGAGCTCCATACACACACAGCTCGTTCTAGACGACCAAAACACGATAACTCTTTTTTTTGGGCAGTTTTACACCACAGAAAACGTACTTATTCACTGCTGCCAAAATATCCTCCTAAATCCTACACGCTGGACCTTTAAAGTCCAGTTAAAAATAAAACATACCCAAACTGACTGGAGTGAAATGAACTGCTCAACATTTCGGAAAATACAATTACTCTTGCTCATGCAGAGAGTCTAATGAGAAACCTCTCACATGTACTCAGCGAGGTCCAGAGGGTGATTAGCTTAGCTTAGCATTAAGACAGGAAGCAGGTGGAAACAGCTAGCCAGGCACATAAAACCAAATTTTGTCCCTTTTACATTTTTGTTCATATATGAATTAAACAAACAAAACATATGACATGTTATTTAATGAGCTTTAGAGGTGGTGGCAGGTTTTATCTTTGGATGGGCATTATGCTAAGCTGAGCTAAGCTAAGCACATCCTGGCTCTAGTTTCATCTACACAGACATGAGAGCAGTAAAGATATTCTCATTGTCTCAACCATCTGAATTAATCATCTCTTCCTACAGAGTTTGTGTGTTTTCATGTATTTTAAACAAAGACATGAACCTCAGCGTATTCAGCTATTCATCCAGAGTGATATAACCCTGAAAGTAATCTCAGGAAAACGGAGAATGAAGATGATGAATATGAATAATGAAGAGATGTAGCCTCAAAGTAACATGTCCCGTTCCTCCCCAGTGCCCCTCACCACTAATATAACATGAAGCAACAATTCATTCCACTGTTTGCACTCTTGTTTGTGTCATGCCCCCAACGTCTGATGTTTTTTTAATGCTGTAAATAAATCGACCCGAGGATACAATTAAGAAATCTGCCTCGGAGAGAGCGGTCGAAAAATAGAAGCACACAACTGAACGGACAGAACAAACCAGCCTCGGTCAGGGCGGTGACAGCCTCGTTTGTTGTCACCAGCTGACGGCATTAACAGCCAGCGAACGGCTGCCTCCTCCTCCTCCTCCTCCTTCAGCCAAACCATGAATCACACGATTTATTTTTTAACATGCATCAATTCTTAATAGGTGTCACTTGCACTGGCTTTGTGCTGACTGAGCAGACGTGCATGAGCAAGATTTTTCCACTGACTCTGGGCCTTTTTACCTTTTATTAAGCATGGAGCTCTTAAAGGAAACAGCCTCATTAACACAACAACACGCAGAGACATGCTGCTGCAGTGTTCATAATTATAATATCACACAGGAGTAAAAAGAAAAGCAGCCTTACGGGTACAAAAACATATAAATGTATGTTTTATACATCTTAATGTGCCACAAACGAGCAGCTAATTTCCCCTCACTGTATCACAGTGTTACTGGAGCTGCCATTAGTATTATAAAGGACTGTCGTGCCAGAAGCGTTTTTTCCAAACAGTCGTATTCATTACGCTGTGTGACCTCACTTCCTTTGGCATCCTGCCAGTGGGGTCAGCTCGGCCTGATGGGTATTAATTAAGAGGAAACACTCCTGCAGACAAGCCTTTGACAAAGACACGGATAAATAAATAAAATATACAGCTGTTCTTATCCTCTGTCGCTGATAATTGTTCGGCTGTTTCTTCTTCTGGCAGCTGCAGTATATTAACACTAACAAAGCTATGTTGAATTTTACATTGTATTATATCACCAACATCTAAGTGAGTGAGTGAGTTTAGTGTGGCTGCACCTCGTCTGTGGGATGCTCTTCCTCAAGGTCTGCTCATCCTTTTATAAAAGCTCTTCCTGGTGTCTCATAATATGTTTTATGAATATGTTCTTTTATCTGTACATGAATTTCATCACTGCTTTTGTTGCTCTTTATCATTGCTTATTATTAACTTCTGGGTGTTCGTGTTCTTGGCTGTTTCGAAATTTGCTTATGAATGGTGATACTGCGCTGCTGCTACAGTTGTGCAGTACTCCTGTATAGTGTGCGTGTCACCTTTATGATTTAAAATATTATAATGCATATTGTTTTCATTATAAGACAAGACAAGATAAAAGACTTCATTGAGCCCTGAGGGGAGACTCTCAGTGACAGGATAACAGCTCAGAAAAGATAAAGAACAATTCAAATAAAATGAATAAAACATCAAATAATTAAAATAAAGTAAATTAAGAAGCCTCATGCCATACATTAAAGACATTAACATAACTTATATTTATACAAAAGAAGTCCAGTAGTGCACCTCTGGCTGCCATTAAGTACACATACATTTACAAATGTTGTTCAAGAAGGAGAAAACCTGCAGCTACCAGAACACACTGCTCCACACCAGACCAGTAAAAGCTCCCGCTGGTGGTTAACGTAACGTGTCTGAAACACTGGTGGCCAGCTGGTACGAAACGACCTCGATCTCCTACAGTTAAACGGCGAGCCAAATGTGTTTCTGACGCGATAAATAGGCAACTTCTGTTCACAAACTCTCACAAGTACAGCTAAACAGGGCACTAAAATACATTTTTTAAAAACATTTTAGGCAGGAAGAGCAATAACTTAATCTTAATATCTAGCACCTGGTTTTACCCTTTGATCGGATTTTGGTCTGAGTGTGAGCGGAGGTGGGCGGGTCTGCTTCTCGACCTGCTTCTGTACTGTTGTCTTTGTGGTGGCAGCATGGATGGCGGGTAATACAAAAATGTGGAAGTACAGCCTCTAGTTTGAGCAACAACCAGCGTAACTCTGCTGGATGACGTGTTGTGCATCAGTTAGCATCAGCTGGCAAAGTTTCGCATTGTTACGACATGAAGCGGGCTGAAGACTGGTGGTGTGTCCCTTTGAGTGGTCACACAGTGAGAAGAATCAAATCATGTAAAGAAATCAGAAATTCTGATGCACAGAGCTGCATCTCTAATCGTTTTATAATCACTCTGAATCAGAATCAAATTGACTTATGAGGTGCCTACAGATGGGCGGCACGGTGGTGTGGTGGTTAGCACTGTCGCCTCACAGCAAGAGGATTGTTGGTTTGATCCCGGGTGTGGGAGCCCTTCTGTGCAGAGTTTGCATGTTCTCCCCGTGTCAGCGTGGGTTTTCTCCGGCTTCCTCCCACCACTAGTGTATAGTGATGGGATTTCTCGTTCACTTTGAAGAGCTGGTTCAAAGATGCGGTTCGTTCGTTCATTTTTTTATTTTTATTTTTTTGCTGTGTGTGTTCGTGAGTTCAACGACAAATCGCATTGCTGATTTATCACATCATGTGATCTGGATATTGTAACGTTGACCCAGAATAGACTCCGCAGATATAAAGTTTGGTGTAGCTATAGCAACGCGCTTTATAAACAACAAGGAGTCATGTGACGTCCGCAAACGAGCCGAGTCTTTAAACCGGCTCTTTGAAGTGAACAGGTGAGCGGCTGCTGTCTTCCTCCCTCACAAACTAGTCTCTCTCAACTCATTTTCTTACTTCTCAGCCATGTTGACTGTATGTCAGAGGAGAAGCATTTGAGTTTGTTTTTTATCTGCCTGTAAAATATTTTCGATGACTCATGTTTCTCTCCCCCCTCCCGTCATATAAATCTGTCTTCGTTAGTGTGGAGGTCGGTGCGGCAGCAGCGATACCGCGGGGTCAGAGGTGTGTTTGAGTATCCGCCGCCAAAAAAACCTTGTTTACATTTTCAAAGAGGCCGGCTGTGGTCTAATTTATTAATGCCTTCCTCTTCCTGGTCTGCCAGCACAGGTGAAGGAGGTGTGTGTGTGAAGGTGAGCAGGTCGCTCTCGTGCTCGTTACATCAGACCCCTGAACAATTTGATTAATTTCCTCTTGAAGTTGGAGCCTGGCTGCAGATGGAGTTTCAAAGAGACGAAGATAATTCCAGCTTACAGGGTGAAGAGTAAAGAACACGTCTCATTTAGTTTCATGCATATTAAGTGTTAGGTGACTGACAGTTGAAGCACTCCTGGACATCCCACACAAACTCCTCTGGTTGAGTCATCAGAACAAAAGAAGCTCTGTGAGAAAATATCTGGTTTGGAGCTACTGACGGTGCAGTTGGCTTGTTTTTCTTAAGTTAGGCGCGTCGACGCACATCAGCAAACTGTCACATCCCGACGGCACTGACTCAAACGCCGTCAGTTCAGCAGGCTCAGTCTGCGAAAGTCCCGCATCATCAGTGTTTATGAGGTTTATAATAACAGCTCATATAAAACCACGTCTGCAACAGAAGAAATGCAACATCAACATTTCTGCAACCTTTCAGAGAGCCTTTAACCAGGAGGCAACATGCGGTGTATGAAGGCTGCACCATGTCAGGAGAATATGTGATATTTGATAACGCTGTTTAATACTGTGATGAGATAAATAAACAGATATGGAAGTGTGCTCACTTCTGCTTTTCTGTTGCTTTTATTTACCTCTAAAACACAAACAATGGTTAAATCAAAGGAGCAGTGTGTAAGTGGCGTTTAGTGGCATCTAGCGTCTCCTGGTTAGAATTCCTCCAGTGTTCATTTTTCAGGACAGTTTTACCAAAAGACAAATAATCAGCAGATAAGAGATCTCTTGCTCTCCACGACAAACAGACCAGGGGTCTCATTTATAAACACAGTTTGGTGACGTGGACAGTGAGGTGGAGCCTGATTGTAGAAACTGTTGAATATTTTTTGGCTTTTGTCTGTACGCACATTTTTAGTATGGATCCTACGCGCTGTTTTATAAATGAGACCACGAGTGAAAGTAAAACACATTACATACATACACATTCACATTAAAAAAAAATTTCCGACACTACTTGTCGCAGAGAGGCCGTTAACTACAGTGGCTGATGAGAAAACATAAAACACAAATGTCCCTGTGCTGCAGCCGACACCCTCTACACAAGCTAACACTTTTTTTCTGCATGCATATAAATCTAAATTATTATGTTCAACACGATGAAATTTGAACTGAACACAAACAGCATCAAAAATAAATACATAAATAATAGTGCAGTTTTCTACTGACTCAAAAAATCCCCCAGTATGATATCATAGTGTTTATCGTTGTTGATAAGTTGTTGAAGTTGATATCATGATTAGAATAAAATAAAATAAAAATAACCATGTAATGTGCAGCCCTACTGTGTATTTCAGCAAAGCTTTCACTGATGACTGTACGGCGACCATCAAATCAAATGTGGGACATGTTATCAAAGCTGAGAGGTTGTAGGCTGAACTCACGAGACCAGCGCACACACGTGAGCGCTCAGTGCCCAGAGAGGCAGTCAGAGCTACAGGCTACAGTGAGGCTAAAAACAGAGTTCAAATGAGGTTTTTCCAAACAACTTTTTATGTCGGGGCTTCAGGACACTTGGATCACTACGGACGAGCAGTATGGAGATATTTTGTGGTTTCAATGATGTGTTTTTGGACGTTTGAATCTGGGGCGCCGTCAGCCTCCATTAGGTGGAGTTGTGTTGCTACCTCCTCTCCCCTTGGATCTCTGCAAGTGATGTGAGGACTCTAAAACTTCACCTGAGCCCCCCTCGGCATATGGGTGAGTAGATAATGGCTGAATTTACATTTTTGGGTGCACTATCCCTTTAAGACTTTAGGATAAACAAACACTCCTGAAACTTTGCACAGTTCAGTCCGATCACCTGATCGTTTTATCTCAATACTTCATCCATGTTTCTGATTATATCGATTGTAACATGGAGGTCAACAACACTCCTCCTCTGCTCGTAGCTGGGTGTCTATATCTTCTTACTTTTGTTTGTGGTACTCCACTACACTTAGTCCAATGAACTAACAGCAAGTATGTAAACAAGTATGAGCTTAAGCAGAGGAGCGTCTGTCCTGCTGAGGTTTGACATTTGAAAACTGAGGCCAATCAAAATGCAGGACATCGTCTCAACATGTAGGACGTGGGACAAGGGACATATATGCTGTGCAGTCCTGCACACACGTGACTGAACACACCCAGCTGAGCTGACGGATGCTACGCTAAAGATTTGTTTATATGACAAAACATTCAAAAGTTTAAATGATTTCAACTTCCGGATGAGTTTTGGAGGAATTTAAATGAACTGTGCAGACAGCTGACGGCTGTCGTCGTATTTAGAGCCATCAAGCAGACCAAAGTGGGGCAGCAGTGGATCAGCAGGCACAGGCACTTATTCACTCATTTCAGGATTCGATCCCTGACTCCTCACGTCAAAGTGTCTTTTGCACAAAACTGAACGACTCCTTCGTTATTGTTCATTTATTCTATTTATGTTTCTTGACCGTTGCAGGACTTGCTTTGATCTTTTAATGGCTCTTAATGTGTTTACTGTTGTGCACCAACATATATAACAAAATCCATGGTAATACACCTGATTGTGGTGCATGGTAGAACGTCAGATGAAAGGAGATATAAATGCAGTTAATTTCCATTTTAATTCCTTTAAGCTATGTGAGTGAGAAACCTTCTGGCCTGAACATAACCCTCCAGCAGTGTTAACGTATCCAGGACAGTCTTGTGTTTCTATGTCGAGGATATCCTTAAAGGAAACCCTGAACTTGGAACTCAGAGCCATTTCTATTCTGTCTCACTGTCACCATACACAAGCTTAAAATGCTCCAGCTGCCATTTCACTGTTTTTGAGGATGAACTTTTCAACGGCCTCGAAAATCCAGCTCTTCTCTGCGCTGTAATCCTTTCCCCTCTCTGCCTCCGGTTCTGCAACACTGAGCAGCAGTGTCAACCTTTCTCTCCATCACAGTGGCAGCGGAAACCTTCCCCTAAATGGTTCTCAATCTCATTAAAAAGTGAAGAAGGTGAGTAATAAATGCCAAACTCCTTCACTACCCTGATGCCATTTTTAGCTGGCCGACACTTGTCCTTCCTCCCTCCCCCTCCCCCTCCCCGTCCCCGTCCGAGCCCCGCAGACATGGGTTGTGCATAAACGCTGTCCTGTAGAGCTTCTATTTATTATGTCTCTCTGTGGCCTTTCATGCTTTTCTCACCCCCCGGGGGTGCCTCTGGGATCGATAACAGTCCCGGCTGTTGAGGGTGCTAAGACCTTTCTGTCGTTAACGCTCGGTTTATTTCAGTTTGCCAGAGAAACCCACTCCACCTCCACCGCTCGTCCCAGCAGGCCTCCACAACACTGCTTCCTCTCTGAGATGGGTCTATTATTCCCATTCGAGGGGGAAATGTGCCCTAGTTTTTGCGGGCGTCTAAACCCCTTTACATCCACGGGATTGAGATAGGGAAGGTTTCATCCCATGACCAAATGGTTTTTGAATAAGAACGAGAGGCGCTTTGAAACGAGGGATCTCGAGGATGCTGACGTTTCTGTCACATCAAGGAGGTCTTTAGGATTATCAGCGGACTGGTGGCAGTGGGACCAACACTTACCTCAAACACAAGAAGAGGAAGAAGGCTACGAGCAGAGCCACCATGGAGATGCAGTGACCCAGGAAGTTTATGATCACAGCTATTTGGTAGTGCATCTTGCCTTTTTTCTGCAGAGAGAGAGAGAGAGAAAGAAACAGAGGATGAGCCCCTCTGATTTACAGAAACAGTATTCTCAGAATAATAAAAAAAGGAAAATCCTCTTTGGTCTACTTCTCCTTTTTTAGAGCCGACTCCTGCAGTGGTTGTGAACAGAGGCGGCTTTAGAAACTTTTAAAATAAAACATGAGAGGAAATGTGTTAAGACTCACTGGGGAGCTTCTTGGCAGCAATAAAATGTACATTACTAATAGCTGCGTTGTTTATTCACAATAGGAAGTCAATTCAGTTTCTCAATAACATCAATAAATAGAAACTATTTGTAACTCCAAACACCCACAGCCAGAGCAGGGACAGATTGCAAGGAAGATGACGTCTGTACAAACATGTGAATGTCCTCCGACCCTCCAACACAGCAGACGTTTTACTCATTTTGTCTCTTTGTATTTGATTTTTTGTGTCTTTGTGGTCATTTCTTTGTTTCTTTGTACTCGTTCTGTGTCCTTGTGCTTGATTTTTGTCTCTTTGCAGTTATTTTCTGTCTCCTTGTGGTTGTTCTGTATCTCTGTACGGTCATTTTATTTTTAAGGGGTCGGTTAACACTAACTCTTGGTAGCTGCTGTTTGTCTCTTGGTGATTGTTCTGCATTTCTCTGTAGTTGTTTTGTTTCTATTTGTGGTGATTTTTTGTTTCTTTAAACTGGTTTTGTGTCGTTGTGGTTGATTTTTTTAGTCTCTTTGAGGTCAGTTTGAATGTGTGTGATTGCTTTGTGTCTGTTGGTGATGAATTTTGCATCTTTCTGTGGTTGATTCTTGTCTCTTTGTATTAATTTCCTGTCTCTTTGTCATTGTTTGTTGTCTCTGGTTGTTTTACGTATTTTTTTCTTTGTACTTTTGTATGTTTGATGTTGATATTTGCGTCTTTGTGGTAGTATTGCACCTTTTTGTAGAAGATTTTTAGCTGTTTGTGGTCATATGGCATCAATATGTGGTCATTTTTCATCCATTTGTGATCCTCAGACACGTCTCTGTGGTCATTTTTTCTCCTTTCTGTGTTGATTTAGGTCTCATTTTTGTTTCTTTGTCCTTGTTCTGTATCCTTGAGGTTGATTTCTGTCTCTTTGTTGTCAGTTTCCATGTCTTTGAGGTTGTTTTGTATATGTGTGGTCATTTTAAACATTTTGTGGTTGCTGTTTGTCTCTGTGATTATTTTCTGTCTCTTTGTGGTTGTTTTGTTTCTATTTGTGGTGATTTTTTGTTTCTTTTAACTTGTTTTGTGTCGTGATTGATTTTTGTTTTCTCTTTGAGGTCTGTTTGAATGTGTGCGATTGCTTTGTGTCTATTGGTGATGAATTTTGCATCTTTCTGTGGTTGATTCTTGTCTCTTTGTGAATGTTTTGAGTCTCTTTCTGGTCAATTTCTGTTTCTTTGTAGTTGTTTTACATCTTTGTGATTATGTTGAGTCTCTTTTGTTTGTTTGTTGTCTCAAGATATTCTTTGGGGGCTTTTTGGCCTTTAATGTATAGGACAGACAGGCATGAAAGGGGGAGAGAGAGGGAGTGACATGCAGCAAAGGGCCACAGGCTGGAGTCAAACCCGGGCCGCTGCGGCAACAGCCTTGTTTTTGTGTCGTTGTGTTGATTTTTTTAGTCTCTTTGAGGTCAGTTTGAATGTGTGTGATTGCTTTGTGTCTGTTGGTGATGAATTTTGCATCTTTCTGTGGTTGATTCTTGTCTCTTTGTATTAATTTCCTGTCTCTTTGTCATTGTTTGTTGTCTCTGTGGTTGTTTTACATATTTTTTTCTTTGTACTTTTGTATGTTTGATGTTGATATTTGCGTCTTTGTGGTAGTTTTGCACCTTTTTGTAGAAGATTTTTAGCTGTTTGTGGTCATATGGCATCAATATGTGGTCATTTTTCATCCATTTGTGATCCTCAGACACGTCTCTGTCATTTTTTCTCCTTTCTGTGTTGATTTAGGTCTCATTTTTGTTTCTTTGTCCTTGTTCTGTATCCTTGAGGTTGATTTCTGTCTCTTTGTTGTCAGTTTCCATGTCTTTGAGGTTGTTTTGTATATGTGTGGTCATTTTAAACATTTTGTGGTTGCTGTTTGTCTCTGTGATTATTTTCTGTCTCTTTGTGGTTGTTTTGTTTCTATTTGTGGTGATTTTTTGTTTCTTTTAACTTGTTTTGTGTCGTGATTGATTTTTGTTTTCTCTCTTTGAGGTCAGTTTGAATGTGTGCGATTGCTTTGTGTCTATTGGTGATGAATTTTGCATCTTTCTGTGGTTGATTCTTGTCTCTTTGTGAATGTTTTGAGTCTCTTTCTGGTCAATTTCTGTTTCTTTGTAGTTGTTTTACATCTTTGTGATTATGTTGAGTCTCTTTTGTTTGTTTGTTGTCTCAAGATATTCTTTGGGGGCTTTTTAGCCTTTAATGTATAGGACAGACAGGCATGAAAGGGGGAGAGAGAGGGAGTGACATGCAGCAAAGGGCCACAGGCTGGAGTCGAACCCGGGCCGCTGCGGCAACAGCCTTGTACATGGGGCGCCTGCTCTATTTTGTATGTTTGATGTTGATATTTGTGTCTTTGTGGTTGTTTTGCAGCTTTTTGTGGATGATTTTTTTTGTCTCTTTGCGGTTATTTTTTTGTCATTTTGTGGTCATTTTTCATCCATTTGAAGTCATCTGACATGTCTTTGTGGTCATTTTTGTTTCTTCATGGTCGGTTCACATTTCTTTGCCATTGATTTTTGTCTCTGTGTGGTCATTTTGCTCCTTTCTGTAGTTGATATCGGCCTCTTTGCAGTTGATTTTTGTCTGTGTGGTTGTTTTTTGTTTTTTTGTACTGGTTTTGTCTCTTTGTGGTTGATTTTTGTCTCTGTGATCAGTTAATATCTCCTCGTGGTTGTTTTGTATCTATTTGTGGTGGTTGTGTATCACTCTGTTGATCTTCCTACAGGAAACATCAGCAGTCACACAGAGGTTGTGCTCCCAGAGTCCTGGTCCTGTGGTTGTTCGGCCTGTTGAGTAATCCATCCATAAACCACCTACCTATCAGCCTACCTATAACTCTTGGGGTTTTAAAACATGAACACTGGGAGGCTTGTGAGCGTGCGCACACTCACACATATAAATCATCCACTGGGTCTTCTGGTGCTGCTGCTGAAGGTTTTACACAGAACAAAGACACATCTTGGTCTGAATCGCTGCCTGAGACCACTGTGACTGTCTGTGACTCAGATATCCATTGTGATCGGATTTCCCCCACACTACCAACAGTAATCTGTGCTGTAAGTGGATTTATGTAACCTACTGGTGTCTACGCCCAGATTAAATGTGGACATGTTTAATCTCTGCCCCTCCCACCCTGAAGTACGTCATCCCATTCACTTTAGTTTGCTGCAGCAGCTCTTTAACTCTTCCTCAGTCTGCAGAGGACTAATCACACCAAGGCTTTCCCTTCTGGTGCCTCACTGTAGCTGCATCAGTGTCTGTGTGATGCTTCGTTAATAGTTCACATATTTGTGGGACTGCTTCTCTGAAAAACAGGAAAATTATTTCTTTGTGACTGCCCTCAAAAACGACTGTTACAAAACAAGTCATATGAGTGTTTCCTGATCGGCCACCTCTGGGGCTGACATATGATTTATTTTAGGGTGGGTAAAGACTGACGTCGTGTCTCTCAGTACGTAAATCGATTCTTCAAGTCTAAAATACTCACAAGTCATAATCATTTCTGTCTGCATCAAATGTACTTTGAAGGGTTGGGTCATCTTTTCTACTTTCATATCGTTTATATGTGGTCACGTGACATCACCAGTAGGTGATCCAATCAGCAGGAACCGGTGGGAACAGACGTGGACGGGGGTCTCCTGTTTTTCTAAGTTAAGCACTGAGCCCTTGATTTAAATCTGCCTTTGTCCATTTTAAGCATGTTTTGGAAGAGTTGGTAATAAAGTTCAGCAGCTTGTTTCCCAAATGTGATTATTGACGACTGTTCATAGGTGAATGAACACATTAATAACCACCTTAAAGGGAACTAATAAAACCTGGGCCCTATGTTCAGATCTGCTTTTGTCTAAATGAGTGATAGGATGTTCAATATGTGACATTTCTCCAGTACCAAGCTAGGGCTGCCCTGCGGGCGCTCATCAAACTCAAATGGCTCATCCAGATCCAGTTGGTCAAAATCGGGTACAAATTCGGACATGTTTGTTGTGGCAAGTCAAAACACTCACTCAGAGAGTGAAAGTCTGGCTCTGAAATCTCACGTCTCGCCAGATTTGAGTTGTTGCAGGAAGTTACCGCTGGAGTGACCTTACAAACGCCAGGAGTTCCTCTGTTTGGAGTAGTCATGGCTGAATTTTGACCCGATTTTGACCAACTGGATCTGCATGAGCCATTTGAATGTGATGAGCGCCCGTATTTATTTGAACACGGAGTACACGGACGTACACGGACGCAGAGCTCATTGAAACTGAAGAGCGGACGAGGAGAGAGAGGGAGCAGCAACAGGCAGAGGAACATGTCTGAATCCAGCTAAAGCTAAACACGCACGTTCATTTCTCCTTTCTGTTATGTTGTCAGATAATTATACTAACAATCCGAGCCTATCTGTGTGAAAAAAATGCACTTTTAGTGGACGTATTTTGACGTTGTTTGACGCTGTCTGAGTGCCCTATTATTTAATATAGCGCGCGCTCACGGGCTGCAGGCAGGTCAGCCCTAGCTTCATACTGGAGACATGTCACATATTGAACATCCTATCACTCATTTAGACAAAAGCAGATCTGAACATAGGGCCCAGGGTGAAAACAACATTAGTTCCCCTTTAATAATAACAGTCCCAGTAGGAGTATTACCAGTGCTAGTCGTGCCAGTAAATTCAAAACATAATGTACAAAGCAAGAAATAATCTACTTCCAGGCAATATTCAAAAAATGTTTTGCGACAGGGAGTGGGGAAAATAAAATCTAAAAAAACATAATGTTCATATAACTTTGAAAAGTGTGTGTATTTGAGTGTGTGGGGAGGACTTATGGAGAGGGTTAGATGAGGAGTTAAAGGGAAGCACGACTATAAAGAACTTAAAAAAAGAAAATGTACAGAGAGTTTTTTCGGAGGTATGCAGACGAAGAGGGGCGATGCTGATGGGTTGGTTTATTTATTCATCAGGCCTTGGCTGAGATGATCTTTGTATATTTAATATCTAAATCTTTTGTTTATTTATCGTCATCAATGGTTGTTAATAAGTCTGTTGATAATTTACATTTTAAAGGAGGCATGAACACTGAGAGGGGACAGGCTTATGTAAGTGTACACTTCTTCCTGCTCCTTTTCCAGCATGTCTGTTTGTTTTTATTTTTTATTTTGCTCAGTCATTCATATTCGTTTTTATTAAAGAATGTTTCCTCTGTTTAGCACAGAACACGACCACTTCAACAAGCAGTTGGAGAGGTATAAGTACTGTACTTAAGAACATATTTGAAACATCAGTGCTTTGTTTGAGTCGTCCCATTTCATGATGCTTTAAACTTCAATGAGGCACAAATTAGATTTTACATCCAAAACTCTTTCAAATATGACGCATTTTAAAACATTGAACTACCAACCAGTGTGTGCCTGAAATGGTTTCTGCCTTCAGCCTCTAAAAGGTGTCAATGTGCAGCTTCTCTTCATTTTAATGTACAGCAAACAGAATCATTTGGGGCTTTGTACTGTCGGCCTGAGAAAATCTAACATTTCTGCTCTGAAGAATTGTGACAGCATTTCTGACTTCTGTGTTGCCTAACGACACAATCGTTAAATCGATTCATTTAAAAAAATGACCAGCAGATTAATCCAGTGTGAATATAATCATCAGGTGTGGCCTCATATAAAACAGTAAAACATGAGCTCCTGTTTAAACAGTAAAGCATACAAACACATTATGCTGTCTATCATTACATACACTTTATAAACACTGAGTACTGTTACTTTAAATAGTTTCACAGCATTTTCCTGATTATCTCACTATATAATGATGAAAACTGTGTGTGTGTGTGTTCCACGTTTTTCTCCTCACTGACTTGGTCAATCCATGTGAAATTTGGCACAGTGGTAGAGGGTCATGGGAGGATGCCAATGAAGCAATATTACATCAATTGGCCAAAGGGGGGCGCTATAGCAACCCATTGAAATGTCAAACTTTGAATGGGCATATCTCATGCCCCGTATGTGGTAGAGACATGAAACTTTGCACAGAGATGCCTCTCCTCATGAGGAACACATTTGCCTCAAGAACCCATAACTTCCGCTTATATAGATTTTCCACCATTTTGAATTTTTTGAAAAACACTTCAAATGGATCTCTTCCTAGGAAGTTTGAGCGATCTGCATGAAACTGGGTGAACATAATCTAGGGAGCAATATCTAAAGTTCCCTCTTGGCAAAAGTTGGAAAACTTCCTAAAACTGAGCTTCTATAAGGCAATGAATATTGCGGAGGGCGTGGCTCATCACATAAAGGTGTAGAACATCTCAAGGGTTTCACCCATCACCACGCAACTTTGTAGGCATATGACCACACATAATCTGAGGGGACCCCTCCATTATTGACCCCATCAAACAAAATGGGGGCGCTAGAGAGCTCATTTCTTATCTAGGCCTAACCGCCATATGGATTTTTACTAAACTTGGTAGATATGTAGAACAGGACGCCTCAAGGTGACTGGAGAAATTTAACTCTAATTGGCAACTGGGTGGCGCTATAACAACAGAAAAATGCTTCAAAATGGCTAAAATGCGACCGATCGCTGTGGCTCCCCCTGTGGACCAATGTTGGTGTTGTTTCTAATGTTTGGTATGACTAAGTCATGGTATGGTATGCTGCTGCAACAAGGGCTAGCTGCACCTTTCCCATGTGAACTACCCGTGTGCCTGACTTTGAAGTCAATACAACATATAGACACTTTAACTATCTGCCTTTCAACGTGCTACCTCAACTACTAATGTACAGTTTTAGCCCACTAACTATCCCACTATTGGCAATGGTACTACTGTACTTTCAATAAAGCAATCGTACTATCAGATTCACAAACACTCTGTCTGAATACATTGCTCTTCTTAATGGGTTCAGTTGACTATTTAATCTGCAATTTCCTATGACCTGTGTCCCAAACACACACCATGTGAAACTGTACTTGGGCAACTGTGCACTCAGTGGGTATGAACTAGTATTTACATACTTTAACTTAAGTCTGAGGATATTTACTTGTAATGGAGTATTTTCACCGCATGGTAAAAGTACTAAGGATCGGACTCCTTCCTCCTCCACTGGATGTAATAAACTGTATATGTTTGTTGTGTTTTGTTTTGCTGTCAGGCTACATGTTGTGCTTTGTTTTGGCCATGAAACATTGTGATGCAAATTTCGGAGGAACCTGACAAAAGAAATCAAATCAAAGCAAACAAAGTGGTTTGTTTTAAAAGCACTGACGCACAGCTCATGGTTTCTAAAGCTAATATGAGGCTTCAGCAGTCTAGAGTTGGATAAATCACACGGGCATGTTTTCATCCTGGGAGTTACATATATGTGTATTGTCCCTGAACATTTCCCTCTGCTGCAGTGAAATGCTTCTTTCCACCAAACAAAGGATGTAGATGTTGCCGTCCATGTCTTACAGCGCAGTCACAATATAAAGGGATCATTTCAAGGTTAGTGTGACAGAAGGAGTGATTACAATGATTAGTGACGACACATTGAAAGAGTAATCACTCAGTGTCCATACGAGGATGTGTGCAGTAACACAGACCTGATAAAAAGATGTGAATCAGTCCTTTAACAGACACGGACTTGTGCAGGACTGGCCAACACATCAGGATATAAATCAAGCACACAGGAGGCTTCAGAGCTCGGAGAGGAGGGGGTGGATGACAAGAGGATAATATAGGACCCACCCACCACTAGCCTCAGGTCTGTGTGAAAATGTGTGGGCCACGAGAGTCAAACTCAAACCTGACTCATTCTCCTCCTGAAAGAAACAACAAAGGTACTTATCGTATATTTGAGAAAATAACCTCCAGTGAGTCCCAAAAGGAGAAAAGTATTCTTTTTCCCCACAAATAAACTTTCCAATAAGCCTTTGATCCACGCACTCTCTCCTCCCAGTGGGGCCGCTGCATATCCGGTTCAATACAGGCTGAACTTTAAAGAGAAACTACTTCAACTCCCCCTCCTCCTCCCCCCTGATGTCAATCACGCCACCGCTGTTACCTGGTGATTTATTTCATGGCCACAAAAAGGAAAAAAAATCAAACACACATTTTTAAAAGGTCAGACAGTCTATATCCATCTTCTGCTGGCGATCGATCCGACATCAGAGTCTCTCAGAAAACACTAAATGAAGGCTCTCATTCCACAACATGCTCACAGATCTATAAAGTACAAATGACTACAACTGCACCGCGTCTGGTGACCTAACTGGCAGCTTTTTGTAGTTGGTTCCTTTTTTTTTTTTGGCATTTGACAGATGACAGAGTAAACTGGAAACAGAGAGACATACGGCATGTAACACAAGTCCCAGTGCTAGAATCACACCCCATGGCGTGCACTGAAACCACTCGACATCAAGGTGCTCCACACCTGACAGGTTTAACATGCCGTCACACGTCAGACTAAATCCTTCAGAGATTAATTATATCTCTTTTATTGTTAACAAATCCCACGAAGAGACTTAAACCAACAAGTCTGTGGATCCAGAGCCTGATGAAACCAAACGATCCATGCAATCTGAGTTTTGTATCTGGAATTAAATATGGGAGACAAATAAAACAAACAAACAAAAATGGTGCTTCAAAAATAAAGCTTTATCTGGTTTTTGTACGACACACTGCAGAGATAACTCTGACATGAAAAGCTTGACATTTTAGGAAACATGCCTGTGGCACCGTGTCCGCCAAAGGGTCTTTTCCCAGCTGAGGACAACAGACGCTCCTCAGGAAACACCCAGCTGGAAGCGCTTAAGAGTGCTTTGGAGGCGCAGCAGTTCTCCAGCTGAGACGCTCTGCTTGCGTCTGGTTGCTATGAAACAGAATATCCCAGAAGTAATAATGTCGGTGCAAGGTAGAGTGCTTGTTCTGGATGAAGGGAAGACTGAAGCACGCGAGGAGAGAGGACAGACCTGCCAGTCTGAGTAGGGTCATGAGAGGGAACATACAAACATATAGCCCAGTGGTTCTCAACTGGTCCAGCCACGAGGTCCAGGTTTCTCCTTCATCATTAGTTCAAGGTCCACACAGTGAAATATATCAGAAGCCCTTTTTAAACAGGAGTTGTGCAAATTTGCAGGAAAGCCCAATCAGTCTTTTTTCAGCATTGGCAGTATAAAAACAAAATCGGGGAGTGCAGCAAAATGCCGCCTACCTACTTTTGTTTATACAGAATGCGCCTTTTTCGGGGCAATGGGGGGCGTGAGCAAGTAACAAAACGTGTAGCTCAGCGTGTGACGTAAACAGTGACGTGGGAGGGAAGCCGCGGCTGGTCAGTCCTTCGGTGATTCTCTCGTAAGTCGGCCCGTCCTTCACCGTCCCCGTCATCTGACGGTTAATGGCCTCTTCGTTTGCGAGGACAAGGAGGGCGCGCAATTCCTTGTCTCCCCAGTTGCTCATCTTTACAGTGTCTGTCCGGTTTGTGTTTCCCTCTTGCTACTAGCTGCTCGCTAATTCCTGCTATCAGCTGTTTCCTGTTTATCCACCGCCAGTGGCTCGCACGTGCAGCGTCATCAACAGCTCCTCCCACAAGTCATCAACAGCCCCTCCCACAAGTCATCAACAGCTCCTCCCACAAGTCATCAACAGCCCCTCCTACAAGTCATCAACAGCCCCTCCTACAAGTCATCAACAGCTCCTCCCACAAGTCATCAACAGCTCCTCCCACAAGTCATCAACAGCTCCTCCCACAAGTCATCAACAGCTCCTCCTACAAGTCATCAACAGCTCCTCCCACAAGTCATCAACAGCTCCTCCCACAAGTCATCAACAGCTCCTCCCACAAGTCATCAACAGCTCCTCCTACAAGTCATCAACAGCCCCTCCCACAAGTCATCAACAGCTCCTCCCACAAGTCATCAACAGCTCCTCCTACAAGTCATCAACAGCCCCTCCTACAAGTCATCAACAGCTCCTCCCACAAGTCATCAACAGCTCCTCCCACAAGTCATCAACAGCTCCTCCCACAAGTCATCAACAGCTCCTCCCACAAGTCATCAACAGCTCCTCCCACAAGTCATCAACAGCACCTCCCACAAGTCATCAACAGCGCCTCCCACAAGTCATCAACAGCTCCTCCCACAAGTCATCAACAGCTCCTCCCACAAGTCATCAACAGCCCCTCCCACAAGTCATCAACAGCTCCTCCCACAAGTCATCAACAGCTCCTCCCACAAGTCATCAACAGCTCCTCCCACAAGTCATCAACAGCTCCTCCCACAAGTCATCAACAGCTCTTCCCACAAGTCATCAACAGCCCCTCCTACAAGTCATCAACAGCCCCTCCTACAAGTCATCAACAGCTCCTCCCACAAGTCATCAACAGCTCCTCCCACAAGTCATCAACAGCTCTTCCCACAAGTCATCAACAGCCCCTCCTACAAGTCATCAACAGCTCCTCCCACAAGTCATCAACAGCTCCTCCCACAAGTCATCAACAGCTCCTCCCACAAGTCATCAACAGCTCCTCCCGTTGCAGAAGGCCACCTCGTTGTTTAAACTAAAAGGGTTCCACCAATATGTCTACCCTACGAGGCGGAAAATTGATCACCTCGGATCGACTCGCCAATCTGGCTCTAAACGGCCCAAGATTCGCCGAAAATCTGGCAGTGTAAAAGGAGCTAGTGTCATACTTGCATTTGAACGTGTCGTCAAGCTGGTTTACTGTCTCTGTGGAGTGGCTGCTCATTAGTCGCTCACTCTACAGCAGGAAACAGCACTTGACAACAAGAGCTCTGTGCTGGATTTTCACTGTGCTTCAAAATAAAGTGTGTTTTCTACAAATCTGACACGTTTGTGAGTCACTTGCAGTTCATTCAGAGAGGACCTGCGACCCATCAGTTGGGAGCCTCAGGTATAGTCACCAGTATATGAACATATTTCCCCTCCACTGTTGTCACTGTTGTTCAGCATGTAAGATGTGACGGTTGGTCTTTGTGGTATTTGTCCCTGCTCCACTGTAACTGGACGGCTGTGTAAAAACAGACGAGTGCAGTGTTTGAGCCAAAGTTTAGCGCCTCATCGTGCAGCTGACACTTGAAGCAATGTAAATTTGCAGCGCTCCCCTTGTAGAGAATTTAAAAAAGACCCTAACCTCAGGGAAAAAAATGCTTTGGTGGACACGGCCTGTGAACGTCCTTGATATCGCTCTCATGTTTGTGTGTTAAGCAGCTCGACCTATGAGGGGGAGCTTATTTTTTTTAAGAATTGTAGCAGGGGTAAACAGCGAGCTAACGTGTCCATTTTATATCGCTGTTTTTGTGCAGATGAAATAAACAAGATGCAATGTGTTGACAGGGAACTTCAGAGGCGTTGGCAGGTGTATTTTTTCAGTTACAACAGAATTCCTCCTGCTTTTAGTCTTTATGCTAAGCTAAGCTAATTGCCTCCTAGCTTGAGACACAGACAGCAGTGCTATCAATCCTCTTATCTAAATCTTGGTAAGAGAGCAACTACGAGTGGCTCCCAACATCCTTTGAATCTACGTGTTTTCTTCACCTTCTGTGAAAAGTTAAACATCCTTAGCAACCGCTAACAAATGACCTTCGCGAGACGACTCGCTAAACAAACTGACTCACTTGACATGAACGTGACATCAGCCCGATTACATTAGGTGAAACCAAATTAAATCTGATTATACCGTAACATTCACCATCCTGCTGCTGTAACTGCTAACTAGAGCACCAACTGTGTGTTATTCCGCCACTGAAAATAGTCCCCAACAAATGCACTTCCTGCTGTTTGATAAAAACTACAGCTCCCAGCTGTTTTAGAAAATCACTGAGCCTTTAAAATATATGAAACAATATATTGGAGAAGTGTTTATAAAGCCCACAGTCAGGGTAGAGAGGTCAGACAGTATTTAGGGACGGCCTTCAGTCCTTCTGTTGACAATATAAATTAATACAGGACATGGGCCTAATCCTCTTATTTACTTCCAACAGCTCAACCAGTGAAGTGAAGTATTTCAACTGTTGTATTTATCATCAGTAATGTTGAATTAAAGTGCAGCAACCTGCCTGATAGTTATTATGGAAATGATACCATTTAATTAGTTTAATGATTGTGCTAAAAGGCACAGACAGGGCAGAGACTCGTACTCACATACTGCTGGCTGACAAATGATTCCAGCTTCATCCTTTAAATGCAGGACAGACTCACTTGTCTCTAAAATAATTATAATAAAAAGAGCAGCTCATCAAATCAGCACAGGGTAACAATGTTTATGGAAACTCCACTGTTTAATATTCAGTTGCAGCAGATGGTGAGGTCAGGCAAAACAAAACATACCGTGTCATGTCTCCGTCATGTAATTTTACATTTCACATACAGTACTTCAGATGTCTACTCGTCTCAGGCTGATTTAGGTCAGCGTGTTCTGTCTGAAAGCTTTGTCCTGTGCTGGATGGATCCTAATTAAAACGGGCGCTCATCACCACCACATGTGCACATCACAATACTCCATCCAGGTGGAGGCTAAGAGCATGCAAAACAACAACAACAACAACAACAACAGAACAGCAACATGTGAAAGGATGAAAATCTGGAGCACAGCAGGACCTTAACAGCAGCATGCTCTGCTTTCAGCCGGCTGTGTTTTCTTGCTCTTCATCGCCAGAGGACAAGGGTGTTTAGAAAAATCACAGTTGTTGTGGCTGCCGTTTCTTTTGAGGAATTTACAAAATGAAACCCTTCTTTGGTTTTGTGCGTTCAGAGGAGAAATAGCTGCAGGTTGATTTGCAGATTTCAGGCTCCCACCTACGTATGAAACCAGCCAAGCCCCTGAAACATTAGGCAACATGACATTTAAGCTGCAGTTGCTTTTTGATGCTACTCAATTATTGTGCTTTTGGAGCCTCTAAGTGATGCTGCTGGGCATTTCACAGTGCATTCACTGTATTTATCTTTTGGCCTCTAGTGCCTGTTTATGGCTGCAGGCACTGAGCACCCGAACCCTCAGTCCATATTTACTATAAATGAACCTGCCGCAGTCATCGTCCACTGCCGACCTCGCCGCCTGTGTGGCTGCGTGTTGATTATGTTTCATGCTTTCAGGGTCTTTGTGAAAAGCCTCATTAATCAGTATACATGCACACAAACGCCACAAGCTGTGACATCTTACCTCCTCGTGAAGTATGGCCTTACACATGGAGTAGTTCCCCTTCAGCGCCCACGTCCCATTTGCAAGACATTTCCTATAAACATTATCTGCAGAGAGGAGGAGAAGAAAGAGCACAGAGGGACGCTGTTAAAAAAGATGCTTCTCATATTTTCCTTTTGTTCAGAGAGTGATTCTTGTTTTGGCCTCGTATGCCTGGAAATGCACAAAATGTGAATTCCTGCTCGATGCATAGTGGCAGTGTGACCTTTTCTGCTTTTGAGGCTAATAGGGAGAGATATCGTTAGAGGTAGTCTTACAAGCTGTGACTTTTCACACGTTTGCTGTCAGGACAGTCTGCCACCCTCTGCCTAAGCATTGTTATCGTTCCTTACATTTAGACGGTTGCTTTTTATCACCAATGACCTGCGATCGACCCGCATTTTCTAACATTTTACACAAAACAGTTTGTCCCTGTGTCGTGTTGTGCACACAAGGTGTGGGCAGAGAAAGGCAGGGACAGTTCTTCACATTAACAGTTATTGATGATTCTCCTACGAGCTGTGACACAATTAAAAGGCATATTCTGGCATCTGTATCGCCTCCTTTAAATCAACAGAAAGACTCAGATTGGAGCCATTTTCTGTTTAGAAAAGAAAACACCATTTCTGCACATGGCTGGATAATGCAACCCAAATAGTCGGGGGTCGGCATGAAGGCTCTGACAAGTGATGAGTAAAAATATATTTCTCCATGCAGGCTCGCCCTGTCATCGCACACATTTCTCGCCACATTCACGGGACAGACATGAAATAATCTGTAACAAATTTCACATTTGTCATTTCACATTTATTATTTCTTAAGATGAAGGAAATGAAATCATCAAACAGGATACCGTGGAGTTGAAATACTGCAAATGAGGCAATTTAAAGTTAAAAGGAGCAAAATATTTCAAAGATGATATTTATTTTTACATCATCAGTTGTCTGCAGGTGAGGCTGCTGGATCTGACAGCCTGAGAGCTGAGGTTCACTTCATTTAAATTACAAAGCATGGATGAAACTAAGTTAGTTCTGGTGCCTGCCACTTAATAATGTTAACAGGCTGACACATACATAAAAATGGAAAAAAAAAAAAAAAATCACAACAGTTTTCAGAGGAGAAAAAGCTCTCTGTCACCGGGTTTAGACGATCAGCACTGAGAGCACGGACCAGTGTGTCAGACAGTTAATCACTCGTCCCAAAACAAAACATTTTTCACTCACTTATATGGACAGATCTGACCCTGATCTCCAGGCGGGTCGACTCGGGTCGTTAGAAACCTTTCTCAGTGACAGATTTCAGAGCAAAGAAAGTGGAGAAAGTGAAGTTTGCAGAGCTATCGCTGACACAGTTAAAGCTTCAGTGGGTTTTTCTCTGCATGAGGAAAGCTGTCAACATCCAGAAATAATGAAACACAGCATCAATAAAATGAAGTGCTTGCTAGAGTCTGTCTTCTCTGAGGTTAGCCAACATTTAGCCAAACTGCAAGAATCTACGCTGTCGGCACTGAAGGTAACCTGGCTCCAGGCCTCTGAAGTGCTGTCTGCATCCCAGCGCTCATTAACCCTTTGCTTCCCACAGATGGAAGAACAATGGACCCAAGTTAAAACAGCTCAAATCAATATTCTTTAGGATAACAATGGCTAACATGACAGCTTTTTTGTGAGAGGGGTTGTTCATTGTGACAAATCGACCGAGCATTGTTGCCCAACTGCAGCTTCCCTCATCTCTACAAAACGCTTTATCAGCCCTCCTCACACTGCACTTAGCCCCAGGCTAGAGAAGCTGTCAGCCTGGAGCTAAGGGAGCTGTTAGCCTGGCTAGCCTTTCACATTAAAGCCCCTTTTACACTGCACTAAAAACCTGCTAACAACCGCTAACGTCTGGCTTTTTACTGTAATGGGAAAGGTTGCAATCTGGTTCTGATCAGCACTGATGGAAACACAACAAGCGGCACAATCTTCACTGATGAGATGCAATGATGCACCGCCACAAAATACCGCCCATCTCTCGCCAAGCAGCGTGCAAACATCGATCCAAAGTAGCCCGCACCGAAGAGCGACTGAATAAGTGAGAGATATAAAAAAGAAGTGACCTCAGGCCTCCATGCTGCTTTCTGCTGTTTACTAACCTGTTTTCTGGCCTTTCCATGATGTTGAACGTCACACACCAGAAAGAACGAAACACACAGAGAGGCATACTCATGTGCTGCAGAGCCGTGTACACAGCTCCGGTCTGGTGGCGATGGGAAAAGAGTTTACAGCCTATTTTTAGCGTGTTTATTAGTGTTTAAAAAGATTTAGTTTCACTGCTTCAGTGTCCTCTGATATTGGCTGCAGTGACACTACTGCTCTTACTGTGCTACTCTCACCAAAAAAAACACCTTTGCAATTTGTCAAACTGGTAACGTAAAGAGCAGCCCGTTCAACTACTGCTGCTTTGTCAGTGATTCTGGCATCAGAGCACCCACGCATCAACAACGCTAAAAGCCCAAAATGAGATGAAATGCTGTCAGTAACAACGCAATATAAGGAGCTGGAAAGTCCCAACAGGGCGGACAAGAGGGTGGTGGATGGGTCCATCCAACACACCCTGGACTTTCACCCGAGAGGCCACTGTTCACTTCCTGTGTGAACGTAGAGCCAAACCATGATGTTTTTTTTCTAACCACCTTCTTTTGGTGCCTAAACCTAACATCAACAACAAAGGCAGGAGGATAGCTAGCGTGTAAAGGCCCTGACACACCAAGCCGACAGTCAGCCGTCGACCAAAGTCGGGCCGTCGGTGAGCATCTGTCGCCCTAGTTTTTGTGGTGTGTCCCACACTGTTGGCACTTTGGCGTCGGCGGCTTTTCATCCGATTGAGCGTGTTGAATCGGCGGTGGAGCTTGTCGGTGAGAGAGATCACTCTGATTGGCTGTTCAGGTTTTATTTCCTCGCCCCTGTAGCGAGTGAATCTGCCTGTAGTGAAACCGGGGCTAACTGGTGCTTCCTCCTCAGGCTCCACTTCACTCAGCTGCCCCACAGACCCGCTGCTTCTTCACACTTTAACCTGAATAACAAACCGGAGCTAGCTGGGAGCGGCTAGCGGAGCGTTAGCCGCAGCATGACCGGAGGGAAGCACAGCCAGTTAGCCTCCGCTAGTCTCTGAGCTAGCCCCGGCTCTCCGTTTGGATCCAACCGGAGCACCGAGCCCTGGTTTGTTATTCAGGTTAAAGTGGGAAGAAGCAGCGGGTTTATCGGGCAGCTGAGTGAAGTGGAGCCTGCGGAGGAAACACCGGGACCGTCTGGATGTGATAGTCCGTGGAGGTGCTGCGGTGCTCGGCTGCACAGATAGGAAACCCCTCGGCTGACAGGATGTACCACTCTCTCACTCCGCTCTCTCTCACGCAGGCGCAGAACGTACGTGCTACTTGGCCGTCGGATGTAGTCCGTGTAGTGTGTTCAAATGCAACTGACACAGGGCGACGTGAGGCGACGTAGACGACGCAACAGTTGGCTTTCGTCACCACTAGGTCTTTGATGTCGGTTTGGTGTGTCAGGGCCTTAATACGTAGACGTAAACAGCACTGACATGCAGAGATACGTGACGAGTGGGGATGAGAATACATTGAGATAGCAGTGTGTCAGGTTCTGCTTTTTAAAGGAAATGAGAGATGACACTGTGATCGGTTGAATTTATGTTACACCCAAAACACACCTAGGACTAATTAAGGGACTAAATACAACCCCCCTGCCTTCTGTGCTTTACTCTGCACAGAGGTTATGCGCCATTTAATTAGCACAGGTGGTTGGATACGCCCTAAATGCCCCTACGACATGCACTTTGAGGCTGCATGACGGATCGCTTAATTAGAGCCCCGAGAGTGCGAGCAGGTAGAGTCTAAAATTCTGACTCACAACAATAACACAGTAAGTCTCTGGTCTTTCTCTGGTTTACTGATTAACATCCAAACACAACACTGACATTTCAGTTAAAGCTCTGTTTGAACTACAAAGAGAAACCTGTTAAATGCATCCACAGTATCGTGCTGATGGGCAGAGATGGAGGCTGATAACCTTAAATGCATGTTTAAATAATGAGAAATTTGGGGAAGGATAAGAGATGAAATGGGATTGGGTTGCCTGAGGGCAATAATGTGCAATGAGCTGGGTAAAAATAGCATGTTGACAGTGTAAGGGGACTGTCATCCCCAATCAAGATTACCTAGCCTGTGATATTCCCTAAACCCCAAACGCAATATCCTAGAGAGCTTTAAAATCTGTCTGTGGAGAATTATGTCAAAGTCAAAAGTTCTGTAATAGACGGCCCTAAAACACACACACACACACACACACACACACACACACAGAATTCATAGTTTTGTTAGATTTTTTGGATTCTTAATGGAGTGACATTTTTCAATTTGAGTCCAAGGACGGCAGTTCACTATCTGCATTTTGGATTTTAAACTGCTTTATTTCTCTGGAGAAAATCCATTTCCCATAATCAGACTTCTAACTCACTGAATTTAAGCACACTGGCAAAAAAATTTCCTCAACAAAAAAACCACACATTTTCAGAGCACTCCCATAATTCCTTCTTGTGTTCAAATCAAACCGCATGACTGGACAACTTTCCTCTGGGTTCATGGTCCCAAATAACGTGAACGGATTACACTCAAAGCAATACAGTCTTTTTATTAAGAAAGCACAAATTTAAAAGTGCAGTGAAATTTTTTAAAGAAATGTGTAAAAGCAGAGAAACACAGGCCCACACAGAGACGTCGCAGCAGAGCCAGAAGCTTAAAGGTATAAATGGTAGCGCCGTCAAATCAAGCAGCATGACCTTGAAATAAATTCGTTCTGGCACCGGACCACACAGTGATTTATGACTGTTAAACCTCTTTATAAAAATAGACAGTATTTGTCCTTACATGTATTAAAGACTCAGTGTCACTGAAGATATCCCTTCATGTAATCAAATTAAGCAACATGTTCATTTAGTTATGTTTTGGCTTTGTTTGCACGAGAGGAGGTGAGAGCAGTTTCACAGCTGAAGCAAATTAGGGTGGATTTAATGCCCAGGCACAGTTTCATTACTCCTTAGTTATAATAGCAGCAGCACTGTTGTTGTTAGGGCTGGATTGTTGTGCACAGTGAAATGTGTGGAAAATGTCTGACAGCTGAAATAATTTGGAGGAAGAGTTGGACATTTTAGGAAATGTGCTTATTTGCTTTGTTTGTTTGTGCGAGCCAGATGAGACAACTGGTATCAGATTCATGTCTGTCTGTGGCTGCAGTCAGGAAACAGTTAGCTTAGCATGAAGGCTGGAGGCAGGAGGAGACAGCTCTGTGTGAAGGGAGGAAATATAACCTGCCTCTAAAGCCCTCTAAAGACGCGTTTGGACCCAAAGTTCCAGGGACTTTTAGGACAACTTTTTAAGGAACTACTCCTTCAGCCCGCTCTTACCTGTGTTTCCACCTTGGTCTGCAGAACCATCAAGGTTAGCCAAATTAGTCCTCTGACAAAGCAGCATGACGGAGAGCTCCTGGTGGAGAACACACTGCA